>NC_064929.1:166423114-167048114 GCF_023897955.1 Schistocerca gregaria | reverse complement strand
GTGGTTCATGAAGTCATAATTTCCATTTCCAGATGATAATAAAACATCGGTTGAGGCCTGGACTTCATATTCACTGCATACTGGTTCCGCTCCTAGTTCGTAAAACATTTTTGCTAATTATAGATTTGCGTTTTGCGTTTTATAATGTCTTTTTATCACTGCATAGATTTGGGTTCCAGCCCTTATTCCTATAAAAACTGAAATGATGACTCACCATCGCTTGAGTGGTAATATTTTATAGGCTGACGACGTATGTACACAGATGTTCAAGTGCCTTAAGTTTAGGTTTAGGTTAGTGATAATTTCAGTCGAGCCCGCGTAACGGTACCGACGTTACGGAATTTCGAGGTTCACCTTGAGCAGACAAAGAACGTACCTGCTCGCCACGTTCTTCTAGAAAAAGAACGCAAAAATTGCCTTCACCTGCCCAAGGCTGCGGTTGCGACAAAGCAGCGGGGCGACCTTGACGCCGTCCAGGGCGGCGCGCCGCGGTGAGGGAAGGGTTGCCGCCAGCGGGGGTGGTCGCGCAACCCTTCCACAGCGAGGGGGGCCGACACCGGCTTTGTCCCCGCTTAGGTTACTGCTCGCCAGCAGGTCGCCGTTCTCCTGCGACGGAAAAAAGCAAACGAGAAGGAACTGTGTGTTGCCGATGCCTAGCGGGAAGTCCGTCACCGTACGCGTGGACCAACGACGAAACTGTGGAGCACGTATTGAAGAAATGAGCTACAATATGATGATTCCAGAACGAGATTTTCACTCTGCAGCGGAGTGTGCGCTGATATGAAACTTCCTGGCAGATTAAAACTGTGTGCCGGACCGAGACTCGAACTTGGGACCTTCGCCTTTCGCGGGCAAGTGCTCTACCAACTGAGCTACCCAAGCACGACTCACGCCCCGTCCTCACAGCTTTACTTCAGCCAGTATCTCGTCTACAACCTTCCAAACTTAACAGAAGCTCTTCTGCGAACCTTTCAGAACTAGCACTCCTGAACGAAAGGATATTGCGGAGACATGGCTTAGCCACAGCCTGGGGGATGTTTCCAGAATGAGATTTTCACTCTGCAGCGGAGTGTGCGCTGATATGACGATGAACAAAACTACTAGCCTTGCCAGTTAGGATCATAAGCTGCCGATGCAAACAGTAAAAACGTATGATAAGGTTAACTAAACTGCGATTGTGGAATGCTGTGCGACCGTTTGGGACCACAGACCCCGGCTCGTAACACCGGCACGGACAGTTAAGAGGGTACAACGTGGAATACATCTCGGCAGTATGTCAGTTGAGGCGGTGTTAGTAGTACTTGCCATATGTCCACTCGATCGCCAGACACGAAAACAAGCGGCGATGTATTGGCTGAAGAAACCAGTGTTATGGAGTGCTGAATTTATTGGCAATAGGATCCACAAGTAGGCAGCCAATTAAAAATCAGATCTTCCTCCTATGGCAGGAAAGTTCGGATGATGCCCAAACACTGAGGCACGCCTATGGTTTCCTGCCAGATATAAAACAAAGACTGGGAATGAAGTAAGTGAATCCCCCAAAAGGCCAGAAACACGTCTACACTGCCCATGGCCGTTACGCCGCCTGCTGAACAGTTACCGGGGGTGTCCTCCGACACTTCTAATCTACATTTATACTTCGCGAGCCACACAACGGTGTGTGGCGGAGGGCACGTGCCACTCTCATTACCTCCCTTTCTGTTCCAGTCGCGTACGTTTCGCGGGAAGAACGACTGCCGGAAACCCTCCGTGCGTGCTCGAATCTCTCTAAATTTTACATTCGTGATCTCCTCGAGAGGTATAAGTAAGGGGAAGCAATATATTCGATACCTCATCCAGAAACGCACCCTCTCGAAACCTGGACAGCAAGCTACACCACGATGCAGAGCGCCTCTCTTGCAGAGTCTGCCACTCGAGTTCGCTAAACATCTCCGTAACGCTATCACGCTTACCAAATAACCCTGTGACGAAACGCGCCGCTCTTCTCTATCTCTCCTGTCAACCTGATCTGGTACAGATCCCACACTGATGAGCAATCCTCAAGTATAGGTCGAACGAGGTTTTTTTAAGCCACCTCTTTTGTTGATGGACTACATTTTCTAAGGACTCTCCAAATGAATCTCAACCTGATACCCGCCTTACCAACAGTTAATTTTACCAATCATGCTCACAACCTGATGAGACACGGTTTAAAGGTAATTTTTGACAAAATCGAAACCGGTCACCATCGCTACTTAACCCTTGCGATTAAGACTCACAAGTACTTTAATTATGAACAACTTAAACAGGAACCATCACGTAGAAACTGTCTTGGATAAGTTGAATCCAAAGACTGCGTTTTATTGGCAGAACACTGCCTACACTACGCATAACGATCACAGACTAGAGTATTGCCGTGCTGTATGAGACAGTTAGTAGATGAGATTGGCGGGAGACACTGAAGAGGTTCAAAGAATATGAGCACGTTTTGTATTATCACGAACAGGTGAGAGGGTGCCATGGACATGATAAGCGAGCTGGGGTGACAAGCATCTAAACAAGACGTTTATCGTTGATTGACGATATTTTGACGAAAAAGGCTCTGAGCAATATGGGACTTAATATCTGAACTCATCACTCCCCTAGAACTCAGAACTACTTAAACCTAAATAACCTAAGGACATCCCACCCATCCATGGGCGAGGCAGGATTCGAACCTGCGACCGTAGCGGTCGCGCCATTCCAGACTGAAGCGCCTAGAACCGCTCTACCACACCGGCCGGCAAGGAAATATCAATCACAATTTTGACGACCATCTGCACAGCAAAAAATGACGGTCTTAACTGAATAATATAAATCACAGATCGCTGGCTGCAGTGGCTGAGAGGTTCTAGGCGCTTCAGCCCGGAACTGCGCGACTGCTACGGTCGCAGATTCTTATCCTGCCTCGGGAGTGGATGTGTGTGATATCCTTTGGTTAGTAAGGTTTAAGTAGTTCTAAGGTCCAGCGGACTGATGACCTCCTATGTGAAGTCCCATAGTGCTCAGAGCCATTTGAACGATTTGAAATCACAGCTCGTATTATTTATCTATGAAATTCGCCAACAGTTGTGTGATTCAGGTGTTATTTTATTTTGACTACCAGGCGCCATATGCATCTCTCAAAACCAAACGATGCTGCCATACAGTGTCATATATTCCTCGATGTCACGAATTCAAAACCGTATCCCAAGTGCTTCATTCGAAGACTTGCTTTCAACTCCATGAAGATGGCGTAGTGGAATGCAGAAACTGGTAGTCAGAATTAAATAAAATAACATCTGAATTACATGGCCGTTGGCGAATTTCATTGATAATTACTTGACCAGCCGATGTTTCATGTCCATGATGAATCAACATAGACAGTATTTTTCCTCGGTGCTGTTCAGTGGAAGGGGGTAGAAGAAGTGTGCAGTTGGTTGTTCGAGCTCCCAGCAGAACCGTCACGTGTGACTTGCAAAACAGATACAAGTGAAGATATAAACTAAAAATATCTGTGACCTGTCTTCCTTATCATTCCACAAAGTGGAATGTTTTCTTCGTGCCAAGTACAACAGCAATAATTTATTAAAATAGGGTGGCATTTTCCACTTTCTCTGTATTAATTTTGTAAGTTTAAAGCTAGCTTCCGCCTTCCAGGTCATTCTCCAACTGCTTTTCTGGTTCTGCAACAGAAAACTGTGCTTTACATATTGAAATGTCTGCGTCTTTAAATTTGTGATTTCTATTCGTTGCGGTTCAAACACCGCTCAGATCATTTGTACGTGAGGCTTTCTTGTCAAACTGCGTCTCTCTTTCAGTGATCAAGGGCTAATTCTGTGAATCGTACTTACATTCTGCTCCTAATTACACTCGTATATTCCGCCAACCACTTTACAAGGCACGTCGGAGGGTATTTCGTGCCAATAATAGCGATTTAAGTCCTATTTAGTTCGGATATTTAGCGAGGAGAAACAACCATTGAAGTCAGCCGTCCTGTCCTCAATTACGCATCGTCGAGCATTTCGGTGTGCAACAATTTCTCAGTCACATGGCACGCTAGAATGCTGCAATGCGTAGAAATATTCCTTGCCACTTGCTCTTGACCGCACGACTCAGAGACTTAGACACTGATGTGGCTACACACCGTTCTCACTACTCATGAAAGACTGTTCATTTCAGATTAATAGCAATGGCAGCTCTCAGTCGCAAAAAAAAGTTTTTTGACCCATATTTCGGGACTGCTATGAGTGCCTTTATCAGAAATAAAACTCTCAAATTGGCGTATAACGTAATTACAAACTTACATAAAAGAAATTTGTTTTTAGTGTGTGCACTAGATAGTAGTACAGAAAAGAAATAGTACTTACATGGCACATATTAAACTAAAATCAAGCGATAAAGTTTTAGTCACAAAATTTGTGAAACAGAATACATAGAAGGCAAGCCACTATAGGCTGCTCACACCCATCGACCTACGGTAGCATCAGACTGAGGCGCCCTCGTTAGCAATTGCGGGCAGGTGAACATTACTCCAAGAGTGCCATCAAGTAGCCGCAAATACAAACAGGCTATTTAACATTCAGTATCTAGACACACCCAGAATAAAAAAAAGGTGTGAAGTTATTCACATGAGTACTAAAAGAAATCTGCTAAATTTCGATTACGCGATGAGTCACACAAATCTGAAAGCTGTAAATTCAACTACATACTTAGGGATTACAATTACAAATACCCTAAATTGGAACGATCACAAGGATAATGGTGTGCTTAAAGCCAACCAAAGACTGCGATTCATTGGCAGAACACTTAGAAGGTGCAACAGGTCTACTAAAGAGACTGCTTACACCACGCTTGTCCGCCCTATTCTGGAGTATTGCTGTGCGGTGTGGGATCCGCATCAGGTGAGCCTGACGGATGACATCGAAAAAGTAGAAAGAAGGACAGCTTGATTTGTATCATCGTGAAGAAGGGGAGATAGTCCCACAGACATGATACCTGAATTGGAGTGGCAATCATTAAAACAAAGCCTTTTTTCGTTGCGACAAGATCTTCTTATGTAACTCCAATGACCAGTTTTCTCCTCCGATTGGGGAAGAATTCTGGTGGCACCCACCTACATAGGGAGAAACGATCATTACGATAAAATAAGTTAAATCAGGGCTCGCATAGAACAATTGAAGAGCTCGTTTTTCGCGCGCCGTTCGAGAGTGGAACGGTAGAGAGACAGCTTGAAGGTGGTTCATTGAACCCTCAGCCAGGCACTTTATTGTGAATAGCAGAGTAATCACGTAGATGGAGACGAATGTTGCGATGAACATTATCTTGTACATGAAGTAAAAGGCAGAAATTTTATCTGACAGCAGCAGACATGGTAACAAATTGTCTAGGTAAGAGCTTATAAAAACAGCTCCAGCTGTAAGGTCCTTTTAATTTTTCAGTTGTTAAAACACGACCGGTCTGGGGCTCTTACGTGCCCATCATCAGAGCCCGAAAACAGTCACGCTTTAACTACTGAAAAATTAAAAGAACCTTACAACTGTAGCGGTATTTTCAACCTCCGCATTACTTTCAGTTGCGACTCTTCCTCCAGCAAGATTGCTTGCTCCTATGTTTTGATCCTGGAGTTCGGAGTCATCTCCGTACAGACTGAGGCTTACCCCTACGTCTGTCGTCTCGGAGCTTCCACACACTCGAGCGAAGCTCGACCGAGAGACGGCGCAAATCGGTGCGCGAGACAAACCACCTCATGTCTGTCGGTTGTGCCGGTTTGTTTCTGTGGTTTGATGAACGGTCAAGTCCGTCTAAAAGAGGTTGGCTAGTCTTGCTTTGACTTGAGAGTCAGCGTTAAAATAAGCGTTTATTGTAAACCACTAATCAGTGCCCGGTACCAGTCCATTTGCTTTCGAAAGACTTTCAAATGTGACTGTGGATCTTGAAACCGAACACAGCAGAGGTTCGCTACACCTGTGACTGGCTAGTTGTCGCTGAAGTGTAGCTACTCGGAGAGGCCCAGTGTTGGCTGCAGTTATCGTATTGCAGCGAAATGTTGTAGCCATTCTAATGCGTTAATGCGGAATCGATTTAGGTGGAGTAATTGTTGTTCTAGTTTTGGCCACCAGGTCCAGTCTAGTACGTTGAATGCGATGTAACGGATTAGGAAAAGGACGTGAGCAAATGGAAATGAGCGTGCGGCATTGCGGCCGGAGACCCGCATTCGGGGAAATTCGACCGCCGAGGGCAAGTACTCATTGGATTCAACGCCACATGGGGTGAATTGCGCGTCGGAGATGGGGATGAAATGATGATGAGGACAACACAACATCCAGTCACTGAGCGGAGAAAATCTCCTGCCCCAGCCGGGAATCAAACCCGGGCCCTTGGGGGCGGACGGGACGTGGGCAGAAAAGGACAGACGAGTGAGAAAGACGTAATGACGATTTTGTTACTGACTGCCGCTTACACAGCTGTTCAATACGAGCACCAGAGACGTGAACGAGGTGCCGCATCCGTAAAACGACATGGTCAGCAGTTGCTCGCAGCAGTTACAGTGGAATCCCAGCAACGTGACCCCGTATGCTGGTCTTCAGATCAGGTAGAGACCGAATGCGTCCCTGGTAAATGCGTTCTTTCAGAGATTTCGATAGCCACAAGTCGGAAGGATTCTGATGAGGTGATATTCCAGACCATGCGTCAAGAGAACCTCTGCAGGCGACACGTTCGTGGAATGTTGATTTAGGAAGGTTCTTCGTTCAGTGAGTGACATGAGGTGTTGCCTCATCTTGCAATCTTGCACGAATGTAGTTATTTCCACTCTGTTGCTCTCTTCGAAGGCAGGACCCACCTGCTGTAAAAGGCGATCTCGATAACGGGCAAGTGAGAGGCCTTGTGGGAGTATTTTCTTCTGAGCAGAACGACCAAGGACAAAGATGGATGTCAAGCCGGACTATACAATCACACACGGCGAGTGCATTGGCTCTTCTCGCACAACACACATTCAACGGTACTCGTAATTCGGCAATTCTGCGTATTCAGTGCACCTTGCCGTGTAACACCTATCTCCATAGAACATTGCCCGGCCACAACCCCAATTCATGCCAGAAACAGAAGACAAATTCAGAACATTGCTGCGGATCATGAGGTTTCAGCCGCTGCATCGTCTGGATCTTGTACGGGTACCAGTGTAAAATAAACCGCAAAGCTTTTCGTGCTGTTGCCGTGGGGTTCGATAGTTCTCGTGATGCTGCACGAGCACTGCGACGATGAGGGCCACGTACTGCGTGTCCAGTTACAGCAACCTTCGTCAAGAGCTATCACCGACGCTGGGGGCCTTTATCTTCCAGGTGCCACACCAAGGACATACGACTTCCGAATTTCAATATAATTCTCATTAAACCATTTAATGACATTAGGCCCCTCCTGAGACAATCCAGTCGGCGATATTCCCTCAATGCAGCACCCCAAGTGCTGCCGTTCACATAAAACAGTTTCACTAACAGCGCACGGTCTCTTATCGATAGCCATACTCACGTTGCGGCTTGTCGAATGATAGCATGGGCCTTATAGCCGCAACTAGTAACTACATTTTTTTTCCCAGCGTAAATCGGTTCCGCACTAACGCATTACCATATATACCAAGTTTCGCTGGCATGCGATAAATACATCCCTCACTGGACGTCGGCGACTATCTTCCCTTTAAGTATTAGCGCATACTACAAAGCAATTCAGTGAGTGACATGAGGTGTTGCCTCATCTTGCAATCTTGCACGAATATAATTATTTCCACTCTGTTAAAATTACGAACAACTTCAGTTGGAAAGACCACATAGATAATATTGTCGGGAAGGCGAGCCAAAGGTTGCGTTTCATTGGCAGTACACTTAGAATATGCAACAAGTCCACTAAAGAGACAGCTTACACTACACCCGTTCGTCCTCTGTTAGAATATTGCTGCGCGGTGTGGGATCCTTACCAGGTGGGATTGACGGAGGACATCTAAAGGGTGCAAAAAAGGCAGCTCGTTTTGTATTATCGCGTAATAGGGGAGAGAGTGTGGCAGATATGATACACGAGTTGGGATGGAAGTCATTACAGCAAAGACGTTTTTCGTCGCAGCGAGATCTTTTACGAAATTTCAGTCACCAACTTTCTCTTCCGAATGCGAAAATATTTTGTTGAGCCCAGCCTACGTAGGTAGGAATGATCATCAAAATAAAATAAGCGAAATCAGAGCTCGAACAGAAAGGTTTAGGTGTTCGTTTTCCCCGCGCGCTGTTAGGGAGTGGAATAGTAGAGAGATAGTGTGATTGTGGTTCGATGAACCCTCTGCCAAGCACTTAAATGTGAATTGCAGAGAAGTCATGTAGATGTAGAATATCTAGCATGTCCTCCCCAAACAAAAGAGGGTAAATGTGCGGCTTTGAAAAGGGGGACGTGTATGCATAAGAACATTAAAGCTTTCCAAGGCTACGAATGGACTCTGGTGTCGACAGGTACTTTTCGTTGCCATCAGATACTACCCGCTACTAGGTGATGTCTCAGCGATCTGCCTTGACATCTCTGTTCGCCTAGCCACTGGCCCCCGCTAATTAAGTAACACCGTTTCTTCCTAAAACTGCTCTGCTCTGCCCTGCACACTGTTGCCGAGGAAAATCGCTTCTCACTTATTCAGGTTCCGGCAGCATAACAACTACTTCATTGATAACTGTGAATCATTCATATCCGACGTCACACACGCAGCACTTATAAACCCTCAGCTCCGTCCAAAAGGGCCTTTCCAAATCGCGAGTTCCACGACATTGTTTCAACAGGCGAACCTGTCAAGCATCCAGAGCAGAATAATTCAGACATTCCAGTCGGCCATTTCCTGCTAACGCTAATTGTACTGACGCTAAGGTACTGATGCCTGCCAATGTTAACAGAAGTGGGAAGATGTCTCGTCGAATCTACAACATACGAAAGGTTAGTTCACTTTATTACATGAGTGACAAAAATATTTACTTTATTTAATCCGTCGCTACAGGCATAAGTCGGATATTTAGAACTGACTTCGGAGGGTATAGCATTACTAGGTGCGCACAATTACAAACTCTTCTCCTGAAGTGCAACACCCAAAAAAAGTACAGGTCTATCTGTCATCTGGATAGCACTGGTGTCCTAACAAGACGATGTTGACTGCCTTATTGCAGGCAGACTGAGTTCATGCTCGGCTCTACAGTGACGTCCGTGTGATGGCCCTGCGGTGACGAGAGAGGGCGTGTGTTCAGGGTCGCTTCCCATTCGTCATTGCTAATTGCAGCGAGAAATGTCTGTAGTATCGATGTGTGTTTGCGACTTTCGTGTTGCATCAAAGTCTTTGCACAGTACCACGGTGTCCTACCCAAGGATACTGGGGAACGTTGACCATCCTGTCAGTAACCGCCCGCATTCGAAAAACAGCAGGGTCAGGTCAGACCAGCGCACATTTAGCCGAATTGAAGGATAACGAATCCACCATCTCCTGGATTGAGAGCAGATCGTCCTTCGGAAACAGGAAAGTCGGCGTTGACGTTGACAATAGTGACCACCACGCAGCCAAAACTGGCATATTACAACCCGCACGGCCGGCTGTGACGCCACTGGTGTTCACTTCACCACCAAAAGTTTCAATAAATACGTCACTCCTCAACTCTGCGATATCGGCTCAGTTGTTACAATGAGAAAGACCACTTCCTGAAGCAGCTTAAGAAAAGAGGCGATTAAAATTAAATGGCGAAATACACTCTCAACAAATATGACGAAGTGCAGCTTACACGTGACTTCTCTCGACTTAAACAGGAATTTGTATTTAAACATCTGTACGCAGACCAGCTCACATTTCTAGCCGCACCTGCAACAACACGGGATTGTGTTGCTCTCAGTTAATACGCAACAGCGCTCGCAGTCTTGCCGGAGGGCAGAAGGGTCTTCATACGCCAGTCGGTCAGCTACCTCAGCATGTAGCTGATCTCTTTAGCATATGTCTGCCTGTAATGTCTTCATTTACACAGCAAAAATTAACGAAGCCATTAGTGGTTCAAATGGCTCTGAGCACTATGGGACGTAACTTCTGAGGTCATAAGTCCCCTAGAACTTAGAACTACTTAAACCTAACTAACCTAAGGACATCGCACACATCCATGTCTGAGGCAGTATTCGAACCTGCAACCGCAGCGGTAGCGCGGTTGCAGACTGTAGCGCCTAGAACCACTCGGCCGAAACCATTGATGTTCGGAACTTTTTAAATATTGTGACATGGAAGTTAAAAAGGTGTTACCCAATGGAAGACGGTGTGGGACGGTATGATGACACTTTCGCCATGTTATTGGTGGACATTATTATTCAGAAATACGGTTACTAATTTGAGAGTTCCATTGAAGTTGCATTTGACAGGACAGTGGATAACGAGAGTAATGGTGCTCAAGATTGTAGTGTTAGTGCCGGGAACAGTACTACTCGAAGAGAAGCTAATATTTGTGATGTGTAAGAACCTTCACGAGAAAAGACGTCCAATACTGTTAGTATTTTAATAAAATTTTCAACATAATGCCTTGATCGTGCGAGTGTTTAAGGTGACTGTAACATACTTCCACGTACAGTTGGACGTAAAGATCGTTATTTAAGACACATCCATTTATAAAAAATCGCATCAAAGCAATATTTGATTAAGAAATACACGTAATTAACCTTTAACTCGAGGAAACAAGGCAGTCAAAGCACTGGAGTTAAAACAACTCATTCTATTCCACTATGGCATAGCAAGGAGTGAAGGACGGTGTGTCCATTACTGGTGCCTGTTATTTTGGGCAGTACAAAAAGCAAGAGAAATTGAACACGCGAAGTTCAAATGTTATGCAGCTGTCACAACACGCCTCATAAAAGAATACAGTAGATGCTGTAGACATGTCACTGCTTCCATAACAGCCAAAGAGGTACAGGAAGACGAAGATATTCGCCAGTCTGGGGTCTATTTTGTCGAAGGAATAAACCAGGAAACTGTAAGTTTCAACATGCAGCCCCACTGCATTTGGAACATTAATCAAAATTGATTTAATTACGAACTAACTTCTGGTACGACACTATCTAAAAAAGTGAAATAAAATGAGCAGTTACCTTGATTCCGTCCATAAAACTCATCGTTAAAAATTGATGAATTTTCGGTGCACGAACGTCTAACAAAAAACTGTGTGTTTGTCTTCAGGAAAGAAGTTCTGTAAATGTTGCTAACAACAGTATCGCAGTTAACCAGAAGTCTATTTTACTGACTACGACATAGAAACAGTAAATGATTCATTTGCGGTTAAAGCCATTGACGGCATGATCACTCTGCCAAAAACAATAAAACACGTATACACATTGGGTGTATATTTCTTCCTTCAGTATAAAATGTGTGGAAGAAGAATAATAACACATTCTGTAAGGACACTCTGTAATGACTTCGACAATAAATTAGGAAACTAAATATTATTTATAACCTGCTTTCTGTCCTAGTGTATTAGGTTATGCTTCAATATTCCCGGCGAGTGGCTGTATAGGATACCGTTGCTGAACTGAAGAATGTGATTCAAGTGACATGCGATTTTGCAGCTCAAGCATGTGACACGAGGACTGTCCAGACATTGCTTTCGCCAGATGTGTCTGTCGCCGTTCTGCATATTTTTTCACGCATTTTGTTGAGGAACCTCGCTTGTTGTTGTTGTTGTTGTTGTTGTTGTTCTCTCCAGTCCTGAGACTGGTTTGATGCAGCTCCCCATGCTACTCTATCCTGTGCAAGCTTCATCATCTCTCAGTACCTACTGCAGCCTACATCATTCTGAATCTGCTTAGTGTATTCATCTCTTCGTCTCTCTCTACCATTTTTACCCTCACGCTGCCCTCCAATTCTAAATTGGTGATCCCTCGATGTCTCAGAACATGTCCTACCAACCGATTCCTTCTTCTAGTCGAGTTGTGCCACAAGCTCCTCTTCTCCCCAATTCTACCTCGCTTACATCTTTAAATCCCTTAATGAGTAAATTAAGAGTAACGCAATCGAATACCTGCACCACCCTACACACACAGTGATACGTAAAGCTTCCGAATACAACTGGGAGACGGCATCCCTGCTCGACCAGAGAGATTTGCCTAGTTAATACAACCAGAGAGTCTGCAATGGTGGGGTTACGACGGATAAAAATTTTAATACGACCGCTACATTTCGTCGTAAGTCGCACACGAAATGCGAGCAACATGGCACACGGGGGCTGGTCCTCTCTGTGCCCTCATGGAGCAGAAGAGTCGGCTTCACTTTCTCCACTCACAGCGCGATTCTCGGCTACTGTGTAGTGCGAGTAAGCCCTTTTTCCGTGGACGCTACTAAACCAGTTAGTGGGACAAATGGAGGCGGCCATTCACGAGACCTGAAACGGAGCGAGCTTTAATAGTCCGTAAACGCGCCGCTGTAAAATTTACGACTGCCTCTTACAAGGACGTTATGTAGCGTCTCATGACACAGCAGTGATTTGCTCCTAATGCGAGGGCACTAGCAGCCTGTTAACGACGTCATCCGCCTTCCCTCCCTCCCCCTGCCCGGCACCCATTCAACTCTCAACCCTCCCACCACTGCCTGTCTACATGACAACTTTTCCGTCTCTCTACCGTCCTGCATGTCAGAAGTTTTCACGTGAATTTCTGGTGGTTGAGGGGAGCCACAGTTCTGCGGAGATAAAACGTGTTGACATTTTTCCGGACCTCACATTCGTTACCTTCGCCAAATCACAACTTAACTGTCACATTCCAAGGTGCAGAGCAGTCTGTCACCTTTTAAGGTCTCTTTGCTTTAAGATTCGGTGGTTTTTCCAACTCTCAGCCAAACTGTCACATTTCAACCTAACCTAGATTCATCTGAAGATTGGCAAACTAGCCTGAAACTGGTACATGTACAATTAATTATCATAAAAAAACTGACTGCTCGCAATTTTTTCAACTTTTAGACGTACGGGTTGTAACGGGTAGGCCTATATGTGCAGATATTTTTGTTGGTGCCTGAGGACGGTGTGTTGAACAACAAAAAAATGGTTCAAATGGCTTTGAGCATTATGGGACTTAACTACTTTGGTCATCAGTCCCCTGGAACTTAGAACTACTTAAACCTAACTAACCCGAGGACATCACACACGTCCATGCCCGAGTCAGGATTCGAACCTGCGACTGTAGCAGTCACGCGGTTCCGGACTGAAGCGGCTGGAACCGCTCGGCCACCACGGTCGGCGTTTGTCCAAGAGAAACTGTTGCGTGTACATACTAATGTAATACATATGAAAATATCTGCACTTATATTCATTACACCATTTCTAGTAAGATGTGCCTTAAAGTACGCCATGACGTGGTACAATGATAGACGTGAAAGAAATTCTTAGTGGGGCTGAATAATACGTGTGCAAAGACACTTATTTGAGCGACAGCCCCACGCTCTCCCAGTACTAATTGCGATTCATTTGTTTCATAATACATATGAGACTTGGATGTGCAGGCTTCTTTGTAAAACTCCTCCCTCCCCCCCCCCCCTCCCCACACGCACACACACCAACACACACACACACGTTCGATCTCACTGTTGAAAGTGTAAGTAGGCTGTTTAGGTTTTTTTATTGGTAACGCCACATAGCGCTCTGTATGAAAAATCACTGACTGTGCTGTGTGCAGTCTGTGGCTGTTGGGCAGCTGGATGTGAACAGCGCGTAGCGTTGCGCAGTTGGAGGTGAGCCGCCAGCAGTGGTGGATGTGGGGAGAGAGATGGCGGAGTTTTGAGAGCGGATGATCTGGACGTGTGTCCATCGGAGACAGTATATTTGTAAGACTGGATGTCATGAACTCATATATAAATTATGACTTTTCAACACTATTAAGGTAAATACATTGTCTGTTCTCTATCAAAATCTTTCATTCGCTAACTATCCCTATCAGTAGTTAGTGCCTTCCGTAGTTTGAATCTTTTATTTAGCTGGCAGTAGTGGCGCTCGCTGTATTGCAGTAGTTCGAGTAACCAAGATTTTTGGTGAGGTAAGTGATTTGTGAAAGGTATAGGTTATTATTAGTCGGGCCCATTCTTTTGTAGGGATTATTAAAAGTCAGATTGCGTTACGCTAAAAAATATTGTGTGTCACTTTAAGCACAGTCATGTATAATTGTTCTAAGGGGACGTTTCAAAAGCAGCAGTTTAGAATGACACGGGAAATAGAGAACATCAAGAGCGGTACAACATGTTCCGTGGAACGTTAATTTAGCGACCATGAAAGTGTCGAGGAAATGCTCATGCATGTCCATCTACATCCACATGTACACCTACGTACATACATATTCAGCAAATGACCGTGTGGTGCATTGCGGAAGGTACCCTGTTCCACCGAGCGAAGTGGCGCAGTGGTTAGCACACCGGACTCGCATTCGGGAGGACGACGTTTCAATCCCGAGTCTGGCCAGCCTGATTAACGTTTTCCGTGATTTCCCTAAATCGCTTCAGGTGAATGCCGGGATGGTTCCTTTGAAAGGGCACGGCTGACTTCCTTCCGTAATCCGATGAGACCGATGACTTCGCTGTTCGCTCTCTTCCCCCAACCAACCCAACCCCAACCCAACCCTGTACCACAACCACTCGCAAATAGAGTGAAGAAAGAACGACTATCTTTATGTCTCCGTATCAGCTCTAATTTATCCTACCTTACCTTTGTAGTCCTTACGCGAAATGTAGGTCGGTGGCAGTAGAATGGTTCTGTAGTCAACCTCAAATGCTAGTTCCCTAAATTTTCTCAGTAGGTTTCCTCTGAAAGAACGTCACCCTACCTCCAGTGATTCCCAGTTTAGTTCCCGAAGCATCTCCATAATAGTTGCGTGTTTTTCGAACCTATCGGTAACAAAACTAGCGGCCCGTTTCTGAATCGCTTCGATGCCTTTCTTTAATCTGGCCCGAAGCACATCCCAAATAGTACTCAACATTGGGTCATATTATCGTCCTATAGGTGGTCTCCTTTACAGCTGAACCATAATTTTTTAAATTCTCCCAGTAAACCAAAGTTGACCATCCACCTACGTCGATACAATCCTCACATGCTCGTTCCATTTCTCGTCGATTTACAACGTTACGCTCACATTTTTAAACCACGTGACTGTCAAGGAGGACACTACTAACGCTGCATCCGAACATTAGGGGTTTATTTTTCCTGCTCATCCACGTTAACTTACATTTTCCTACGTCTAGAGCCAATGTGTTTCATCGCAGCAACCAGAAAATTTGTCTAAGTCCTTTTGTATCCTCCTACAGTCACTGGACGACGACGTCTTCGCATACATCACAGCTTCTCTAGAAAACGGACGCAGAGTACTGCTTGCCCTGTCTATCAGGTCATTTACGTATATAGAAAATAACAGCGGTCCTGCCACGCATCCCTGGGGCACCCCGAAAACTACCCTTGTCTCTGATGAACAGTCTCCGTCAAGAACAACGTACATGGGTTCTGCAACTTATGAAATCTTCGGGACACTCACATATCCAGGAACCTCTTCCGAATGCTCGAACTCTCGTTAACAGTCGGCAGTGTGGCCTTGTGTCAAATAGTTTACGGTAATCTAGGAATAAGGGGTCCTCTGTTTCCATTTATCCACAGTTGGCAGCATCTCCTCTGAGAAAAGGCCAAGTTGAGTTTAGCACGCGCGATACCTTCTGAAACCGTGATGATTTGCGGACGGAAGCTTTGCCTTCTCAAGGAAATTCATTACATTCGAGATCCGAATGTATTCAAGGATATTGTGGCAAACTTGTGTTAATGATATAGGTATGTACTTTCGCGGGTCCGTTCTTTAAGCCTTATATACAGGAGTCAACTGCACTTTTTTCTAGTCGCTTGGGACTTCACGCAGTGGGAGAGATGGGCGATAAATGCAAGCTAAGTAAGAGTGTAATGCTGTAGAGCACTCTTTGTAAAACCTAATTTGCGTTCCATCCGGACCTAGCGACTGATTTGCTATCATATCTTTCGATTTTTTCTCTACGCCAGTGATGCCAATTACCATGCCCACCTAACGGGAATCTGTTCAATGGTGAAATGTCCATATGTCTGTTTGTACGATTCTCCTGCATGAACGATTTCTTAAATGCGAAATTTACTTCTACTGCCATGTCAGGCTGCTTAACGAGTGACTCGATAGCAGCTTTCGACCCACTTAGCCATGTCACGCAGGGCCAGAATTATCCCGGGTTGTCGGCAAATTTCCTTGCTAAGGGATGTCTTGCTAAGGCATGTCGGTGCATGTTGTCGTAAGGTTCGCGCATCGATATTTTTACAGATGTATGAATTTCAGTTAACTTTTAGCTAACGTCATTTGCAACTCTAGTGGTAATCCTCACAAGTGAGGCTGTGAACGTTACGGAGTGCTCTACTCCTAAAATTCCGGCTACCAATATGTTTCTTCTTGCTACGTATACGTATATAAAAGCTGTGATGCTAAAGTTACAGATATCCGAGCTGAATCTGAGATTTAACAGCAATCGTTCTTTCCGCGAACCATTAGCTACTGGCATAGCGAAGGGAAGAAGTAACAACGGTACGCAAAGTACCCTCCACAACACACCATTGTTTTGCTAGACGATTATAGTCACAGATATGGACATCAGTGTAGATTTTAGGCATCTCATGGGCCGCTCTTATGGGTGTTTGTACTCGTGCTTTGCTGCCTTGAACCAAGAACTAACCCGTGTTGTTCTCATCTTAATCCTCCTGAGCAGCTTGGAACGGGATAATGTTTACAGTAGTCAGTGGGAAGATATTGCAAGCCTAAAGTATTTTTTTTTTCTTTTTCAAAAGAGACTGACGAATGCTCAACGCATTCATTTGTTACTAAGCATAACAAGAGGACGACATGACTACTTCCATAATCACAAAAGGTCGAAAACAACTGCATGAATGAAAAATCCATATCAGAACACTAAAGCAACAAGCGCAAAATAGAAAGGTAGTTAGAGTGTCTTCATCTCTCCTGCTGCAACCTACACTGCTTGACAGTTTCTAAGGAACAGAGGGGTTGCTGTATGAAAATAATCACAGGGAGTGATGGATAACATGGCACGCAGTGCGTTCGTAATGGAATGGAAGTGGAGTGATATATTTATAATGCAAAAGGACACAGACTTCACCACAAGGGAAAGCAGGGTAACGACATAAATAACATTTATTTTCGGCACAGGTCAGACTCCCAATACAAAGATTGATATTGGACTCACGAATATACCCTCCTCTGCCACGAATGCACGTTTTTCACCTGCTATTCATACTGGCTACCAGATGGTTCAGGGGCCCTAAGGGATATTCTCTCATTCCTCTCCGAGGCAGTTTTCATTTTTTGCACAGTTTGGGGTACCATCTTCACTGTCATAGGTACCATCCGCATGCCCGTAGCTAACATGTCGACCTCCATAGTAATCATCTACACACCCATAACAGTCATCCATGAAACCACCTCAATCCAATCTCCACAACAACCATCTCCATGTATGCATTTTCATTGCAGCCCTCTCCAATTCCACAACAATTATCTCTTCAGGAAACCTTTCGGTGTCCATAACAACCGCTCCCATGTCCATGGATACTATCTCCACATCTGTAGCAAAAATATCTGTGAGCATACCAGCTGTTTCCATGTCTGTAGAATGCATCTCCAAATATATAGTAACAGTTTCCACAGCATTAGCAACAATCTCCAAGTTGCAGCAACCATCTCCATGTCCCCTGCCATCATCTCAGTTGGAATCAACTCGGTTTCCCTACCAACCATTTCTGTGTCAGTAGTAAATATCTCCATGTGCACGGCAACTATCTCCACACCAGTGGCAGCTATCTCCACAGGAAACATTTCTATTTCCATAGCAGTATTTCCATGTCCTTTGTATATATTTCGATGTCTCTACTAACAGTCTCCATCTTCACACCATCCATCCCTAATCCATAGTAACCATCAGAATGACATCAGTAATGACTTCCATATTCATAGCTAACCATCTCCACATCCATGGCAACCATCTCCATGTGCACTGAAACCATCTCCATGGGCATAAGTTGTCGTCATCTCCACATCAACAATCTCCCTCAGTAATCATTTATTTCTAGGTAGCAATCATCTGCATGTCGATAGAAACTACTTTCGTGACCATAACAACTAAAATCATGCTCATCACCACAGTCTCCATGTCTGCAGCAACCACTTCTATACAGGGTGTTACAAAAAGGTAAGGCCAAACGTCTTCCACCTACGCTCAATGGAGCACGTTATCATGATTTCATACGGGATACTCTACTTGTGCCGCTAGAACATGTGTCTTTACAAGTACGACACAACATGTGGCTCATGCACGATGGAGCTCCTGCACATTTCAGTCGAAGTGTTCGTAAACTTCTCAACAACAGATTCGGTGACCAATGGATTGGTAGAGGCGCACCAATTCCGTGGCTTCCACTCTCTCCTGACCTCATCCCTCTTGACTTTCATTTATGGGGGCATTTGAAAGCTCTTGTCTACGCAAACCGGGTACCAAATGTAGAGACTCTTCGTGCTCGTATTGCGGACAGCTATGATGCAATACGCCATTCTCCAGGGCTGCATCAGCGCATCAGGGATTTCATGCGACGGAGGGTGGATGCATGTAACCCCGCTAACGGAGGACATTTTGAACATTTCCTCTAACAAAGTGTTTGAAGTCACGTTGGTACGTTCTTTTGCTGTGTGTTTCCATTCCATGATTAATGTGATTTCAAGAGAAGTATTAAAATGAGCTCTAACGTGGAAAGTAAGTTTCCGGACACGTGTCCAGATAACATCTATTCTTTATTTGTGTGTGAGGAATGTTTCGTGAAAGTTTGGCCGTTCCTTTTTGTAACACTCTGTATATATAGCAACCATTCCGTGCTGATAGCAACTGACACTATCTCAGCAGCAAACATGTTCATGTCTACAGCGATCGTCCCCAAGTGGAAACCAGCCATCTCCATGTGTGTTGCAACTGTACCCATATCTATAGCTATCATCACTATCTCTGTAGAAAACATCCATACTTACAGCAACCATGTCCACATCTATACCAAACATCTCCACATGGACAGCAACTATGTCCAACCACCTCCATACGCATAGCAACCACTTCCATGTTCTTAACAATCGTCACTATTTCAACTGCAAATGTATCTGTGTTCATGGTAGCCATCACTGTGTGCATAGCAAACTTCTCCATATGCATAGCAACTATATCCATATGCATAGCAACTATATCCATATGCATAGCAACCATCTCCATTTGCATAAAAACCATCTCCATTTGCATAGCAGCCATATCAGTGTCCATAGCAATCAGCTCCATGTCCGTCTACAGCAGTGCTGATACTGAAACACACTGAAACTGTACAGCACTGTTTATATAAAGAGAAAATAAGTAATATTCTATACGTCATTCGACGAGACGGCAGACAGAGAGGGAACCTGAACCAGCTTTTGCCTCTGCTTGATCCGCCGCCAAGTGGATGGCGACCCGTCGCTTCCCGTGTTTACAACTCTTGTGGATCGTCTGCAGCCCTTTTGGGAAGTTGGTGCGTGCGACTGCGTGAGTGTCTGTCCGCGAGTGTGTGTGTGTGTGTGTGTGTGTGTGTTTTGTGCTGGCAGGCTTAACGCTTTTATTTGATGGCGTCATAAAAGAGGTTTTATTGGCGCTTCCCCGCGGCGTGCGGCCAAGTAGCTGGCAGCTCTCGGGCCGCCTCTGCATGCCGTCGAGCAGAGGAGGACATTTAAAAAGCACGGCGGGCGCGATGCTCCGTGGTGCTACAGCTGATGTTGGACCGGCGATCCAGCGCGGTAGCTCGGTTTCGCCTCTGTAGAGAAAGCTTTGGCGTGATGCACATGCATAATATGAGCAGTTTGATCTAGTCAGGGTGGGCACTGGCTCTGTTCGTTCAGAAAGTGCTATGTACAAAGGCACCCAGGTTGATGTAGTTTACTTGACTAACGAAAGGCATTGGTTACAGTTTAGGAAACGTACAGGCAGCCAGTCGCCAGCAGTTTGTTTATTGCATATATTGATTTCAACTACTGTGTGGCCATTATCAGTGCGCCAGAATGAGATTTTTCACTCTGCAGCGGAGTGTGCGCTGATATGAAACTTCTTGGCAGATTAAGACTGTGTGCCGGACCGAGACTCGAATGCCGGACCTTTGCCTTTAGCGGACAAGTGCTCTACCATCTGAGCTACCCAAGCACGACTCATACCCTGTCCTCGCAAGCTTTACTTCTGCCAGTACCTCGTTTCTTACCTTCCAAACAATACAGAAGCTCTCCTGCGAACCTTGCAAGACTAGCACTCCTGGAAGAAAGAATATTGCGGAGACAAGGCTTAGCCACAACCTGTGGGATGTTTCGAGAATGAGATATTCACTCTGCAGCGAAGCTTGCTGGCGAAAGGCAAAGGTCCCGAGTTCGAGTCTCGGTCCGGCACACAGTTTTAATCTGCCAAGAAGTTTCATATCAGCGCACACTCCACTGCAGAGTGAAAATCTTATTCTGGAGTTATCCATTTCGTTCTGGCTTTATTGGCGCGTGCTCTACGAAAGCCATTGTATAGTAGGGGGGTTCGTAGGTTGTCAATAGGTGCTGCAACATTCTCGTCAGGTCGTCTTACAGATCACTGCCGCTACTACTACCTACATTTCTTCATATTCATTGTAAGCGAATCAACTGACGCGGCTTCTTCGCCTGATTGAGGCTTCTCATATCTTTCACAAAGGGATTTACTGTTTTCCTTTGGCTGCCCTCGGTCTGATTGCAGGACGCTCAGTAAACATATTATGCGGAGAATAGCTCGGTGAAGGGCAAACAGTTAAACGGTTTGCCGCGCGGGATTAGCCGAGCGGTCTACGGCGCTGCAGTCATGGACTGTGCGGCTGGTCCCGGCGGAGGTTCGAGTCCTCCCTCGGGCCTGGGTGTGTGTGTTTGTCGTTACCATAATTTAGGTTAAGTAGTGTGTAAACTTAGGGACTGATGACCTTAGCAGTTAAGTCCCATAACATTTCACACACATTTGCGTTTTTGTAGTTAAACGGTTAATATTGGCGCTAACAAGCAGAACTTCCCGTCCGCGTCTCGCCCCCTCCTCTTTCGTTAGCCGTTACTTTCGTTGCTAATCACATCTGCCCTTAGCCACGGGGTTACGGATGTACTGACGTAGGACAGACGGGAACAGGCCGCTTTTCATTTCGTAGTCACTATGTGTAGATTGTCGTATTTGGTGGTCACTGTATTAAAGCTTGTACCCAGTAAAAAAAAAAAAAAAAAAGAGAGAGAGAGAAAAGAATAATGCTCTTCCCAGCCACTGGCGCATTAAATGTATCGAAAACGCTTCGCTTTTTTTAAATTTGTTCCTTAAAGTAAAATCACAGTGCTTAAAACACTTTATGGTATGTTCAGGACTCTACCTTGAGTACAACCATATTCCTCATTGTATTATATGTGCTCCCTGTTTCGTTCGGTAGGTAAATATCGAGCTGTCTAAACCAAAGCTCTGAGAATCGTTTACAAATCGTTCTTAAGACGTTTTCTGTCATTTATCGCATCCTTCCCCATTCCAAACGTACCCTTTTCTGGTGGTCGTCAAAAAATATTTGGACTTTGGGTGAAGAACGTTGGTATTTTAAATTTTTTTAAAATATCTCCCCGCAGCGAAACACGCATTTGGTTTGATAATCGCCGTCTCAAATTGCGCACCATGTCTCTGATGCTCTCTCCTCTGTTTCTTGATAATACTAAGCATGTTAGCTTCATTGAACACTGTAACGTCCGTCAATCCTATTTCCCAAGAATTGCACATAACGCAGCAGTACAGGGCGAGTCAAAAGTCCTTGGACACCTTCATAAGTTGGAAGATTAAAGGGAAAATTGAAATGTGATGATGGGTACATAGGTTTGATGTGGTGCAGCAACTTTTGGAGTGAATGTCATTCATGGCCGCCATCTTTAAATCCGCCATTTTGGATTCAAGTCATTTTTTTTAAATAGGAAAGGGGGTGTATGAAGCATCAAATAACACTCGGTTGAGCTCTGAAATTTAGTGGTGTAATTTGTTTTTGTCTATGTTGTACAGTTTAGAGGTTATTAATGTTCAAAGTTGGGAAATTACCTTCATACCGACTGCTACAACACATATTCTACGTGTTGTCCTTCCCGGTATCAAGGTAAATTTGAACATTAATAATTTCTAAACTGTACAAGGCAGAGAAAAACAAATTACAGCACTCAATTTCAGAGCTGAAGCGAGTGTTATTTGTTGCGTCATACACCCTCCTCCCATTTAAAAAAAATAAATGACTTGAATCCAAAATGATGGATTCCAAGATGGCGGCCATGAATGACATTCACTCCAAAAGTTGCTGCACCACATCAAACCTATGTACCCATCATCACATTTCAATTTTCCCTTTAATCTTCCGACTTATGAAAGTGTCCAAGGAGTTTTGACTCGCCCTGTACTCAAAAAGGCGATGGGCATGCGTTGAGTAACGTGCGATGTACCAACAAAACGCTATCTTTTGTTTGGCTACCCATCATCATCATCATCTTCGTAATGGTTCCAGTTTAAATTGTTCGTAATTGTTAGTTGATTCAATAATCTTCATCGTTTAACAGGAATTACACAGATTTTTTTAGCATTCATGTGGAGGGCGTCACATGTTTCAGGGTTTAGGGTCACATGTCACTTTCAGTGTTATGTTGTTATCCTATCTAGACCATTTTGCAGTTGGTTTTCATCTTCAAATGCCTCTGCTAGAAGGTAAAGGACAGCATAAGCTGTAAACAGTGTGAGAGGGCCATTCATACCTATACAGCTCCCTTGTGGAACCATAGGTACTTCTTCGGTTTTACTATATGACTGTAAGTTAATTCGAACTGTTATCTACCAGACAAAAAGATCACAAACCCACTCGTATAATTTAGCCGGTAGTCCATAGGCACGCAATTTGATTAGAAGCTATCAGCGACCCCTTTCTATAGCCGTCGTGCCTGACACGAGCAAAGACGCATGCTCTACTCCACAAGAACGGTATTTTCTGAATGCACATCGGTTATGTGTCAATAGATAGTTTCTTCGAATTATTTCAGTAAGCTGGAACATATTTGATGTTTCTCAGTCCTGTTACAAATATGACAGTGATGTGAGTCTATTATTCAGCAGATTCCATCTATTTCCTTTCTTGTATACTGATGTGATCTGTCAAAATATTCAGTTTTCAGTACAAATCTTACGTAGACCGAGCAGTTGTATTACTAAATACGAAGTAACTTCGTCAGTATGCTCCGAAAGGAAACTAACTGGTATACAGACTTTATCGGGAAAACTTGCTTTTATTAAGGAGCGATAAGAAGAAATGGTAGAATACGAACGAGTTAGGAACGAATTAGCATGCGGAAAGACGACACGCCAGAGGTTAATCTCGATTCAGAATACCGAGTCGATACGTCTCGTGGAATATAGTGTTAGTCAATAATGAATACTTGCTATTTGCAAGGGCCTAACCAGAATGTCTTCCCAAACCTGTCTCTAAGTCAGTGCGTACGAGACTTCCACTTAATGTTTTGTCAGCTCGACAAAACAATTTTGGTACTGTGCTTGTCACATTGTCACACCACAAACGGCTACTTTGGAGCTAAAACGCGGCTGAATTTCACTATTAGCGGGTGATTATAATTAAAGTGTAGCTACTCACGGGGTGTAGTGTGGACTGTAATTAATTATCGTATTGACATCGAAACTTGCTAGATACACTGATACGTTAATGCGTAATTGATTTACGCTGGCAAACAAATTAGTTCCAGTTATGGCCAGCAAGTGCGAATCTGGCAGTACACGCTGTTTCTTTGGCGGTATGGCATCCATAGTGTCATTTGACAATCCATAACGCGGGTGAACAATGCAGCTTTCGAGAAGAGAAACCGTGCGCGGTTAGTGAAACCGTGCCGGCCGGAGTGGCCGAGCGGTTCTAGGCGCTACAGTGTAGAACCGCGCGACCGCTACGGTCGCAGGTTCGAATCCTGCCTCGGGCATGGATGTCTGTGATGCCCTTAGCTTAATTAGGTTTAAGTGGTTCTAAGTTCTAGGGGACTGATGACCATAAAAGTTAAGTCCCATTGTGCTCAGAGCCATTTGAACCTTTTTTTCCTTTTTTTTTTTTAGTGAAACCGTTTTATGTGAACGGCAGCAATTGCAGTGTTACGGTGGGAGAGTATCACTAACTGAAATGTCTGAGGAGAGGCCCGATAGTATTAAGTGGTTTAAAGATGATCATATTGTAATTAGAAAACAAGGGTGAGGTTGGTGTGGCGCCTGGAAGATGAAGACGTCCGACCACGGTGGACCTTACAGACGAGTTTGCTGTTGTAACGGACAACGCATCACGTGCCCCGCGAACCAGCAGTGCTCGTGAACTGTTGCAGGAGTGTCCGTCCCAAGCTCAAAAGTCCGTACAGTTTTGGGGTGTATTTTACACTGGTACACATGCAAAATGAGGACTGTGCAGCAACCGATTCGCAGGAACGATCTGAATTTGCTCTTCGGTCTCTGTCGGTCTCTGGCACGGAAAGAAATTGACGATTTGCGGATGTGCAAAATTCTGTGCAGTGACAAGGCGCATGTTTCAGTACGTACTTTAGTGAATGCGCAAAACTGCCGTAATGTTAAACCACTTGTTACGCACGAAAAGACATTGTACCCCCCGTGTGAGACTGTGTGGTGTGATTTCACAAACACCTTTATTCTCGGTCCGTTGTTCTTTGAAAGGAATGCATCCGAAGGCCTGCGAGGGCTGTCGCATGATGGGGCAACACCTCATGTCGCCGGCCCAGTGAAAGATTCGCTTGATGCAGCCTTCCACGAATGTGTGACCTCCAGAGGTTTCTCAGATGCGTAGTCTGCAACATCACCAGATCTGAACCATGTGGTTGCTGGCTCTGAGGACATCAAAAAGAAAGAACGTGTTCGGTCTCTGCCTAATCTGAAGGCCAGTATACAGGGACACTTTGCTCAGATTCCACTGGAACTGCTGCGAGAAGCTGATCACATAATTTTACGAATAGAGCATCGCGTCGTCGTCTTCGTCTCCTGTGTCATACTGAACAAATAGTGTAAGCGGCAGTTGATAATAGAGACAACAGTACACCTTTCTCACTTGTTTGACCTTTCCTGCTCACTTTCCGTTCCCAATCCATGACATACGGATATATTTCTATACATATTTGCTGCATTCACATCGCTAGATTTGTACTTGGAGCCCAAAATTTAAACTATTTTCTTTTCCCCAGCGTACATCGGTTCCGCTTTAACGTATTAGAATATGTACCAAATTTCGCGGCCAGACGATAATTACAGCCCACAAGTGAGCTCTCTGAGTATACGTACTTGAATTTTAACCACCTGGTAAAAATGAAGTGAAGCATAGTCTACTGCCGCATCTTGTCCAACTCGCCAGGTAAACATAGAATGCTATGTGCTGTCCTCACCTTTCCGTGTCTGCGGTGCCAGCCGAACAGCCAGTTAATGCACGGCATACTGCAACCGCAGCACGTGATGTTATTGTCTGTGGCTTCGCCCCTTGCTCTTTATTCCAGTAACTGCCAGACCAAAGGCAATAGAGGAGCATTAGCTCCATCCGCAAAGCGGCCGAGCGTTGCAATGTTGGCGCAATGAGGCGAAATGGCCTATTTCCTGGAATGCCTCACACTGTAGTTGAACATTGCACCAACGGGCTACACAGCGTTATGGGAGCCTTAGACCTCCTTCAAATGTGTACACTACATTTATTTTTCCTTTTGGATTGATAAGACGTTACGCAGCTCCCTTCTAGCTCGTAAAAAAATGTTAACCCCGTCCACAGTCCCTGGCGGACCCAGTGGTACCGACCGGCCTCCGTGTCATCCTTAGCCGACTGGCAACACCGGTTGCGGATATGAAGGGTCAGTGGCCGTAGGTCACTTTCCGAGACCGGAGCCGCTACTTCTCAATCAAGTAGCTCCTCAGTTTGCCTTTTAAGGACTAAGTCCACCCCGCTTGCCAACAGCGCTCGGCAGACCTGATGGTCACCCATCCAAGTGGTAGCCCAGCCCAACAGCGCTTAGTTTCGGTGATCTGATGGAAACCGGTGTTACCACTGCGGCAAGGCCGTTGGCTCCCTTCTGGTACAGCAAAGTGGAATGGCTGAGGACTCTGACAATCCAATATGTCATTATCTCCTTTGGAGGATACAGGTTTGTGTGCCTGTTTGTCCCACAAATTGACAGCGTGCGACGAAGAAAATCACAGAGGCGAAGTACACTGTTTGTAGGCGACACAGGTAGACCATATGAACTTAAGTGTTGCGGCATCCCTGTGCATAAGACGAAAGGTGGACCCGGCAGTTTACAAGGAGGCGGGCAGTACTGTGTTGCCAATAGAAGGGCAGAAACAGCAGAATGGGTCGTTCAGGAGAGCTCGTTAATTGCGACGTCCACTAACCATTGGATGTCCACTGCATCCGTACCTAACAATTTAAGATGATTTCTAGAAAGCAATAAAATAAACTGCTACACTGTCATTCACAAAACTCAAAGCCGGCCGCTGTGATGGAGAGGTTCTGGGCGCTTCAGTCCGGAACCGCGCTGTTGCTACGGTTGCACGTTCGAATCCTGCCTCGGGAGTGGATGTGTGTGATGTCCTTAGGTTAGCTAGATTTAAGTACTTCTAAGTATAGGGATCACCTCAGATGCTAAGTCCCATATTGCTTAGAGCCATTTGAACCATTTGAACAAAACTCAAAGGTCTTACATGAAATATATACGCAGTTGCGAATATGGACAGTCATGAACTATATAATCGGATAATGACAATGAAAATTTGGACCGGATCGGGACTCGAATTCCGATACCCCGTTTATCGGGAGCTGTCTCTCTTCCCATTTGGCTACCCGAGCGAGACTGAAGCTTTCGTATGTCATCAGACATGTGTCTACAGCCTGTACTCGTACATCCAGTATGTGTATTCCCGTACAGGGGAGACACTTTACTTGAAAGTCGCTTGCCCGGCGCATGTCCGAAGGAAACTCGCTTCGTAGCTCAGACTAACACAGGCACTGCAATATCTTATTTATTCGCTGACGCCGGGAAGCGACTTCCAAGTAACATGTCTCCCCTGTACGGGAATACACATAATGGATGTACGAGTACAGGCTGTAGACACGTTGCTGACAACATACAGAAGTTTAGGTCTGACCGAAGTTCAATCACGGATAGCCGAATACCAAGGCGACCGCTCACTATAAGCGGGAAATATGGGTTCGAGTCCAGTTCCGGCACAAATTTTCGCTGTAGCTATTCCGTAATACAGCTGATGATTGCTCTTATTCACAACTGTGAATGTATTTCGTGTATTTCGTGACGCCTGTATCCACCGCAGTATCTGTTCCTCCGGACGTGAATGTATGGTCGAAGAAACTGTACATCCAGAAATTTTTCTTTCGAATGCTGCTTGCTTATTGTGTAGATTGAATAGCATTAGGGAGAGGCTACAAACCCGTCTCTCTCTCTTCCCTTAACTATAACTTCATTTTTTCGTCCTTCGTCGCTTATGACCGCAGTCTTAGTTGGCGGCTGATAAATTTTTTTACATCCTTTCATGCTTGTTTTTCAGTCTCGAAACGTTGCAAAGCAACGTTTTTTTGTTACGTGTTGTATACAGACGATTCATCTCGGTGCAGTGCAGGCAGAGGAGTCGTAGCGTAGGCTACAAGCGGGAGAGCTATGGTAAGCATTCCGACGTAAGGATGGGACTGCGTGCAACGTCTTGCCCTTGACGAGAAACTGATTTATCCCCGACATCTCTGCCGCGACAGCGTCTGCTCATTCCTCACACACACACACACACACACACACACACACACACACACACACACACACACAGTCTTCCCCACATACTGTCTGAGCGTATGAGTGATTTCCTGAGATGACAAGGCTGGGAAAGAGAGCGGACGGCGTTCTTACACACACACACGCACACACACACACACACACACACACACACATACATACACACGTATACGTGCGTACATGTAGCCTCTCCCTGTCCCGCTGTTCGGCGAAGGATCGTCGCATGTGGCAGAGACAGAGGGAGTGCTTACTTTGGGACGTGCTACGACTTGCACTTCCTAACCGTGGATGACTCTTAGAACTTGGTCGCTCCACGCATAAACGCTTCTGAGCATGCTGTTACTGTTCCGCTTTCATTGTTACCGTATTCTGAAATGGTGCATGCTCCACTGGCTTGATTCTTACGGAGGAGGTAATCAACTGATAGCCTGACAAATCTGCAATGGAATGTTGTGGTTACTATGTACGAAGAGATGCGCTGCTGCTCCTTGCGATCTGGAATTGTTGTACTTGCTTTTCAACTATCCATTTATGTAAAGGTTAGCGCCATCCAGACTTGGCTCATATAACCAGACGCCCTACGGATTTAGCTCCAAGCGAAGTGGCGCAGGGGTTAGCGCACTGGACTCGCATTCGGGAGGACCTCGGCTCAAACCCGCGTCCCGCCATCCAGGTATAGGTTTTAGGGGATTTCCCTAAATCGCTCCTGGAAAATGGTTGCTGTGAAACGGTACGGCCGATTTACTTCCCCCTCCTTTCCTAATCCGAGCTTATGCTTCGTCTCTAATGACGTCTATGTCAACGGGACGTTGAACTCATTCTTTCTTTCTTCCTTCCTTCCTTACAAATTCAACATTTTGTTCACCCAACTACACAGAAGCTGTAAGCAGACTAAAGTTCCATGTAGTGCACAACACCTATAAGTACCTATCTTAGTCCCCCACTCCGTCTACAGACCATAAGTGGCCCATCGGGACCATCCGACCGCCGTGTCATCCTCAGGTGAGGATGCGGGTAGGCGGGGCATAAGGTTAGCACACCGCTCTCCCAGTAGTTATGATGGTATTCTTGACCGAAGCCGCTACTATTCGGTCAAGTAGCTCCTCAATTGGCATCACGAGGCAGAGTGCACCCCGAAAAATGGCAGCAGCGCATGGCGGACTGGATGGTCACCCATCCAAGTGCCGGCCACGCCCGACAGCGCTTAACTTCGGTGATCTCACGGGAACCGCTGTATCCACTGCGTCAAGACCGTTGCCACTATCTTACTCCCCTGAACCGTTTTTGTGCTTGTGCGCTAATCTCAGAAACTACTGTAGCGATTTTCAAGACTGATCAACAAAAAAGTTTGCGTATGTATTAGGTCTACAACTTTGCATTCGCCGTTTATTCTCGAAGTTCGGGGCTTTATTGTGAAAAACTTACAAAAAATTATGATTCATATTATTGCCCATCGCTGACCACTACATTCTTCCATCTTTCGCATAGCATAAGAATCCCGTGGCGGAAGAACTGGGCGTCTTTTGTGGGGATCCATGAATCGATTCAATTTTGCACTTATTCATATGATAGGAAGTGCTGGTCAACCTGATTGTGTGCCACTGATCGAAAAAAAGGTCGTAGTCAGAGAGAGCAACGTATGGAGGATACGTTTCCATGTATGTTTTGACACGTTCTGTCTTCCACTGCCATGCCGGGCTTCGACGTCAAAATCACCGTTCGTAAGGCGTTGAAAACATTCTCTGCACGTCCTTCCACTAACAGTTCCCTCACCATTGGTCTTACCCAGCATTTTAAGAGCCACAGCCGCAGATTTCTTCATGTTAAAGCGGGAAATTAGAACTTCCCGCAAATGGCGAGAAATGGGTACGTAAGTGCTTCACCGAGAATAACCTTACGATGCAATTACAAGTCTACTAATATTTTTATGGCGTTATGTTTACAGATTGCTATGACTAACCACTTGAACCCCACTTGCCGCTACTGCCGTCTATTGCAAAACGGCGGAAGCTAAGTTGTAGACCTAATAATTTAATACCGATACGTCCGGCCATACTTATTCTCAAGGTACCTCCTGAGTTCGACGTCGCAAGTTCAATCATTAGTAAGGCTCATTGGAAGGTGTTAACAATTATGGAACACTACGAGCAACTCCAAGCCGACAGAAAATGAGTGTTCGGAGGTGCAAAGATCAATTTCTACGGAATGTCGTCATTCAAGAGATGTTCAAAACAAAACATTAACTTTCACGATGAACACCAAATGATAAATGGTGTGCCACGGCGTTGATCAAGGTTCGCACCATCAAGACTGAAGTCCTTAAGAGTTGCTGATTGCTCTATTCCGTAAGGGTCTCGGGAGAATCAGTATATTTGTTATTCGCCTCGGCTTATCGACGGGTGGCGCAAGAACTATGCAGCTCCCTTAGGTCGCATTTTATCACACGGTGAAAGAGACGCCGTGTCCTCTGTGATTCGCTGACTTCGCATGTAGAAACAGCTCACTTCTGCTGCACTGTGGACATTGCTGAGTTCATTCGGATGGCGGGGACGTGTATATGCTTTGGTATTTTCCCATATCTCTTTACGTGTCTTAAAATGACGACACGCGAATACTGGCAGACCACATTTCGTACCAGATGTCGCGGTTTTCTGCATTGGAGCGCTGGCAGATGTCGCCTACCGTTATTGTGCTTGCAGGAATGTACAATGACATAGCGATATTCACATATACAGATGGCGTAGTGTAGCGTACACAAGGTATAATAGGGCGTATTATTGGCAGGGTTGTCACTTGTGCTTAGGTGATTCATTTCGAAGGTTTCCGAAGTGATTATGACCGCAGAACGGGAATTTACAGACTCTGAACGCCGAATGGTAGTTGGAGCTAGACGCCTGGGACCTTTAATTTCGGAAATCAGTATTCTGCGATCCATTGTGTCAAGATTGTTTCGATAATACCATTTCAAGCGTCGCCTCCTACACAGGACAACGCAATGGCCGACGGTCTCCACTTAACGATCGAGCGCAGCGGCGTTTACACAGAGTTGTCTGTGCTAACAGACAAGCAGCACTGCGTGAAATAACGGCAGAAATCAACGTGGGACGTACGACGAACCTATCGGTTAGGACAGTGCGGTGAAATTTGGCGTCAATGGGCTACGACAGCAGACGAGAAATGGGAGCGTCTTTACTAACAGCACGACATCGCCTGCAGCGCCGCTCCTGGGCCCGTGACGAAATCGGTTGGACCCGAAACGAATGCAAAACCGCGGCCTGGTCAGGTTAGTCTCGGTTTCTGCTATTAACAGCTGACTGTAGTGTTCCAGTGTGGTGCAGACACTACGAAGCCATGGCCCAAATTGGCGACAAGTCATTGTGCAAGCTGGTGGTGGTTCATAATTTTGTGGGCTGTGTTTACATGAAATGGACTGGATCTTCTAATTGATAACTGACCTTTTCCACTCATCCATAGACTTCATGTTCCCAGACAACGATGGAATTTTTGTTGATGAGAATGCGCCATGTCACCGAGCCACAATTTTTTCGTGATAGGCTTGAATAGAACCCTGGACAATTCGAGCGAATGATTGGCCATCCAGCTCGCCCGACATGAATGACATTGAAATTTTATGAAACGTAATCGAGAGGTCATTTTTCGTGCACAAAATCGTGCACCGGCAACACTTTGGTAATTAGTGACTGCCGTAGAGACAGCACAGCTTAATATTTCTACAGGGAACTTTCAGAGACCCGGCACGACGTGTATTCCAATACGCTGAGCAGAAGTAGGAGGACATTAGGAGGAATCTCATGACTTTTGCCACCTCAGTGTTCACCTCATTAAATTTTCTCTGATATGCCTAGTAAAGTCTACGTGTAGGGGATTAAAGCAATTTTGTCACATTGCGCCACTCCTGCCCACGTTTAAAAGTAACTTTGGACTAACCTGACAATGCGATGGGTACAGGAGGATTGGCAGCAACCCTACTCGCATAGTTGTATAAGAGTCTTCTAGCAATGTCCCACATACACTAATAATGCAATAGTTTATATCATGATTTGGCTGGTTACGTGCCTTTTTTTTTTTTGTCCCTGGGAGCTCGGGCTGACCAAGAACGACGCAGCCGCGACGTGTCTTTCTCTAATAATGAAAGTGGGGTGGTTCGGTGAGGAGGGGGATCTTGATTATTAGTGATCCAGAGAAGGGAAGGAGCAAGGAGGGAGGTAAATGGCTGGCGCTTATCTGCAAAGCTGGCCACAGATTGCCGTCCACGGAACGTGTATGTCCTGGCACGTTTAGACATGTTTGGTGTTATTAACGTGGGCTGGAGGCACCTCACTGAATTCTTGATACAGTAGCAGCGTCTTTTCCGCCACTAGCCACGTCGATCACACATCAGGGATCGTTAGAACGCGTGCGCGCACACACACACACACACACACACACACACACACACACACACGCGCGCGCGCGCGCGCACGTACGTACGTTCCGAATTTCTCTAATGTTGGTGGTGAGACGAGCGGTCGCAGACCTCCCGACTGTGGTGGTGGCGGCAGCCATTGCCACACTCTGTGCATCAGAGTTGAGAATGATGCATCTCTGCAGCAGCTCACTAACCACGTTCGACAGCCTTTTATCCTATGAGATCCTCACAATTCGAATGGTATTTATGGTAGTATGGTAATTCTTATACATAAGCTATATTTGTCTGAAGTCGAAAAAACTGCAGTGGTTATAGGATTTGCTATGGTGCCATTAATTTTGCACAATATGTAGTCACATCATTATTTCTACTAATAGGGGAAAGTATTCATTTTAACGCATACACTATGACGTCACACACACACACACACACACACACACACACACACACACACACACACACACACACACCAATAATGTAGGGCTAGATTAGCAGTGATAAATAATTCAGATCGTAGAATACGTTTTAGCTCATTCCGCACTCAGCCTGACTAAGAGCTTCATGATGGCAGCGCTACGAGACTTGCATGTAACATCGAGACAAACGGGACGAAACTCACATAATTGGAACCGCAATAAAATTATGGAATAATACATATGTTAAAAATGTAGAAAAAATGGAACTGAGAGTACTTACACGTCTGGTGGTTGGTCTCTGCTGGTGCCTCGAACGATTATCTTCACATAAAATTATATTTAATTAGTCCTAAGGTTCCCTAGGCTTAAGGTGATGTGGCTTTATTCAATTATAATCACGATAACGTAAACAATTTGTAACTAATACCAATACCACTGTCAGCTACCTAGACCTCAAATTATGAAATTCGCGTAGCTGTGATACATTTGGTCAGCAACTGTTTGTATCTAATACCAACACTATAGCCGGCGACACACCTGACCGTCCTGTCCCCATGGTGCACACCTCAACAATGAAGCCACCCACACAAGTGCTCTAGTTATAATAGTAAGAGGTGGGAGGGGATGTTTGAATCTTAGCGGTACAGGCGATAGAGGAGGGGAGAGCGGCCGGGGAGAGTATGTGGGTCTTTTGTTCAGTTGCCAGTGGTCACCCAGGGGATGGGAGTGAGGTGTGGCCTTCAATGTAATTAACCCAAGTGTGTAACCTAACACGAAGAGAGTGACATATAAGCCCCCGTACCTTCGAGTGACCTTGAGATAAGACCCTTCTGTCCCAGAACCAGCAATTCAGTAACTACTTTGGTAGGGCCATATGTTCTCCCAGCACGTCTTAAAGGAGCTGTCTACAGGTAATTTACTCAGAACACCATGCAAGATTTACTAGCAGATGTGCCCCGACAAATAAGAAGAAACATGTAGTTTATTTACTATCGAACTCCAATACATTTCAATCTAAGTTTTCGTCATCCACTGGTTGGAATCACAGGTGGATAGGTAGAGGCGGACCTGTTTCGTGGCTTGCACGTTCCTCCAACATTATCTTTGGGGGCACCTTAAACTATTACCGGCAGTAGCGTGTCATGGAAACCTGCGAAGCCGTAGGAAACCATCAGGGAATATTTGAAACGGTGCCACGGTCCATTATACGACGATGTATATACGTCTTTAGAAATAAAAGAAGGACGTTTTGAGCAATAATTAAGTGTTTGTGTTTTGATGAGCTCAAATCACTAATAGCTCAAAAACGAAAGATTTTCAGATGTGTGTTTATATGGACTTTTCCTTGTTTTGGTGTAAGGAACCTGTCACCAAAGTTCGTGAAACTAGTTTTGGGAACACCTTGTATGTGAAGAAAGTGGGCGAAGCATGCTCTTCTGAGAAACATCGTACGAAATTATGTCCATTTCGCGTGTTAGTTCTTCAAACTCCCGAGTGACTTGGAGGACCCTGCCCATAATACTCCAGATATTCTCAGATGGGGACCTTGCTGCCCAAGGTAGGCTTTGGCAAGCACGAAGATAAGGAGTAGCAACTCTCGTCATGTACGGGGGTGGGGATCATTATCTTACTGAAAAGTAAGCTAAGGACGGCTTGTCATGAAGGACAACAAAACGAGGTTTACAATATCATCGACGTAGCGCTGCACTGTAAGGCTGCCGCGGATGGCAACTAAAGAGATCCTGCTATGAAATGAAGTGGCATCTGAGACGATCATCCCTGATCGTCGGGCTGTGTTGTGGGCGACAGTCAGGTTGGAATCCCACCGCTCTTTGGAGCGTCTCCAGACGCGCTTTCACTGGTCATTGGGACTCATTTCGAAGCGGGACTCACCACTGAAGACGATTATACTCTATCTTCATTAATTGAGTCTCCGGGGAGAAGACACGTCTGGAGGTGCACTGGTTGTGGTTGGTACCAACCTGAGTGTCGCCCGCCAGAAGACCAGACAACGAGAAGTGGTTGTGAGGCGTGGCATATATTTTCACGGCAGGACCCCTTCAGTTGTCATCATCTGCACGATTACAGCACAGCGATACGTCAACGATACTCTACGTCCCCTATCGTGGCCGCCGGCCGAAGCGGCCGAGCGGTTCTAGGCGCTTCAGTCTGGAACCGCGCGACCCCTATGGTCGCAGTTTCGAATCCTACCTCGGGCTTGGATGTGTGTGATGTCCTTATGTTGGTTACGTTTAAGTAGTTCTAAGTTCTAGGGGACTGATGACCTCAGTTTTTAAGTCCCATGGTGTTCAAACCCATTTGAGCCATTTGAACCCTATTCTTGCCTTTCGTGGAAAGCCATATAATGGAAACCAATATAATGCTTACCTGCACATGGCGAGAGTTTCTGCTGTTCCTCTTCGTGTTTAGCAAACTCGTCTTGACCACCAAGGTCAAAGGATGTCTTCCCAATTGAGAACGTTTGAAGCATTATGGAGAGTGTCCTTCAACCTTGTCGGGAGTTTGACGATCTCGGGCGCCAAGTGGACAGAAGTTGGCACGGTATCGTTCAAGAGGGTATGCAACAGCTCTATCAGTCAATTCCAAGCTAGATAACTACATAAGGGAGCCAGAGCCAAAACATTGCTGAATTGGTCAATTTATGAATCTCTTCCTCCTGAATAAATCATCTAATTTTTGTAAAATTGTCGTCACATGTTTGTATATGTACATCAGACCTATCAATTTCCGTCTCATTCGGATTTTTCCTTCGTGGCTCGTCTTACATATACCGGGTGATCAAAATGTCAATATAAATTTGAAAACTGAATAAATCACGGAATAATGTAGATAGAGAGGTACAAATTGACACGCATGCTTGAAATGACATGGGGTTTTATTAGAACCAAAAACGTACAGACGTTCAAAAATATCCGACAGATGGCGCTTCGCCTCATCAGAATGACAATAATTTGTGTAACAAAGTAAGACCAAGCAAAGATGATGTTCCTTACAGGAAATGCTCAATATGTCCACCATCATTCCTCAACAATAGCTGTAGTCGACGAATAATCTTGTGAACAGCACTGCCGTGTACCGCAAGTCTCTAGAGGAACGGAAGGTTCCAAATGATTGGAAAAGAGCACAGGTAGTCCCAGTCTTCAGGAAGGGTCGTCCAGCAGATGCGCAATACTATAGACCTATATCTCTGACGTCGATCTGTTGTAGAGCTTTAGAACATGTTTTCTGCTCGCGTATCATGTCGTTTCTGGAAACCCGGAATCTACTCTGTAGGAATCAACATGGATTCCGGAAACAGCGATCATGTGAGACCCAACTCGCTTTATTTGTTCATGAGACCCAGAAAATATTAGATACAGGCTCCCCGGTAGATGCTATTTTCCTTGACTACCGGAAGGCGTTCGATACAGTTCCGCACTGTCGCCTAATAAACAAAGTAAGAGCCTACGGAATATCAGACCAGCTGTGTGGCTGGATTGAAGAGTTTTTAGCAAACAGAACACAGCATTTGTTATCAATGGAGAGACGTCTACAGACGTTAAAGTAACCTCTGGTGTGCCACAGGGGAGTGTTATGGGACCATTGCTTTTCACAATATAAATAAATGACCTAGTAGATAGTGTCGGAAGTTCCATGCGTGTTTTCTCGGATGATGCTGTAGTATACAGAGAAGTTGCAGCATTAGAGAATTGTAGATAAATGCAGCAAGATCTGCAGCGTATAGGCACTTGGTGCAGGTAGTGGCAACTGACCCTTAAAATAGACAAATGTAATGTATTGCGAATACATAGAAAGAAGGATCCTTTATTGTATGATTATATGATAGCGGAACAAACACTGGTAGCAGTTACTTCTGTTAAATATCTGAGAGTATGCGTGCGGATCGATTTGAAGTGGAATGATCATATAAAATTAATTATTGGTAAGGCGGGTACCAGGTTGAGATTCATTGGGAGAGTCCTTAGAAAATGTAGTCCATCAACAAAGGAGGTGGCTTACAAAACATTCGTTCGACCTATACTTGAGTATTGCTCATCAGTGAGGGATCCGTACCAGATCAGGTTGACGGAGGAGATAGAGAAGATCAAAGAAGAGCGGCGCGGGTTATTTGGTAACCGTGATAGCGTTACGGAGGTGTTTAGCAAACTCGAGTGGCAGACTCTGCAAGAGAGGCGGTCTGCATCGCGGTGTAGCTTGCTCGCCAGGTTTCGAGAGGGTGCGTTTCTGGATGAGGTATAGAATATATTGCTTCCCCTTACTTATACCTGCCCAGGAGATGACGAATGTAAAATTAGAGATATTCGAGCGCGCACGGAGGCTTTCAGACAGTCGTTCTTCCGCGAACCATACGCGACTGGAACAGAAAAGGTGGGTAATGACAGTGGCATGTTAGGTGCCCTCCGCCACACACCGTTGGGTGGCTTGCGGAGTATAAATGTAGATGTAGATGTAGACGTAAAGCATGTCCAGAGTTAAGACGAGGCATTGGCGTCGGATGTTGTTTTTCAGCATCCCTAGAGATGTCAGTCGATCACGATACACTTGCGGCTTCAGGTAACCCCAAAGCCAATAATCGCAGGGACTGAGGTCAGGGGACCTGGGAGGCCAAGCATGACGAAAGTGACGGCTGAGCACACGATCATTACCAAACGAAGCGCCTAAGAGATCTTTCACGCGTATAGCATTTTTTTTGTTGGTTCTAATATAACCCCATGCCATTCCAAGCATGTGTGTCAATTTTTACCCCTGTATCTACATTCTTCCGTGGTTTATTAAGTTTTAAAATTTAAACGGACTTTTTGATCACCCGGTATAATCAAGCCGTACAATGTCGCGCTGTCGGCCCGTGCTCTTGTCGGCTGTGCGGCTCCCAGTACCGCAGCGCAAAGTGCGGGTGGACTGGCGTCCGACCAGTGACGCACCGGCGGCAGCAGAGATCTAAATAAACGCGGCCGATCCACGGCGCGTCGCCACCCGGCTCTCGAGTTGCTAACGGCCGGCGGAACGGCCGGCCGCGCCGTTCCGGCGGACAGGAATAGGCCGCAAAGCTGCGCCCGCCTCGCCTCGCCAACCACTTCTCCTCTCTCTTTTGCTCCTGTTGCCCCTTCTGAAATTCCCGAGAGGTCTTCTCAGCCTGTTCTTGGACGCGGTCGCATGCCGACACTGCTAACATGCAGGGAATCGCGAAAATTTACATCCACACTTCTACGACACAAGCAACCTTACGGCGTGTGGCGGAGGGTACGTGTGGTACCAGTATCTGATATTCCTGCCCCTGCCCCATAAATAAATGGAGCATAGAAAGTACACTACTGGCCATTAAAATTGCTACATCAAGAAGAAATGCACATGATCAACGGCTATTCACTGGACAAATATATTGTACTAGGACTGACATGTGATTACTTTTACATGCGATTTGGGTGCATAGATCCTAAGGAATCAGTACCCAGAACAACCACCTCTGGCCGTAATAACGGCCTTGATACGCCTGGGCATTGAGTCAAACAGAGCTTCGATGGCGTGTACAGATACATCTGGCCATGCAGCCTCAACACGGTACCACAGTTCATCAAGAGTAGTGACTGGCGTATTGTCACGAGCCGGTTGCTCGGCCACCATTGAGCGGACGTTTTCAATTGGTGAGAGATCTGGAGAATGTGCTGGTCAGGGCAGCAACCGAACATTTTCTGTATCCCGAAAGGCCCGTACAGGAGTTGCAACATGCGCTCGTCCATTATCCTACAGGGAAGGCAGGGATCGAATAAAGGATAGAGCCACGGGTCGTAACACATCTGAACTGTAACGCCCACTGTTCAAAGTGCCGTCAATGCGAACAAGAGGTGACCGAGACGAGTAACCAGTGGCACCCCATACCATCATACCGGGTGATACGCCAGTATAAATGACGAATACATGCTTTCAATGTGCGTTCACCGCGATGTCGCCAAACACGGATGCGACCATCATGATGCTGTAAACACAACCTGGATTCATCCGAAAAAATGACGTTTTGCCATTGGTGCACCCAGGTTCGATATTAAGTACACCATCGCAGGCGCTCCTGTCTGTGATGCAGCGTCAGGGGTAACCGCAGCCATGGTCTCAGAGATGATAGTCCATGCTGCTGTAAACGTCGTCGAACTGTTCGTGCAGATGGTTGTTGTCTTGCAAACGTCCCCGTCTATTCACTCAGGGATCTAGACGTGGCTGCACAACCCGTTACGGCCATGCGGGTATGATGCCTGTCATCTCGAAAGCTAGTGATACGAGGCTGTTGGGATCCAGCACGGCGTTCCGTATTACCCTCCTGAACCCACCGATTCCGTATTCTGCTAAAAGTCATTGGGTCTCTACCAGCGCGAGCAGCAATGTCGCGATACGATAAACCGCAATCACGATAGGCTACAATCCGACCTTTATCAAAGTCTAAAACGTGATGGTGCGCATTTCGCCTCCTTACACGAAGCATCACAACAACGTTTCACGAGGCAACGCCGGTCAATTGCTGTTTGTGTATGAGAAATGTGTTGGAAACTTTCCTCATGTCGCCACGTTGTAGGTGTCTCAACCGGCGCCAGCCTTGTGTGAATGCTCTGAAAAGCTAATCATTTGCATATAACAGCATGTTCCTTCTTTCGGTTTAATTTCGCGTCTGTAGCACGTCATCTTGGTGGTTTAGCAATTTTAATGGCCAGTAGTGTATGATTGCCTTTTATATGTGTACGTCGTTTCTGTTCGTTCGTACATGCCCAAGATAGCAGATACCGGGCGTTTATGTAATTGAGACGCTCAATGGTCTATGAATTCGCAACCAGCTATGTAGATGCACATTTACGTTTGACCTCCAGGGGGAATGTAAAATCGCGAACACGGTGGACAAAGACGTGGACTGTTGATAAGTGGCGTCTCTAGGTGGGAACGTGGTTCGGCCGAAGCGTGTGCCGAGATAGTCCTGGCATTGGCGATGAACGCTATGTCCGGGTGGCGCAGTGGTTAACGCAAATACCTAGTAAGCGGCAGATCCCGGGTTCGAATCCTGGCTTTACATAAATTTTCACTCGTCCCTCCTGTTTCCGCATAAAATTACGATGCACCTGATTTAATCACTTCATTCCCTTCGCTTTCCTTTCTCCCACTGCACCTTCAACTTACATAAGAACTACAACTGTCGCTGGAGTTCCGTAGTTAGCTCTAACTTACCCGATCTCCTCATCGGGACCATCTGGGGCGACGTATGTCGGAGAAAGTGATATGCTGTAGACTCGTCCCGGAACGCACTTCATTTGATGTTTTTTTCTCTCTTATATAAACCCAATCTGGTAAGCCATCCAGACCGAAGAACAGTACTCAACAGTCGGTCGAACAAGTGTTTTTTAAGCCACTTCTTTCGTGGGTCAGTTAATTTACTTAAGAAATCTCCTATCGGTCGTGACCTGACATTTGCTTTTCCTAACATTTGTTTTATATGGTCACCAGTAAAACGCACGACTCTTTAAAGAAAGGAATTCCCGTGTGCAAAGAGATTTCGTGGTTAATTTACAAACTTTCAGTGACGACGCAGAACGAAAGATTTATCAATTTTTAGTAACAGACCCTGGTCTGGAAATGGCCTAGTCGAAAACTTGAAGCGAAAATCGTTCTGATACCTCTGAAAATGGATACATGTACCGGTACTGTTGTTGCTAATACCGTAGGCTAGGCAATCCCGACGAGCCTTCGGTTTGAAGGTTGGTAAACTAACTTACCCAATGCCGATGAGTTATTGTGCACCGACATGAGCAGTTCTGATGTACAATGCATCAGAATCCAGTCTGTGTATATACGTTGAAGTTCTAATGTCGAGCACCCCTAACCATACATAGTTCTACCCATTGACGGAAATTGCAGACGTGATTTTCATGTGTGAGCAAATAAATGATGCAGCACAAGCGGAAATATTATACAGGACCAAATATCCGCGTGGAACACACCTGGCTCACACCATGTTTCGGAGATTGTTCCAACGATTAAATGAAGCAGGGCAGTTGCTACCACAGTACAATGAGTGAGGACGACTACGAATTATATAGACACACGACTTGGAAGAGCCAGTGCTTGCTCGAGTGAATGAGGCATCTGAAATCAGCACCCCTACAGTTGAACGTGAAACGAGTATTTCGGCGAGTACTGTGTGTTACGGGAGATGCAGCTATACACTTACCATCCACGTAAAGTGCTTGCTTTGGCTCCTGCCGACTTCGAACCTCGTGTTGTGTTCGCCAGTGGATTTTACAGCACCTTACAGTCGACTTTTACTTTCCTGTACATGTACTTGTCACGGATAAAGCCTGTTCCACAAGAGACGTAAGTTAAGTAGTTGCGATAGTCATGTTCGGGCCAATTAGAGTCGGCAGGCTGCAGTAATCAAGAACAACACAGGTTACCAGTCAACACGTGGGCACACACAGTCATAGTAGTTGCTACGCCCATTTCTTCCTCCTCCCCGCCTGAACTCACAATCGTACACAATATTCACCAGAGATATCCTACCCAGTCTCCTGGAACATGGCATATTTATTATTCGTCAGCCGATGTTGTTCCAACAAGATGGAAATCCTCTTTTTGGACTGAGGGTTCGTGAGCATCTGGATCAGACGAACCTGAAAAGTGCTCACCAGATCTCACCCCCACATGATTGCCTCTTGTGGGGACACGTAAGGAGTCTTGTGTACGAGACGTCTGTCGAGACTAAAGGCCATATCGTGGCATGAATTCTCGCTGCATGTTACAAGGTTCAAAAGACGCTAAAAATTTTGCAACGGGTATCGTGGTACAACACTTGTATTGACGCTGCGGGGTGGGGGTGGGGGGGGGGGGGGCGCGCCATTTTCTACAAGTGTTTTGAACAACTCGTGGAGGTAAATGGAATTCATTGTTACTGAACCGTCCACTTCGAATTTTCTGTGTCTCTGACACCACGTTACGTGCACCGTTAGTCGTCCATCAGCAGAAAGAATTATCTGAGGGTGCTGGGGGGTAATAAGCAGGAATTCGGAACATTATGATAAGGGTTCGGATATCGGAGCCCTTCGTCTGAGCGCGTTTCGAAGTTAAGGCGGAACTTGAATGGATTTTCGCCTACCCGTTTCGACTTGGTCATTTCAGGACCAGAGTCCTTACCTCAAATTGATGCATTGCTCTTCTCCGTCATCCATGAAAATTTGTAATAGCACACCGTATAAAACGATTTCAAATGTCTGATTGCGCAAAATATTTGACGTCAATCATCGAGAAAAAGTCTGAAAAGGTTTGAAAATACGTGAAAAGTTTGTTGGAAGTATCTAAGTGCTCTCATTATGAAACACTATATGAATACAGACAGTCTGGACAATTTGCAGTAAGTATTCAGCGAAAGCTAATTTTTCAGGACTCTCATTGTTTATATCATCATCATATCTCCTTAACTGTGTGTCGCACAGATATTAATTAATTTGCAGGTACACTCCACATATACCAGTGAATGTATCTGCAAAATGTGTTGCGAATAGAGTTTGTGGTAAGAAAATAATAAATTAAAACGCGACGCCTGATTACGAAGTTTTAATATATTATAAACGACGAAAATATACAGCGTGACATTTATTTAACTACATAAAAAAACAAAACTTCGTTACAAACTACGGCGTGCACACACTTTATTCAACATGCAAACGTCACTACAGGTACTCGGATTTAGATTGTGACACGTTCGATATGCCTGTCGTCATTGCCGATGATCCGGCGCAAACGAATAGCGAGATTCTACAGGACCCGCCCAAGTGTCGGAACATCGATGCTGTCGACGACCTCATGAATGGCTGTTCTCAGCTCAGCATTGATCTTGGGGTTATTTGCTGTACACTTCATCTTTAATATAGCTCCACAAATAGGAGTCGCTTGTGTTCAGATTCAGAGAATATGGTGGCTAATCGAAGTCCATGTCGGTGGCCAGAATGCTGTCTCCAAAGTGTTCTTCCGGAACATCAAACACTTTCTCCTTCGAGGGGTCGAGTTCCGTCTTGAATGAATCGCATCTTGTCGAAATCAGGGTCACTTCAGATAAGGGACGTGGAATCGTCTTCCAAAACCTTCACGTACCGTTCGGTAGTCACCGTGCCGTCATATCGCACCGATTATTCCGTGATAGGACATTGCACACCACAGACTCACCCGCTGAGGATGGGGAGACTTCTCGATCGCGAAATTCGGATTCTCACTCCCCTAAACGTACCAGTTTTGCTTATTGATGGACCCACCCAAATGAAAGCGGGCTTCGTTCGTCGTAAAACCAAACTATAAATAGCATACTAACTCCCATCATGCTGCCGGACCAACCGTGCAGTTTGAATGTCGTAATGCAAACCGTTCAGAAGTTACAGCGAGTTGATTTCATATAGTTCAATAATTGTCACCCTGTAATAAGCGATAAACTTTTTCTCTTTTCACCATTTAATTGGGGGCATCACTGAGAAAAACTGTCGGAAAGATTTGAAATACGTAAGTACGTTGGAAGTTGCCGAGTTTCTTCATTCTCAAATATTGGGTGAATATAGTCTGGGTAATTTGCACGTCGAGAGCTGCACTGCCTCGAGATATACTGTAGTGCAAATCAATGTAATGGCGGGACTCCTACGAAAGTAATAATACAATGTACTGAGCATACTGTAACTAACTTGTAATGAAAGTAGTAGATACATACAAGACATAAACAGTCATAACAGAACTACGGAATTTCTTTCATAACATGAGTAACAAAATAAGGCATCCGCATTTCCTGGATGATAATGGGTATGAAGGCATTACTGCATTATTAGTACTTTATCCAAACTTGGTTCCTCCTAATTACCTCAAAAATTATCTTCGGCATTGACTTTGCTCTCGCCCACTCTTCTCGTATCACACTTTTCAGCTCACATACGGCCTCAAATTGGGATAAACACGCCTTGCAGGTATTCTCCAAAGGTTTTACTACATGGTTCATATCTGGGCGACGTGCAGACCAGGGAAAAATATCGATACCTTTAACTTTAAATCATTTTGGTTGTACCAGAAACACATAGAGATCCATTATCTTGTTGAAGCATTAAGACTATCGTTCCCTAGGTCCTCATACTCTCTTTAGCATTTGAGTGTACACCTTAGCGTTCATTCTAGTGTTCTGCCAAGCATTGTGTGATTTACTTTTAGCGCAGTAGGCTGTCCAAATCATAACACTTCCAACCACCGTAATTTCTGCTGGTTGTTACCTGCTGCTGTGTTCGCAGATCGTGGCAATCTTATTAAATTCCATGCGGACCATCTTAATTACACTTATCATCATCACCGAAGATCACTTTATCCCACTCTGAAGCTCATTACATGTGTTTTTTCAGCAAACTCCAGTCCAACCTGTTTATGTTCGGTTGTTAGAGCAGGTTTCTCAGTCGTTTCTTGAATGCAAGACGTTTGTCAACTGATGAAATTTGTCGTGCACGTCTAGGAGCTACTGGCTACTGTACATCGGCAACAAGTTGGGAAGAATAACGGTTGTGGCTCTTGGTTTGCTCAATAGTAAACATTTAGATATATCATGTGAGTTTCTACTTTTCCACATTTTCAGTTCAGTCCATATCGTGCGCCCAGGCTAACGGCGTTATGAATCACTGCACTTGAACAGTTTACTTTCTTGTAAATTAAACGATTTGAGATTCCTTGTACGTACCGATTTTAGCTTTTTCGACGGCATATCCGTCTATTTTGTTGTGTTAAGTCGGCAAGAATCCCTCCAGAACCATGGAAACTCATCCTTTTTCTATTGCTCAACAGAGATTCTCTCACCCTGTCACTTCATCTTCTTCATGTTTTACACACGTTCTTCTCATTACAGATCCTGCAGAGAAATCCCTCCTCCTTCCCTCCCTCCACCCCTCCTCCCCCCCCCCTGCCCCGTTCGAATCATCATCATGGAAACTCTGTCTGCAATGTAATGTAAATTCTAGAAATTCGATACCTCACTCGATCATCGCCGAAAGTTTGTATGATCATCATGGAAAACTAGTCAACAACGTTAATCACCAGAATTAGAGAAACCCATCTACAGTCTCTGTAAATTTGGATGACCATCACGAAAACACATCAGTAATGTAGCCTGATTTGCTAAGAACTTGGAGATCTTTCCATCATCTCTGAAAGTTTACATGATCATCATAGAACAATGTAATAGGAACCACTAAGAACTAGAAACCCACCATCTAATATCACCGAAACCTTGTATGAACATCACAGAAACCCTACGAATAATGCTACGCAAATCACAAACGATGAGAAAACCGCCCTCCATCACTGCTGAAATATTGCATGATCATTACAGAAACCCCATCAACAACATAATGGGAATAACAAAACATTTGAAAACCCATTCTCACCAATGCTAAAAGTCTGATCACTAATGCAATGTGAATAGCCAAGCGTTATAAAATCTCTCTCCATCAGTGAAAGTTTGTATCGTCATCACACAAACTTCATCTATAATGTATCGTGTCACTAAAAATTTGAAAACTCTTCCTTTATCACTGAAATCATGAGGATCACCATTAAAACCCCATGAACTATATAACAGGAATAATAAGCAATTTGAAAAAACAATTCTAACGTTCCCACAAGTTTGAATGATCACCATTGAATTGTTATCATCTGTGTTATGTCAATCGCTATAAATCTGAAAATCCCTTTCCCTCATAGTTAATGTTTGTGTGATAATCACAGATACCCTATCAACAATATAATGTGCATTACTACGAATTTGACAACCACTCTATCACAACTGGAATTTTGTACGATCACATGGCAACTCCCTTCAGTAATCAAATGTGAATCACTAACAATGTGAAGACACCCACTTCATCATTTCCGGAAGTTTGTGTGTTCGTAATGGGAACCAGATGAACAATGAAATGTTAATCACTAAAAATTTGGAAACAATTCAATCATCAGCAACGTAATGTGGATCACAAAGAGTTTGTAAGCCCTACTCCGCCATTGCTGAAAGTTCGTGTCATTGTCATGGAAGCCCTCTCAGCAATATGATGTTAAACTGTTTCCAAACACTAAGTGAAAATTTGATTTTGTTATTGGCCATCAGTGTAATAGCATTGTAGTAGTAGTGGTAGTAGTAGTATATACTGACAGCTGTAGTTCGATTAGGATGGGACTGGTGGTCGGCCATGGCCTTATGGTAGGAACTACTCTGGCATATGCCTGAAATAATTTATGAAAACTATGCAAAACGTAAACCACGATCACAAGTTATGAATTAGAGCCACTATTCTTCCGGACAAGACAAGCCTATTCAAAATTAATGCGTATTACCTTTTTCTTCTTTTTATTTCACCTTTATCCCATACCTACACGAGGTCAGCATGGTTGCTACCGTATATTTCACTGTTAATGCTAGAGGATGTCTACTGCCGCCATCCCCTTACCTCCAGGAGCGAACTGGTGTACCACAACAATCTGCATGTAGTTTTATCCACGTGAAAGTGCGCGAAGGATTTCCAAATGTATTGTGAATCACGCAAGGGAAGTGTAACATTGGTACCAGCTCCGTATTCACCTAATCATTTGTGGGAAACATTTAAGTGATTAACACTACAATATCGCAGGTTAAGTAAGCGCGACACAAGCCATTGCAAATATGATGTGCTAGCACATTAATAACAGATGTAACCGTGAGAATCGTGAACGCAAACGTATAGACGTGCATGCATTATGTTGCACATGTGTCGGGTATTAGTTTGTGGGGTGGAGTACTTGGTCGATCAATACGGGGACGGTTGCTGGATGATGCTGCAGTAGTCGTCCAATGATGTCCTATACGTGCTGTATTGGTGACAGATCTGGTGATCTAGCAGGCCAAGGCAACACGTCGACCCTCTGTAGAGCATGCTGGGTTACAACAGCGGTATGTCGTCAAGCGTTATTCTGCTGGAAAACAGCCCCTGGAATGCCGTTCGTGAATGACAGCCGATCACCAGATTGACATAAGATTTTGCACTAAAAGTGTGTGGGATAACTATGAGAACTCTCCTGCTGTCATACGATGATGCGGCCAGATCATAACCCTATGTGTAACTGCAGTGTGTCAAACACGGGTCGGTTGCAGGTTTTCTACAGACCGCCTCCTAACCAACACATGACCATCACTGGCGCCGATGCAACAAGATTTCATCAGAAAACATGACATACCTCCACCCTGCCCTTTAATGAGCTGTCGCATGACGCCACTGCAGTCACAAATCGTGGTGGTTTTGGGTCAGTGGAATGCACATTACCCAGGAGTCTGGCTCCGGGCTATCCCTAAAGTAACTGATTAGTAACAGTTTGCTGTGTCACTATGGTTGCAAGTGCTGTTCATATTGCTGCTCCAGAGGTAGTACGATGCGCCAGAACCACACTCCGAGCACCATGTTCATCCCTCTCGGCAACATCACGTGGGCGCCCGGAGTCCGATCTTCTTGCGACCGTACGTTTCCGTGGCCACCGCTGCCAGCAATCACGTACAGCGGGCTACACTCCTGCCAAGCCTTTCTGCTGTATCGGAGAAGGAATACCCAGTTTCTCTTAGCCCTGTTACATGATCTCGTTCATATCGAGTGAGGCGTTGATGATTGCGACTTTGTTGACTTAATGGCATTCTTGAGAGCATCAGCTCCCCACGTCCAGTCTCAAAGGTAACTAATGCTCACGACGTTACAACGGGCACTTGAAGGAAACCCCACGATGGCACTACTAGCGCAACTCTTACGCGACTGGCGCAAAATTTGTACAGACGTCATCTGTTAGACGTACAGCCACGCCTACCAACTTTCGTACCTCTCGCTCAATTCGTTGGTTTTGTGATTTTTTTTCCGTCAGTGCAATGCAGCTTTTCAGATGGCCTGTTATAACCCAGAATCTGTTAAATCCAATCACTCTAGCGACGCCACATTTTTCTACGCCACTACAAATTAAAATAGTCTTTAAACTGGATATACCACTAGGCCTCCGTGCCCCAAATTTTGATTAGTGTCTATCGATTGCATCTTAGTTCCTGCATTTCCTTATAACTGCACCAGGTTTCATTACAAAAAATTGAAAGAGTAATTTATTGAGTAACCAGCGTTGCCCGGGTATGTATTTATTCCGGTCTACCATAATTCCATTTTCTCTTCCCCCCTCTCTCTATCCATCATCTCTTTCCCGTCTCCCTATTTGTCCCCTCCTCTCCCCTCTCTCCGTCCATCTACTCCCCTCTCCTCTCTCCGTCCATCTCCTCCTCCTCCTCCTCCTCATTTATCTGTCCAACTGCTCCTCCCCCATCCGCGTCCATCTCCTCCCACCCCCTCGCTCTCTGTGCAAATTTGGTTCAAATCTTTCGAGGGGCTTTGGCTGCGTACGCACATGTCAAATATATTTCACATATATTTAACGTATTTCACACGTACTTGAACGCATATTTTGTGTGAATATCTATCGAATTTCGACCTGCAGTTTCATTTTCACCCAGTTCAGTGTTCCTGATGTCGTATCTCGTACACTATGTGCTGTATATTGCTATAATGGTGCAGGTACATCAAGCTGTATACGTGGCTACTGTCTGCGAGATGTGTTGTGAACAGAGTTAGCAGTAAAAAGATAATAAATTAAAACGTCATACTTGATGCAGCAGTTTTAATGAATGAATGAACAAGGATAATGTAATAAACGATAAACTTTATTTCTTTCCATCATTTTGTGCTTGTCGTCAGCGAGAAAAAGTTTCGTAAACGTTAGAAATAGTGTGTAAAATTTGTTACATGTCCCCATCCGTAAATAATGGAATACTGAATGATGTATTCAAGCGTCATTGGCTTTTACTTTCTCACCCCGGCTCCCAGCCCTTTGATAGATAAATAGTGTCCCTCTCCTCCCCCTCCCTCACTACCAGCGGTTCTTTCCAGACAACAAGTGATAAATGTGTCCAGTTCAAATCGTTCCACTGGTTTAGGAGTAGATGACGAACACATGTACATACATGCATGTATAATTACTTCAATTTTTGTAATATGTATGGATATCATTAGACTTAAATCGAAACAGTCTCACGGCCAGTACTATATGCAGAACACGTATACCTGAAATGCTTGGGCCATCTTCTTTCTTCCATGGGTATTAAAAAATTAGTGAAGTACAAGAAAGGAAATGAGAATTCAAGTACTTTAGCATAACAGTACTAGTGACACCAGAGTAAAGAAATTTAAACATATTCCATTCCTACGTTTCAGTTACCATTACACATTTTTGTCAATTTCTTTATGACCACACAAAAACTAATTTATGTTATTTGTACGTTCCCAGGAACTGACTTCATTTCAAAATTTTGGAAAATTAAACACCCGCATTTAATGAGAACCTACCGTCCACTACTAGTTGTTTACCTAGATTGAGATAGCAACAACAAAATTTCGTTCCAAATTTAATTAAACGTCGCAGAAATTGGTATCGGAAGACATACTTCTGGAGAGTAGAGCCTCAATAATTTCAACTCGACTTTAGTCCTTGTCATTAGGATTCGAAAGGCTAGCTCCTTATTGCAGTTGCATTTGGGTACTTAATGATAGAGGTAGTGAGTAAATGTAAGTTTTTATTAACCTGTATGAAGCATGATACCTTAAAATTAGGTACAGGAGAATAAATGAGTCATCAACTTCATCATATTATTAAATACCCACGATTAATTTTTCCACATCATCCAGTCTGGACTCAGTAATTGTAGTTTCTTCACACGATCGTATGCTTGGGTAGCTGTTTCTGTGAAACGTTTGGTAGACTGTTTGCGTGACAGTTTGTTTGGAATATAAACAAACAACATAAACACTCCCTAAATTTTACGTTCTTTTTTTTCTTATTTACGAAGCTTCTGCCTCGCCATCAGGCGATAGTTCCAAAGTCTGGGCGGGGTACGTTGCTCCTGCAAAATGAACTATGTAAAGGTATGGAAAGTGTGTTAATTTTATCACTCTGAATGTGGATTTATTTTGGAGGGTTAGTAAAAAAATATCAATCAAAATATTTCTTCTTACTAATCAACGAAGAACATTCTGCAGCAAAATTGACACATTTAAAACATTGTAAAAATATCGACTACACTGAATTATCCAGGAGGAGAGCACGTAAGCTAAACACAGGAACTGACGATGAACGAAGCCTCCGAAACGCGCTGTAAATAAAAACAGACTTAAGTTTTCGGAGATGCATTATATAATACAAAGCTGCACTGTTTCTGGAATGTCTTATATAATACAAAAATGATCTGTATCTCTCTTGTGGCAATTGATCTCTGTTGGTAGTCGGGCCATCACCGTATTGTAAAAAAATTAATTAATTCGTCATCCTATAAATGCAAACCATTACTGTAAGTTAAAAATATTCCAACGTTGCAAGGTCTGCGGAAAACATTTTAACTTACAAGAACGGTTTGAATTAATAGGATAAACAGTTTATTCGAAGACGGAGCGCGCATAAAACGGATTCGATCGTTAAGGTAGAGAAACAATACTGCTGTGTGATATACAATACAGATCCGAAAATTCTTGAAAGCTCTTCAACAGCGGCTGCCGAAATGAAAATAACTTACACTTAATGACAGGTTAAGTTGTGTTTTTAATTCAGTTTCTATGTTTTCCCTTCCTCTTATTTGGTCCTTTTCCTGCCTCGTACTAACTAATGACATTAATGTCCACCCATTACGATTTTAGTTTACGTGAAGGCCCTAGAAAATACAGTTGCTTTTCAAATACGCTGTTTCTTATCCAATGGTTTGTCAAACAAGTGCACAAACGTACCAATAAAGTCTGTCAGTTATACCATCACCTCACCCATCGCGAAATATTTTCACACAAATGAGAAAAGTTAATAATGCAGACAAAGCGTTTCTTCCTGTGACTTTCGTCCTTCGTATAAAGAAGAAAACTAAAAGAAGACGTAGAGAACTGTTTCAAACGATCTGTATATACATTTATAAAAATTCAGTTGTGTATGTATGTATGTATCTATGTATGTATGTACGTTCCACATCTTCTCCTAAGCCACTGAAACAATTCCATCCAAAGCTGATACACATACCACTAATTATCTGGATCTGTGGGGATTAGAACCACCGACGTCTCAAATGGGGGGGAGGGGGGGGATGACTGAAAGAATCGCGAAATAGAAGCATAACTCAGGAATATAGGGAGCAATTTCTACCGAAGTTGGTATACATATGACTCATTATTTGCAAAAAAAATGTGAGTGTAAGCCACCCCCACCATGCCCTGGAGTGGGGTGGTGGTGGGAATGAGAACGGATGACATGTAAAAATTATCGGGATCCACCTATTGGTATTTCTTTCTTAGATTTCTATGACTTGGAATACTTTTGGAAGTAAGAGACGCAGTCTGTCTTTTATTTGTGTTGCGTTTTTCAGTGTGTTAACCAGGTCACATTGACTACTGCGATCAAACCATTCTGTCAGCGTTTTTCTAGAAGAAAGAGTATACGCACGCCTGGATGCCACTGACATCTCCTCTTTCGAGTTGCGTGGTATAAGACAACACGGGGAATCACACAGTAAAGAACTCGGGTGAAGCTGCAACGAGAAATTCGCCAGAGATACATACGCATAAATTATATATATAGGGGGGAGGGGGGTATGCAATATACGTGTATGCCGGCTGAGGCTGACGCGAAAAGTTAGTACAGAGATAAATATACCCCTGAATATGTAAGTTCATTAAAATACGAGGGAGCCTAAAGAAGAATGATTTTCTTGTTATGTATTCCAGGGTAATGTATGGCTGGAGAAGACGCAACACTCGTAACATTTTGGTAATGCCAGGGCACTTCTGCTGTTATCCATATAACCGACTGTTTTGATTTTAGTTCCTTAAGATACAGCGAGAAAAACTCTTTCACACTAAACATGAGCTGTTCAACAGCAACACAGACAGCGCCCGACATCTAGTCAAATCGAATATCAGCCCAAACTTCTCTCAAACACGTCAAAAAAATGTCTGTGTTTGAGGAAGACGTCAAAGAGAGCCGTGATTTGCCAAATTGTTTGACAAACTGCTGAAGCTCGTCAAATTGTTTGATCGATTACAGGGGCCTATATAATGAGAACTACAATTTTGCAGGTGGTCCGAATACACGGTATCACTGCAATTTGAGCTGCCACGCTACTTGGTGCGACGTCACTGTAGTTGCACGGCTTTATGGCCATTAACTACCACTGCTAGCGGTGTTAGTACGGTGATGGTAGCTACAGATGTGCCGTGGTTGTGGTCCAGCCGGTTATGACGTCACACCTGCTGCCACTGTCGCTGTTTTGACACCCCACCCCCCGCTACCGCTCCAACCGCGGCGCTTCGTAGTTCGGACTGTAGCCGGCAGAGGCGCCGCGTGCTGCACGCCATTAGATTTACTCAGCCCTGCGTCTCTTCGCCGGAAAAAAAAAAGATCGTTGTGGGAGGCGGTCAAGGGAGCACGCCTCGGCCAACGGTCCACGGAGATCTGTCTCTGCGTCCCTCCCTCCCTTCCTCCTGCCCCGGCCAGAGCATCGCGAGGCACTTACCTCCTAAGGAGAACCGGAATATTCGGATGCACCGGTCAACGGACAAGCTCGCCTGCCCGGCCCGGGTGTTCACGGTGCGCCAGCCGGAAAAACGGACTGAGCGTCCGGTCGGGGTTTCTGGTTTCTGGTTCTGGCCGCGCCGCCCCGATAAACAAAAGATCTCGGGGGGGTCGCGCAGAGCCGGGCGGCCTCTTTTCGGTTGGAGGAAGCAACACACACGCACACTGCACGCACCGCCGAGGGTAGGCGTGGCAGGGGGGGGGGGGGGGGAGGAGCGAGGGGGCAGGAAGAATATCGCCAGGGGCGGCGGCCATGTTGGAGCGCGCGGGGCGTATCGACCCGGCCCGCAGCGGCGCCGCCGGCTGGGGAGGGGCGGCCGACTGGAATTCCAGCAGCGGGGCTGGAATTCGAGCGGGAACCTGCACACTGCATCTCGTCTCGATGTGCAGCGAAGCAGTGGAAACGATGAAGGGCGGGTATAGGAACGGGAAGGCGCGCGTGAGAGGCGAATGAGTGCGGCGAGCTGTTGCCGGCCGTTTGAATGCTACGTGGGCCACACGCCTATTCTTCTCGTATAATGGCTAACTGCGCGGCGATTCAGACGGGGCCGCTACCAGGTACGACCGGACAATACCAGCGCTCGCGACCGATGCGGAGTTCCCATTCATTTGCATCGCCCACATTTTTCCGTTGCACCATGGGAAATGTGGTGCGAAGTCGCTCCCGTTTCCACGTGCAGAGATTACCGTTGCAGACACCTTCTCCAGAATTTCGGGTCGCTGCAGCAGAGCATCTTGGTATTTCCTGTAGGACCATCTTTGTACATCATCGTTGAGGCTTATGCTATTCAGTATACAGGTTGGTCCATTGATAGTGACCGGGCCAAATATCTCACGAAATAAGCATAAAACGAAAAAACTACAGAATACGATACTTGTCTAGTTTGAAGGGGGAAACCAGATGGCGCTATGGTTGGCCCGCTAGATAGCGCTGTCATAGGTCAAACGGATATCAACTGCGTTTTCTAAAATAGGAACCCCCATTTTTTATTACATATCGGTGTAGTACGTAAAGAAACATGAATATTTTAGTTGGACCACTTTTTTCGCTTTATGATATATGGCGCTGTAATAGTGACCAACGTATAAGTACGTGGTATCACGTAACATTCCGCCAGTGTGGACGGTATTTGCTTCGTGATACATTACGCGTGTTAAAATGGAACGTTTACCATTTGCGGAAATGGTCGATATCGTGTTGATTTACGGTTATTGTGATCAAAATGCCCAACGGACGTGTGCTATGTATGCTGCTCGGTATCCTGGACGACATCATCCAAGTGTCCGCGCCGTTCGCCGGATAGTTACATTATTTAACGAAACAAAGTTTTCAGCTACATGTGAAACGTCAACCACGACCTGCAACAAATGATGATGCCCAAGTAGCTGTTTTAGCTGCTGTCACGGCAAATCCGCGCTTCAATAGCAGACAAACTGCGCGAGAATGGGGAATCTCAAAAATGTCGGTGTTGAGAATGCTACATCAACATCGATTGCATCCGTACCATATTTCTACGCACCAGGAATTGCATGGCGATGACTTTTGAACGTTGTGTATAGTTCTGCCACTGGGCACAAGAGAAATTATGAGAGGATGACAGATTTTTTACACGCGTTCTATTTAGCGACGAAGCGTCATTCACCAACAGCGGCAACGTAAACCGGCATTCACCAGCGACCTTGGCTGGTTAATGTATGGTGCGGCATTATGGCAGGAAGCATAATTGGACCCCATTTTATCGATAGCAATCTAAATGGTGCAATGTATGCCGATTTCCTACGTAATGGTCTACCGATGTTACTGCAAGATGTTTCACTGCATGACAGAACGGCGATGTACGTCCAACATGATGAGTAGCCGGCACACAGCTCGCGTGCGGTTGAAGCTGCACTGAATAGCATATTTCATGACAGGTGGATCGGCACCATACCATGGCGTGCACGTTCACCGGATATGACGTCCCCGGATTTCTTTCTGTGGGGAAAGTTGAAGGATATTTCCTATCGTGATCCACCGAAAACGCCTGACAACATGCGTCAGCGCATTGTCAATGCATGTGCGAACATTACGGAAGGCGAACTACTCGCTATTAAAAGGAATGTCGTTAAACGGATTGCCAAATGCATTGATGTTGTCGGTCATCATTTTGAGCATTTATTGCATTACTGTGGTATTTACAGGTAATCACGCTGTAACAGGATGCGTTCTCAGAAATGGTAAGGTCACAAAGGTAGATGCATGTATCACATTGGAACAACCGAAATAAAATGTTCAAACGTACCTACGTTCTGTATTTTACTTTAAAAAATCTACCTGTTACCAACTGTTCGTCTAAAATTGAGAGCCATATGTTCGTGACTATTACTGCGCCATCTATCACAAAACGAAAAGGTGGTCCAACAAAAATATTCGTATTTCTTTACGTACTACACCGATATGTAATAAAAAATGGGGGTTCCTATTTTAGAAAACGCAGTTGATATCCGTTTGACCTATGACAGCGCCATCTAGCGGGCCAACCATAGCGCCCTCTGGTTTCCCCCTTCAAGCTAGACAAGTTTCATTCTTTGTAGTTTTTTCGTTTCACGCTTATTTTGTGAGATATTTGGGCCGATCACGATCAATGGACCACCTTGTATAAGGTTAAATCAAAAACACCTTAGGCAGTCTATGTTTTGAATATAATGTATTTATGCGACAGAATTCGGCCTTTCACTACATCTGCAGGCCTCTGTTTGAAGACAACAATGATACCAGTGTAAATTACATAACAAAGGGACTGTGTAAAGTTTAAGAGGTCAGTTATACAGGGTGTTACAAAAAAGTAAAGCCAAACTTTCAGCAAACATTCCTCGCACACAAAGAAAGAAAATACGTTATGTGGGCATGTGTCCGGAAACGCTTACTTTCCATGTTAGAGCTCATTTTATTACTTCTCTTCAAATCACATTAATCATGGAATGGAAACACACAGCAGCAGAACGTACCAGCTTCACTTCAAACACTTTGTTACAGGAAATGTTCAAAATGTCCTCTGTTAGCGAGGATACATGCATCCACCCTCCGTCGCATGGAATCTCTGATGCGCTGATACGTCCCTGGAGAATGGCGTATTGCATCACAGCCGTCCACAATATGAGCACGAGGAGTCTCTACATTTGGTACCGGGGTTGCGTAGACAAGAGCTTTCAAATGCCACCATAACTGAAAGTCAAAAGGGTTGAGGTCAGGAGAGCGTGGAGGCCATGGAATTAGTCCGCCTCTACCAATCCATCGGTCACCGAATCTGTTGTTGAGAAGCGTACGAACACTTCGACTGAAATGTGCAGGAGCTCCATCGTGTATGAACCACATGTTGTGTCATACTTGTAAAGGCACATGTTCTAGCAGCACAGGTAGTGTGTCCCGTATGAAATCATGATAATGTGCTCTATTGAGCGTAAGTGGAAGAACCAAAATGAGCTCTAACATGGAAATTAAGCGTTTCTGGCCACATGTCCACATAACATCTTTTCTTTATTTGTGGGTGGGGAATTTTTCCTGAAAGTTTGGCCGTGCCTTTTTGTAACACCCTGGATACAGCGGTAACATGTTAATAGACATTTACCAGAAACTGTGCAAGGTGTGTCATCAAAGTAAATGATAAATTGATCAATAAAACGAGAGAAGAGGTGCACGCTGAAACTTCCTGACAGGTTATAAGCATGTACCGCACCGAGCCTCAATCTCGGGACCTTTGCCTTTCGCGGGTAACTGCTCTATCAAGCAAAGAAGAGTACTTGTGTGACGTTTGGAAACAGAGAAGGTACCGACGCAATTAAATGTTTGAGGACGGGTCCCCCCCTGCGGGTTCGGGGGTACGAATAGGCCCGCGGTATTCCTGCCTGTCGTAAGAGGCGACTAAAAGGAGTCTTCAAAGTTTCGGCCTTATGTGATGGTCCCCACTTGGGTTTGACCTGCCATTTTCAAAATTTCCGTTGTTAGTGCGTGCCATTTGGGGAAGGACGCCTTACGTGGTGTTTTTCTATTGGTCCATCGTGCACCTCCATATTGCATGCTATCTATTGTCGTGTGGAGGGATTTACACCCCATGTCTTCTGGGTTGCCTCCTCGTCTTGTGCGCAATCCCCTTCTTAGCGCCCACGGCAATTGTGGACCCTTTCAACACCTAAAATCCAGCACGGTAGCCAGTCCGTTGTGGTGGGGTCGTCATGTACCCTCTTGGTGGTAGCCCCCTGACCACGCAGGGATCGCACTACAGATGCCAGAGCTGTTTCCTCCCCATGCATGCCAAGGAGTATGTGCCCATCTTGTCTGGGGCACGGGGACTCCGGGCAATGGGATATCGGCCAGGTACCCGTTGCTTTGGCTGGGTGGCGCCCTTGGGGAGAGCCCTCGTTCGGAGTAGGTGGCATCTGGGCGGATGTGGCGCAATGAAGCGCAATAAATCTCAGCAAGCTGGTGGCCGCACTGCCACCAGCGTCTCTAAGCGAGGTAAAATTGAATTCGATGCTGCACAATATGATCCTCAGTCGTTCCCCTCGTTGGCTGCGCCATGGGAGGGACGCAGATCTTTTGCCAAGCAGGAGCCTTATGTACCACAATACCTTGTCTGCAGCAGAAGTGATGGTGACTCCTTTCTTTCGACAAAGCCTATGTTTTTTGTGGAACACCTGGAGGATAAGTTTGGGGAAGTGGCGGGTTTGTCTAAAATGAGGAATGGGTCCATCCTCCTCAAGACGGCCTCCCCAGCCCAGTCACGGGCGTTGCTCTTGTGTGATAAGCTGGGAGATGTCCCTGTTACCGTCACTCCCCACAGTAGCTTAAATATGGTCCAGGGGATTATTTACCACCGCGACCTCTTGTTACAGTCCGATGACGAGCTGAGAGCTGACTTGGAACGACGTGGTGTGCATTTTGTCCGTCGTGTGCACAGAGGACCCAAGACCAACAGGGTGGCCACCGGTGCCTTTATCTTGGCCTTCGAGGGTGCTGTATTGCCTGAGAAGGTCAAGGTAATGGTTTACCGTTGTGACGTCAAGCCATACGTCCCTCCCCCGATGCGGTGCTTCCAGTGCTGGAAGTTTGGGCATATGTCCTCCCGTTGCCCATCCAGTGCCACATGTCGAGATTGCGGACGCCCCTCCCATCCTGATTCTCCATGTGCGCCTCCGCCTGTCTGTGTCAACTGTGGGGAACACCACTCTCCATGCTCGCCGGACTGCCCCGTTCTTCATAAGGAGCGGAAGATTATGGAATTTAAGACCCTGGACCGGCTTACTTATCGCGAGGCAAAACTGAAATTTGAAAGGTTGCATCCTGTCCCTCTTCAAACTTCTTATGCTGCAGCTACGTTATCGTCGCCCTCGCGGGCGGCAGTTGTCGCCTCCTCTGTGCCGCCTTCAGTTGGCCCTCGGGGCCGTCCATCTCTGTCTGCCCCCCTTGTGTCTGGGGGCAAGCCTTCCTCTGTTGCCCCCTTAGCAGTTGGGGGCAAACCCCCTTCTGTCACTCCCCCCGCACATGCTTCAGGAGTGACATCTGCTCCAAAACCAGGGGGCTCGATCCCTCCCCCTCCCCCTCCCCCTTCTCTGCCGGCGTCGTCTCCGCCGGCGTCGTCTCTGCCGGCTCCTCTCTCGCGGAAGGGGTCCCTCGGGGCCCTCCCTTCTTCCGTTTCTTCTGCTACCCCGCCGGATGTCAGCCAGTGGCTGAAGGTTCATCCACCTGCTGGTCGTAGGGCTTCTGCGTCGTCGTCAGCCTCCGACGCTCCTTCAGAGAAACTCTCCCAGCCCTCTAAGCCAAAGGACAGACGCGAGAAGAAGGACCGGAACGTGTCCAAGAAGAAGGACGCTCCGGCAGTTTCAGTACCGCCTGCTGTCAATAGCTCTGGCTCTGGGGATGCGGTGGAGATCCTCGCCTCTGCCGCGGATCTCGCCCTCACGGAACCCTCGGGGACGTCTCCTATGGACACAGCTGACTCTCGCTCGGTGGCGGCCGTTGACTCTGCGGCGCCGTCTGCCTCTTAGTGGACTTAACGCCCTCCCAGTCCCTTCCTGCTTCCATTCTCCAGTGGAATTGCGGCGGTTATTTCCGCCACCTGCCTGAGCTCCGGATGCTTTTGAGTGTTTCCCCTGTTCTGTGCATTGCTCTTCAGGAAACTTGGTTTCCAGCAATGCGGACCCCTGCCCTTCGCGGTTATCGGGGATACTATAAGAACCGCGCTGACTGTCAACGAGCTTCAGGTGGAGTTTGCCTCTTTGTTCACCACTCTGTCTGTAGCTCACCAGTACCCCTTCTGACGCCTTTAGAGGCAGTCGCTGTCAGGATTGAGCTCTCGCCGGCTATTACTGTTTGCTCTGTTTACATTCCTCCGTATGGGCAACTCCCCCGACATGTCTTGGCTGCGCTGCTGGCTCAACTCCCGCCGCCATTGCTGCTTCTGGGCGATTTCAATGCCCACAACCCTCTATGGGGTGGGACTGTCTCCGATGACCGTGGTCGCGCTGTGGAGCATGTGTTGGCTCAGCTCGACCTTAGCCTATTGAACACCGGTGCTCCCACGCATTTCAGTGTGGCCCATGGCTCGTTCTCGGCCATCGATCTCTCTCTTTGCAGCCCCGGACTTCTCCCATCCCTTCACTGGAGAGTGCATCCTGACCTGTGTGGTAGTGACCATTTTCCCATCTATTTGTCACTGCCCCAGTGTCATTCTGCTGGTCGCCTGCCCCGCTGGGCTCTCAACAGGGCTGACTGGCCGGCTTTTACTTCCGCTGCCACCATTGCTTCTCTCCCACAGGGTGACATTGACGAGGTGGTCCGTGTCTTGACCTCGTCAATTATTTCTGCGGCCGAGACTGTCATCCCTCGCTCTTCTGGACTCCCTCGGAGGAAGTCTGTCCCCTGGTGGTCGCCGGAGATTGCTGAGGCTATTCGCGACCGTAGGCGGGCTCTCCAGCGTCATAAGCGGCACACGTCTCTGGAGACCCTCATCGCCTTTAAGAAGCTCCGTGCCTTGGCCCGTCGTCTTATTGCACGGCGTAAGCAGGAATGCTGGGAGAGGTACATTTCATCCTTGGGCTCCCGTGTCTCCCCGTCGCTCGTGTGGTCCCGCATCCGGCGGATTTATGGATACCAGACCCCTATGGGTGTCCCTGGAATCTCCCTGGACGGCGCTGTCTGCACGGACGCCGCCACCATTGCTGACCACCTTGCCACGCACTTTGCTACGAGCTCTGCGACTGCAACTTACCCTCCTGCCTTTCGCTCTCTAAAGGAGCGCGCCGAGCGGACGCCGTTATCGTTCCACACACGTCGTTCTGAAAAATACAATGCTCCTTTCAGCGAGAGGGAATTCCTTGCTGCCCTCGCCAATTGCCCTGATACAGCGCCAGGACCGGACTGCATCCATGCGCAGATGCTGAAGCATCTCTCCAGGGACTGCCAGAGACACATCCTCACCATCTTTAACCGCATTTGGAGCGAGGGCGTGTTCCCGTCGCAATGGCGAGAGGGTGTTATCGTTCCCATCTTGAAGCCCGGTGCGGACCCTCTGGCGGTGGACGGCTATCGCCCCATTACACTAACCAACGTTTTGTGCAAATTGCTCGAACGTATGGTGGGGCGGCGTTTGTGTTGGGTCCTTGAGTCGCGCGGTCTCCTCGCTCCATCCCAGGGTGGCTTCCGTCAGGGCCGGTCTGCTGCGGACAATTTGGTGCGGCTGGAATCTGCTATCCGTACGGCCTTTTCCCGCCGTCAGCATCTCGTTGCTGTATTTTTTTATCTGCGGAAGGCATATGACACAACATGGAGGCATCACATCCTTGCTACGTTGCGCGAGTGGGGTCTTCGTGGTCAGCTTCCAGCTTTTCTTCAAAACTTTTTATTGCGCCGCTCTTTCCGGGTGCAAGTCGGTGCCGCCTCTAGTTCATCTTATATACAGGAAAATGGGGTCCCGCAGGGCTCGGTATTGAGCGTTTCCTTATTTCTAGTGGCCATTAATGGTCTGGCTGCAGCTGTGGGGTCGTCGGTGTCTCCTTCTTTGTATGCCGACGACTTCTGCATCTCATTTAGCTCAACGACTACGGGAGTCGCCGAACGCAGGCTGCAAGCAGCCGTTCGCAAGGCGGCATCATGGGCTCTGACTCATGGATTTCAGTTCTCTGCGGCCAAGACTCGAGTTATGCACTTCTGCAGGCGTCGGACGGTCCACCCTCATCCGGAACTTTACCTCGACGGTCACCTACTTGAAGTGGTGGACACTAGCCGCTTCTTAGGACTCGTCTTTGATGCCCGGCTCACATGGGTTCCTCATATTACTCAGCTGAAGCAAAAGTGCTGGCAGCACCTCAACGCCCTCCGCTGCCTGAGCCATGCGTCTTGGGGTGCAGATCGCAGCACGCTGTTGCGATTGTACAGAGCCCTTGTGCAGTCCAGGCTTGATTATGGGAGCCTGGCCTATGGGTCTGCATCGCCCTCAGTGTTGACGTTGTTGGACCCCATACACCACTGTGGGGTTCGGCTTGCAACTGGTGCTTTCCGTACGAGCCCCGTGGATAGTCTGCTGGTGGAGGCCGGGGTTCCCCCGCTGCGGATTCGCCGCCACCGACTGCTCGCCGACTATGCTGTCCATGTGCATTGCTCACCGGGCCATCCCAATCATCGCCTGCTTTTCCCTGCCAGGGTCCTCCCTCTGCCCGACCGGCGACCTAGGTCTGGGCTTTCCATTGCTGTCCGTGTCCAGTCCCTGCTGTCGGAACTGGGGTCGTTCCCTCTTCTGCCGCCCTTCCGGGCCTGTGCACCCACGCCTCCCTGGTGTATGACCCGTCCGTCCGTCCGCCTGGACTTGGCACGGGAACCCAAGGACTCGGTTCCGCATGTGGCCCTCCGTCACCGTTTTCTTGCGCTCGTCGCCTCGTTTTCAGGCTGTGAGCCTGTCTACACTGATGGTTCCCTGGTGGATGGTCGTCCTGCCTACGCTTTTGCTCACGCTGCCCATGTTGAACAGCGCTCCTTGCCGGCTGGCTGCAGTATTTTTACTGCAGAGCTGGTGGCCATATTGCGCGCTCTTGAGCATATGCGTTCCTGCTCAGGTACGTCCATCGTCATCTGCAGTGACTCCCTGAGCAGCCTCCAGGCTATCGACCGCTGCTATACCTCTTGTCCTCTGGTATCCTTTATTCAGGAGTCTGTTTTTGCCATTACCCGCTCTGGTCGTTCGGTGGTCTTTGTTTGGACGCCAGGTCACGTTGGCATCCCGGGGAATGAACGTGTCGACAGGCTGGCCAAAGGGGCGGTCGACGCCCCCACTTTGGCGATCGGCCTCCCGGCTCGTGATTTGCAGCTGGCGTTGCGCCGTAAGGTGCTTCAGATGTGGCGTGACGAGTGGCGTAGCCTGACTTCTCCGAATAAACTGCGGGCTGTCAAGGAGACGACCGATGTGTGGCAGTCCTCCCTGCGGGCTTCTCGCAGGGACTCTGTCATCCTGTGTCGGCTCCGCATCGGCCATACCTACCTGACACACGGACATCTTTTGCGTCAGGAGGATCCCCCCCTGTGTCAGTGTGGGTCCCGGTTGACGGTCGCCCACATTTTGTTGGAGTGTCCCTGCCTGCGCATCCTCCGGCAGACTTTTAATCTCCCGGGCACGTTGCCTTTGGTTTTATGCGACGATGCCTCCATGGCTGACGACGTTTTAAATTTTATCCGTGGTAGTCCTTTTTATGGTTCCATTTAGGGGGGACCTGTCCCTTTCCCTTTCTGTGTATCTTGTCCTCGAGTGTCTCATTGGTTGCAGATTTTAATGTGTGTATTCGGATGGTTGACTCTTTCCCAATTTTTGTACCCATGGTCAGTCAACCAGTCTCCGACCCTCTTATTTTCTTCCGTTTCTTTCTGTCCAGTGTTCGTCTGTACTCTTCTTGTCTCTAGTGTTCGCTGACACATTGGTGTTCTTTCAGTGACTGGGGGGAGGGGCGTCTCCTCCCCCCTTGGGGTTTTACCTGTTCCGTAAATTTTGTTTCGCCGGTTTTTTGGAATGGGGGACTGATGACCTTAGCTGTTTAGTCCCCCCTTAAACATCCCAACAACAACAACAGGACGGGTCGTGAGTCGTGCTGGGGTAGCTCAGTCGGTAGAGCAGTTGTCTGCGAAAAGGCAAAGGTCCTGAATTGGAGTCTCGGTCCGGCACACAGTTTTAATCTGCCAGGAAGTCTCTTATCAGCGCACACTCCGCTGCAGACTGCAAATCTCATTCTACTTACACACTGTGCCAATATAAACTTAGGAACGAAATATACATAAGCTATATAATAGTAAAGTGAACCAACTAACCGGATGTCAAAATTGTGTGTCTTTCTTAGATAACTACAGTGTCACATATTGACAAGCAACTAGAATGTAATGCTGATGTCAGTGCCCACGAATCAGTTGAAGCAAAACAATCACAATTTAACAATGGTGAATACATGCCAAAGGAATATTACTTATATATTTGATTAACTTCTCATGGTTGGGATTCAGTCATGTAATATTTCTTAAAAGACATCATAGTGGTCGTTGACTGTACACAATATTTATTATTACGATTGAAATTTCAGCCTGAGGGCCATTTTCAAGTAACATTGCAGAAGTTACATTCTGTCAGAATATAAGACTATATGACATGAGTACATGTCGTCGTCAAAATGCAGTCTTTTGGGACTCTCTCAGTCAAAGGGCTTCATTTTGACGACGACATGGTCCTGTGTTAGGTGGCGAGGAACCACGTGGGCACACCCGTTTGAGAAGCCAACACGTGGACGAGCGTGCAAGCACTATCAACAGAGACGTCCAGTTGTGCATCGATAGTGTGTGTCCGCACGTTGCTCCAGTGCAGACGTCACAGCTGTGTGCGGCCGTTCGGGACGTCGGAGATGGGACAGCTTTGCGTGGCCTTGTTGCTACGATGACAGGCCCCTCACTCAACAACTCACCGTGCTTTTGTTCACGGGTAAGTCTCGGAAGACACTGAGGAAGCGCCTATGAATATTTGCGTTGCATTGGTATTTCGTCAGAAGAAACTCAATGACAGTTCTCTGCTTGGAGCGCACCTCCGTTACAGACGTCGTCTTGAAGGCTACGTACAAAGCCGCCACCTATGGCAACTTCATGAAACTGTAGGGACTGAAGCGGGAATATTGAACGATGTGACACAACAAATTTCCTATTTTTTCATGCGAAACTGACCAAGGAAAAAGTTGTGTTTCCTTACTTACTCAACGTCCCTCTTACATACCTGCCACCGGTAGTCCGAAGTTACACTGATTTCTGACCATGTTTTCTGGGTGCTTGACTTGTTTGCCAGCCAGTGTAGTTTCCTTTATAACGACGTAGAGCTACTGAGCGCAGCATTGTGTGGAAGCCAAGGTTGACACAGTTGTCTGTGCTGAAACTTTTCGTACAGTGAACAGTTGAATGAGAATATTGAGAAACACGCGTGCCCAAAAAACTAAACTCTTCAGGAGAAACATGCAAACAAAACATCCAGGTTTTGAAATTACTCTAAAATTACGGTTTTCTTCTCATTTTTCATTAAAACTGATGTTGAGGGAAGAATGCTTATGTGCTACGGAGAATCGTGATACCTTTTCGTGACTTTAAATTAAAATTTATTTAGTGACCATGTGGGCTTCCTTGATATTTTGTAATAAATAATTCTAACTAATTCCTTAACTCATACTTTATTGCCAATATGGACAAAAATCAAACAAATTATGCCTCTTTTCTATTAAGCGGAAGACAGACGAATGGGCAGTCATTATAGCAAAGATACGGGCCACAAATGCGGTAATCCACTGATATAAGCGGTTTTGACAAAAGGCACACTGCTGTGGCGCTGCGGCTGGAAACGAGAATCTCTGAAACGTCGAAGCTGGTAGCCTGTTGCCATACTATCGTAGCGAGCACATATGGAATGTGGTTGAAGGATGCGGAAGTAACAAGTAAGCCGTATGATACTGGACGACCACGTCTCATCGCAAAACGTAAAGGTCGGAGGACCCCTCTCCGTGGAATCCAGAACAGGCAGCGACTTGTGGCAGATCTGACGTCAGACCACAACGCTGGTGCGGGCACAATTGTTCCGCAGAACACCGGTCAAAGATCACTGTGGAACACAAAGTTCCATATCACACCGACCCTCCGTGTTCCTTTGTTGACACCACGACACCGTCAGTTGTGATTGCAGTGGGCACAACAACACTGCGTTTTCACCATGGGTCGATTGAAACGTGTGGAATGTCGAATGAACCGCGTTTCGTGTAACAGCAGGTCGATGGCTGGGTCCTTACACGCCGTTATGAGTGCGAATGGCTGCACGAAACGTGCACCGCGCCACATATGCAGGCCAATGAGAGCAGAATTATGCTCTGGGGTACATTGAGTTGGGCCTCCATGGCATCTGTGGTGGTAATGGAAGGCATCACGACAGCAGTGAACAAAGTGAATGTTATTACGGACCACCTGCATCGCATCATGCTTGATGTCTCCCCCTACGGCGATGACGTTTTCCAGCAGGGTATCTGTCCGTGTTGCGAAATCTGAGTGGCATAAACGGAAATGAGCATTGATTTCTTGATCAACAAATGTATCTGATCTGTATCGTCTGGAACATGGAACAACTGCGTGCCCGTAAAGCACCATTCCTTGACCTGTGCGTAGACATTGGGGCCACATACTTCTGTAATCCTGTCAAGGACTTACAGAATCCGTGCCAGGCAGACTATCTGTTGTACTGTGTTTGAAAAGTGGAAAAACATGCTATTGTACTTGTGATCACAATGTTTGGCTCATGACGTATGTAAGTGTAGAATGGATGATTTGTTCTTTGGTATGAATGGAAGTGATTGCTCTAGGTCCTTTAGTTTCTTATCGGTTGTGGAAACATAACTATTATTCTTCCTGTTGAAATTAGTGCTGCTGACGAACTAAAATTTTGAGAAACCCCATGTTTTCGTACATGTGGGGCTTCCCGTCGGTTTGGGTGTTGCAATAGTGCGTAACAACACAGAACTTATGGGATTACTCTGCATCGTGATCGGGCTATATGCTCAAAGGGCAAAATCATAGGTAACTCAGTTTTCTCAGAAAAAGGACACGTGGGGTCTCTCTATAGTCCCATTCACCGAGCGAGGGGGCGCAGTGGTTAGGACACTGGTTTCGCATACGAGACGACAACGCTTCAATCCCATGTCCGGTCATCCCGATTTAGGTTTTCCGTGATTTCCCTGAATTGCCCCTGGTAAATGCTGGGATATGAAGATAGTAACTGTTCCCGAAAGAACATATACTGTTGATGACCATGCAGCTTCTCTAGAATATAGGCACTCCGTCGTCAGGCCACAAGAGACCCATGGGGACCATTCGACCGTCATGTCATCCTCAGATGAGGATGCGGATAGGAAGGGTGTGTGGTCAGCACACCGCTCTCCCGGTCTTTATGATGGTTTTCTTAACCGGAGCCGCTACTATTCGGTCGAGTAGCTCCTCAATTGGCATCACGAGGCTGAGTGCACCCCGAAAAACGGCAACAGCGTATGGCGGCTGGATGGTCGCCCATCCAAGCGCCGGCCACGCCCGACAGTGCTTAACTTCGGTGATCTCACGGGAACCGGTGTATCCACTGCGGCAAGGCCGTTGCTACTCTCTAGAATATATGATAGTTAATTAATACCCTCAGTTGCCGGCTGGTGTTGTTGATATACCTCAGTGGGGACAGCCGAGTAATGAGTAGATGTGCAACTATCAGTTAGGAACAAAACGTACGCAGATTGTGGACATTTGGAAATGTGGGTCTCAGGGAAAGCGTGAAAGGGGTAAGTCCCTGCAGTCGTGCTATTCATCTGTGTCCTCGGTGGCTCAGATGGCTAGAGTATCTGCCATGTAAACAGGAGATCCCGGGTTCGAGTCCCGGTTGGCGCACACATCCTCAGCTGCCCCCATCGAGGTTTGTCAACACCACCTGTCGTCAGCTGAGGGTTTCAATTAATTGTGACAAATGCTGGGATGGTTCTGTTCAAAGGGCACTGGCGACTTCCTTACCCATCGTTCCCAAATTCGATGACACCGATGACCTCGCTGTCTGGTTCTTCCCCCGAAACAACCCCAACTCATTCAGTTGGCATGTGCCCATCTGAACGTGAATGATCGTGCGAGTGGCCGCACCAGATTTGACGTTCACTCTGCGGCTGCCGGCGGTGTGAGGCGGACCACAAAGAGCAGACACAACAGAGCCGGTCGGCGCGGGACGTGCCTCCCAGGGCAGCGGTTCCGCCCACGCACACTCAGGCCGCCGGCACCGGGGTCGCCGCCCGTAGCAGGCGCGCAGCGTCACCCGAGCGCCAGAGAGGCTTCCGCGGGGCTGGGCGGGCGAGGACGCGCGACGCGGCCGCACGCAGCAGAGACAGGAGCGGGCAGGCGCAGCTGGGCAGCGCGCGGTGCAGAGGCTCCGCAGCTCAGCGGGAGCGGCCGCCGTCATGTCTGCTTCCTACCTCTCGCTGCACTCACACTTACACTGAGCTGACAAAAGTCGTGTAATAGCGGTTTGCACATATACAGATAGCGATCACATGGCGTACGCAAGATAGAGAAGCACAGTGCATTGCTGGTTCCCTCGTTAGTACTCTGGTGATTAACGTGGAATGGCTTCCGGCGAGGTTATGGCTGCACGACGGGAATTAGCAGACTTTGAGCGTGGGATGATGGTTGGAGTTCCGAGCTTGGGGCATCCCATTTCGGAAATCGTCAGGGAATTTAGCACTCCGAAATCCACACTATCAAGAATGTGCCGAGAATGCCAAATTTTAGTCGCCACGGAAAACGAAGTGGCCGACGGCCTTCACTTAACGACCGAGAGCTGCAGCGTTTGCGTAGCGTTGTAAGTGCTAACAGACAAGCAACACCGCGCGAAATAGTTGCAGAAATCAATTTGGGACGTACGTCTAACGTATCCCGTAGGACAGTGCGGCGGAATTTGGCGTTACTGGGCTACGGCAGCAGACGACCGACATGAGTGCCTTTGCTGACCGCACGACATCGCATGGAGCGCCTCTCCTGGGCTCTTGACCATATCTGTCGGACCTAGACGTCTAGAAAAACGTGTCCCGGTCACTTAAGTCCCGATTTCAGGTGGGAAGAGCTGACGGTAGGGTTCGAGTGCGGCACGGAAACCAAGGACAAATGTAGTCAACAGTGCCGTGCAGGCTGGTGGTGTCGTCGTGATAGTGTGGACTGTGTTTATATTCAATTGACTAGCTCCTGTTTACGTTCGTCCACTTGGAGACCATCTGCAGCCATTCATGTACGCCATGTTCCCCAACAACGATGGAATGTTTACGGATGACAATGTGCCATTTCACCGTCCATCATGGTTGGAGATTAGTTTGAAGAACATACTGGACAGTTCGAGCGAATGATTTAGCAACCCAGATCGGCCGACATGAATCCCATCGAACTTTCGTGTGACGTTATCGAGAGGTCAGTTCGTGCACAAAATGCAGCACCGCCAATACTTCCTCATTTATACACTGGTACAGCATCACGTGCTTCAGTACTTCTGTAGGGGACTTGGAACGACTTGTTGCGCCAGTGACAGGTCGCGCTGCTGCACTAACAAGGGGAGGCCGCCGATTGTGAAATTCAGATTCAATTCATACTGCGCATAAAAAAAGCTCATGGCCAGAGGTGTAATGTGTCAAAGCACCAAGATGCACTTCTCAGCCGTTGTCGAGAAAATCGACAGTTAAAATAAACCGTTGCGGTGAAATACTCTCTACGAGTAATAATCTTTTACACCGTCGTGGCGCAGCGGTAAGCGCTCGGGTTCATAATCCGAAGGTCGCCGGATCGAATCTCGCGCCATGCAAATTTTTTTTAGCATTTGTTTTTTGTAATTTAAATGGTTCCCGGCAATCAGTTGCAACAATTATGCATATAATAAGTTGTTGAAAGTCGTTAGTCGTGGAAAAACTGGCTACTTCAAACATCATTAGGTTTTCCGCAAACAAAGTTGTATTTCACAAATGTTATTAATTGTCTTCATAATGTTAACCACGTATAGTTAACGGAAGACGTAGAAACGATATTCCGAAACGAATACTAATAGCGTAAGTCAAACGTTCGAATTAGAATAGAAACCCCACGAACACAAATTGGCTGTGGCAGGTATGAAATATAAACTCCGTTACTCGCTCGTTACATTTGAAGGACAGATGTTGAATGCGCCACATGAGCCGCCGCATAACAGCGTAGTTGCCTGCTAACTTCGAAAGAAGGTAGATGCGGTCCCTAGCGCAACTTATAACATCGTCGAAAATGAGTGCGGACGTCAGAGCTTTGGTACACCCTGTTAAACAAACGGAAAAATGGAGGCGGTACAATTGGAGAGCGATCCGCCTTCACCAACATGCATAAGCAATTCATTAATAGTTTATATATATATATATATTTGAATTGCAAAAAACTAACAATAAAAAATGTTACATGGCGCGAGATTCGATCCGGCGACCTTCGGATTACGAACCCGAGCGCTTACCGCTGCGCCACGACGCTGTAGATAATTATTAATCGTAAAGAGTATTTCACCGCAACGGTTTATTTTAACTGTCGATTTTCTCGACAACGGCTGAGAAGTCCATCTTGGTGCTTTGACACATTACACCTCTGGCCATGAGCTTTTACTATGTGCAGTATGAATCGAACCTGAATTTCGCAATTGGCGGCCTCCCCTTGTAAGCCGGGCAAAAGGAGGCTGGACACAATATTAAGAGGTATACCACTACTGTAGATTCCGAATCTGACTTCGAAGTCAAGAGCGTCTTTTATAGCGTGCCTGCAAGGGTAGTCATCCGCATCCACAGCTGATGGCCGCCGAGTGGGGGACCCTGGTTCGATTTCCGGTACTGTCAAGGACTGTTCCTTGTTAGGGCGTACAGACAACCTCGTAATGCCAGAATGAGGAGCTAATCGCCCGAGTAGCAGCTGTTCCATGGTCAGGAAACCCAGCGACCGGTGTAGCGGTGTGCCGACCACATGTCAGACCGTTGACGCCATGTCAGCCAGTGACGCCATAGGCGGAGGATGACAGGGTGGCCGGTCGACATCCGCTGGGCCTTCACGAATTTGCGAAGAGTTCATTTTTCTTTCTATAGGAGCACTGTAAGGTCCCTGTGTAAAAACACACGGTGAATATGTGTTGTACAAGGTTCCCATTCAGTGATTCCGAAGTGATTCGACTAAACAGACTCCATTTCGAAGAGATTTACAACTGACACAGGAAGACTCGAAAGGGAAACCAAATAACTTGCGAGAGACCACAACTACTAAAGAAAAAAATTCATCTGTTTAAAGTATGTGATTAAAATAAAATTTCATTTTTCTCTCAGTACTTATTACAACTGAATCAGTGGGTTGGGAAAGGGGTCATCTCCCAGAATGTAAATTCACATAATGCACATAAAACTGTTCCACCAGGCGGCGGGCTTAAGTATAGCGTTGTGGAGTTGCCATGTAGCAAGTAGCCCCAGAGTAAACTAATATACACCACTGCAACATAACTTCAGCCACCGACTGTGATCAGTAATCGAGTTTCAATGAATTGGAGATGACTCCTTTTCGAACCTCATGATACTGATGAGCCAGCTAGGGTTCCGATTGCACAGGAAACGTTGTTTTAGGGAAGTTCGTGTTATTCATACCAATTACAGCAATAAAAGAGTGTCTTAGGAGCATACAGCTTTTTTCATGATGTATGCAGAATTCAGCCACGAGGAAAACATAGCAAAGCAGACAACAGTGGTATGCTTCATCTTTATCTTGTCTATCTTTCGCTGACCACTGGCAGTTAATGTTATATAATGGTTTTTGCTAGGCAGGTAACCGTATTCACTATGGAATTTTCTTTACGTCGTCTAGTTTCTTCTTTTATATTGTAACAGGTGCACTATATGCTTGTTTATATGGACATAGCTCATTACTTAACTCAGTACTCTTCTAAAGCGCACTGCTATTGATCGGATATGACCCATTGTTATACCAAACGATGTGTACAGACATACCGTAATTTCAATAAAAAGTGCCACCTTTTCCAATTCATCGCTTCAGTTAAGTGAAAGTAATTTAACATGTAAACTCAAGAATTCAAAGCAGCTGCGTACATCTGACATAGTCATGAATGTGGACCAGTTTGTTCACATGTATGTCAGCATAACAACATTCCGAAGCAGAAGCAGATGTGGTAGATGCTGAAGTATTGGTTCAAATGGCTCTGAGCACTATGCGACTTAACTTCTGAGGTCATCAGTCGCCTAGAACTTGGAACTAATTAAACCTTACTAACCTAAGGACATCTCACACATCCATGCCCGAGGCAGGATTCGAACCACCGTCCGTATCGGTCGCTCGGTTCCAGACTGTAGCGCCTAGAACCGCACGGTCACTCCGGCCGCCAATGAAGTATTATTCACATAAGTAGTGCCGAATGGTCTCTCAGTAACCGAATCGTCGGAGGGTGGTGGTGGTGGTGGTGGTGGTGGTGGTGGTGGTGGTGATTGAATGGTATCATTGATTTTCATATCACGCTGTATCCCATGGGGAATGGTCCATTTTCAGGAACATAAAAGGAAAACTCATTTGAAACAAAAAATCTGGTTAAAGATCCTGGACGACTGGAAAACCGTGGCCTGGTCAGATGAGTTCCGATTTCAGTTGGTAAGAGCTGATGGTACGGTTCGAGTGTGGTGCACACCTCACGAAGTCGTAGGTCCAAGTTGCCAACAAGGCATTGTATGCAAACTGGTTGTGGCTTCATAAGGGTCTGGGCTGTGTTTACATGGAATGGACTGGTTTCTCTCGTTTATTTATTTATTGTTCCGTAGGAGCAAGTTAAGGAGAAGTCTCCATGGTCATGGAACAAGTCAATACATGAAATTATAACACGATATTAGAAACAGATAAAATGAAATATTAAAAACATATTCAGGTGACAAGTAAGTTTAAATAAAGAAAATCAACAATGTAACACAGGAATTTGCTTAACGTTTTAGCTCTTCCAGGAGCTACTCGACAGAATAGAAGGAGTGAGCCATGAGGAAACTCTTCAGTTTAGACGTAAAAGTGTTTGGGCTGCTGCTAAGATTTTTGAGTTCTTGTGGTAGCTTATTGAAAATGGATGCAGCAGAATACTGTACTCCTTTCTGCACAAGAGTCAAGGAAGTGCATTCCACATGCAGATTGGATTTCTGCCTAGTATTAACTGAGTGAAAGCTGCTAACTCTTCGGAATAGGCTAATATTGCAAACAACAAACTTCGAGGGCAATGTCAGAATTCCCAGACTATTGAATAGGGGTCGACAAGAGGTTTTTGAACTTACACCACATATAGCTCGAACAGCCCGTTTTTGAGCGAAAAATACCACTTTTGAATCAGAAGAATGACCCCAAAAAATAATCCCATACGACATAAGCGTATGAAAATATGCGAAGTAGACTACTATTCGTGTTGAAGTGTCACTTATTTCAGATACTGTTCTAATGGTAAATAAAGCAGCATTTAGTTTCTGAACAAGATCCTGGACATGGTCTTTCCACAACAGCTTACTACCTATCCAAACGCCTAGGAACTTGAACTGTTCTGTCTCGCCTATAATATGCCCATTCCGTCTGATCAAAATATCGGTTCGTGTTGAATTGTGAGTTAGAAACTGTAAAAACTGAGTCTTACTGTGATTTAACATCAAATTATTTTCCATGAGCCACGAGCTTATTTCATGAACTACATTATTTGACACTGTTTCAATATTACACACAAGATCCTTCACTACCAAGCTGCTGTCATAAGCAAACAGAAAATTTTTGAATCACCTGTAATACTAGAAGGCATATCATTTTTATAAATAAGAAAAGGCAGTGGCCCCAGCACCGACCCTTGGGGAACACCCCACTTAACAGTGCCCCATTGGGACTGAACATCACTACCACTCTCAATATTGCCGACAATTACCTTCTGCTGTCTGTTCTTAAAGTAAGAGGCGAACCAATTGTAAGCTACTCCCCTTACTCCATAATGGTCCAACTTCTGCAGTAATATTTTGTGGTCAACACAGACAAAAGCCTCTGTTAAATCAAAGATAACTCCTAGCGTTTGCAACCTTTTACTTAATCCGTCCAAAACCTCACAGAGAAAAGAGAATATAGCATTTTCAGTTGTTAAACCATTTCTAAAACCAAACTGAACTTAACCTATCAGAGACCGGAAATGACCTTCTGCAGCCACTCTCAGACTTGATGTCCCCGAACAACGATGTAATTTTTATCAATGACAATGCTCCATCTAACAGGAAAACAATCGTTCGCGATTGCTGTGAAGAATACTATGCATATTTCGAGAGAATGATCTGTCGACCCATATCTCCTGACGTGAACCCAATTGAACATTTATGATTCATAATTGAGAAGCCAGTTCATGAACAAAATCGTACACTAGCAAGACTTTCGCAGTTGGGGTATCTCCCGATACTATGTCGGAGCGCCTTTTAACGGCAGCAAATCGACGTGCCATACACTCAACAAGTAGTTGTAAGTGCCCTGCAGAACAATCATTGAGCCATGCTGCCTCAATATGACCCAGATCTAAATTTCTTTATTTTTCTTGAAGGTAGTATTTATGAAAATAGAACTACTATATTTACACTGAACAACTACAAAGTATGTTATCTTAGTTCTTGGGGGAATGGTTTCTTGGGGAATGGCAACCCGTTCTTCACGGAGTGCTGCACTGAGGAAGAGGTATCGATGTCGGTCGGTGAGGCCTAGCACGAAGTCGGCGTCCCAAAACATCCCAAAGATGTTCTTCAGGATTCAGGTCAGGACTCTGTGCAGGCCAGTCTATTACAGGAACGTTATTGTCGTGTAGCCACTCCGCCACATGCTATGTAGTATGAACAGGTGCTCGAACGTGTTGAAAGATGCAGTCACCATCCCTGAATTGCTCTTCAACAGTGGGAAGCAAGAAGGTGCTCAAAACATCGATGTAGGCCTGTGATGTGACAGTTCCACGCAAAACAACAAGGGGTGTAAGCCTCCAACATGAAAAACACGACCACACCATAACATCATCACCTCCGAATTTTATTGTTGTCACTATATCCGCTGGATGATGACGTTCAAAAAAATGACTCCGAGCACTATGGGACTTAACATCTGAAGACATCAGTCCCCTAGAACTTAGAACTACTTAAACCTAACTAACCTAAGGACATCACACACATCCATGCCCGAGGCATGATTCGAACCTGCGACCGTAGCGGTCTCGCGGTTCCAGACTGAAGCGCCTAGAACCGATCGGCCACACCGGCCGGCCGATGACGTTCACCGGGCATTCGCCATACCCACACCCTGCTATAGGATTGCCACATAATGCACCGTGATTCCTTTCTCCGCAGTTCAATCGTCCGACGTCTACGCTCCTTACACAAAGCGAGGCGTCGTTTGGCATTTACCGGCGTGATGTGTGGCTTATGAGCAGCCGCTCGACTATGAAATCAATTTTTCTCACCTCCCGCCCAACTGTCATGATACTTACAGTGGATCCTGGTGCAGTTTGGAATTCGTGTGTGATGCTGTGGATAGATGTCTGCCTATAAGACATTACGAACCTCTTCAACTGTCGGCTGTCAGTCAGTCAACAGACGAGATTGGCCTGTACGCTTTTGTGCTGTACGTGTCCTTTCACGTTTCCACTGCACTATCACATCGGAAACAGCGGACCTAGGGATGTCTAGGAGTGTGAAAACCTCACGTACAGACGTCTGACACAAGTGACACCCAATCATATGACCACGTTCTAAGTCCGTGAGTTCCGCGAAGCGCCCATTCTGCTCTCGCACGATGTCTAATGACTATTGAGGTCGCTCATATGAAGTAGCTGGCAGTTGGTGGCAGCACAATGAACCTAATATGAGAAAGGTATCTATTGGGGGGGGGGGGGGGCGTCCGGATTCTTTTGATCACGCAGTGTATCTCACATGGGTGCAATGGAGACAAAGGCTACACACTAGCCTCCCCACCCCGATCATCAACACTGTTACGAAAGGACTTCCTGTCCTGAAGAGCTGACATCCAGATTAGCACAGAAAAGAGAAACATAAACCAAAGAGACCAAAGTTTTACATCGATAGCTCATGGAACATGATTCCTATCGATATTCGTTAGTAGATAACATTTAGGTAGAATAGTTTACATCAAATGGTAATTGTATTTTGTTAAACTTGAGTAATCAATTAATAATAAATTATAACGGATCTCTAACAGTTACACAATCTGCTAAACTCAAAATGACAAGTGGAAATACAATTAGCCACATGTGATAATCAATGTTACAAGTAAAAACTAGAAAATAAAATGACACACTTTTAAGATTAAATGAAGATAAACAAGAAAGACATAGGAAATGGGAGTCTCCAAAAATCGAAATAAACCAATAAACTCTCCTGAGAAAGTGTGCTTTAGCAATGTTACAAAGATCGAGAGGTGTATCGTGTAGTACGATTGGTTACAGCCGTATCGCCATCGACTATACTCCAGACTTACGCAGGTGTAAGCTCGTTATAATAGGAACATGAGGGCAGGCATGCTGGTTGTCAAGGTCGTGGTCGGACGCCTCTGACCTCCACAACGCCGGATGGTGCGCCCAGCACATTCTAATCCTTCACATCGGCACCTGCCACACGAGAACAAGTAGGGTACCTTGCCCAACAATGTGGCTGATACTGCGCCGGTGGTGAGGGAGTCGCAGGAACCGGAGTAGGGAATTACCGACCCGCGTGTGGGCTGCAGTCGCGACCACAACCCTGACGGCTGAGTCTCGAGTGGTGCCGTGACCGGGAATCATCGACTGCTCGTGAGTTGTTACGCGTTGTGTCCAGTGACGATTCACAGTTGTGCAACACCCTAGACGATCGTCGTTGCCGAATATACTGGCCTCCTGGGGTCAAGTCTCATTCATCCAGTGTTGTGGAGAGGCATAGAGGCATAGAGGCGTTGCTAGTGTCGTCATCGTGGGGTGAGCCGCTCAGCCGCGGCTGGCAGTGATTCGAACTCTGACGTGACAGCGGTATGGTCACGCGAGCCGTGTCTGTGTGTGTTACCTCTCATACGTATGGTGGTGCATTTTTCAGCGGGACAATGCTTGACCACCCAGGGCACTTGCATATATGGACTGTCCGCATGATGTTGAGGTACTCCCGTGGCCATCAAGATGGACAGTCTCTCCTTCACAGAATATCAGACCAACTGTGTGGCTAAATTGAAGAGTTTTTAGCAAACAGAACACAGCATGTTCTTATCAATGGAGAGACGTCTACAGGCGTTAAAGTAACATCTGGCGAGCCACAGGGGAGTGTTATGGGACCATTGCTTTTCACAATATATATAAATGACCTAGTAGATAGTGTCGGAAGTTCCATGCGGTTTTTCGCGGATGATGATGTAGTATACAGAGAAGTTGCAGCATTAGAAAATTGTAGCGAAATGCAGGAAGATCTGCAGCGGGTAGTCACTTGGTGCATGGAGTGGCAACTGACCCTTAACATAGACAACTGTAATGTATTGCGAATACATAGAAAGAAGGGTCCTTTATTGTATGATTACATGATAGCGGAACAAACTCTGGTAGCAGTTACTTCTGTAAAATATCTGGGAGTATGCGTGCGGAACGATTTGAAGTGGAATGATCATATAAAACTAATTGTTGGAAGGCGGGTACCAGGTTGAGATTCATTGGGAGACTCCTTAATGTAGTCCATCAACAAAGGAGGTGGCTTACAAAACACTCGTTCGACCTATGATTGAGTATTGGTCATCAGTGTGAGATCCGTACCAGATCGGGTTGACGGAGGAGATAAAGAAGTTCCAAAGAAAAGCGGCGCGTTTCGTCACAGGGTTATTCGGTAACCGTGATAGAGTTACGGAAATGTTTAACAAACTCAAGTGGCAAACTCTGCAAGAGAGGCGCTCTGCATCGCGCTGTAGTTTGCTCGCCAGGTTTCGAGAGGGTGCGTTTCTGGATGAGGTACCGAATATATTGCTTCCCCCTACTTATACCTCCCGAGGAGATCACGAATGTAAAATTAGAGAGATTCTAGCGCGCACGGTGGCTTTCCAACAGTCGTTCTTCTCGCGAACGATACGCGACTGGAACAGAAAAGGGAGGTAATGACAGTGGCACGTAAAGTGCCCTCTGCCACACACCGTTGGGTGGCTTGCGGAGTATAAATGTAGATGTAGATGTCGATATGTGGGACTAGCTCTTTGGATGTCAACACCGTCTCAGAGCCAGTATCCACGATATCAAGGACCAGTTACAACACTTGTCGGCCGTCCTCTCCAAGGAGACAAATGGCTCTGAGCACTATGGGGCTTAACTGATGTCATCAGTCCCCAGGAGACACTTCACAACTGAATCAGTGTACAGATCTAGGCCAGATAGGGTGTAACGTCTTACTGATAAGTGGGCCCAAACTGCCAAGTTATTTGTAAGTCTGTCACGTTTTTCTAATCACTGAAATAACATCACATACCATCCAAACCCGTGGAGTTTCATTTCGCTTCCTCCTCCCTTTGCGAATATTTGACATTTTTTTTCGTTGTGTAGTTCAGTAGAGGTGTTTCACAATTGGGCACAGCAAAAAATTCTTCAAAGACCGAATATATCTCAGTAGTTATAATGGTTCATAGACGTTCCAAGCCAAACCACGCCATAACGACTCAGATACAAAACTGTTTAGGTTTTCGTGGCCATTTGTTGACAAACTGCCTCTTGGATTGTGTCTCAGGTTCCTCGGCCGACGTTCGTTTGGTGATTTTTCTGACACTCCGCCAGCACTAGTGGCTGTCATTGTCAAAGCTTCACCCTCCATTGTTGGTAAGTGACTGAAGTGGTGCTCGCGGCCGCAGATTATATGTACTGTACCTGGCGCGCCAACGTCCAACGGCTCTCCCGTGTTCATTTCCGGTACGGTTCTCCGCGTGCTACCTGCAACACTGTTATCCAGGATCCGTTCACCTTGAGGCATTCTTCGTTCTTGCTGAAGCTGTTCTCCTGTTTGTCTATTTCTATAGCTGCTTTGAACAAGCGAGTGTGATAGCTTTTATCTACAACCAGAGCTTCCGTCTCAGCGACATTTACTATGTGCTCGGCTTCAAACAGCCCGTGCTCTGCTGCGGCAGATTTCTCCATCTGTCCCAACCTGCATTGCCGCTTATATTCTAGGATCCTCATGTTGATTGATCGTCCAGTCACTCCAACATAAACCTTCCCGTATGTGCATGGTATGAGGTATATTCCCGACATTGTAACTGGGTCCCTTTTCTTCTTTACCGATCTGAGACACAGTTTTATTTTCTTTGTCGATTTGTAAATAGTTTTTACGCCGTGTTTGCGCAATATAAGGCCGATTCTATCCATCACTCTGGAAATGTATGGCAGAAAGGCCAATTATCTAGCTAGCTAGTTAGAGCCAACGGCCTTGCCGGTTCCCGTGAAATCACCTAATTTAAGCGCTATCGCGCTGGGCTAGCACTTGGATGGGTGACCATCTGCTCTGCCGAGCGCTGTTGGCAGACGGGGTGCACTCAGCCCTTGTGGGGCAAACTGAGGAGCTACTCGATTGAGAAGTAGCGACTCCGGTCTCGTAAATTTACATACGGCCGCGAGAAGGGTGTGGTTACCACACGCCCCTCCATATCCGCAACCAGTGACACCTGTGGGCTGAGGAGGACACGGCGGCCGGTCGGTACCGTTGGGCCTTCCAAGGCCTGTTCGGACGGAGTTTAGTTAGACATACGTTCCATTGATCATGTGCACTGTTAATGGTAACGTAATGGAACGAGTGATGTTATATTTACGTTACACATTCATCTGTAAATGTTGCTTCGTGCTTATCATTTGCAGACTTTTTTTAAATTTTAGTGCTTCTGTGGGTTAGAAATTCTTACTCAAGATCTTTTATACATTACAATAATACAACTTCTTCGATGGAATAGAAGGAGTTGGCAGGAAGAAAGAGTTTGTTTTCAAATATAACATTGCTGTTTTATGTCAAATATTTTATATCTTTAGCTAATAGAGCAGAAATTTTTATGGCAGCTTTATGCACCCTTTTTTTGTGTGAAAAACATCCTTCATATGAAGTTCAAATGGTTCAAATGGCTCTGAGCTCTATGGACTTGACATCTGAGGTCATCAGTCCACTAGAATTACTTAAACCTAACTAACCTAAGGACATCACACACATCCATGCCCGAGGCAGGATTCGAACCTGCGACCGTAGCGGTCGTGCGGTTCCAGACTGAAGCACCTAGAACCACTCGGCCACACCAGCCAGCTAATGTGGAGTAATCAAATACATTTTTCCTTCTTGTATCGTGGTTATGTAGCTTCATTTTCGTTTCTTTTGAACTGCAGTGGATTATTTACGACCAATTTCTTTGGGGAATAAATATACTGTGAAGCAGTAATCATCTTTAAACAGATGTCCACAAGATGATCGTGGGTGACTACCACATGTTATTCTCGCAGCAGATCTTAGAACAATGAGGACTGTAACAAAGAAAGTTGTTATCCCACAACATTATTCCATATTACGTTACTGAAAGAAAATACACAAAATGTGTCCACTTACTGACTTGTCTCCTCCCACGTTTTGCTGTGATTTGAGAGCAAATGTGACTGCACTCAGTTGTCTGAGAAATTCCAAAATGCGAGCGTGTGGTTTTTCCTTTCTTTCTTCTGTTTAAATTCTCAGCAGTATGGACACCTTAAATCTTGCCGTTTACACCTTAGTTGTTATTTCCTCATCATGTGTTACACTTATCTTTGGTATAGTACCTCTAGATGAACATGAAGTTTCTTCTCGAGAATGATAGTTCTCGATCATTCGCAGAAAATCACTGAATGACACTGCTAAGTAAACTGTTTACCATTTCTTTTGTTGCTTTATTTGTGTTTGGATCGATCGTCTTCCGCAAAAAGAATGAATTCTCCTTGTTGAATATTAGACTGAAGGTCGGTGTCGTGTATGAAAAGCAATGGTGGACCCAAGACAGTGCCTTGTGGAACCTCGTAAGTCATTACTCCCCAGCCACAGCAGTCTGCAGTGTTCGCGCTGGTTGGATTATAAAAGAGAACTTTCTGCATTCTTTCAGTAACACATGACATGATCTACGGGTAGTGGTTGGCTGTAGCATCGATTCCATAAAACCTCAGTTTTTTTCCCAAGAGAATATTGTGATCCAGAAGGTCAAACACCTTAGACAGGTCGCAAAAAATACCAAGTTGTGCAAATAGACGCAGATTTCTGTTCACTCTATGCGCCTTGTACTCCATTCAATGATTGTTTCATGCCTTTTTTTGCTGTGTGTCAATTATTGCATAAAATGCACTACGTTTTAAATCTGTTTTTGGAGGGGGTATGCTTACAGGAAAACATAACGTTACCTTTTCTTCTGTTTGCTAGACAAGTTTCGCTGAAGTTTCAGCATCATCAGTGGGCTGTTATCTTTTTTCTTGTTAGCGTATATTGCGATTTGCCTGGTTTTTAAAATAGTTTTTATTGCTCTTGTTATCTTTCAGAGTTCGTCATTTTTTCCTGGTTGCCCTATTATCTTAACAGCGAAAAACTGTGCTATGCTACTTTCAGCTGTTTAGAAATTACTTCTTTTCTGTTCGTACTTAGACTAGTATGATTTTTCCAAAAACTTTCTTTAGGAGCTGTGAATGCTGCTCGTTGCCGGTCGTTCGCGCCGTGCGTGACAAAAAGCCGGAGCCTTCGTGCAGAGTGCGCTGGCTCGGCCCTTCACCCCTTTGAGCCCCCGGCGCGCGGCCATTGTAGGGCCGAGGTCAGCTCGGCTGCCCATGCCCCTCACCTCACACGCTCAGGGTGTAGCCCTCGGCTCCCCGCCACGGCAACCCTTTGGTGTCGGCATTCCCAACAACCCCCTGCGCTTATCGTAGGCAGATTTACGAGCCGCCCCAGTACGCTCCCCCACGGCCGTCACGAACGGACGAGATTGGTTGCCGCTCGGCTCTAAAGGGTGCCACCCGCCCTATTTTTCTTTTACGCTTTAGCGGAAAAATAAAAGGCTTTTGTGGGAATAATACGTCTTGCCGGTCGTGTCACTGCCCGGAACGGCGCTGCGTAGTGTAGTTGTTTTGCTTTTGTGCTCAACAGCACCCCCGTTCCGCCCTGCATCGAGAGCCCTGAGAGGATCTAGCCTTTAGGCTGCTCTCTTCACAGGCCGTTTTCGTAATTTCAGATGGCATCTCACATGAACCCTTTGGTATCTAGCACAGTGTCTCAGTCTACAGGTAGACCACTAGACACTATCTCGATACAAACTAGTTTACTACGTTTTAAAAAAACTGTCTGCAGCAGGTGTTAAATAAACAAAGCGATTTTTGTAGCAAAACCTTTTTCGAGGTTATTCCGAACCGTTACGATGTCTCTTCACCCTGTCTTTTTGCCTCCTCCTTTACTGCGGTTCCTTTTTCTGCCGGCTCGCATTTGTGCAATTACCAGTACTTTTATTCTGGCCTGTTAAATCTACACTTGTTACTGGCATCTACTAGTTTTTTATTCTCAGGCAGGCATTATCTATCGTGCTCCCAGTGCACATCTAGCTTACCTGTATCACCAGCATCATTGGCATGAAAGCACTTTGTGAGCCTTGGCCTTTTGTAGGAGATTACACTGATGTTTTCTGTTCAGTGCTGAAATACTCCAACCCCGAATTCCAATTTTCATTATGCCCCCTCTGACAATTTCTTCACACGTTAGTTTCGGTTTTCCAGCTACCGTAGTTCCTTCAGGCATTGTGTTAAATATCTTCTTAGTAATTCAAATTGGTGCTACATGGTAGTACGATGATCTTCAGAGCATCTGCGAAGGTTAGATAATTTTACTATAATGTTGGTCAAGTACATTTTCGAACATAAAAATTTGGTACCTCTGTCCAATCATCATCAGTGGTATTGTATTACTATGTGATGTTGCTTCATGACTCTTCTACGATGTGTGTAATAAAATCCAGATTGCTACTGTAGTAGCATAATCATGTACTTATTGTGACGGATACACATTCTTATACACACATAAACAAAGTTTTGCATCACCCCGGTTTCAGGAACTCCTGAAGACAGACGTTGACTGTGGATATTGTACCACAGACACACTCCCTCTGACAGTTCAGGTATGTCACTAAACCCGCCCTAAGATGTAAAAAACCATGCATGAGCAGCGCCTATTAGACGGAGGGGGTCCGACATCCGATCAGTTCCAGTCATTCCACCAGGAAGGACGTACACGGCTCGTGTTGTCTGTAGTTCAACCATGCCTAGACGGTCAAAACTGCGGTTCGATCGCGTCCGCATTGTTACATTGTAGGAGGAAGGACTCTCCATAAGGGAAGAGTCCAGGCGTCTCGGAGTGAATCCGAGAGATGTTGTTCAGACATGGAGGAGAGACAGGAACTGTCGACTACATGCCTCCCTCAGGCCGCCCAAGATCTACTACTGCAGTGGATGACCGCTACCTACGGATTATGGCTCGGAGGAACCCTGACAGCAACGCAACCATCTTAAATAATGCTTTTCTTGAAGCCCCAGGATGTCGTGTTACGACTCAAACTGTGCGCAATATGCTGCATGATGCGCAACTTCACTCCCGACGTCCATTGGCGAGGTCCATCTTTGCAACCACGAAACCATGCAGCGCCTTACAGATGGGCCCAACAACATGCAAAATGGACCGCTCCCTTCACCGATAAGTGTCGCACCTGCCTTCAACCAGACAATAGTAGGAGACGTGTTAGGAGGAACCGGGTTAGGCTGAACGCCTTATACACACTGTCCAGCGAGTGCAGCAAGGTGGAGGTTCTCTGCTGTTTTAGGGTGGCATTATGTGGGGCCGACGTACGCCGTTGGTCGCCATGGAAGGCGCCGTAACGGCTGTACGATACGTGGATGCCATCCTCCGTCCGATACTGCAACCATATCGGTAACATATTGGCGACGCATTCGTCTTCATGGACGACAATTCCGGCTCCTGTCGTGCACATCGTGTGAATGACTTCCTTCAGGATAACGACATCGCTGAACTAGAGTGCCCAGCATGTTTCCCGGACAAGAATCCTATCGGACATGCCTGGGACAGACTGAAAAGGCTGTCTATCGACGACATGACCCACCAACCACACTGAGGGTTCTACGCCGAATCGCCGTTGAGGAGTGGAACAATCTGCACCAACAGGGCGTTAACGAACTTGTGGGTAGTATGCTACAGCGAATCCAGGCATGCATCAGTGCAAGAGGACGTGCTACTGGGTATTAGAGGTACCGGTGTGTACAGCAATCTGGACCACCACCTCTGAAGGTGTCGCTGTATGGCGGTACAACATGTAATGTGTGGTTTTCGTGAGCAATAAAAAGGGCGGAAGTGATGTTTATGTTGATCTCTATTCCAATTTTCTGTACAGTTTCCGGGATTCTCGAAACCGAAGTGATGAAAAACTTTTTTTTATGTGTGTAGAATACAGAGTGACACCGACCACTGATGATCTATGGACCGGAGCACGAAATCTGTATATCCGAAAACATGGTTTTTTCCCGGCCTGTTACACATTGTAAGTGTTTTATACATCTTTGTTGCATTCTCAGGACAGGATGTGCACATGGTAACAAAATCAGAACCAATTTTTTTCAGTGTAAATCCACTCTGCGTTACAGTGTTACAGTGTCTACCAAGTTTTGCTGCCATGCAATAATTACAGTCCAAACTGGACCTGTGTACATAGCCGCCACAGTTGTAATGCCACGTGTATTGCGTTCACCCTTCGACCTCTCTGATGTCTGAAATCCAATAGTAGTTTGGCATATTCGTTTTCGACTTCTTGTGGCCTCTGGTCCCACCATTTCGTTGCCACCTTTATATTATTATAGTTTTTGTAGTTACATTAAAGTACTGTAAATATTTTGCGGTTGTTCCTATTAAAATCCTAGGCACAAAGAATTCGATACTCCCAGTACACCTCTTCGTGGATCCGTACCTAGTCTCCAACAAATGAGCCACGTCAGTCGATACACATACGCCTGAGCAATAACCAGAGTCGTATGATGATGATGTCTACAGCGATTTTCTAAATTTCTGTATTGGTTAACTAGGCAGTGTACACTCATACAGTCGTTGATGATCGGTACATTGGTAGGAAATAACTGTTCTACATGTATCAGTAAGTTTTAATTCGTGCCACAACAGGTGGTTACTCCGAATATGTATGATATTAACATTATTAGCATCTCCAATCGAAAGCTTAATCTGATCCAATTGCCGTGGCTATTTGGAAAGTAAAATAAATCTGTCGCGAAACAGAAACCACGGTGACAGTCCGATGATGATTTTCAGAGATGAGTTGACCCCATCGATCGCACTGTTGGCTCTTTTTAGTTTAGAGCGCACAGGGTGCACGTAAAGATACCTAAACAACAGTGCCTCCTGTCAAGTGGGAGGGTTTCGTAAGAGATTTCGCCTTATGTTATGCTGCCCACATAGCTGTCACGTCTTCCCGTCTTTATGATACTTCGCGGCAGCACACTGCAAAGCCAATGAGCGTTTACGACGGGAAGTGTTTGATCACCCACCATACAGCCCGGGCTTGGCTCCATCTGACTTTCATCTCTGCTCAAATGAACCACAGGCTATGAATACAACACTTTGGCACAGACAACGAGCCGCAGACCAGTGTATAGAATTAGCGAAGACCGCAGGCGGCTGCCTTCTACGAAGAGCGTATTGGAAATTTGGTACAACTCTACGACGTCTACATGGGATCAGCGACTATGTAGAGAAGTAGCTGGAGTGTGTAGAAGACTGTTGCAGATAAAACACTTCTCAATGTCGCTGTGGTTTCCACCTTGCGACCGATCTCTTCTTACTTTCCGCATGGCCCTTGTACCAAGTTCCAAAGACGGGGTATGAAATCACTCTATGGCTAGTGGAGATTCTCATATCTTAAATAACGACTTCTTCCGTATTAACTGTAATTACTTGCCACTATCCTCCAGTTTCACATGAGGTGCACCAGGGTTCGCGTTGACACAAACACCATTATGTTCACCCATTTTCTGGTGTTGTTACCTGTTGGACGATTGCCTGTACTGCGACAGGTTCTGTAGTTATTGTTGACGTGCACTGGACGATATCTCGCTTCTGCTACTGCTCTCAATACACTTTTACACCATTCGCACCGATGACTACTTGCTGTCAATTCTATGTCTTTCCGCCATATATGGTTTATGGGTAGTTTGGTAGCACGTTCCCATGCCCGTCAGCTAAAGCACGAGAATGGCGTCAAGAGCTTAAATTGGCGAATACTGGAAAATAAGCAATAATTACAGCCATATGGCAATGCATGTTTTCTCGGTGAAATTCACTGATGAGATATTCTAGGTCATCAGCCGAGATAGGGCGTCGTGTCGTCGCAGGGTTTCGACGAGTTTCCAACTTACCATGCACAGGCGAAATCGACGTCGGAAATGTTAACATATCAGAAGTTACGTACGACTGTGATACCCGCCCGCAACAAAGAAATATGTTCGTCGTTTTACTGACGACTATAATTGTTTGAAATGTTTATAAACAATTACAAATTACAAGAATTTGGAAAAATTGATGTTTTTATGTATGGCAGTTATTCCGAACAGTACCTGCAATAAATAAAGCACTGCAAACGCCTTTTTTTAGCAGTGATCAGACAAAAAAATGGTTCAAATGGATGGCTCTAAGCACTATGGGACTTAACATTTGAGGTCATCAGTCCCCTAGAACGTAGAACTACTTAAACCTAACTCACCTAAGGACATCACACACATCCATGCCCGAGGCAGGATTCGAAACTGCGACCGTAGCAGTCGCGCGGTTCCGGACTGAGCGCCTAGAAACGCTAAACCACCGCGGCCGGCGTGAACAGACAGAAACACAAATAAAATTATTGCTGTGCATTTCATTCCCACTCTACAGAACAGTTAATTAGAAAGTCGTGGATATATCTGATGCAAAACGAAATAATTCACTCATATATCACGTATTCATTTGGAGCTACATCCATACAAAGCAAATCGCTCTTATAATTCACTTGTCATGTAAAAATCTATTAACCCCATTTTAAAGTGGAGGAGGAAGACTTGATGACTCATGAAAAAAAGTCTTCTTTCTTATTTTATTTACTTAGGTGTGAATTTTTAAGTTGGGTGCACGAAAGAGTACACAGAAAAACACATTTTGCTCATAAGAACCGTTTTGCAAGTTCTGGTAACTTCTCATAAACCAGAGTATAACGAGTATAAATCTATTATTTACTGTACAACTACAGTGTCACGAAAATTACGTTAAGACAGTTAATGAGAAGACATTTGTGGCTCGTTCTGTTTGAGCAAAGTGCTACGACAGAACGGTTTGAGGTGACTTCGCGTAAGGCAAGTGTTTCGCTATTTTGCCGACAGATGCCACGAAGGTTCTCCAACGTAATACTTTCAAAAAATGGAAACAATACGTAAATCATCTCCTTTTTATCTGCATTGAAATGCGCCTAAAGTGTTCTTTGAGTGAGGAGGAACGTGGTATACTTGCAGTCATTATCAAATAACAAGTTTAAAGTATGGCGTACTAGCGACAGAAGATCGTTGTTCGCTGCCGCTTGCAACCCCCTCCACGTTTTGGCAAATTCTGGCTGGGCAACGAGGTTCAGCGATTGGCGCACAGATGTCTCCCCTGTGAAATTCCGCCACCGGCGGCGACCCGCAAGGAGTTCGCGTGCACGCCGTGGTGCGGCGCCACCGGTTCGCGCTTCCGCAAGGGATGAGCGAGAGGGGTGCCGGTTTCTTCCTCTGCTGCACCCCGTGCGCTAGCGGCGACCGCCAAGGACGCCGGCGCAGAGCAGCAAACGCCTGGCAGGCTTGAGCGTGACGTCAGGTGAATGACGGGCATGACGAGAGCCTGAGGCGATTACGATGCGGCGTGTAGCTAGGTGCCGGGCCCAGATTTGTGTTCGGTAGCGAAGTCACATGTCTTTACTGCTTCCACCCTACCATACACAAGTTGCCACCACCACCCGTCTCCTGTCACTTTCAACGTCCCAGTGATGCCCAACTATTGAAATTACATTACAAAATACATTAAGTGTTCAAAATTAAAAGTGACACTTTGAACTTAAATATGTCCATGCCGTATGGAAATAAATGAAGACAACAACTGTATTGCAACATTAATAAAATGATTCTTACTTCTCGTTTCACTTTCTTCTGACATTTATTAGTGTTACGCGTTTCGGCAGCATGCTGCCGTCGTCAGGTGGATTAGACCCTACACAAAAACAAATTAATATTTCTGCATAAATTTCGTTTCATAATTTCACTGGCATCCCCAGCAAGCGAACCTATCACATATGAGAATAATGTAATCGACATGAAACGGTAATGCAGCTGATGACAGCAGCATGCTGCCGAAGCGCTTGGTGCCCATAAACATCAGCAATAATTATTCCATAAAAGCTTTTATCGTCCATTTGGCAATACTGTCCGGAGTCATCGCACTGACAACAAGAAAAATGAGCATTTAGAAAAGAATTGCCGGAAAAACAGGTCTTCTGCTGTCTTACGCAGAAACAGAAAACTTGATGCATGTCTAAAATTCTCTGAATTTCATAAACACAAATTACGAAAAAAAAAAGAGACAACAACTTTAAATATCTTGGTGAGGAAACACAGATCAACGGCCGTGACGGGAAGGCTAATAAACTCAGACGATGAAAGATGGAGACGGCCTTTCGGATGAATAAATATTGTTCTGTAAGTGGTTTGTGTCCCTTCAAGAGAAGTCTGCCGTCGTTCCAGGTACTTTCTGCTTTGCTGAGAGTTTTCTGTCTTCCCTTACTCTAGTTCTAATGGTTTGCAAAGTTCTTAACTGCGGAGTCACAAAACGCGAGAAATTTATTTTGGCAACACGTACCCTCAACATGTATTGGACTGAGCGCCTTTACCTGGCTGGTACATTACCAGCCCGGCCACAAGCGCACACACTTCAGCTACTGAAAACTGTGCTATGCTGAACATCGCTCGAAAATTCCAAACTTATTTCCCGTTTTCCATAATCTACCTTTCCGTGCTACTTTATTCTCTAAAGGTTAGCTGTGAAACTTGGAAACTGATATAATCCCTCATATGAGAAGTATCCTGCTATTGGACATTAATATCGCATGTGTCGATCTTTTGCCTTCATGAATACTTGATATCTGCCCGGGACACTTCAGTGTATTATTGCTAACACGACAGATTTCATAAATTTAACAGAACAGACTCACTCGCGCCACGAGTGCTGCAGTACACCGTTTAGTTTTCTATATTAACTCTCGCATTGCTTGTCACCTTTCAGGAATTAAAAGATTACTTGCGAACTTAAATACGAGCTTAACTGTTTCAGTAATCACTAGCGTAATTTCACATTACTACACGGACAAAACACCAGTAAATATAAATATACATTACCTTACAACAAAATCTAATTAGCCACTTTCCCGGTGTCTCGCCCTCTTACATGGAACTGAGTTATGGTAAAGGGTTCGTCGAACAGATTTCGTCATTTAGCTTTCTCGAATGTCGTACTCTAACGGGTGTCCCAGCATGTTTTGATTTTCAGACAAGACAGCCAACTCGAAGAAAAACCTCCTCCTTGTCATTACCACATTATTTTGCTGATAAATGAATTCCATATTCCCGATCTACTATTATGTGGGAGAACGTTGAGCACAGTCAGATAAAAGTCAGAAGAAAAAGTATTTGCTTTATTCTGTAGCCTCACTTTTATTTTGTCTTGTGACTACCAGTTACAGCAGAAAATACTATCATCAGGCCAATCTATCATAAAAAAAATCGTAACACATACTTGAAGCACCCTTCAATAAACTTTTACAATTTCTGTTTCTCTATCATAACTAACGTACGTCTCAAACTGCAAACTTAAACCCGGCCGATTTGGCCGAGCGGTTCTAGGTGCTTCAATCCCGAACCGCGATGATGCTACGGTGGCAGGTTCGAATCCTGCCTCGGGCATGCATGTGTGTGATGTCCTTTAGTTAGTTAGCTTTAAGTAGTTCTAAGTCTAGTGGACTGATGACCTCAGATGTTAAGTCCCATAGTGCTCAGAGCCATTTGAACCATTTTTTACGAACTTAAAATAACCCTGTTTCCTGTGGCACCGACAAGTCAAGCTTGACTTACCAACTAGATGTGTCACGTAGTAAAAGTAAATGTCGTCGCTGTGCCTTAAATAGACCAGTATTTTGGCCAGCACTGATAATAATGCTCACTTTGTACAGATGGTTTTTCATATTATTTCTTAAAAATAATTACAGTGTAAAAGGTATCAAAATATAAAAGTATCTTAAAAATACCTAATGTAAGAATATAAATTACAAAACATAAAAAAAACAATCTCCACTATAACAGAACATAACTAAAGATTAATTTTTTCTAATTTTATTTTTAACCATATAACCAATACTGCGTAGAGTAAGTTAGTTTTTGGTATTGTCTTAGTTGCGTAAAATCTGTAATACACGTACGTACCCTTAACAGGACCAGTAGTAACCTAAATATAAAAAATTACGAAGACTGGTCAAGAACCTGAAGATGAGCCAGCCAGGCTTTAAAATGCACCGTGCATTGGAGTAAAAATTATCATTTGTGACTGATCACGGTTTTTTTAATTATTTTACGTCAATATTGACAGTTTCCCTCCTTCCGTTTGAGAGTCGAACGGAGCAAATAGTTCAAATGGCCCTGAGCACCATGGGACTTAACATCTGTGGTCATCAGTCCCCTAGAACTTAGGAATACTTAAACCTAAGTAACCTAAGGACATCACACACATCCATGCCCGAGGCAGGATTTGAACCTGCGACCGTAGCGGTCGCTTGGTTCCAGACTGTAGCGCCTAGAACCGCACGGCCACTCCCGCCGGCTCGAACTGAACAAGGAATGACCAATGACCAGAAGTACAACTAGGTACCCACCGTTTTTAATCCCATGGTAATATGTTTGAGTAAGGATGTAGACGTAAATGGAGCCGATTCTACATTTATATGTCGGCCGCATTGTTCGATTCCGTGTAAACCGTGGACAGATTTTCTTATTATATCACATATTTCTCATCTGTAGATACTTCTGAATATACCTGACTGCCAAAAAACTATTATTTCGTTAACACTTTTCTACTATTCATATCGATACATTTTAGGATAACTATCTAGTAGCATGAAAATTAGTAATCAAAACTGTGAACTTAAATCACCTGAAAATAAATCTACAGTAAATACGTTATACTTCAGTATTCACGTAAATGAAATTTCGGTCTTCGTTCGTAATTTTTCTGATTTTGTATCGAAAATTAAATAAATATTATACAATAACAGGAAGCTGTTATTTTTCACATAGTCAAAATGTGCAGTCTTTGTTAGTAATCATAAAGCGTATAAATCTTGATGAAAATGAATATTTTCATAAAAAATATAAGTAAATCAAATCTGGAAAATAATTTCAATTAAGACGGTCATGTTAATACTACTTTCGAATATATCCTTTTTTTTATTGTCATCATTCTACTGACTGGTTTGATGCGGCCCGCCACGAATTCCTTTCCTGTCCTAACCTCTTCATCTCAGAGTAGCATTTGCAACCTACGTCCTCAATTATTTGCTTGACGTATTCCAATTTCTGTCTTCCTGTATAGTTTCTGCCCTCTACAGCTCCCTCTAGTACCATGGAAGTCATTCCCTCATTTCTTAGCAGATCTCCTATCATCCTGTCCCGAACGTACCGGTTGCTAATGGGGAAATTAATTGAGATACGTGACTCTGACAAATGGCAGATTATTACTATGCCGAGACTATGAACGAGTATCTCGAGAACGGCGAAGGTATTCGAATGTTCACGTGCTACTGTCGTGTGCATATACGGAAAGAGGTAGGAGGACAGTGAAACTACCAGTAGGCGCTAAATGGTCGGACGTCTACGACTCCTCACAGAACGTGGGGTTCGGAGACTTGTCTGCTCTGTAAGGTAGGATAGATGGTGACCTGAGGTATCTCTGACGAAAGATCACAACGCTGGTGCACGCCCAAGTGTTTGGGAGCGCACAGCACAGAGTACACTGTTGAACGTGAAGCTCTGTGGCAGGCAACCCCTGTGTGTTCACTTGTTGATCCAACGACATCGTCAGCTACGATTGCTGTGAGCACTGGACCATCGAGATTCGACAGTAGATCAGTGGAAACGTGTCGGCTCTTCAGATGAATCACATATTTCCTGCAGTAGCTCGATGGTCGTCTTCACAAACGCCGTCATCGATGTGAACGGCGGCTCGGAACGTGTGAGCGCTCCACGGACCGCAGGCTGCTGGGAACAGTATTATGCTATGGGAGACATTCTCCTGCGCTTTCGTGGGACCTTTGCTAGTATTCGAAGACACGCAGACAACTGCGAATCGCCTGCATCCCTCCGTGCTTGATACCATCTTTCAGCAGAATGGCTCTCCGAGTCTGGGAGCCAGAACCGTGCTGCAGTCGTTTGAAGAGCGGGACAGTAAAATCACATTGGTGTCTCGTCCACCAAATTCGCCTGATGTGAATCTGATGGAAGACGTCCGGGTTGCTGCGGGACGTCGTCACCACGTACACAAATAAGCGGTGCGTTAATTACGGGAATTACATGAGCTGTATGTAGACATATGATGGCATAAACCTACCAATAAATTACATTATCGATGGTACGCAGAATCTGTGCTATGTTGCGTTCCAAAGATGGACCAACAAGCTATTCAGCAGGTGGTCGTAATGTTTCGGCTCGTCAGAGCATAATGCATTTGCTCCTACTGTATATTTTAACGTTGTTTGAAGTGTGAAATAGTTCTTGGGAGGTATTAATTGTGCTTCGTAATATATGGGTTATAAGTAAGTGAGTGCATTACAAGACGTGGATGTATCTCTAGAAATACGAGGTGGGTCGTTTTGAGAACGAGGTGGGCGGCTACCGCAGCAGCCGGAAGCTGCGGTCCGTGGCGCGTGGCAGAGGAGGGCTGCGCTATAAAAGTTAGCTTTTACTGCGCCATCAAAACCCGGCTGTGGGCTGGAGCGCGTCGACCCAGGCTATCAACACATCTGGAGCTCCCCACCCAGGCTCGCTATACTCACTCCCAACACCCACCTCACTGCCATCACCATCATCATCAACACCATCGCTGCCACCATCTTCCACGTGTCATCTTCCTATCATGTTGTTGGTGGTGTTGTTCTGATCTTCAGTCCAGAGACATGATGCAGACGTCCACGTCACTCTGTCGTGTGCAAGCCTCTTCATCTAATAATCTACACCCCACTGGCCAATATATTTCGGCCCGTCATCCACTCTGTGGGGGGAGCAGGGGGGCTTTGAGAAGTCCATGTAAAGTCCGAAAGATGGCACCAACGGCGCGTATAGATGTCAAGATTACTTAGTAGCATCCTTGGAAAGAACGTACACCAAGTTTCAGCCATATTGGTCTATTTGTTTGTGTTTGGCATTCGAATGAATCAATGAAGTCGAGTGAGTGTCAAAAAATGGACGAAAAAGAATTTCGAGTGGTGGTTAAACATTACTTTATCAAAGGCAAAACGCTTCGGGAGACTAAAGAGAAGCTTGACAAATATCACGATGACTCTGCACCTTCTATTAGAACAGTTTATAAAGTGAAACTTCGTAGCACATTAAAACTGTCCAGGTACACTAGAAACTCCACTACCACCTCTCACTATGGCAACACTAAACCATCAATTTCCATGTGAGAATGTGTCGTTTATATCCAAGCTAAATTTAAGTGAACATCCAAGAAATACACAAGGTCCATCGACGAGGGCGTGGGCTGCAACACTCTTGACTGGAATGCGATTTTTCTTGTATCCTGATGTTGTAGCAAGTTCAATGTTTTCTATATTTTTGTAAATTGGATACAGGAGATATCGACCTCGTTGTCGCACAACAGTTTACAAAAATATAGAAGCCCGCATCTCGTGGTCGTGCGGTAGCGTTCTCGCTTCCCACGCCCAGGTTCCCGTGTTCGATTCCCGGCGGGGTCACGAATTTTCTCCGCCTCGTGATGACTGGGTGTTGTGTGCTATCCTTAGGTTGTTAGCTTTAAGTAGTTCTAAGTTCTAGGGGACTTATGACCACAGCAGTTAAGTCCCATAGTGCTCATGGCCATTTGAACCATTTTTTGAAAAATATAGAATACATTGAACTTACTACAACATCAGGAGACAAGAAAAATCGCATTTCAGTGAACAGTGTTGCAGCCCACGCCCTCGTCGATGGACCTTGTGTATTTCTTGGATGTTCTCTTAATTTTAGCTTGGATATAAACGACACATTCTCACATGGAAATGGATGGTTCACTGTTGCCATAGTGAGAGGCGGTAGTGGAGTTTCTAGTGTACCTGGACTTAAAGATTTTAATGATAGAGATGTAATTTCTTTTTGCAGGAGTGCTAGTTCTGCAAGGTTCGCAGGAGAGCTTCTGTGAAGTTTGGAAAGTAGGAGACGAGGTACTGGCGGAATTAAAGCTGTGAGGACGGGGCGTGAGTCCTGCTTGGGTAGCTCAGTTGGTAGAGCACTTGCCCGCGAAAGGGAAAGGTCCCGAGTTCGAGTCTCGGTCCAGCACACAGTTTAAATCTGCCAGGAAGTTTCATATCAGCGCACATTCCGCTGTATAGTGAAAATTTCATTCTGGTTTATAAGTTGTTTCAAAATTTTCGGGGACTGAAGGCCACCACTACCACCACCACCACATCAACAACAACAACAACAATAAAACCAAAAACAGTATTCTGCAGGTGAGAATGATATTCATTAATCTTACGGGACTTAACGGCTAAAGTCATCAGTCCCTAAGCTTACACACTATCTAACCTTCAGTATCCTAAGGACACACACACACACACACACACACACACACACACACACACACACACACACGGCTAATCCCGAGCGGCAGTTTACGCAACTGTCCCATACTAGAAACATCAGAATTTTTAATACTTTGCTGGTAGGAACATGCACTAAGATGTCAGAAGTGTACAGAGTTATACATGGGATTTGAGCTTTGCAGGCAGAAATGATACCGACAACAATACCGCTTACAAGGCATCCATACCACTCCACGTACTCACGTCACCTGCAATCCACGAGCTCTTCGCTGAAAGTGAACGCCACCAAGTATCTACTGGCTGTGGCCTTTATCACATCTCGCTGGGAAGTGAGAGAGAATGCTGGGCAGACAACACGTTCCGTGAAGTCAGCATCACTACCCAATCACAGAGCGACCACTCCGTCACAAACTTTGTTTTTGACATTACTTTTCAATATTTACCTGCATTAAATTCCTGTTTTCTTACGTGAGCCAGTTTTCTCTCGGTGTTGTGCGGTTTATTCCCTCTTGTAAACTTCAACAGTGTAATTGTCGGTGTATGCCTGTAATTATCTCTGATGTGCTCACACTATTTGGCACACAATCTTTTGGCAGCTCTTGCCATTTTTGTGTTCTACTAAATTTCGTACTCATTTGCACATGCACTTGTTTAGTCTTTGTCCACACTGGTAGCAGGTGCGACGTCAACGTATTTAAAGTGAACTGTCTTCAGCGAATTAGTGTCCCGACATACTAGATTCGGCAGACAAATATTTTCCAGTTTTATGTACAATTTTTAGCCAAATAAAGTATGTGCCAGTTGTAGGGAACGTTAAGACATAAGTAGCGGCAATGAATGCTAAGAGATTTTTTATATTAAGCATTGAGACCATAAGGATCTAAAGCACACTATCAACGATTTTGAGATTGTAGCATGTATGGATGTTCGTTAGGTCTTTTGATCTTGTGGTGAACGAGCTGTACCTCTACCGCACCCCTGCACTGTATATATGAGGTCTGTGAGAAGGTGTCTCATCAGTTTCTTTACATTCACTTCGAAAAGAGTCCATAGCACAATTTTTTATTGCTGCCGAAACCCTCACTGGTTACATTCACGCCCATTTCTTGATAAAAGCTGGAAGTCCTTGACGAAATGCCCCACAGTAACATCACGTTGCGTATTTTCAGTATTACAGTCTGTAAAACGACGCGGAGGATTGCAGAACCTTTAAGAGTGTTACCGACAATTACCAAACCAAAAGTTGATGTTCGTAGTAACAATGTACATTTCAGAAATTTTCAAAAGAATGCCATGACCTGTTACTTACAGTAACATATTCTCCATTGGAGTCGAGGGATGTTCTTCAAGTCACATTGAGGAAGATCGCAGTTTGCGGTTCCTTCACAGTCTATGGATGTCTTGCAAAATCTGACGCTCAAACGTGTAGCCGGAAAGCAAATATCAAAGACGAAACGTGTGATAAATTTCTTGTGTGAGGTGAACAGACAGTTTTATAAGAACCTCCATTCAGGGCATATGCTGAATGAGAACGATGATAGCGAGTACCATGAAGTGTTGGGGCAGGTCATACTTGTGTGTCTGGTGCGTTTAGTATCTGTTCTTTATGTTGTGATTCTAGTTTCACATTACTTTATAAACTATGCAACAGCCAAAAACACATAATTGCAATTGCCCTACGTATGAAAATTCTTTGAATTGAAATGAATAATAATTTGAATTAAAATTTCATAATAAAAAGTGGGTATATCATGGGAAGATGAAGATGACAGAGGAGTTCAAATTCTGGGGGAATGGATCCAACCCAACGGACTAGATAAGGAGGCAAACAAAGGAAGAGACAGAAAACTAGATCTGCTCTGCAAGCTAGCACAGAAAAAGTACAACAAAAGGCCATTACTCTAAAAGGTCAGAATCAGATACTGTAGCTCGGTAGTACAACCTGAAGAATTGTAAGATACGGAGTGCCTTATTTCAAATAGAAGAAGGGGAGATTCGAGAACTATAGAACAAAGATAAGAAGTTTCTGAGAAAAATACGCTGACCAGACTGGAGGTGGTAGAAGAGGGAAAACGAAGAACTCTACAAGTACACTGATACGATCGCGGACGCAGTGGGGAAACAGAGGTTAACTTTCTACAGACTTCTCCAAAGTGTTGGTGGATGCAGATTTTCAACTATATGGTGGCCTTTAAGGCCACATGCAAATGGGTAGGTGAGGTGAACAGTCACGCAGCGGAAGTTGGACTAAAGCCATAGACGGTGCACAATACAAGTGACTTCAGAAGCAGAGTCAACAGCACAAAATTACGTCAAAATAAACCACCAAACAGGAGGCCGAAATGGATCATTTCCTGAGTTGAGGGAAAAAAAGTAGTGAAAGAATGAGAAGAGAATAAAAGCCAAGAAGTCGTAAGTTCTTTACGGACTGTACTTGGCCAAATTCAGAAAAAGTGGGTACATAATTATTTATAGGAAATATAGGATACTGAGACTTCCTTAAAAAACAAGTCAGACCTTTGATACTAGCGGATTGCCTACAAATGTACCTCTTTCTCGTAAAACTTTGTTTGTGCTTTGCACCCTTATTTTTCTCAGTGCCTCATTTCAATGAAGCATTTTCTTCTCATTAGGTACGAGGACACACAATGCGAAGTTACATTTGCTTAGCATGCGTCTGTCCTAAGAGATAAGTTGAATTAAGACGATTTAAGATGCTGGTTGCAATTGGTCTTCCCTTTATTTATTTTTATTTATTTATTGGAATAAACCTTTTCGAAAATACGTAAATAAGCTTTGGTTTTGCTTCTTTGTGTTCGACTTTCGTTGCTCCCAGATTTCCTTCATCCTTCGAGAGAGTTGTTCCTTTTCTTCCTGGGTTCACTTATTTCTTCATTTTTCAGTTCTTTATTTCCTCAAATCTTGGCTTTTGTGCTGGTTCTGCAAAAAGTATTGTTATCGATTATGTCCATTCTAATTCCTGTGTGTTTCATATCTTTAAAAAATTCGATGAACCATGTGGGTTTTACTTTATAGCTGTTTCGTCAACTGAAGATATGCATGTGTGGTTTGTTATTATCCATTGTGTATGTGTCTCCATAAAAGAGTAGTCTTTTGTTCCATATTACATCAGTTAGCCTTTCCATTCTAAAATAGAGCTCTGTCCTTGATCTTACTTTGTGTTAAACATTACTGTTACTTCAGGGTCCCAGTCTTGTCCTTAGAACTCTTCTTTCAACTTTTACAGTTTTTCAAAACCCGGAAATCTTGTTAAAATGTTTTAGCTGCATGGCCCTTAACATAGTTGATAGTGTCTTAGTTTTCTGTTCCAGGACAAAGTTTTCTTGTTACAAACGTGTTTTGTCATTTGGAATGTCCTTTTCATTTGATGTACTCTTTTTAGCATGCCTATCTTTTCTTCTGTGTTGCTCGTTATTCGTTGTCCTATGTATCTAAAACAAATTGTTGTAGATATTGTGTTGTTATGAATTTTAATATTTGGAAGACATCATTGGTATTTGTCAGGAAATGTGTTTCTTTCAAATGATGTTTTTAGTATTGCTTTGTCTGTTTCTGTAGTTCTGTGATTTGTTTTTAGGCAGTGTCTAATGAGTCAGTAAGTAATAGCAGGCCATCTGCTAAAGCTAAACAGTCTATGGTGATTTTATTTGGGTTTCTTCCTAGTTAAAAACTCTTAGTATTAATGGATTTTGTCCATTCTCTTCTAAGTAGGCCGTTCAGGTTTTTATGTTGCTAACGCCATGTAGCGCTCTGTATGACAATCACTGACTGTGCTGTGTTGGAGTCATTGTTGGAATATTCGCTTGTTTAGTGTTGGACAGTTGGATGTGATCAGCGCGTAGCGTTGGGCAGTTGGAGATGAGCCGCCAGCAGTGGTGGATTTGGAGAGAGAGATGCCAGAGTTTTGAGAGTTTACTATAAGCGGACGATCTGGACGTGTGTCCGCCGGAAAAAGGAAATTTGTAAAGTTGGATGTTATGAATTGAACGTTATTGAGGAAAATACATTGTTCTCCATCAAACTATCAGTAGTTAGTGCCTTCAGTAGTTAGAATCTTTTATTTAGCTGGCAGTATTGGCCCACGCTGTATTGCAGTAGTTTGAGTAACGAAGATTTTTGTGAAGCAAGTGATTCGTGAAAGGTATAGGTTATTGTTAGTTAGGGCCATTCTTTTGTAGGGAGTATTGCAAGTCAGATTGCATTGCGCTAAAAATATTGTGTGTCAGTCTAGTGATGATCAAAATAAGTAGAGAGAGAAATGTCTGAGTACGTTGAGTTTTGCTCAGCTGTTTGACAATCAAATAACGTAGTTTACCAGCACAGTAATTCATAAATTTCCAAAGGGGACGTTTCACTCTCATTACCTTATCTAACGTGTAGTTAAAAAATAAGGGTGATAAAGCATCTCGGTGTCTTGCTCCTGATTTTATTTCAATTTTTTTGACAGTTCCTTCACAAATTTTTCTGTTAACATTGTGTTTCTTAAAGTTCCACTAATTCTTTCAGTTGTTTTATTGTCGCGTTCACATTTCTTTAAAATGTTGTTTAGTGCATTTTGGTCAGTTGAGTTATACGCCGCATTTAGAATCTACGAAAGTTACCACGTTTTTCAAGTTTGATTTTCCTCATTTCTATTATGTTCTTCAGATCTACTATTCGCTTGCAGAAGACGTTCCCTTCGTGAATCTTGCTTGGTACCCTCCTAGTTGATTCTTTCAGCTATCTTTTAATTTACGTTGCGCTACGATAGTTTGTTTACTACCTCGTATTTCATTAACGGTAGAGAGATTGCGCTGTTGTTCGTACGCGGACCAAATTTCACACGGAGGGGAATATTCTCAGCACGCTAATACCGGAGTCAAAACTTGCTGTGCACTGACACGTAGGCGAGAGTTTTCAAAATGGCCCATCCGACTCCGGCGTACAGTCGCAGCATCAGAATGGTAGACGAGCTCGCGCTGACGGGCGGTGCACAGTAAAAGTGTAAACACCTGTCGCTGAGCGGCTGTGCGCCGTGGCCCAGATAGCGGCTTTTAAGACGGGAGACAGTAACGGCCGGTAGCGGGCCATGTGCCGAGGCGCGGCAACACTTGTTCGGGGCGACATTAACGCACTCTGCGAGGCCATTGTGGGCCGTATAGCCGTCATATAAATGCTGGCCTTTTACTGCCCATCAAAGTCCCGCCGCTACCGCCGCGGCGCAGCCCCCAGTGGCGGTGGCACGAGCCGGGCCCCAAGCGCCGCAGACGGGAGCCAGCCGAAGACTGAGAGGCGCACGCGCTCTGCTGTCCGTCCGTAACACTAATCTTCAGTATCCCTCATAATACATGCTGGGGACACAGAAATATAATAACAGCATTAATTATGAAATAAAACTTAAAGGACTGTAGTTGCTACCCGAGTGTATTTATTTTGTAAGCTAACGCTTCTGTTTTGCTCTTTTCTGCTGATGGGTAAGCCTGCGAGCCGAACGTATAAGTGAAAAAATTTTCACAATGAATTTTATAATGTTAATTTGTCGCCCTGCGGCTTATACGCTCTCCAGAAGGGTAAGCTTATCCTTTGCTCTATATGTGACACTAACTAATCGTATGCAAATCTGGTTGGTTTCTAACCATATCCTCAGTATGCAGTATACAGGGTTTCCGAATGTGTGGTCCGCGGACCCCTTAGGGATCCGCCGGCTCTCTGTAGGGGGTCCACGGCTACCTTTCACGAAATCGTGTAAAATAATGAGTAAAATTATTGAATAAAAATGTGAAAACCAAATTCATCACTTTTTTTTTCGTGTGTAAAACATGTGTACTTTTACTTCAGGTCGTATTCCCAAGCAGCCTCTACGGTTCCTAAGTGAGAACGCATACACAGTTTAGAGCCGAAGAATGCGGCTTCTCTGATCGACTATTTCGCAAGAATACGGGAGTCGTTTGTGCGCCGGCTCACGGCGCTAGATGCGCTGCAATCTTTTACGCATGCTCGGATCGAGCTTTGTCGACCGATCACCGCGCTCGATGGCACGTATGCGGCCCCAGGCATCATTAAATGTTTAACTTGCTTTGTCAGTGCACTACCTATTTCGTAAGTCGATTTTTCACCAATTTATTACTTATAACATGGATCGGTGGCTGAAGTCATGATCATTGAAGAAGGGTGCAGTTTCTCCGTCGCCTTCACAACAAGGAGTTTCCAGCTGAAATGAATGAGGAGGGAGGACAACGAAAGGAAGAACAAACATAAGAAGTTCCACAGCCGGATTTATTATGTGAAATCGCTGCAAGTACTCCATTGGCTGCAATATCCTGTGGAAGTGGGATACCCAAGAAGCGTAAGTACAACGACTGCTATTTAGAAATGGGCTTTATGGAGACAAAGGAGGGTAAATCTCAGTGTGTAATTTGTACGCGAGTCCTTCCGAACATTTCTGTGGTTGAAGTTAAATTGCGCCGTCATTTTAAAGGTACTCAACCGGGCTTCCACGCTAAATACATCGATTTATTAAAAAGCAAGAGTCCTGAACTAGCTGCTTCTCAGGATTCCATGAAAACTCTTGCAAAAACAATTAATGAAAATTCATTAAAAGCTTCTTTCTTGGTTAGTTATCGAGTGGCAAAAACAAGTAAAGCTCATACCATTGCAGAAAATGTCATAATTGGATCGTTAATTTCCAATTGTTTTCATTCATATCTAAACCAAAGACAATCGATACTTCGGGAGATGGGGGGGGGGGGGGTCATTCGGAACATGGCACTTGCATTAAGAAGCTTCAGTTCCCATGGGTTTCGCTCTGAAATTTAAAGTTACTGTACTCTTGACTCTTGACTGACTAGGGGTCCGCCATGGATTCTCGACTGAAGAAGGGGTCCGCCAGCTGGGAAGGTTGGGAAGCCCTGAGCCAGAATGTTCAGATGTGCTGACCTACAAACAGGTGGTTGCAAACATGAAATACACAAATAAGGAGAAGATGAAATGACAAAGGAAAGTAGCTATGAAATGATACACTCAGTAGTGTTAAATTCTTTACTCTCCTGCAATTTACGCTATACAAGAGTACACAATATGAACGACATTTTAGTTCTACCTATTCACATTTGGTAATCGCTCTGTCTCGTACTGCCCTGTGATACATTCACGGTCATTAATTCAAGCGCGGGATACTGACATCAGCTATGGCAATTGCAATTATATTTATAACTACACTCGCGATTAGCAACGTGAGGCCTCAGCATAGAAATAAAAAGAAACGTGATGAGCAATTTATTTTACTTCCTAACCGCCGTTACGAATGCACGACCACTACAGTGATCTAACGCTTATCGCTGCAAAGGTTCTCGCCTCAGCGAGATAACATAAATCCTACCTCACGAAAAGCTACCACAGGAACCTCCACGCCAGCCGTTGAACACCAGATGATCCTCAGGCTCTCGCTACAAACTCTGTCCCAGGTCGCACACCTCGCCAGGACCAACCTCTCTCCTCGACGCCCCAGGAACAGGTGTTTCTCAGTCGCTACGCTTTTTCGTAGCTCCTCTTCTTTTTTCTTCCCCCTTTAATGTGCGTCGCCAATCATGTTGTTGCAAGGCGTTCGCTTCCGAGCGCCGACCAATCTCGGTTTTACAACAGACCGAAGCTTCTAGAAGCTTCCAGACTGTTCCAGAAGCTTCCGCTCCGGCCGTTGGGAAAAGCACCTAAACGCCGCGACGCGTTTTGTGAGCGAGCCCCTGTGTCTTCTCCTTGTCCTCGGCCACGTGGGTTCCCAGGAGCTTACGTTCGCTGTTGTCTTCAGCTCTCAGGCCTGCCTGCCTCGCTTGTGTCTTTTCCGTTCTCCTGCCAGCTCCCGTCTCTGTCCGCTTCACTATCGCCCAACGTGCAGATATTATGCTACAAATTAAGATCCCTAGCCGATTTCAATACCGTTTATGGTTTCCTGTCTCAATGTTTATACTATTAAAGGGTCTCCTTTCCGGAGTGGTAGTTGTAATGTGGCTCAAAATGATACCACCTTACAATTTATTATTATTAACGATAGTAGTGATGTGTGCATTTTGTACAGTATTACACAGTGAAGTAGCGAAGACAGGCCACCCCAAATACACCAGCTACAAATATAATAAATATTAGGTGTTTAAGAAAAAGTGTCAAATATTCCTACAAGAGGTGGTACAGATAAAAAGAAAAAAAATTTTTACTGTTGACCAGCAACCAATACCTATTGAGATACGGATTGCTGAAAATCTATCGTTCTCAGCTAGCATTTTGTTTAAAGACAATTATTTTCCCCCGCAGCTCCACTCCCATATATGTTGTGCAAATGTGTTGTACATTTCCTCCTCTCCCATCTCTGTGTCTACCTCTTCCTTCCTTCATTTCTCTGTCCATGTACCTTCTTCAGTATCCATCTCCTCCACCAGCCCTCTTCCTGCTCAGAAGTGCCCATCTGCACATGTAGTTCCTGCAGCACATGCCGGTACTATCAGCAGAACATGCCTCCTCCTCCCTCCCGCCCCCCCACTCTCTCTCTCTCTCTCTCTCTCTCTCTCTCTCTCTCTCTCTCTCTCTCTCTCTCTCTCTCCCCTCCTTCCCTCTCCCCTCCTTCCTTCTCCCCTTCCTTCCCTCCCCCTTCCTTCCTTCCCCCCTCCCCCTTCCTTCCCCCCTCCCCCTTCCTCCCTCCCCCCTCCCCCTTCCCCTCTCCCCCCACCCCTCTCACTCTTCCTCCTCTCTTAATGTTTGCCCTCTTCTCCCCTCTCTGTCTCTGCATCACCTCTCCCTTCTCCCTCTACCTCTTTGTACCCCTCTCTCATTGCCCTTCACTTCCCCCTCTCTTGTGCCTCCCTTTCCGTCCTTTCTCCCTATCCTGTCCTACCTCTCTGTGCACACCATCTTCTATCCATCTCAATCTTTCCCCAGCCATGCCCATTCATGCATGTGGCCACTGCAAAATATTTCGATAAAGCAGGCAGATACTATTCACACAACACCCCTGGTCGTCCATGGCAACTGCCATGTCAGTGTTGGAAAAATGTGTCTTGCCCCTGAGATTTAGGCTGCAATACAAATCAGATCGATAAGGTAGCTTGATACTATTTCAAGACAACACACCTGTCACACAGGGCAGTCTACATATCAGGGGCTGGAAAACTATTCTTGCCCATAACTCGGTTCCTACAGTATCTAGGAGGCTCTAACTTTCATGTGCTGATACTTGTCAAGTGTGCTGTTTATTTGCCACATTTGGTTGAAATTGATGCTTGATATACATACACACATGCTGAATATATATGTAAATTATCGCAATATGCATGCTCGAGCATGTGCAGATCTTCATGGAATCATACAGGTGAGGCATCGGGATGGCTTTAGTATCAATGTACAGGAACGAATTTTCAGTAGCAGCCACATAGGGTCAGAATGTTTGGCAAACAAGTTTGAGGTACCATGCATCCCCATACTCTAAATTATAAATTACCACTGCTAGTGGAATAGATTAGCATTGCAGAGACAAATATTGTATTTTATAAACGATGAGGCACCACCCCAAGTTCTACAGATTGTGCAACAGTACATTACTGCTAAGTTTCTTGGGTGATGGAATGGTCGAGGAAGTTCTGTAGCATGGCCCTCCCATTTGCTGAACCTAAATCTGTTATGTTTGTTACTTCAGAGACACACAAAAGTGTTGACATATTACCAATCTGTTAACAATGTGCAGACATTACAGAATTGTGTGATTAATTCATGTGACACCATCTAAATAGAACTGTTGTGTTTGATAGAGTACTTGATTCACTGTAAAAAAGGCGTGAGGGTTGTGTGAGGGAGAATGGCGGCGACATGCAACATTGTCCACAGTGTCTGCTTCTACATAATAGACAGAGGAGGCAGATTAGCCAGTATTTCAGCAGGCGCTTGTTTCTGGATATAACATAATAGGAATTTTGTTCTAGTTTCGATGCATACAATCTTCTGTAGGAATATGTGAGATATTCGCTTAAACACCCTGTGTACTGAGGTGCGGTTTATCTCCATTACAGCGGAGCTTGCGAAGAATTCTCTGGTGTGTGCAAGTAAATATTTGTGGTTATAGTTGCGAAATGAGACAGGTGGACACGGGTGAAATACACTCAAACTTTAAGAAGAATGTAACACTTCCTATTGAAAAGGAGGCAGGAACTGGCTGGTGTGTAATCATCAAACATCAGTTTAATGACTCATTGAGGGAAGATACTGGCACGGAGTATTTAGAGAGGAAAGCAACAACTACCTTGGTCGATCGTTTTGTGCAAGTTGGCACGATACAGTACGTCTCTCTCGTCACTTCCACTGGAGGTATAAAGCCCGGTTTCATTAGAGAAGATCCACGCTGTTCGCTGGGAGTTTGGTAAGATCAGTTTTAATCGTAACAGCTTTACTCAACAGTCTAGTTAATTTTTGAATTTGTGTAAGTTTTCAGTCTAGCTGAAGCACTGACATTTTTCTCTTACAGATTTATAGTCCGTCAGTTGATGCGATGAATTTTTTTAATATTGCAAATTTTGAATACTTCGAAATTTAGTTGATTTCGTAGGCTATTGTTTGATTCAACTAGTCACTAATCACGAGGACGTGTCCACTATATGGTAACACTGTGGTTTCACCAATGATTTTTCAATCCGTTTTATTCTCTGCCTCCCATCGTTCGGTACGTGCCTTTCTTCATAACCACCATCTGTTAGTGTTCACGTATAAGAGCTTTCAGCTCCCTCGTGTGGTTACTTTAGCGATAAATTTAGTGCAGTTGCAGTACGTTTGCTCGCAAATTCCTGTGCGTTCGGCACTTACCTTCGTTCGTTACTACCGCGTGCCCGTATTCTGGTTCAACAGCTTTCTGTGCTATAGCTTCAATTATCTCCCTCTTACACAATGTATTTGGATAAAATGTAATTTTAACTCGTGTTGCGTCCTTCTTTTGTGTTTTTGAATGGTAACTTTACATATTCATTCCGCACTTTAAAATCGAGGGAGAGGGTAGCGACATGTGCTCATGGTAGATAGCGTTTGTTCTTTTCTCCGCCCTTCTGTGTAAACCTCATCAGCTACATGTGGGTGTTAAGTGCGTGTATGGTTAATCCATCTTTCCATTATGCCAGTCCTTTAAACCACAAGTCTAGAAGCGGACGCAGAAGCAATGTTTAAGATTCATGAAGTATGAAACTTGAGAGATCAGGAACGAAAAGTCGTCACATTATCACAAGTGTTTTAACTAGTATATGAAAGTCAATGAATGTTCGGTTTACCAGTAATTGTAGTCAAAGTTTAAAGAACTCAGAACCATCCCATGCCCCATCCACCTCCGATCCAGGGCGCATCCTACAGCATTGCGACACGTGGGATTTTACATTCTTAAATGCCTGGCCTTCAACAACTAAAACAGTGCAAAGATAAGTCAAGCTGCAAGCTGCAGCCGCAGTCTTCAAATGAACAAAGTCTCGCGAAGTACGCGAGAATGTGGTAAGAGCAGCGATCATCCTGTTCCTCTGGTTAATTCTGACCTTTTACGTCCAGCAGTGCCACCTACTAAAATTAAAACTCGGATTACGAGTCGTAGTATAAGTACGCGCGTTTTGCTATTTGAACGGCAAAGTAACTCGTTATTGACGAAGTGGAAAAAAATTGTTCAAATGGCTCTGTGCATTATGGGACTTAACTTCTGAGATCATCAGCCCCCTAGAACTTAGAGCAACTCCCACGGTACGAGTGGAAAAGTATACAAATGGGATCCCAACAGCACGTGGTGTGTGTAGGTACAGTCTGCTCAGTCCAACCTGTGACGGAACTGTACTAGAAAGGCACACTGAGCGATACAAACTACTTTTTCTTGGCTGCACCATCAATCTTGAATGGAGAATGATACCGGATATTAGCATACAACAACTGCTTGCTAATTTAATGTATCATTTGTGTTTATAGCTGTTTTTTCTTGTATTTTTATGCTACTGCGTATGTAGTGATATACAGTAAATAAATAATTTGTTTGAAATTACAATGAAATAAATACCCTTAGCTGCATAGAGACGTTGATATGTCAACGGGGACAGTGGAAAACGTGTGTCCCGACCGGGACTCGAAGCCGGGACCTCCTGTTTACATGGCAGACGCTCTATCCATGTGAGCCACCGAGAACACAGAGGATAGTGAGACTGCAGGGATTTACCTCTGGCACGCCTCCCGTGAGACCCACATTCCCAAATTATTGTCCCACGCTATATTCATAGTGACTCCAGCCATTATACTCATTACTCGCGGCTTTATCGCCGATTTCCGTAAGACTTCGCGCACTGTTCGTGCGTCTGCACAGAAGAGGATAGTCAAATGGCCGGTGATCGTTAACTATACGTATATGAAGATGATATCTGTTCTTTCGGACATGTCCGAAAGAATGAATACCATCTTCATATTTAAATAATTTGTTTGGCTCTTCCCATCACAGTTTTCATTGCCTTTTCATTAGTTTGTAGGTTGCTATTTGATATCGCCCACCTGAGTACTACCTTTTGCACAGTAAGTTCCGACCAGGAACTTTGTCAGATTAAAACTGTATCTCAGAATCGAAATGGAACTCTTAACATAGCCTTTCGTTCAAATGGTTCAAAGCACTATGGAACTTAACATCTGAGGTCATCAGTCCTCTATAAGTTAGAACTACTTAAACCTAACTAACCTAAGGACATCACACACGTCCATGCCCGAGGCAGGATTCGAACCTGCGACGGTAGCGCTCGCGCGATTCCAGACTGCAGCGCCAAGACGAAGTGAAGCGGATATAAACTACACAGTAACAGTTGTGAGGAAACCGTTCCCAAGAACAGAAAAATTTGATCAAGGAAACTGAATTAAACTGCTAGGAAGTATTTTCTGAAAATACTTGACTCTATCATAGCCTTGCATAGAAGTAGAACGTGGACGATAAAGGGCTCGAACAAGAGGAGAATCGAAGATTTTGGCATGTGCTGCGGCAGAAGAATGTTGATGATTAGATAGGCAGATCGAATAGCTAATGAGGAGGCACTGAATGTAGCTGTTTAGACTAGACATTTCTGGAACAGCTAGACTGAAAGAAGTATCATTGTTTCCTGCAGCCTGGGAGAGTTAAAATGGTAGGGTTAAAATGGTAGGGGGACACCATGGGATGAATATAGGGAGCATCTTCAAATGGAAACAGATTGTAGTAGCTAGACACAGATGAACAGCCTTGCACAGAACAGTCAAGCCTGGAGAGCTGTATCAAACGAGTCTTCATACTGACAACAAGAAAAGCTACCTAGTTGTGACAATGATTTCATTGTATGTAAATATATTTTCCTTTTTGGGGTATTGGAAAGGATGTTCAAAGAGCACTTCGATGAAAAACAATTTTGTGAGGAAATTGACCAAATAATAGCAAGATAAAAGCGCCGAAAACTGAAGTCCGAATGTCGGAGAAGAGCTTTGACAACATATGCCCTGCTGTGCCAAGCTCAGCTGTGGTTCATGGATACTAAGACGATTGTCACATAAAGTGCTTAAGACGTTTATCTCCGGCATACTTTAATTTTCCTGAGTTTCTTTGATTTTGGCCGGCAAGCGGTTTTAGGCGCTTCAGTCAGGAACGGCGCTGCTGCTACAGTCGCAGGTTCGAATCCTGCCTCGGGCATGAATGTGTGTGATGTCCTTAGGTTAGTTACGTTTAAGTAGTTCGTAAGTTCTAGGGGACTGATGACCTCAGGTGTTAAGTCCCATAGTGCTTAGAGCCATTTTGAATTGCGAATTAGCTTATGCTGTAAAAAATGAAGATAAAAACATACCAATAAGCCGGCCAGACATAAAATGCGGTCCTCTTAACAGATCATCAACGTCACTCTTCACTTCACACCAATGAAAGTAACATACTCGATTAACCTACAGCGATGTACCAGCAACGAAGATGCAGCGTAACCGTAGCATTAGACATCAGAAGTGTCGTAACACTGCCATGACTGCAACTGTACAAACATCCTATAGGCCAATCCGCTGTTTCGCCCATCTTTGTTTATTGAAATTATTTGGTGTACTAGCCCCTTTTGTTTCTACCTATAAGAAGCTCTTCGTACACATAACCGATCCGACGGATGCGATGAGCATCAATATACGACTATTGATGACGCTATTGTGTACGGGAAGTATCGCTGTTAAGTGACCGTAGGAGGATACGGGATGACTTTGACATAATTTCTATCTGGTGTGATTGGCAGCTTGCTATAAATCTAGATAACGGTAGGTTAAAGCCGGTGAGCAGAAAAAACAATCCAGTAATTTTCTAATATATGACTATTGAAGCGTTGCTTGAGAGTCTCGCCGATTAAATATCCGATGTTAAGCCCCATAGTGCTTAGTCATTTGAACCATTTTGATTTGTGGTTAAAATGGCTCTGAGCACTATGGGACATAACATCTGAGGTCATCAGTTCTCTAGAACTTAGAACTACTTACACGTAACTAACGTAAGGATATCACACACATCCATGCCCGAGGCACGACTCGAACCTGCGACCGTAGCAGTCGCTCGGCTCCAGACTGTAGCGCCTAGAACCGCACGGCCACTCCGGCCGGCTTTTATTTGTGGCTGTCTACATTTTTGTATCAGTGAAGATGAAATGTAGTAACGGTCTTCCACACACTTGTTGTTGTTGTTGTTGTTGTGTGTGTGTGTGTGTGTGTGTGTGTGTGTGTGTGTGTGTCAAAAACTTTAAATACTAAGAGTACATTTTTATCCCCAATAAAGGCCGGAGTAACTGCGAAGGGCCATCCTAAGCGTATCTAGATGTGAGCAAATGTAAGATGTTAACAGCGAATGTGACGAATTTGAAGTCCCCCAAAACAATTTCCCTCCTGTACCAAAGGTTAGTTAACACGTCACTCAGCTACGACTCACGTGATTCCTTTTTATATATTTTTGTAATTTTGTTTACATTTTTCTTGTGAAGGGTGGTCAAAAATTTTCTGTTCAGGGGCCGTACTGTCCAGGATGCAGGAGTGGCATTGAGGCCATCATCCCACCGACGTACCAGGTTGGTGATACCCTTTTGGTGGAACACTGTCACCTGCTGCGTGAAGAAGTACGTAACTGCCTGCTGCACATCCTCAACCGGCAGGAATCATTGGCCCTTCGAGGCCTCATTCAAGGGACGTAAGGCTTGATAACCGCGTGGGGGAGAGATCAGGAGAATAGGCTGAGCCGACGAGTATGTTGCGGTAGGTTCTGCGTTACGAAATTCGCGTTACGGGGGCATCTTGTGTCGAATCGCGACCAGAAGGGGACTTGGCGTACCATACCAAACCTGTGGTTTTCGAAAGACATGCTGCCCCATATCCATTCTCCATACTCCGATGGATGTCCATTGGAGTTGGTTCTGCGGAAGCTAAGAAAATAACAGCACAGTGGCCCTGTTTGAAAACATTTCGTAGAAACATCGCCATAGTTAACGTTTCCGCATTTAACTCACGTACATCGGAATGACACAAATTTATCACTAAACGCTTGTGTGTATGTCAGTGCTTATATACCCGCATTGGAGTCAAGCTACGTTCCATATACGCTGAATCAACCCTCTGGAATGGAAACATTTTGAACGTTCCATATATTTCCTTATATTTATTTCTCCATGAAGCCATCCACGGAAGTACAATATGACATACAACCTGTGTATATACGAAAGCAAATTGATAAAAAACAAACCCTAATGATTTTGATCGAATGAAAGTATATGGTTCCAGAGACCTTTTCAAGTCTCAAACACCTACGATTATGTATGCAGACGGGAGAGACGAATGAAAATTTGTACACTCCTGGAAATTGAAATAAGAACACCGTGAATTCATTGTCCCAGGAAGGGGAAACTTTGTTGACACATTCCTGGGGTCAGATACATCACATGATCACACTGACAGAACCACAGGCACATAGACACAGGCAACAGAGCATGCACAATGTCGGCACTAGTACAGTGTATATCCACCTTTCGCAGCAATGCAGGCTGCTGTTCTCTCATGGAGACGATCGTAGAGATGCTGGATGTAGTCCTGTGGAACGGCTTGCCATGCCATTTCCACCTGGCGCCTCAGTTGGACCAGCGTTCGTGCTGGACGTGCAGACCGCGTGAGACGACGCTTCATCCAGTCCCAAACATGCTCAATGGGGGACAGATCCGGAGATCTTGCTGGCCAGGGTAGTTGACTTACACCTTATAGAGCACGTTGGGTGGCACGGGATACATGCGGACGTGCATTGTCCTGTTGGAACAGCAAGTTCCCTTGCCGGTCTAGGAATGGTAGAACGATGGGTTCGATGACGGTTTGGATGTACCGTGCACTATTCAGTGTCCCCTCGACGATCACCAGAGGTGTACGGCCAGTGTAGGAGATCGCTCCCCACACCATGATGCCGGGTGTTGGCCCTGTGTGCCTCGGTCGTATGCAGTCTTGATTGTGGCGCTCACCTGCACGGCGCCAAACACGCATACGACCATCATTGGCACCAAGGCAGAAGCGACTCTCATCGCTGAAGACGACACGTCTCCATTCGTCCCTCCATTCACGCCTGTCGCGACACCACTGGAGGCGGGCTGCACGATGTTGGGACGTGAGCGGAAGACGGCCTAACGGTGTGCGGGACCGTAGCCCAGCTTCATGGAGACGGTTGCGAATGGTCCTCGCCGATACCCCAGGAGCAACAGTGTCCCTAATTTGCTGGGAAGTGGCGGTGCGGTCCCCTACGGCACTGCGTAGGATCCTACGGTCTTGGCGTGCATCCGTGCGTCGCTGCGGTCCGGTCCCAGGTCGACGGGCACGTGCACCTTCCGCCGACCACTGGGGACAACATCGATGTACTGTGGAGACCTCACGCCCCACGTGTTGAGCAATTCGGTGGTACGTCCACCCGGCCTCCCGCATGCCCACTATACGCCCTCGCTCAAAGTCCGTTAACTGCACATACGGTTCACGTCCACGCTGTCGCGGCATGCTACCAGTGTTAAAGACTGCGATGGATCTCCGTATGCCACGGCAAACTGACTGACACTGACGGCGGCGGTGCACAAATGCTGCGCAGCTAGCGCCATTCGACGGCCAACACCGCGGTTCCTGGTGTGTCCGCTGTGCCGTGCGTGTGATCATTGCTTGTACAGCCCTTCGCAGTGTCCGGAGCAAGTATGGTGTGTCTGACACACCGGTGTCAATGTGTTCTTTTTTCGATTTCCAGGAGTGTATAAAGGCCAGAATTCGAACGGGGGTCTCCAGCTCGCTAGCCAGATGCATTAACCACTACGCCCCCCTGGCACAGTGGCTTGGCACCATTGCACGCACTACCGCAACACGCTGCCCTCCTCAGTCCAGATTCCCATTCACGCCTAAGCCCACTTGGTATTCCCCACAATACTGAACAGCATGATGATGATAACGGCGATGATGACAGTGATGATGATATATGAAGACAAAGACAACCTTAAATAACATACTGAGATTATACAATATTACTTATTTTACCTGTACTTAGTTCATATCTCCCTTTTCGCTTCCGGAAGAAATGAACAAAGCTTATCTGCAATGTCTGTGGTTGCGAATAACGGTGGCACATATGTTGGTAACTGGTATTTCTTGTTCACGAGATTCCTTAGCAATTTGGATGTGAGGTCCCACTGGTCGTTGCGTCCCAAAAACATGCGATTTTTGTCTTCCACTTCCCCTCAGTCACCAAGTGGAGATGATAGATCTGTATGTGAGGGTCGTGTGGCTATTATTATATCAAGTTCTCAGAATATTGACCATGAGCACAGATATATGATGCAAACCGATTTCGTACAAAAAGTGCTGTAAACTGAGTTTCATCTGCACATACGGGAGTACAGGCTCTTGTCTAGAAATAGTAGAAATAATATACTGCTTTCAAGGTTATATTTCCTAATGACACTCGCTTCGTTTCTCCTCGGTTCATTCTACTACATGCCATTACCCTTGTTTTGCTTTTGTTGATATTCATCTACACTCATGCTCATAAATTAAGGATAATTGCAGAATGTGGTGCCACACAACTTGACGCTACACAAAACTAGCGCTAATAGCGTAGGCACATATGGAACACACACGACACAGATCTGTAAGTCCACGGTATTGGTGAGAAGTTGAGAAAACCGTCCCGAAACACATGTGCTACAAAACGCCACTGTTTCCTGCACATGTACCCCGACATCAGTATGGGATATGACCACCATGCACACATACACAGGCCGCACAACGGGTTGTCATACTCTGGATTAGGTGGTCGAGCAGCTCCTGGGGTATAGCCTGCCATTCTTGCACCACTGCCTGTCGGATCTCCTGAAGTGTCCTAGGGGTTTGAATACGTGCAGCGATATGTCGACCGAGAGCATCCCAGACGTGTTCGATGGGATTTAGGTCTGGAGAACAGGCAGGCCACTTCATTCGCCTGATATCTTCCGTCTCAAGGTACTCCTCCACGATGGCAGCTCGGTGGGGCCGTGCGTTATCATCCATCAGGAGGAAGGTGGGACCCATTGCACCCCTGAAAAGGTGGACATACTCATGCAAAATGACGTCCCGGTACACCTGACATGTTACAGTCTCTCTGTCAAAGACATGTAGGGGTGTACGTGCACCAGTCATAATCCCACCGCACTCCATCAAACCACGACCTCCATACCGGTACCTTTCAAGGACATTAAGGGGTTGGCATTTGGTTCCTGGTTCATGCCAGATGAAAATCCGGCGAGATTCACTGTTCAGACTAAACCTGGACTCGTCCGTGAGCATAACCGGGGACCACTGTTCCAATGACCATGTACTGTGTTCTTTACACCAGGCTTTACAGGCTCTCCTGTGACCAGGCGTCCGTGGAATGCACCTTGCAAGTCTCCGGAAGAATAAACCGTGTCTTTAGACTGTGTGTGTGGAGACAACTGTTCCAGTGGCTGCAGTAAGGTCCCGAGCAAGGCTACCTGCAGTACTCCGTAGCCGTTTGCGGGCACTGATGGTGAGATATCGGTCTTTTTGAAGTGTTGTACACTGTGAACGTCATACTGTAGCGCCTGGACACGTTTCCTGTCTGCTGAAATCGTTGTCATACTCTTGAGATCACACTTTGTGGCACACGGGGGGCCCGTGCTACAACCTGCTGTGTTTGTCCAGCCTCCAGTCGCCCTAGTATCATCAATATGTGTTCTCTGAGCAATTTACATACACACAACGTGTGAAAACGTTTGCACACTTACTCGCTGCTCTGTACTCAGACATGCACTAACACACCTCTGCGTATGTGGACTGCTGCGAGCGCCACCGCGCGACGACTGCAGGTCAAATGCACCCCATGGCCATACCCCGAGGTGATTTAAACCCGCATACCGCCCACCAGAGCGTTGTTTCACCATGTATCAGCATTATCCTTAATGTATGAGCATGAGTGTAATAATGTCAGTATCCGTTCTTTTCAACTGCTCTCTGAAAGTGTTACAGGGTGGCCCAAAATTTCATAAGAAGAATTGACGTACATGCCTGGAATGACAAGGGGTTTTATTGAAACCAAAAACAAGTGCGAAGACCGGCCAACAGATGGCATTGGATAGCAACACGCCAGATACGCCGCATGAGAATCATACATAAAATGAGCTGTAGCGAGAGAGGGAGTAAGATGCGCCAGCAGTTGCGGCATGTTGACTTTACCACAAGATGCACTGGAGTGAAGTTTTACTCTCATAAAAGAGAATCCGCTGCACCATGCAGCCTTACGCCCTATCTCCGTAAGGAAGGTATTCCATCGGGCAAAGGTCCAATGACACCTGTCGCTGTGAAGAAAATAACAAAGCTACGCGGACAGTTCAGGAAGAAATAGACACTTCAGCGGATTCATCTCCGCTTGATGAAGTCGCACGGCGCACCGGCATTCGACGCACTGCTGACAGCGGATATCTGAGGTGTTTCCTCCAATGCCATCAGGACAGAATCCGTGGTCATCATGAACTGTTACCTACTGAGTTTGTGATGTGGAGAGCATTTGCTGTGGGGACACATCAACATATGAGGTCAGATGGCGATTGATTGATGTGTTGTACACCGACGAACCCCATTTCACACTCCGAGCGTGTACCAACACGGACAACTGAAGAATTTTGCCAACCGAAAAACCTAGAATTATTACAGAAACTTCACTGTATAACGAAAGAGTCACAGTGTGGCGTGGATTCATCACAATAATCGTGATCGACCCCTTTTTCATCGAGGAAATGTGAGATGCTGCTTTTCACACTGTCAGCTTGACGGGTGCCGGTATGTTACAGAATCGCATCACCCGTAGCCAGGTTGAAAAGCACCTGCTGGAAGCTGCTACATTTATGCAGAATGGCGCTCCATCCCGTACTGCTACCCGAGTCAAAGATGTTTTCCACTGTGAGGATCGGGTTCTGAGCCGCCACGTCCCTCATGCTTGGCCTCCCAGATCGCCAGACTCAATCTGTCATACTATTGGTTATGGGGCTACCTGAAGTCGCAAGTCTAACGCGGTCGCCCAACCTCATTAGGGATGTTAAAAGAGAACATCCTACTAAAAGTTCTCGCCATAACTACTGGTACGCCGTACAGATTTGTCACTACGACTGAAAGTGGCCGAGCGGTTCTAAGCGCTACAGTCTGGAACCGCGGGACCACTACTGTCGCAGGTTCGAATCCTGCCTCGGGCACGGAAGTTTGTGATGTTCTTAGGTTAGTTAGGTTTAAGTAGTTCTAAGCTCTAGGGGACTGATGACCTCAGAAGTTAAGTCCCATAGTGCTCAGAGCCATTTGAACTAATGATGAATAGCGGATGAGATACTGAGAATTTGTTGTAAAGAACATCGTCTTTACTAAAAGTTAGCTTTTACGGTAATTATTGCTTTTGTATCATATGAAGCGCCTTCTGTTGGTCATTTCGTGCACGTTTCTTAGTTTCAGTAAACCTCCGCGTCATTTCAGGCATGTGCTTCAGTTTTTACGTATCTCTCTGCATTATTCCATGAATTATTTACTTTTGAAATGTAAACTAACATCTGGTTCACCCTGCACGATGTCATTGACAAAAATGTCTTCTCCCTGTACTGCTTTCTCCTTGCTTTCCTCTAATGCAGGCTGAAAGTAAAGGTTGAGTATCATCGGAGTAGGCTACAAACCTGTCTCACTCCCTGCTGACTATTGATGCCGTTCATGTCCTTCGACTCTTGTAACGTCGGTATGGTTATTGTAATGCTTGCATGTAATGTTTCGCCCCTGTATTTTACCCCGGCTACCTCCAGAATTTCGAAGAGTGTACCCCAGTCAGCATTGTCAGCAGGTTTCTCTAAGATGCAGGATGAGTATTATCTCGAGTATTCATAGATTTCTCCATTTTCATGTCAATGAATTCTAAAAGTATGTTGCAATCGTGAGCTATTAGACTCATGGTTCGGCAACTGCATACTTCGTAATTGGAATTATTACCTTTTTACGAACACGAGGGTATTTCTCCCGTCATGCACTCAGTGCCAGAATGAAGTGCAACGCCGTCAAGGAAAGATAATAATATTGACACGTAACGGGACAGGTAATGATAAAACTTCAGACCAAATGAAACACACTTGGCACACTAAGGGGTGCCGAAACGGACGCATCATTACACAGTGTGCACCCTCTGGCGGCAAAGCACGCAAACGATCGCAAAGGTGCCGAATGGCATCCAGTGATCGGTTTCGATAGTCCTAAGCGTCTTGCACCATTTCTGGCAGTTCGTGAATCGTTGTTGCCGGCTCTGGAGAACGCGCGAGTTAGCGCTTCATCAATGCTCATACGTGTTCATTTGGTGCGAGATTTGATGATCTTGCGGAACAGGGCAGTAGTTGTACATCACGAAGAGAACACTGCGTAGACACCTCCCTGTCTAAGAAATAACGCTAGCACTGGGAGCCCTGGTTACTTTATTCTGCACAAACACGATATCTGACAGCGAATTTTACCTTATACTCCCACCCCCCTCCCCCCTCCTGGAGTGGGACCTTCATGCCACGGGTTAATGCACTCTGGTATAGGCAGCTCACCAGGTTCTATTGTGGTGGAGGTGGTGGAGGTGGTGGTGGTGGTGGTGGTGGTGGGTAGTGTTTAACGTCCCGTCGACAACGAGGTCATTAGAGACGGAGCGCAAGCTCGGGTTAGGGAAGGATTGGGAAGGAAATCGGCCATGCCCTTTCAAAGGAACCATCCCGGCATTTGCCTGAAATGATTTAGGGAAATCACGGAAAACCTAAATCAGGATTGCTGGAGACGGTAATGAACCGTAGTCCTCCCGAATGCGAGTCCAGTGCCAGGTCGTATGCCATACATGCGTACGACCATCAGTCGCACACGGACAGAACCTACTCTCACCATTGAAGACGTTATAATATTAATATTATACTTTGTCGTGTTGGAAGTCAGACTTGGAAGCTGGAGAGATCTGTAGAGATTGAATAGTAGTCCCTAACCGTTCTTTTCACCAACCTGTCGTCTTCTGATGTTGTTCAAAAGGCTCTGAGCACTATGGGACTTGACATCTGAGGTCATCAGTCCCCTAAAACTTCGAACTACTTAAACCTAACTAACCTAAGGACATAACACACATCCATGCCCGAGGTAGGATTCGAACCTGCGACCGTAGCGGTCGGGCGATTCCAGACTGAAGCGCCTAGAACCGCTCGGCCACAATGGCCAGCCTTCTGATGTTGTGTCCCCAGTGCAGAAGTCAGCTCGTCGGTCGTGTGATCTTCTTGGGCGGAGGCTGCTATGCTGTCATCTCGAACTTGAACCTGTGGTTTTTTTAATTATTTTTTTTAATGCTACTTGCCCTCTGTAGAACCAGAGACTCACGTGGACAAGACCTGTAGTATTGCCAACGATGGTAGGCGACACCTCTCATTAACGTATCCTGTTTGTTTGTATTTTAAAATATCATTGTTACGCTGTTTTCTACAGCACGCGACATAGGTTTTTTTAATAGTACGTTAACTTTTCTGACAACTTCAGATATAGAGTACGACGTCCGTCGTCCGCCCGAAACAGAGATACACGTCCGGCTCTGAAGAACACGCGAAACAGAATTGCGTGACCGGACCTTCAGAACGCCCGAAACAATCTGACTCTCGCTGCCGACGTACTTCGTCTCCCAGGCGCGCCAAAGCAACCCGAAGGTGTCCAAAGCACTTCGTTCGTAATATCATTACTCTTATTGTTTCTCAAAACCAGTGAAATTTAATAAACAAGAACGGTAGACTCGTAGGGTAACCATGAGAGATTGTTATACTGAAAATTGCGTTAAATACAATGAAAATTATATAAATAATTAATAAGGTAAGTTAGGCGTTTTGTCGTCTAACACCCCAACCTGCCGACCTATCAAAAGCAAGTTCATAACAATTGGCGTGCTCTCACACGGGAATGGTACGCGCTACAGTACCATCTGCTGTTTGCATCTCACCTCACTCCACTTTTGCACCATATGCTACTTCAAGAGTATCAAGCTGCAGCAAGGCGAGCTTCTAGCAAAATAAAATACTGGCGGCTACAGTCAGGAACATCACAACGTTCAACCCCAAATCTACATCTACATAGATGCTCCGGAAGTCACCGTACGGGCGTGGGGGAAGGTATTCTGCACCACTATAGGTCATTTGCTTTCCTGTTCCGCTCGAAAATAGGGAGAGAGAAAACAGACTATCTATAGACATAAGTGTCCGTAAGAGCCATACTTCTAGTGTCTTAACTTCGTGATCCTTGCACGAAAGGTATTACGTTGCCTCCAATAGGATCATTCTACTGTCAGCAGCAAGTACCGATTCTCATATTCTCAGTAGTGTTTCTCGAAAAGAACTTCTTGCCTCCAGGCATTTCAGTTTCCGAACCATCTCCGTAATGGTCTACTTCCGCATTGTTCGAAACTACCGGTAACAAACCTAGCAGCTCACCTCAGAATTGCTTCTTTGTCTTCTTGTAATCGGACCTGGTGGGGATCCCGAATACTCGAGCGGTACTCAAGAATGGGTCACAGTAGTGTCCTATATGCTGTCACCTTTCCTAACTTTCTCCCAATAAACCGAAGTCAACTAGTCACCTTTCGTACTACAATACAATAGTTACATGCTCATTCCATTTCGTATTGCTCTGCAACGTTACTCCTAGCTCTGTAATCGACGTGACTGTGTAACAGCAAATTATTGATGGAGTATCCGATCGTTGTGGTTTCGAGTTTCGGTCCTGCACACAGTTTTAATCTGCCACGAAGTTTCATATCAGCGCACACTCCGCTGCAGAGTGAAAATTTCATTCTGGAATTATGGGTTCTCGTTTTCCTGGTCCTTCACATTAACTTACATTTTTCTACATTTAGAGCAAGCCATTATTCATCACACCAACTAGAAATTTAGTCTAAGTCATCTTGTATTATCCTACACTGAGCCACCTTCCTCACCTTCCCGTACACCACAGCATCACCAGCAAACTGCCGCACACTGCTGCTTACCCTGTCCGCCAAATCATTTGTTCTGTCACACTTCACTGGGACACTCCTGACGATAGCCTTGTCTCTGATGAAGACTTGTCATCGATGACGAAATACTGCGTTCTCTTACTTTAAGCAATGCTCGAGCCACTCACATATTTGGGAACTTGTACCATATGTTCGTACCTTCATTAACGGTCTGCAGTGGAGCACGCTGTTTAACGCTTTTCAGTAATCTAGGGGTATGGAATCCTGCCTGTTCTCCTTCGTCCATAGCTAGCAGAATATGACGTGATAAAGAAGCAAGCTGAATTTCGCACGAGCGATGCTTCTCACAACGATGCTGATTCGTGGACAGACGGTCTTCCGTCTCAGGGACATTTATTGTATTCGAACGGGGAGTACGTTAATGAATTCTGTAGCAAACCGATGTTAAGGATATTGGTCTACAAGTTTGTGAGTCCGTTCTTTTACCCTTCATACATACAGGAATCACGTGCGGTTTTTTTTTTTCATTTTCTTCGGCCTTCGCATTCTGCGAGAATTTCGCAACAAATACGACCTTAATAGAGGCCAGTGCCCTAGAGCGCACTTTGGAAAACAAAATTGGGATTCCATTCGGACCTGGTGACTTATTTATTTTTCAGCTCGAAGTCTAATGTAATATTTTTACTTGTTTGAAGTTATCATACTCTATACAACTTGATTTGGCATTCCTGTCCTCAGGAGTTTAAGCAATTTGATCTATGCAACTTTTTATGCTTGTCATATCAATGTTACACTCTGGTGTTGTTTTTTCTCTGCGCATGGAATTTCAGCTTAACATTGATTCAATGGTACAAAAATCTAAATTTGATGTTAGTACCACTCTTTGTAAGAACTACGTGCATTTTTCCATCTCGGTCACAATTTGCGTATTTTTATTTCGATTTTATCCTGACTGAACACTTTGGACATGATTTAAGCTGTATGGTCTTTAATCCGTCTTATAAGTTCTCTAGAATGCTCTAAATTATTTAAAGGCTATTAGTTTTTACGAATATGTAACTTTTTAAGCTAAATGTTCCTTCAGATTACGTATCAATTTGCATTCTTCAACAATCTACTTCGATTTTCAGTTTTTTACGCAAGATGTGATCATTGCCAAAATTAACCAGGTATTAGACACAGTAAAAGTGGTTCTCCGTACATTATCTTTAGATGCTTAAATGTCAGAAATATGGTTGTAATTGATGTTCGTCAGAAACCTGCCTTTTGTTTATTAGTCTGTGAGAATATAGACTGGACAAAATAAAATTGAACTTCACTTCATATGTTAGGCAAACTGCTTGTTAGTGTGTTCCATATGTTATATGGTCTCCCTGTATATCTACTTCGTGTGCATTTGTAGCTGAGGGTCTTCGCTGGGAGTCTTTCTCCAACCACATATTCCTTATATTTTCTGTTTTCTTTTCCTTTTCATTTGTATTATCTACTTGTAACATCTTCATTATATCCTTATCTCTTCTCTTGTACATTTTCCACTCTACTTACATGCGTCATTTCTTGAGCCTTTATTCTGCTTACTTAGTTTCTTGTTCTCACACATGTTCCATTTCCAAAGAGATCAGTAAATGTGAAAAGTGAATAAAAATGAGTATTTTTAGATCGTGACTCTATACTAAATGCAATACGATATGTAGGGCTTATTTCAATAGTGGTACAAGCCCATTACCTCCACATTTCTGCCTATAATGCTTCCGAAATTAATGATCCAAACAAACAGAAAGAAAGGTTCACCTCTAGCAAGAAGCCATATGCTTGAATGATTCTGGAATCTCAACTGCAGATTTTTCATCGCTCATTTAACTTTAGGACTCTGTATCTCACAATGAACAAAAATGGACTTGTACCACTACTGAAATAAGCTATTCATTTGAAGATGACCTAACACTGACTGCAAAGAATGAAGATGACCTTAATATAGTAGTATACGAGTGTTATCAGATAGCCACAGAATACAACCAAAAATCATCTGTTAATAAAATGAAAGAGATGGCATTTGAGACCAGACTACCAGTCAGATCAGTTTTGAATAACAAAAACGTCGAACAAGTTTATCCCTCAATACCCGAATAAAGTTCTACTTGAAAGAAAAAATAAAACCTCTTATTTTTTAACCAGTAATGAAGTATAACACAGTGCATAGCCTCAAATGTAAGAGATGTTACAAATATCAAGCACAAATGGGTAACTTCCATAACCGCAACAACAGCAATGTGAGAAATGGAATACTGACAACACTCCTGTTACAAAAAGATATTTCTTTAATATTTTGACCCTACATTGCCGGAATTTACATGATGAAAATGGCAAATCCATGGTAACATACATTTTAAATAATTATATGTAATACATAACAACCTTATTCGTGGAACTGATGGCAATCGTTTACTCTTTTCTGCAGACAAAGACGAACGTTACGCTAATCACACGTGAATATTGTCGATCGTTTACAGTTTGGTCATTTACATCTTTGCCCCGTGTCTGTGACCTAGGGCCACCTGCCCACTGCGTCGGTTCGGGCGGACTTAACTGGACCCTGTTTTGCTGGAACCTGGTGCTACTTGGGTAATGGTTCTCCACTACGCTGGCACCACGCCTAAGTCTCTTTTTATGTCTCATGTCTTTTCCCCGCTTACAGAGCAGCTGTGCTATTCTGGATTTGAATTCCAGTTGATCGTTTCGTTTATTACGAGGAGTTTGGTAACCGTCACATTAGCTCTCCGCAGGTGGTACAGGAATTTTCAAAACTCCATTTGCATTTCGCGGAGCATAAAACTTACAGGATCCATCGCAGTAAAATGAAATATAATCCTCACATCGTCTAGCGACGATCTGCAATGTACGGTAACTGAAGAAACTTCACCAGGCCCAAATCGCTAAAAAAAAAAAAAAGCATTTTATTGTATGACCGGTATCGAGAGTGCTATGCAGTCATCATCGGTTCTTGCAAGAATTCAAAAGCGTAAGATCGATGCTGACACGACAGCTCCGACGTAACCGATGATCCAATTAAATGCTTTTTTAGCGGTCTTGGCATGCGAAGTTTCTTGTTACCAATAAAATGAAAGTTTCAGAGTACTAGCGGTCCACTGTAATTTCCACATTGGAATAAAAGTGAAATTTTATCAGTCAAAACAATGTTGAGGTCGGATATTCTTGTGACTTAATGAAAACACGTAATAAATAAACTTATACGAAATTGGTCACAGAGGTATTCTGGTATTTGCTTTCACTTTACCCTATTTCATCTATTGCAGATGCCCTCACAGGTACCCAAGCAAATGATAAGTATTTTACAGCAACTGTATTTTCGAATTAACTTGCATAAGTAACTACTTTGTTATACCAAAATGTTATTTAAGTCAGGTCACGTCACAGATACTATAGATCAAAAAACGATTTTCAGAACTGAACTTACCTCAGTATCTAGTTGTGATTGTCGACACAATGACGATAACTTGTCTTCCGTATGTCGTAAACAGTGATGCGAATAGAAAGTCGAAAAAATGTTTCAAATGGCTCTGAGCACTATGGGACTTACTTTCTGAGGTCATCAGTCCCCTAGAACTTAGATCTACTTAAACCTAACCAACCTAACGACATCACACACATCCATGCCCGAGGCAGGATTCGAACCTGCGATCGTAGCGGTCGCGCGGTTCCAGACTGTAGCGCCTAGATCGACTCGGCCACCCCGGCCGGCGAATAGCAAGTCGCTCTAGAAGTACCCAAAATAATCAAGAGGTGGAATTATATGTCAGATGCGTTGGTAGCTTCATGTACAATCTGCACCTTTCATCACTGGCACTCCAAAACAATTACCCTCCCATTAATTAACATCATTCTGATATGATGGGAATTCGCGACGAACGGCATTAAGGAATTAAACACTTCAGACATCTAGCATGCAACCTCATACATAAATACAAACATGTCTCGGACCAAAAATTAAATAAATTCCAAATCTGAAACGATAGCAAAATGTTTCCAGAATGAAGTAAGGAAATAAGCCAAGATGAATTTTTATAATATCATAGCTATACCAACCCTATCTTATGGTTTAGAAAAATAATCTTGATGATTCCATGATGATTTTACGAACTTTGTTATTAGATGATAAGAATAGATAAATGTATCAGTTTGAACCAAGTGACCCTGGTCTCGAAACGGCCGCGATGAAAGAGCGGAAACCGTTGTGATACCTCTGACAGTGGAATATGCGTACCGCTCATGTTGTTCCTAATACTGTGTGGTAGACAACTTTCAGGGGGGTAGTGTGGACAAAAACAGAGCAAAAAGTCCACTAAATACAGGCTCTAAATGCATACCTCGAGGGGTGTGAACTCTAGTTAATCCTCACTACTGTGCAACACGTCTTGTGTAATGAACAACTACTCACACCTCGTAACATCATACATTTCAGAGCCCTCATTCACTGCATTTTTTTTACATATTTTGTGTGATACTGACACCTCCCGAAATATGGAAAGCAAAGAGCTTGCTGTAGAAGAGACGTGTTTCACAGTATCGAAGATTAACAAGTGATGCGTTTTGGAGTCCATGTTTACTGGACATTTCTCTTGATTTCGTCCTTTCTACCACCTTCGAAAATTTTCTACCGTACAGTCATAGCAACAACAGTACCGGTACATGTACTCCACTGTCAGACGTATGAGAACGATTCTCGCTTTAAACTTTCTACGCGGTTGTTTCCAGACCAGGGTGCCTTGCTTCAAATTCATACACTCCTGGAAATTGAAATAACAACACCGTGAATTCATTGTCTCAGGAAGGGGAAACTTTGTTGACACATTCCTGGGGTCAGATACATCACATGATCACACTGACAGAACCACAGGCACATAGACACAGGCAACAGAGCATGCACAATGTCGGCACTAGTACAGTGTGTATCCACCTTTCGCAGCAATGCAGGTTGCTATTCTCCCATGGAGACGATCGTAGAGATGCTGGATGTAGTCCTGTGGAACGGCTTGCCATGCCATTTCCACCTGGCGCCTCAGTTGGACCAGCGTTCATGCTGGACGTGCAGACCGCATGAGACGACGCTTCATCCAGTCCCAAACATGCTCAATGGGGGACAGATCCGGAGATCTTGCTGGCCAGGGTAGTTGACTTACACCTTCTTGAGCACGTTGGGTGGCTCGGGATACATGCGGACGTGCATTGTCCTGTTGGAACAGCAAGTTCCCTTGCCGGTCTAGGAATGGTAGAACGATGGGTTCGATGACGGTTCGGATGTACCGTGCACTATTCAGTGTCCCCTCGACGATCACCAGAGGTGTACGGCCAGTGTAGGAGATCGCTCCCCACACCATGATGCCGGGTGTTGGCTCTGTGTGCCTCGGTCGTATGCAGTCTTGATTGTGGCGCTCACCTGCACGGCGCCAAACACGCATACGACCATCATTGGCACCAAGGCAGAAGCGACTCTCATCGCTGAAGACGACTCGTCTCCATTCGTCCCTCCATTCACGCCTGTCGCGACACCACTGGAGGCGGGCTGCACGATGTTGGGGCGTGAGCGGAAGACGGCCTAACGGTGTGCGGGACCGTAGCCCAGCTTCATGGAGACGGTTGCGAATGGTCCTCGCCGATACCCCAGGAGCAACAGTGTCCCTAATTTGCTGGGAAGTGGCGGTGCGGTCCCCTACGGCACTGCGTAGGATCCTACGGTCTTGGCGTGCATCCGTGCGTCGCTGCGGTCCAGTCCCAGGTCGACGGGCACGTGCACCTTCCGCCGATCACTAGCGACAACATCGATGTACTGTGGAGACCTCACGCCCCACGTGTTGAGCAATTCGGCGGTACGTCCACCCGGCCTCCCGCATGCCCACTATACGCCCTCGCTCAGAGTCCGTCAACTGCACATACGGTTCACGTCCACGCTGTCGCGGCATGCTACCAGTGTTAAAGACTGCGATGGAGCTCCGTATGCCACGGCAAACTGGCTGACACTGACGGCGGCGGTGCACAAATGCTGCGCAGCTAGCGCCATTCGACGGCCAACACCGCGGTTCCTGGTGTGTCCGCTGTGCCGTGCGTGTGATCATTGCTTGTACAGCCCTCTCGCAGTGTGCGGAGCAAGTATGGTGGGTCTGACACACCGGTGTCAATGTGTTCTTTTTTCCATTTCCAGGAGTGTACATTTACTCTTCATAGGGTCATTCAGCTGCCAATGCTGCTGTCGTTTTATGCAATCCGCAATGTTACTCCTGACCTTCAGAAACCACTGGCGATATTTCCATATTCTCTCGCTCGTTACATGAAAGCTACTAGTCGTACAGAAAAAAATGAGCAGCGCATTTTTGTAGGAAGTCTAATGTAGTTAAATTCTGTAAAGGGATACTTTTTGCTGGAGGTCACTGTTCACGAGTTATTCGAGGAAAAAAAAAGTCCAGAAGTGGACATCAAACACACCTCCATCCCCTCACCAGTCACGATTTCTCGTGTGTTGTTGGTGGTACTTCCTCCGACCACTGGCCATAAATTTACCACTACACGAACTGTCACCGATATTCGATCTTTTCTGGTCTCCTTTGATTAGTCTATTACGCCACCGGCATTGTCGTCTCCTTCGTTAACGTTATGAATTTAAACGTGGCCTTGAGGGTAATGAAAAAAAAATTACTTCTGTAAATGTCACCCTAAAGCAAATTAAGTCGACCGTTCTACCCAAACTTATGCATTACAAGCACAGTAGTTTGGCAGTCAAGTCCTCAGAATGAAAGGATGTAATTGTTTGTTGTGTACTTTTAAAATTCACAAATATCTCTTACAATTTGTTAGTGATTGACTAAGCCGAAGGTGTAACAAGTCAGTGAGGAGCAAAAAGGGTCGAATGTGCGAAAAAATTCGTGCAGTCTGAAACTTTTGTACAGTGGTAGAGGGTGTCCCATGAACATGTACTAGAAATGCTGACCGTATGGGAGCTGACTCTTGCAATGGGGCTTCGTTTGAAGATAACTTCTGTACTTTTCTCTTCAATGACTTGAAAATCACGGCCCCTAGCGGAAACCCACACTGGTACGAGATGTAACTACGTTAACTTTCCTACAAAATAGGTCATGTTCATTTTTTCTGTAGGACTAATGGTTTGCACGTAGTGAGCGAGAATGGAAAACTTTCGCATGGTTGTTGAAGGGCCGACGTAACCCTGTGAGTTGCATAACAAGAGAGCGGTAGGGGCAGCTGAATCATCCTCCATGTATAAATGTCTAGACAGTACTGCGATGTGGATCTCTTTGTCTCAGAGAATTAACTGTCGACATTTGAGCCTGCAAAACCTCTAATGTAGTTCCTGATACAGGCAAACAGTGTTAACAGCATCAGTGTTGTAGTAACAGTATTGTAGTATAACGCTGCCGCCTGCTACTGCTATACCATTACCTCAGAGCTGGAGGCAGTTCGTATAATGAAATTATTTTTATTCAAGTAATTATAGTATGAAGAAGCAAAGCAGTCTTACCCTCTGAAAGCATTTTAGTTGTGTTGACCGGGATATACCTAACGGAGGTGGCTTATCGCAATTGAAAGTCAGGAGTACGTAAATATTTAAACAGTAATAAACAATATTTAACTTATCCATACTGTTCAAAGGATAAAGAAGACGGTCGCCAGCCTAATTAGGCATGAGAATGGTTGACATTCTTGTTCAAGAAAATAAGTATGAGTAAATTTAGCGGACAAATACAACCTATACTTTGCCACACATGAGTTACTGTATGTTCACGTTAAGGTTGGAGCTACCGGGTCAGAACAAACTATTTGCGTAAATATAACATATAACAATACGCACTATTACCTTGAGGACATAGTCAAAGTAAGTGGTGTCAATAACGTTACTATTAATATTCACTGTACAATCGTAAATTGAACATTGGTTTAATATTACTGTTCAAACAGATTCCTATCTGAAATGAAATATGGATATGGCCCACAGCAAATTTAGTTACAGTGCGTAGATTAAGTCTTTCACTACTAGACACCTTTCTACTTAGAATGAAAATTAAATGGAATTCACTAACAGATTACTTCTCACTGTCTTTTGAATAAAAAAGTTACTGTTTTCATAGATAGGTGTCTTTCTATTAATACTTATGTAGCATGAGCACAATAGACAAACTATGGATCCTGTTACAACATTAATATGCAATTTTAATACAATACACAAGAGGAACCCGATATTGTACAGAATTTGTCTTGAATACCAAGAGTAATTGGAACTTTCTATAATTAAGTAAATGTGTGCATTTGAACTACTTTTAATGGCGGGGGGGGGGGGGGGGGGGCTTAATCTTGACCACTGTGGCAGAGCAAACTAAACACACTTTCATTACATCAGTGAAACAGGCAGTTAGCAAGCATGAACATAACTCTGAACAGTTGCAGTTCTGAACTTTCAGTGCATAGAAACACAGAATTCAGATATCTGTAAGATCCTTTCAAGAAACAATATTAAATTTAGCACACTCTAGAGTTCGAGTGTAAGTTACCGTATATTTGCGCACACTAAAACAACCAATAAGCTGATCCTTCACTGTACATTACTATAGTGTTCCAGTACAGTGATTGCGTTGTGTGGTGGCGATTGCATATTGGTACGTAGATTTGCAGCTAGAATTGCTGGACTCTGTGTGGTGACATTTATTGGTGGCGATGATAGATACCAATTCCAGAATAGTTCCAGCTCTTCATCCATCCATCCGAGGCATTGGAAAGCGTCAGGAACCCCCCCCCCCCCCCCCCCCCCCTCGGAACCAGAACGATACACAACTTTTACATGAGCAGTTGATAGTTTGGTAGCTCGTCCCCGACTGACTGTTGGTTCCACCTTTTCTACTTAGGCCAACCACAATTTGCGAGCGCTACACAGTTCCGTTCCGGAGGGGAACCACACCATCTTTTGCATATAAAATAACTAAGAACACTAAGTAAAGTGCAGCAGTTTACATATCAGTGGCCGCGGGACTAGCCGAGCGGTCATTGACTGTGTGGCTGGTGCCGGTGGAGGTTCGAGTCCTCCCTCGGGCATGGGTGTGTGTGTGTTTGTCCTTGGGATAATTTAGGTTAAGTCGTGTGTAAGCTTACGGACTGATGACGTTAGCAGTTAAGTCCCATAAGATTTCACACACATTTGAACATAACAGCAAACAAACATTTTAAATGAAACAGAACATTTGAATGTATTCGTAGTTCTACACGAAATTATTTACATAAAATTATTTAATTTTAAAGATAATCAAAGAGATTATAGGCGCGCAGTCCGGAACCGTGGGACTGCTACGGTCGCAGGTTCGAATCCTGCCTCGGGCATGGATGTGTGTGATGTCCTTAGGTTAGTTAGGTTTAAGTAGTTCTAAGTTCTAGGGGACTAATGACCACAGCAGTTGAGTCCCATAGTGCTCAGAGCCATTTGAACCAAAGAGATTATAGCATTACGACAAACCATATAATTTGCTGATATTGTGCATATTTATTATTATTTTTATTATTATTTATTTTATGGCCTTCATTGGGCCACTCTAGTCAAAAATACAGAGTTGTAAACATGTTACAGAGACTGCACTTCCTACACTCTAAAAGACATCAAAGTTTTTACAAACAAAGAAGTATACAATTTTGTGTTATCGATTCAATCAAACACATTTACAGAAGTTCATTTATGTAAGATTAAATAAAACAAAAGGCAAAATAAATCAGTAGCGCATTAGAGCTATGGCGATACAGTAGTATTCGATACATGGATAAACTGAAGCCGGTAGTAGGGCAAGTGCGAAGCGTTGTAAGGATAAAATCTTGAAGAACATGAATTTTATTCCCCAGATCACAGTTGATACACATCCTGTTGTGACGTTTGAGACTGAGATGTTCGACAGTCGCGGGTGGCCGCTGCGAAGACAGGCCCCGTGAATTTGGCAAGAACGCGTGCCGTGCCTCCTGCGCCAGCCTCACCCCACCACTTCCTCCGTAGCTGCCGACTCGAAAGTAATTTCGAGCAGCTTACGAACGGGGCAACTTGACACTCACCGAGCCCCTCGTCTCCATCTGTGATAGTGGCGTTTAAGTGGTCGGTAGTGTGGTGGCGGAAAAAAGGCGGGACAGTTAGTCGCGTGGCAGCGGGCGGACGATCCCGGGGCATAAACGCTAACTTTTACTGCGCCATCAAAGTGGAGACGGAGGGCGCGTGAATCAGCGAGCTGTTGGCTCAGCGGCGCGATGTAAACAAGGCGACAGGTAGCGGGAGTCTCCTTCCTGCGGGCCGTCCGCCCGCCGCGGCTCTAAACTGCTTTACGGCTCGCCTTTATTACCAGCCACAGGAGTCGCAGCCGACTCTGGCCCGGCAGGTGCCGCCGAGCAGCTGGTGGCTTCAGGCCCTCCACGGGGTTCCCTATCTGGTAACTGAAGGGGATTAAAATAAAAACTGGACAAGGGCGGTTAGGATTCACGCTTTCAGGGCTCCGTACAATCTTAATTACGTACATAGATAATTAATAATAATAAGAAGAAGAAAGGAGCTAGTAGGAATTATTCAAAATATATGGGTCACCGAAGAAATCCCAGAAGATTGGAAGTGTGCCTTAATACATCCATTACACAAAAAAGGGGATAAACATGATGTAAATAATTACAGAGGAATTTCTCTACTTCCTGTCACATATAAGATTTTATCGGCTTGTATTCTTGAAAGAGCACAAGAAATGCTAGAACCCAAAATCTCAGATTTCCAAGCTGGGTTCAGGCCAAACAGATCATGCCCAGAGCAAATTTTAAACCTAAAATTAATCACAAGGATAAGGAAGATGCGAGGCAAGCCTACAGTGTATGTCTTTGTCGACTTCAAGAAGGCATATGACTCAATCCACAGACCCACACTATTTAGGATTCTTGAGGAAAAAGGATTGGATCGGAAAATACAGAAAATCATTAAACAGACGTTAACAAATACAAAATCCAAAGTGAAATTTATGGGAAAACTTTCAAGACTATTTGAAATAAAAACTGGGGTTAGACAGGGTGATGGGTTGTCGCCTTTGTTGTTCAATGTAGTTCTGGATAGAGTCATGGAAGAATGGGAGAAGAAACTTGAAGAAAAGTGCTGGAAACCAATTTCATTAGGAACCAAGAAACATAACCTAAGAATCCCCTACTTAGCCTTTGCAGACGATCTCGCTATAATTGCAGATTCTAGTGAGATGGCTATAAAACAGGTAGAAATTCTAAAAGAATGTGCAGAAAAAGTCGGCCTACAGATATAATTTGAAAAGACAGTGTTTACAACAAGAAATTTAGAAATTTCCAAATTACAAACAAAATACGGAGAAATCAACAGAGTACCATACTTCAAATATCTTGCAGAAATTATCTCGGAAAAATTTGCACAACAAGAAAGAATACAAAAAGCTCGTAAGGGTTTAGGATTAGTGCAAAACCTCTATAATAAAAAATGTTTATCTTTAAATGCAAAAATTAGGCATTACAATACAGTCATTAAACCATCAATATTATATGCCAGCGAAACCTTGGCACTAAACAGGAAAACTGATCTAGAAAATCTAAAGAAAGAAGAAAGAAAAATAATTAGAAAAATTTTGGGACCAAGATGGACCGAGAATGGATATAGATTACAGAAAACATCAAAAATTGAAGAATATTCTAACATAGAGATAGACATGAGGAAAAGACGTCTTAAATTCTATGGCCACATAATGAGACTTCCTGAACACAGATTAACAAAAAGAATTGTAAAATACGTAGATTCTCTTGTTAATGGAGGAGAATGGATCCAAAAAGTTAAAAAAGATTTGGAATTAGCAAAAATTACTAAAGAAGAAATAGCTGCAAGGAACAATTTTAGAATAAAAGTTGAAAAGTGGGAGGTTAAACCAGAGACAAAAGCACCGAGAACCGGAACAAAATGGAGCGAAGAAAGAAGAACTAAATTTTCGCAAACAATGAAAAACTGGTGGGCAAATAAAAAGAACCAGAAGACCAAGAAGAACAGAAAGTGAACCAGCTTTACTTAGCGTCTTCCACATGGGAGCTTTACGACTACCACTACTACTAATAATAATAATAATTATTATTATTATTATTATTATATCGCGCAGCCCAGTGGCCTGGTGTGCAAGTCTTTCTATTGGATGTCACTTCAGCGACTTGCGTGTGCCTGACCTACGCCAGTTATCCAACCAGTGAAACGGGGTCTACAGTTTAATTGAAATTAAACCACTTGTTGTTTCCGGCGCCTCTGCGCATCGTACGGAGACAGACCCCACGAGAAATACGGGCCCCGCAAGGCACTTGTGACGTCACACTAGTCGCCTTGTCCGTGCAGGACCCGTGGGAGATTGATATGGGAAGGATAAGGTACCCGCTAAACGTCTTAGCTTGTAAGTTAGCTGTTTAGGTTTTTATGTTGGTAACATTACGTAGCGCTATGTATGAAAATCACTGGCTGTGCTGTGTGCAGTCTGTGGCTGGTTGGCATTGTTGGAATATTCGCCATTGTAGTGTTGGGCAGTTGGATGTGAACAGTGCGTAGCGTTGCGCAGTTGGAGGTGATTTAATATTTTTTGTGGGATCTAAAATTTAAAACCTCTCCAACACCGGCCTGATTTAGCTTCACTGATCAGGATAGTAAAAGACATGCGTATATTAAGGGAATTTTCATTCACAAAGCAGGATTATCACATTCACTTCGTTCAATACTGATGTACCCTGATTAAATTGAAGTTAACGTAAATTCCATGAGGCAGTGAAGCAATTTCGAAGTCTTGGTGCGACGAAAATTGTCAGTCGATCTCCTGAAAACATTTGTAATAATTATTAACTTCCGGTGATCACATGGGGAAGACCAGAGACCTGCCGGTAAGACCGTGTTAGCCTATTTATTGAAAGTTATGAGCTGGATATCTTGAGCATACAAAACGACAGGTTAGTCCAGTGTAAATCAGACGCTCCCCACTGATCCCGTGCAACACAGCGTAGTAAGCAGACACAGTCAATAATAATCAGTTAAATAATACGCGAACACACTTGCTTTAGTTTAGTTCATGTATTAAATTCCTTCTCATACAGAATCTCATCAAGATGGTGACTAGCTCAACAATACATACATATACATCATCCTTCTTTCACGGCTAATCGGCAAGATTCGAATCCTTCTTTTACGGCTAATCGGCAAGATTCGAATCCTTCTTTTCATAAGAGAAAACATAGATAGCAGAGAAGCTACTCCATAGAGTAAATGCACACTCCAAGGAATAATAGGGCTTGAAACTACTTTGGATTGATAATCATCGTAAATTGAAGTTTAGGAATCGGTAAGATAAGAAGAGATATTTCGAGATATGTACTGAGGTATATGATTTATAAAATTTCTGAAAATATCGCGGAGAGACCGCTGCAAGAGACATTACAGTGAGCCGCCAGCAGTGGTGGATGTGGGAAGGGAGACGCCAGAATTTTGAGAGCGGACGATCTGGTCCTCTGTCCCTCAGAAAAACTAAATTTGTAAGACTGGACGTCATGAACACACATTTTTTGTTCTCTATCAAAATCTTTCATTTGCTAACTATGCCTATCAGTAGTTAGTGCCTTCAGTACTTAAAATCCTTCATTTAGCTGGCAGTATTGGCACTCGCTGTATTGCAGTAGTTCGAGTAATCAAGATTTTTGTGAGGTAAGTGATTCATGAAAGGTATTGGTTATTGTTAGTCAGGGCCATTCTTTTGTAGGGATTATTGACAGCTAGATTACGTTGCGCTAAAAAATGTTGTATGTCACTTTAGTGATGATCAGAACAAGTAAAGAGAGAAATGTCTGAGTACGTTCAGTTCTGTTCACCTGTTTGAAAATCAAATAACGTAAGGGGTTTACCAGCACAGTCGTTTATAAAAATTTTCTAAGGGTATGTTTCAAGCTTTGTCATGTGATGTCGCGATTTTGCATGCGTTTAAACCGACAATCCAGAGTTATTAAACTCGTCTGAAATAGTTACCAGATCCCCGACAGATATGGCTTCTGGCACTCGTTAAGACCTATACTGTCACGTAGTGTGACGTATGTTCCACGTCTGTGGGCCCCCTTGAGAGGTGAAGTGTTCTTTATTTTGCTGTCATCATTTTGTCTGGGCGGATGTCACATGACACCCCTTCATATCACCTTTGAATACTGAACTCCGTTTTCTATTAATCGTGGCAGCCAGCACTCCGACCGAACATGATGAGCTATAGAGCGAGCATTAGACCACTAAGATTGATATGCACTGCACGTAGATAGTTCATACTTAAGTTGTGAGGAGTATCAAAATGTGTGATACATCTGGTCGTGTCGTTTGATGACGTTACCTTAGAAGTCTAGACTACTTACAACGCCAAGGAACCTCAGTATTTGACATAAATTTCAGCTTGGTAGCTCTATCTTTTCCTGAGAAAGTTGGATCATTGCGTACGGCGCTATCTGTTGACTGCATTTACTTAGAAGCTTACGCTATTTACAACACCAAAGGACTGTACACTTCATTCCACTGCCGATGCCCGAAAAAAGAAGTTTTCACAGACGGACAGGAAACAAATGAAAAAAATTATTTCCATATAATATACTTACAAACGCCCAATTTTTGTATTTTTTCCTTTAGCTGTACCATGAAACTTCACTTCTTGTCTAATTTCATGAATCTAGCTCAAAGGGAAATAACCTATAAGTTCTCATCAGTCATTTTGCAATGATCAAAATAAGTGACGTAAATTGCCTCATCTTTTAGTTCCAATGACATGGAAGCTTAATAAAATTAGTATGTGACATAAATGTTTTCATACCTCAATGGTTACTGAGAAAACAAGGTCCTAACAGACAGACAGACAGACAGAGACAGACAAACAGAGGGACAACAGATTGACCCTTAAGGGTTCCGTTTGTGCCGATCTTTAATCATTAGTGTATGTCAACAAACTCAGAAACTCCCTGCGAGTCAAAGGAGGAAAACTGGGGTCTTGTTAAGCGGTCAAAGCGAATTTCACAGACAGAGTTCACGCATGGCAGCGCTTTAGAAGAGATGAATTGGCAGAGATCATTTTCCGTGTCTTAGGTGGGAAGGAATAATGTACATGTTTACATATTTCATTAATATATTTAGAAAATATAGAGTTCATAATTTGATGTATCAAAAACGATGCGCTTTTTGAAGAATCCTACAGTCGCCTCAGGACCAGGATTGGGAAGCGGCAGTTGCACTGGGGAAAACTAACTAAATACTAACTAAATACCTAGGTATTACATTTACGAACGACTTATATTGGAAGGAACACACAGAAAATGTTGTGGGGAAGGCTAACCAAAGACTGCGTTTTATTGGCAGGACACTTAGAAAATGTAACAGACCTACTAAGGAGACTGCCTACACAACATTTGTCCGTCCTCTTTTAGAATACTGCTGCGCGGTGTGGGATTCTTACTAGATAGTACTGACGGAGTACATCGAAAAAGTTCAAAGGAAGGCAACACGTTTTGTATTATCGCGAAATATGGGAGAGAGTGTCACAGAAATGATACACGATTTGGGCTGGAAATCGTTAAAATAAAGGCGTTTTTCGTTACGACGGAATCTTCTCACGAAATTCCAATCACCAACTTTCTCCTCCGAATGCTAAAATATTTTGTTGACACCGACCTACACAGGAAGGAACGATCACCAAGATAAAATAAGGGAAATCAGTGCTCGTACGGTAAGATACAGGTGTTCAGTCTTTCCGCGCGCTATACGAGATTGGAATAATAAAGAATAGTGAAGGTGGTTCGATGAACCCTCTGCCAGGCATTTAAATGTGATTTTCAGAGTATCCGTGTAGATGTAAATGTAGATCCTGCTGGTGGACGTACTTACGCTTGTTAGCTGTACAGAGAGCTCCGAAAGAGCTACTGAGAAACAAGGTCCGTGAAGCAGACGACTTTCTCTCATAATTGTTGAGGTACTTGGGGCACCCGGCCAAGGCGGAACTATTCTACCTGATATGAAAGATTTATGAAATGGGCGATACAACGTTAGACTTCAAGAAGCACATAATGACCACATCGAAAAAATGGGAGGTGTCTGTAGTTGTGAATAATGCCGAAATATCAGCGTAATAAGTCATGGTTGCAAAGTAGAGACACGACTTAATTAGACAAGAGTGGAAAAGTGGTGAAGGCCAGTCACCAGTAAGAGCAGTTTTGAGTTATAGAGAAATGTAGGAGTACACGAGGCTATACCAGCATGGTCGTGAGGTCGAATCAATGCTGGACCATCAAGTTTTCAGTCTGCTTTTCACCTATCCTTCACCTTACAGTAATTAGTGTTGTTATTATTTATCATATGGTGTACACCAGGAGCTTGAATCACAAGAGTACCTATACGTCTACAAAGATTTCTAAACTGCTATAGATAAACACTTTAATTGGCGGTTCGTATTCCATGTTAAGCGCTAGTTCACCTTTCCACAAGAAGGGTTACAAGGGTAATCGCCGAAGTGGCGTCCAATTGAAATACTTGCGCCAGACTGTTGACCTGAACAGATTTGGTGACGAAAAACGAACCAAGGTTTATAGAATATATATGTTTACGTTGACTGGAATACGCCCTTTCCAAATCTACAGGAATAACGTGAAGGAAGCGAAAGGACGCCGGCAACTAGTACAGAACCCAGAACGCAGTTACGAGAGTCAGAGAACTGAAAGAGCAAGCAATAGTTGAGAAAGGAGTGATGCAAGGTGATGTCCGTTCCTGATATCAGTTAATCTGTTCACTGACCGGGCATTAAAGAAAGCCAATGAGAAATCTGGAAATGAGATTAAACCTCGGTAAGAAATTGGCTAATGACGTTTTAATTCTGTGAGGCACACCAAAGGGATTACAAGAATAGTACTCAAAAGTTGATTACTACATGAATGTCACATAGAATAGGGTAGGTAATGGAATGTAGTCGAATTTAATGAGATGTTGCGTTGGAAATAAGGTGAGATAATGAGCGGACTTCGTACAACTCCACCAAAAGAACATCGTTACCAGGTTGAATGAAATTGTACGTTGTCAGATTGGAGCACGCGATCTATTTTGGGAAGTACTTTTCATTCGCAATTCTTCGGACCACAGTTGGTGGACTAACGATGGTTTACTAGTGGCGATCATGAGAAACAGTATGCTTTTACCAAAGTAGCAGGTCAGACAGTCGTTTAAGCCTGTCTTCTTCACCTCAAGTTTTATGTCACGCGTCACTGAACATTGGCAAGGCAGCTGCTTGAAGTGGGCATCTGGAGTCGGTTACCTCTGAAAAGGGCATTTCTAACAGCATCACTAAAATGTGAGGAACAACACACAAGCTGAAGACCAGCTGATTGGAAGCGTGCAGTGTGTTACGAAGAGTCACCATTTTGCATCTTTCCAACTGATGCAAGTCGTTAACTGAAGCACTAGGCGTGTGACACCTTCAAACAGCAGTGTGCATTTCAGGGATGCTTTGGCGGCAGTCCACTCATTAAGGCTGCAGCGAACGTGAATCGGAATTGTTATTTCAACCTCTTTCTTCCACACTTTCAGTTACTTTTGCTGTGATACACGAGTTGACGGGCCAAGTGTTGTGTGTTTTTCTGTTTGAACTAGTCCTATGTATCAGCTCTTGCTGTTTTTGATCTGTTATGTTTCCGTGTGTGGTTATGGACGTGATTTCCCATGTTTCGAATGAAGGGATTGTTCCAGTGTCTCGACTTCATGTAGTGGTTTGGCGAGTTCCTCGAATACCTGCGGGATGGTCTCGAGACAGCATTCGTTGTGCGCGTCCGCTGTGCGTGTGTGTCGTGGAGGACTGTACGGCCTGCAGCCGGCGCAGATCTGTTACAGCTTCGTGGTTCGGTTTCCCGTTCATATCTCGTTGGCAGAATTTACAGCTTGCCGCCACGCCTGACATGAGTTAAGCATCACAGACTCCTTTTTAGTTCCAGAAAATGATGCAGCAAAATATACGTACCTTTGCTCTTGATGATTTCACAGAAGTTGGAACTGCGCGTGTGAGGTGGCGTAGTCTCCTGACATTCATTTCGTACATATTCCGTCCCCACAAACGTATTCTGCACATCAAGATGCTTCATTCAACCCAAACTCGATAAAGTATAGTACCCAAGTATCCCACTTGTTACGTTAGAATACAGAGCATTTTTTTGTCTTTTCCTTACAGCGGACGACTCCAGAAGATACACTACTCGCCATTAAAATTGCTACACCAAGAAGAAATGCAGATAATAAACAGATGTTCATTGGACAAATATATTATACTAGAACTGACATCTGATTACATTTTCACGCAATTTGAGTGCATAGACGCTGAGAAATCAGTACCCGGCACAACCACCTCTGGCCGTAATAACGGCCTTGATACGCCTGGGTATTGAGTCAAACTGAGCTTGGATGGCGTGCACAGGTACAGCTGCCCAAGCAGCTTCAACACGATACCACAGTTAATCAAGAGTAGTGACTGGCGTATTGTGACGAGCCAGTTGCTCGGCCACCATTGACCAGACGTTTTCATTGGTGAGAGATCTGGAGAATGTGCTCGCCAGGGCAACAGTCGAACATTTTCTGTTTTCAGAAAGGCCCGTACAGGACCTGCAACCTGCGGTCGAGCTTTATCCCGCTGAAATGTAGGGTTTCGCAGCGATCGAATGAAGGGTAGAGCCACGGGTCGTAACACATCTGAAATGTAACGTCCACTGTTCAAATTGCCGTCAATGCGAACAAGAGGTGACCGATACGTGTAACCAATAGCACCCATTACCATCACGCCGGGTGATACGCCAGTATGGCGATAACGAATACACGCTTCCAGTGCGCATTCACCGCAATGTCGCCAAACACGGATGCGATCATCATGATGCTGTAAACAGAACCTGGATTCATCCGAAAAAATAACGTTTTGCCATTCGTCCACCCAGGTTCGTTGTTGAGTACACCATAGCAGGTGCTCCTGTCTGTGATGCAGCGTCAAGGGCAAGCGCAGCCATGGTCTCCGAGCTGATAGTCCATGCTGCTGCAAACGCCGTCGAACTGTTCGTGCAGATGGTTGTTGTCTTGCAAACGACCCCATCTGTTGACTCAGGGATCGAGACGTGGCTGCACGATCCGTTACAGCCGTGCGGAAAAGAAGCCTGTCATCTCGACTGCTAGTGATACGAGGCCGTTGGAATCCAGCACGGCGTTCCGTATTACCCTCCTGAACCCACCGGTTCCATATTCTGCTAACAGTCATTGGATCTCGACCAACGCGAGCAGCAATGTCGGGATACGATAAACAGCAATCGCGATAGGCTACAATCCGACCTTTATCAAAGTCGGAAACGTGATGGTACGCATTTCTCCTCCTTACAAGAGGCATCACAACAACGTTTCACCAGACAACGGCGGTCAACTGCTGTTCGTGTATGAGAAATCGGTTGGATACTTTCCTCATGTCAGCACGTTGTAGGTGTCGCCATCGGCGCCAACCTTGTGTGAATGCTCTGAAAAGCTAATCATTTGCATATCGCAGCATCTTCTTCCTGTCGGTTAAATTTCGTGTCTGTAGCACGTCATCTTCGTGGTGTAGCAATTTCAATGGCCAGTAGTGTATCTGTTGCTTATGTTTTTCAAGCAGTTCTTGTTGGCACATTATGAGCGCCTGTTTGGCTTCTGTAGTAGTGTGAGGTATTTGTTGGATCAATCCATTGCGCAACTTGACAGGATAAAACCCACACACTCACACGCATTTAGTATATCCAAGTTCGTAGTCGTAGCTTAGTCGAAATTTGTGTAGGATAATTAATTGTGCGCTGTTAATTGCAACAAAATTGCAACAAAATTGAGAAAAGGCCGTTAGCTTTAGCAATCTTCATCATTTATTTGTTGCATCTTGCTCCTCTTACGCATCACACACATTAAAGTATCCACAGAGACACTAAAATGCCCAGCACATTAACACAAGTACAAATTACAGTACACGTCGTGATCATAACACAACCTGGCGAGCTAGTTCTTTTTCCGTCTTTATAGGTCAAATATGACTTACCTCTGCGACCTGAACAGATTTTTTACGTATGGACATGTTTGTGGAGCTCACTGATAACTGTCGAGCCCTAGTATGAAAAATTATAAATTACTGTGCTGATAAACGTCTACGTTATTTGATTTTCAAATAGCTGAGCAAAACTGAACGTCTACAGACATTTCTCTCTTTACTTATTCTGATCATCACTAAACTGACACACAATATTTTAGAGCAGCGCAATCTGACTTTCAATAATCCCTACAAAAGAATTAACAACCTTTAGCTGTCATGAATCACTTACTTCACAAAAATCGTTACTCGAACTACTGCAATACAGCGAGCGCCAATACTGACAGCTAAATAAAAGATTCTAACTACTGAGGGCACTAACTACTGATAGGTATAGTCAGCAAATGAAAGATTTTGATAGAGAACAAACAATGTATTTACCTTAATAGTGTTCAGATGTCATAATATACATACCAGTTCATGACATCCACTCTTACAAATTTCGTTTTTCTGACGGACACACGTCCAGATCGTTTGCTCTCAAAATTCCGCCATCTCTCTCCCCACATCCACCACTGCCGGCGTCTCACCTCCAACTGCGCAACGCTACGCGCTGGTGACATCCAACTGCCCAACACTGCAATAGCGAATGTTAAAACAATGTGAACCAGTCACAGACTGCACACAGCACACTCGGTGATTTTCATACAGAGCGCAAAAAATAGACAAATGATGCTAGCACTAGTATTAGTGTGAATTAAGCTTAATTCAGAATTTGGATATGAGACTTAACGCAATTAACGCTTGAATTTTATCCAAGTTCAAGAAATTTGACATAATCAAAATACACTGCATTTACTCCGTCCTCTAGGCTTTTCACTCAGAAGGAAATCATCGAAAGATTTTAACTTTTGAAAATACATAAACTTTGTAGACATTGTTTTATCACATTATGTATCAGTTTGTATTTCTTAAGTTTTCTTAACTTTTTGTTTCTTTACACAAGATGTGGTCATTGACGAAATGAATCAATTATTAGCACAGTCAAATTGGTTCTTAAGATGTTTTTTTATGTATGTTAATTGGCGGAAACGTGACTCTGCATGTCACAAACATTCCTTTATGTTGGCAGTAGAGGAGAATATAGCGCGTTTAAAAAGTTGTTATACAAAAGTGTTCGACAATCGGCTACAATGCCGAGATCTCTTCCAACATTTAATCCGCCAGTGAAATTTAAAATTTCACAGAGGTAATATTTAGTTGTCGAAAAAGGTTAATAACTTACAGATATGTTTGATACAACAATGAATGCAGTAAAGCTCCAAGCATTATTTACAAATGTTCAGTGTGGCTACCTTTGTTAAGAACGTCGAACTTGTTCAATCGCTGAGTCAGAGACAGCTGGCAAACCATGACCCAGTGTCCTGGATGACGGAGCGCCAGTTTCGGTGAAACGATTGTAGCAGTTAATAACTGTTTGTCTGCCAGGCGGTGGATTTGGTTTTATGAAACCATAAACAGCAGTGCGCACTCTCCGGTCCGCTATACAACTCCGTGATGCCTGTTGCAGTAACTCATTCATGCATGCCACCAAGCGGGAACGTCGGGAACTAATCAAAAATTTCTGTGGGATTATTTACACTTTTACAACGTTTAAGAGTCAAAACAGTGTTGCACTGTCCAGTACTCAGCAACACGGTATTGTAGTATAGTACGCACATGTTCTAAGTCAGTACTGTAGTATTCGATACGCGGCTCAGAGTTCAATCGTAGTATCTGATACATTAACAAAGTACGGGATGTTCAAAACGTCTCTCCTCGTATGATTGTTAGCCGCGCGTGCCGTATGATTGTTCGCCTGCCTGGGTTGCTTCCCTTCAAGTGGACTCTCCCAGCACTCCACTGTTTCGTTTATCTCAGCCAGCGTCAGTAGTGTCGTTGGTGTGTGTCATTACGTGTTTACGTGAAGGTTTAAGTTTAGTTCCTTTGTTTGTTCGTTTGTTTCGTTTTTGTCAGCGTTAAAATGCTAACCATTGAAGAACGCGTGTTTTTAGTCGAACAAGTGTTCGAAGCTGGCGGTAAATACGCAGTTTCAGTTCGTAAAACATTTAATTCAGTTTTCCCGGAGACAACACTCCCACATCGCTAAAGCGTGCGAGATCTGATTAACAAATTTCGAAGTACGGGTTCAGTGACTGATACACCGAGAAGTGCTCGTCCTAGCGTTTTGTCTGAGGATAAGCTACTCGATATTTCCGATAAAATGTCCATGAGTCCGAGCAAGTCAGTAAGAAAACTCGCACAGGAAATCAACGTTAGTGTCGGAACGGCCCACACAGCAGTAAGGAAAAAAATTAGAACTTTTCCCATACAAAGTGACAGTCGTACAAGAACTGAAAAATACTGATCATGGCAAGAGACTGCATTATTGTCAGTGGTTCAAAAATTTCGCCCAACAAAATGAAAGGGATAATATTAATGAAGCGTTTTTGACTGATGAGGTGTGGTTTCATTTGTCCGGGTACACGAACTCGCAAAATTCTCGTATGTGGAGTACTGCGAATCCATTGTGTGCTCATGAGGAAGCACTTCATTCTGTGAACATAGGAGCTTGGATTGCAGCTTCTAGACGTCGGATTGTGGGTCCCATATTTTTCAACGACACAATAAACGCACAACGATACAAGCTGGACAGGGGGATTGCAAAGCAGCAGTTTGGATTTAGAAGAGGAAAAGGAACAAGATATGCTGTTGACCTCTTAAGAACTATAGGGGAAAGATATATGGAAAAGGGTGGCGAAATCTTTGCTGTTTTTATAGATTTAGAAAAGGCTTTTGACAGAATTCAGTAGATCAAGGTGACGGATATTTTGAAGAGGAAAGGAGTAGATTGGAAAGAGAGACGACTGATAGAGAATCTATACTTACACCAGAAAGTAAGGATAAGGATTGGAAATGAAATGTCAGAGGGAAGCAGCATTGGACGAGGTGTTAGACATGGTTTTTGCCTTTCCCCACTGTTGTTTAACGTATACCTTAAAGAGATTATTGCGAAAAGCTTAGATGGGAAAAGAGGAAAATGTATTGGTGGAAAGAGAATAGAATGTATAATATTTGCTGAGGACATGGTACTGGTGGCAGAAAGTGAGCAGACAGTGAAGATCTGAATTAAGCTTGGGTGGAATATGGGATGCAAATAAACACAGCAAAAACAAAGAGTATGGTCTTCTGTACAAGAAGCAGACTGTCCAATATTAAAATAGGACAATATACCATTAGTCAAGTAAGTGCATTTAAATACCTTGGAAGCACAATAACTGAAAACTTGAGATGTCACCAGGAGGTGAAAACTCGAATTGCCATAGCGAAGGAGGCATTAGACCGAAAGAGGAGACGATTATGTGGCAAATCAGATAAAGGACTAAGGAAAAGGCTTGGCAAATTTTTTTCTGGAGTGTGGCACTATACGGGGCAGAAACAAGGACGCTGAGACGAGAGGATGAAAAAAGGTTAGAAGCATTTGAGATGTGGATGTTGAGGAGAATGGAAAGAATAAGTTGGATGGAAAGAGTGAGCAATGAAAGAGTAATAAAAATGGTTGTTGAGAGAAGATGTCTGCTGAAGGTTGTAAGAGAAACGAAAAAGAACTGGTTGGGACATTCATTGAGAAGGGAGTGCTTGCTTGCAGATGCTTTGGAAAGATTGGTTTGTGGGAGAAGACTGAGAGCAAGAAGGAAATACAAGGTTATAGACGACATAAAGGGAAATTATGCAGACCAGATGGTAGAAGACCGGACAGCCTGGAGAACTACCATGTAAAATCCTACCTTTGGGCAGAACACTGATGATGATGATGATGATGATGATGATGATGATGATACTGCAGTGAGCTTTATTTCGGTATATTCATTGCGACATACGGCACGCACGGCTAACAATCATACGGCACTGCGGAGAGACTTGCTGAACAACCCGTATTGTTCCACACGATGCACTTCCTAATTCTTTTGAGTACCGACAGAATGGAGAGTCGCGTGTGATCAGAGTGCTTTTTTCTTTTTTTTGAACTTACCCTTCTTACAGCTACAGCTATGGAGCCAAGGTTATAGTAGTGTCGAAAAGGAAATAACACATAATTTAAATGGCGAAACTGCCACCAGTTAGACAGAAAACTGTACTCTGAATAGTGTGGGGCGACGGTCGAAAGCAATGAAAAAGGAATGTCATTAGTGTCCTGTAGGACAGCGAAGAACAGACTGTCGAAACTAAGTGAAATGTAACTCCGCACAAAACTGCGGTTGGACAATGGGGAGACTGTTGTGTTCGGAATATTACGTGTTTCATTCGGCCTACATTAAGCTGCCGCTACGCTTCACGCGACCCTAGTTGGAGCGCTCGTAACAGGGCGGGCGACGTCTTCACCGGCGAACGGCGGCCGTTACCGCGCGGAAGCCCCCTGAAAGCTGGAGACGGCAGCCGCCGGCGGCGGTCATCACGGCCCTCGGCGGGCCATCGGCACTCCAGCCGGTCTGTAAAAACTTTGACTGAGGTCGCGCCAAACTGAGGAGAAGACGGCCCCTGTGAGGACCGCCGCCGCGATGTAAACAAGTCGGCGCGCCCTTTCGGCACTGTGCGAGTTGTACGCCTGGCGGCGGCGGCTCTGCCGGGTTGTAAAGCAGCTTTTAGTGGCGCAAGTTTTACTGGCGCTCGCGAATGACAGGCGGCGCGCCGCTGTTAACGCCGATGGCCGCTCCACAGGTAGCGGGGCTGTTTGCAGGCCGGCCCGGTCTCCACTGGCGGGCAGCGCCCCTGGCGGCCTCTGACGACAACACGACACACTGTAGCCAGACGTCCGCCGTGTCACCTACGGGGAGTTAATTTATACAGGGTGGTCCATTGACAGTTACCGTGCCAAATACCTCACGAAATAAGCATCAAACGAAAAAACTACGAAGAAAGAAACTCGTCCAGCTTGAAAGGGGAAACCAGATGGCGCTATGGTTGCCCCACTAGATGGGGCTGCCATAGGTCAAACGGATATCAACAGCGGATTTTTAAAATAGGAACACCCATTTTTTATTGCATATTCGTGTAGTACGTAAAGAAATATGTATGTTTCACTTGGACCACTTTTTTCGCTTTGTGATACATGGCGCAGTAATAGTCACAAACGTATAACTGGTATCAAGTAACATTCCGCCAAAGAGGACGGTATTTGCTTCGTGATACAGTACCCGTGTTAAAATGGAGCGTTTACCAATAGCGGGAAAGGTCGATATCGTGTTCATGTATGGCTATTGTAATCAAAATACCCAATAAGCGTGTGCTATGTATGCTGCTCGGTATCCTGGACGACATCATCCAAGCCGGTCGGAGTGGCCGTGCGGTTCTAGGCCCTACAGTCTGGAACCGGGCGACCGCTATGGTCGGAGGTTCGAATCCTGCCTCGGGTATGGATCTGTGTGATGTCCTTAGGTTAGTTACTGACTAATGACTGATGACCTCAGAAGTTGAGTCGCGTAGTGCTCAGAGCCATTTGAGCCATCTTTGACATCATCCAAGAGCCCAGACCGTTCGCCGGATAGTTACATTATTTATGGAAACAGGTAGTGTTGAGCCACATGTGAAACGTCAAATACGACCTGCAACAAATGCAGCCCAAGTAGGTGTTATATTGAGTCTGTAACTCAAAAAGCACTACAAGTGCTTAACAACCTTACTTCCATAGGGCACAAACGATTCCACCTTCCACCACACCTAATCAGGCTATATCACAACAGTATACTAACTTCAGTAGTGGGTTACGGATCGCGAGTCTGGGCACACAGGCTCACAACGGTGGTGCCCGCCATGGCAGTGAGAAGAGTACAGAGAAACATCCTGTTAAGATCAATAGGGGTGTACAGAACATACCTAGGAAGTGCCCTATTAATAATAATGGGGCTCTGCCCTTTAGATATAAAAATACGAGAGCAAGCAGCATGGTATTGGGTTAAGAAGGGGAACAACATGAAAATAGAGAATATCCTGGGAGCTCTGGTGAGGGACAAGGGAGAAATACGCAGAAGAGGTGAGGACTCATGGCAGGAGTCTTGGGGAACGGATGAAACTAGCAGAAGAACCTTTGGGTTCCTGCCAAATGTTAAAGAAAGGTTAGGACTTGGAGCCAACACGGAATCTAATACACTTTCTCACTGGTCATGGGCCCTACCCGACGTACTTGTGTCGATTTGGGAAAAAGGCTACACCCGAGTGTGACTGTGGCGCTTCGGAGGGCATTCCCGACCATGTGGTTTACGAGTGCCCCTTTTTCGACGATGTAGCAGTGACATTAAGACAACAACTTCCACATAACAATACATACGACCTATTAAGACATGAAGAAACTTTTCAAACTCCAAATAGTTTGGCAAACTATGTATCACGGAACGTACTGACAGCATACTTGAGGGACTTTCATGACTAAAGACAAATACTGAACGCGTCCAATTACCCTGATCCTGTACCGCCTGTGCGCGGACGGGTCGACTTTTAGTTGCAATCCGCCACGTACAGGACTAGGGGGACCGGGGTACACTAATCTAGACCAAATAGCACCGGAATTGACGTAGGTTAGTACAGTAGTTGTAGCATTAGATATAAAGTTAGGAACCTGCAGCGACAAAGAATCTTGGCCTGCCCAGTGTCAGGGGCACGATCATCGGGATAAGCTCGGTGAGCAGAGCCTGAAGTAGTAGGTTTGTATCTAGGCTGACACACCTGTAAGGCTGCAGGCAGTTAGGAATTAACAAGTAGGTAGGAAAACTGACAATTAGCTAGTAGTGTAGATTAATAGCTGTAGTCTGCCTATCACCCTGTATTGTATCCTCTCTGCAGCTCACAATAATAAACACAGTATCATTGTAATAACAATAAAAATAGCTGCTGTTTATATTACATTGTAGTATTATTATGACCCACTAATCACTAAGGTAGTGGGTTCCTTTTGTATAAACATTGTAGATGTTGTCAATAAAGATTTTTTTAAAAAAAGAAAAAGAAGCAGGTGTTTTAGCTGCTGTTCCGGCTAATCTGCACATCAGTAGCAGACAAATTGCGCGAGAATCGGGAATCTCAAAAACGTCGGTGTTGAGAAAGCTACAACATCTGTTCCCCCCGTACCACATTTCTATGCACCAGGAATAGCATCGCTACGACTCTGAACGTCGTGTACAGTCCTGCCACTGGACACAAGAGAAATTACGGGACGGTGGCAGATTTTTTGCACGCGTCCTATTTGGCGACGGAGCGTCGTTCACCAACAGAGGTACAGTAAACCAGCATAATATGCACAGTTGGGCAACAGCAACACAACGATGGCTGCGAGAAGTCGGACATCAGCGACCTTGGCGGGTTAATGTATGGTGCGGTATTATGGAAGGGAGGATAATTACCCCCCCCCCCCCCCCCATTTTATCGGTGGCAATCTAAATGGTGCAATGTATGCTGATTTCCTACGTAATGTTCTACCGATGTTACTGCAAGATGTTTCACTATATGACAGATTGGCGATGTACTTCCAAACTGATTGATGGATGTGCGGCACATAGCTCGCGTGCGGTTAAAGCGGTATTCAATATGCTATTGAATGGCATATTTCATGACAGGTGGATTGGTCGTCGAAGCATGGCCCGGACGTTCATCGGATCTGACGTCCCCGGATTCCTTTCTGTGGGGAAACTTGAAGGATATTTGCTATTGTGACCCGCCGACAGCGCCTGACAACGTGCGTCAGGGCATTGTCCATGCATGTGCGAACATTACGGAAGGCGAACTACTCGCTGTTGAGAGGAATGTCGTTACACGTATTGCCAAATGCAATGAGGTTGACGGACATCATTTTGAGCATTTATTGCATTAACGTGGTATTTACAGGTAATTACGCTGTATCAGCATGCGTTCTCAGAAATGATAAGTTCACAAAGGTACGTTTATCACATTGGAACGTACCTACGCTCTGTATTTTAATTTAAAAAACCTGCCTGTTACCAACTGTTCGTCTAAAATTGCGAGCGATATGTTTGTGACTATTACAGCGCCATCTATCACAAAGTGAAAAAAGTGGTCCAACTAAAACATTCATATTTCTTTCCGTACTACACGAATATGTAATAAAAGAAACGGGGGTTCATGTTTAAAAAGACGTAGTTGATATCCGTTTGACCTATGGCAGCGCCATCTAGAGGACAAAGCATAGCGCCTTCTGGTTTCCCCCTTCAAGCTAATAAAGTTTCGTTCTGTGTAGTTTTTTCCTTTAACGCTTATTTCGTGAGATACTTGCCCTGGTCACGATCAATGGACCACCCTGTATAGTGATGATTTTGTTAGCCCCACTCTAGGTATCAATTAACAGCTGACGGATTTGTTATGTATCTAGACTGACAAAAAGCAGAGACAGTCATAAGACGTTGTTGCATGTCCATGAAACTTTGTTCTCATACACACCATCTGCGGGTATGTACCGCGGGCAATCAGTAAGTGATACAACGTATACGTTTTTTGTGAAAGCAGGGTGGATTCATTCAGGATTCCAATACACCATATTACTACCCCACAATCCTGGCTACAAAACCCCATTTTAAATATAATCTCCGTTCAACGCGATGGCTTTACGCGACGCCTGTTGGAGATCCTGTGTGCCCGCACCGCAGCATTGTACTGGTGGACTCCGGAACCAACGTCTTGCTGCATCAATAACCTCCCCGTCATCCATGTGCTGCTTCCTGTGGAGTGCATCCTTGTCTGGGCCAAACGGATGGAATTCAGAAGGTGAGAGATCCGAGTACACGACTTTGAGTGCCCCCACTGGTGGACAGGTGTGTCAGCAGTACCTACACAGACATGCAGGAGATCGAACAGGCATGTGCGGCCTCGTTGTGATATTGACACAAACCTCGCCCAACGACTCACCGTCTTTTTGTTCACTGTCAGGTCCACGTGGATATTCCGCAGGCGCCTACAAATATGCGCGATGCTCTGGTTTCCGCCAAAATGAACTCAGTCACAGCTCTCTGCTTGGAACGCCATTTTGAAGGATACGTATAGTTCCGACGCCTGTGGAAACCTCATGAAACTATACGCGTTGAAGTGGCAATATTCCACAATGTCCCACGAGTAATTCCCCATTTTTTAACCGATATTGCCTGGAAAAAGAAATGTGCTGCGTTTCTTGTTGGACGCCACTCGGAAATAACAAGAGTTGCACTTATCTGTGAGGGAAAGACAACCAGAGTCCATAACTGATGACTGTATTTAGTGTTCTGACAAGCCAGCGCACAGTATACAAGGGGCGTGAAAAGCGCTAAGATGTTGGGTAATCACTGTGAAGGACACGAAAAAGCACAGAGCGAGGTGGCACAGTGGTTGGCGCACGGCAGTACGACGGTTGCAACCTGCGTCCGGCCATCTAGATTTAGATTTTCCGTGATTTCCCTAAAACCCTATAGGCAAATGCCTGGATGGTTCCTTTGAAAGGACACGGTTGACTTCCTTTCCTAATCATATGGGACCGATGTCCTCGCCTTTTATCCTCTTCCCCAAATCAATGAACCAGCCAACACAGAAAAGCTGTGTTCTCCTGTGAGGCAGCGTTATCAGCACCTGATAGAGATTGAAAGGGGCCTTCCCATTAAGCCGGATCGTCGTACGGTGGAACATCTACATTTCTATAGTACTCACATGTGACAGTGGCCTGATACTGGGCTGCATGAGAACGTGAGAGCATGCATAATCGTTGTGAGCTTCCCAGTGATAATGGCTGACCACCACAAGGGAGGACCACCGTATTCTGTGGCAAACACATCACAACACCTTCACTTCTGTGCCTGTTGTCAAAAAACGAATAATGGAGTCCTTGTAATACTGTCTACATTAGCCAGCACCATTGGTTGGGGACCAGTTTCCGAAAGACCACGCACTTACTGTTCCACGACTAGACTGCCATTAATACCACAACACAAACGGCTGCAGTCGGAGTGGTACTGTGGCAGGGAAGCATGGACGGCTAATGAATGGCGTTGTACTGGGTTCGCCAATGACTCGTGGTTCTGGACTACCCTAGAAGCGCTTCGTCTGCGAGTATGCCAACGACTTAGAAAAATATCCCAACCTCTTTTGGGGAGGTATGATAGTGTTACTCCTGACGTCGAGGTGTGAGGGACCATTGGATGTGACCCTAGGTCATGACTGTTAGTGACTGAAGGAACTCTGAAGGCACAACGGTAAGTAACGGGCATCATTCGTCGTCATTTATTACCTCTCATGCGACAGTTTCGTGGTGCCACTTTCCAACAGGACAAGGCTCATTCAGACACGTCACGTATCTTCATTTACCGAGTGCGTTGTGTTGACGTACTCCCAATACTGTAGAGATCTTGAATGATGACCTAAATTTCTGCCATGGAAAGAATTTTTTGAGGGAATACCTCATCTCCGCTTTCAGAGATGTGTACCAAACAGATATGGGAAAGATCTGTATCACTGGTGAGAGTGCATTTACAAATATGCAGCCAACGTTTCCAATACTCAGTACTGACTACATCTACCTCTATGAGGGTTGGAACACTAATAGTGGCAACTATTTATTTACAGCTCGTACAATATAGACTCGTGTTTCAAAGTTTTACTGACCTTCAAAGTTGTCACCAGCATTGTGTATAACCCGTTGCCAGCAATGTAGAAGTTTTAGGATACTCTTAGCAGAGCCAGTTGTGCTAACAGTTCGAGTGGCGTGGTTTATTGCCCGACGAATTTGTAGCAGTTCCGAAGCGAATGCCGTGAAGTGTTTCCTTTACTTCAGAAACAGAGTTGAACTCCTGAGGGCTTAGTCATGGGATGCAGTAGATGGTATAGCACTTAGCAGCACTATCTGTCAAACACATCATTAACAGCTTGCACTGTACGTGCTTGAGCATTGTCCTGCAGAAAGTGTCATTTCTGTCTCTATGCTGTTCATTTTTGGGACACAATCTACGACCAGCTTTAGACAGCGCCGCTCGAACTGGTAATAGAACTGACACTGCTAAGAGTGTCCTACGACTTCCACATCGCTGGCAACGGGTTATACACAATGCTGGGGACCACTTTGAATGTCAGTAATGCTTTGAAAGACGTACTTATTTTGTACGAGCTGTAAATAAATAGTTGCCACTATTAAAATTCCAACCCTCGTATATACATGTCACTGCTGTGTGGGGCGTCTCCAAAAACATCTCCAGCCTGGAACCTCATTGACTGCAGTAGGTCTGTCTGGCTTCGAACTGAACCCTGATCACCTGCAAATACAGCTTGGAGACGACCCGGTCAGCATTGGGAAACGAACACTATTTCTGCCGCAAACTAGGAATGATGGTCTGAGGTGCCGTTTCTTTTCGTGACAGGACCCCCTCGATGTCATCCGAGGCACTCTTACAGGACAACGGTACTTCGTTTCCCTTCATGGCAAGCCATCCTGTACTTACATTTCGGCAAGAATATCGCCAGCACATGGCAAGAGTTTCTGCTACTTGTCTGCTTGTGGAATCCTACCTTTGCCACCAAGGTCGCTGGATCTCTCCCCTGTTTAGGAACTGTGGACCATTACTGGCAGGGCTCTCCAGTCAGCTCCGGATTTTGACGATCTGAGCGCCAGTGGGACAGAATCTGGTAGGATATCCCTCAGGAGAGAAGTCAAAAAGTTCTGTCAGTCAATGCCAAGCTGCGTGCATAAGCGTCAGAGATGGACCGAAGTGTCATACCTGTGCCACTAAGTGACGCAGCTTTTTCGTTCATTGTACAATTTCGTCATTTTTTTTACATACTAGTAAAGTACTACCTGCTTCATGATTTGTTATGGTTTATCTTCTTATACAGGGTGAGTCACTAAATATTGCCTCCAAGAAAAACTGCGAAAGTATGATAGCAGCTGAAAAGTTTGTGGCACAAAAGCTGCATGGGACAACGGGGGCCCTAATATGACGTTTGTTTTTTGTTGCTAGGTGGGGTCGCGTCAGAGATATGAAGGTCAACTTTGGTTTTTTTTTTGTTTTTTTTTTTTTTTTGTTCAAATGGCTCTGAGCACTATGGTACTCAACTGTTGTGGTCATTAGTGCCCTAGAACTTAGAACTACTTAAACCTAACTAACCTAAGGACATCACACACATCCATGCCCGAGGCAGGATTCGAACCTGCGACCGTAGCAGTCGCACGGTTCCGGACTGCACGATTAGAACCGCGAGACCACCGCGGCCGGCTTTTTTGAATGGGATGCTATAGTTTGGTACTTATTTTCTGATAGCGGCTATCGAGACGAATCCAATGATGTGTAACAGTAAGGTCTTTGAAAGTCAACGAAGGTCACAAAGGTGGCATGCACGTCCATTTACAGAAGGTGTTCGAAGTGACGACCATTGGTATCAATGCAGTGCTGCAATGTTCTTATCATGGATTGAGTGGTATTCCTCATCACATCGGCACTTATCGCAGCACATGCTCTGACAATTCTCTCTCGCATATCTTCAGGTGTAGTAGGAACTTCTTTATAAACAATGTCTTTTACGAATCCCCACAAGAAAAAAACCAGAGGGTTCCTCCGCGTCCGAATCAGCGATTTGGGAATTGTCTCTGCAACTCATGTGTAGCCATCACCGAAAAAGGTGCCAGACATCCATATCGTTGACACCACATTCTGTTCCTTGTTCCTAAAGGTATTTTTTCCAGTAACAGGCCTAATGTTTCTTGCAGGAATGTGTTGTACTTCCTACCATTAAAATTTCTTTCAATGAAATAGGGGCCTATAATTCGGTCCTCCAATATCTCACACCATACATTCACCGACCACTATTTTTGGTGTACAACTTGCCTTAGCCAGCATGGATTTTCAGTTGCCTAATAATGCATTTTATGCAGATTAACATTTCCGTGGTTCGTGAATGTAGCCTCGTCAGTAAATAAAACAAAATTAATAAATCTGTCATCCCTCTGAATCTGAAGCTGAGCCTGTAGGAAGAATTCAATGCGACGCATATAGTCCGTACTAGTTACTTCTTGGTGGAGAATTATGTGGTAAGAATTACATTTATGGCGACGCAGAATACGAACAACACTACTCTGCCTTATAAGTACCAGACTATAGCGTCGCATTAAAAAAAGTTAACTTGATATCTCTGACGCGACCCCACCTAGCAACAAAAAACCATCGTCATATTATGGCCCCCGTTGTCCCATGCAACTTTTGTCGCACAAACTTCTAGGCTCCTATCATACTTTCGGAGTTATTCTAGGTGGCAATAGTTAGTGACTCAGCCCGTACATAATTACACAGCCTACGAGAACTTAGTTTGTTCTTTCAGATATCGTCAACTTCTCACTCCTTGTGAAGAGTTTGCCATCGGTTGGTGCTGACGTAAACCGCACTCGGCGCGGAAATTGCACGTCGTGTAACCCTTGACTCTACGGTCATCAGTGACAGTGGCTTTAACTTAAATATGATATTGCAGTGACTGTGCTGTTTTAAATTCCGATGCAATGTACTTCTGGACGTCCATACATGTATCGAAATTCGTAATAACACAGGCACTGCAATTTCATATTTCTCCGCCGACGCCGGCCATGCGACTTTTCAAGTAAAATGCCTGGCCTGCACGGGAATATGTATAATGGATTTACGAATTAAGGTTGTAGGCACATGATTGACACCATATAGAAGTTTGGATATGGCCGTGAATCTTGCACGAATAGCTGGATGGTAAGGCGACAGCTCGCGGTTAGCGGTAAGTCCGGATTTGAGTCCCGTCCGACATAAATTTTCATTGTTGTCATTCCATTCTGCAGCTGCTGGTTGTCCATATTGGCAATTACGAATACATTTAATGCACTTTAAGTTAAAGTCGAAACTGCTCATAACTAACAAATATCAGTGCGAACTTGGCTGTTAATTTAACCATGTTTTAGGACATCACTGTTCTGCTTTTGATAATGTTGTCTAAATTTATGTACCAACGTATTGTTGACTGGCTCCATTTATGAAGCTCTTTCTCTTGAAAAAAATCATCCAATTTTTTCTGAAATTGTAATTATTCGTTTGTGTGTGCATGTACAACACAGATTTCCGTCCCATTCAGATAATTGCTCTGTGACATAACTTTCTTTTGTCTTAGAGTGTACTTCTTACTACACCATTTATTATGGCATCGTTGGATTCCATTCACGAACGGAGCACTGGAAGAACGACACTTCAAATGCTTCAGCGAGCGCTGTAATTACGGTAATCTGATCATGTCCTTGCGATACCTACGGGAGCGATACGTAGGAGGTTATAGCATATTTGTAAGGTCATCGTCAAAAGCGGGTTCTTCACAAGTTGTAAGTAGGCTTTCTGAGGACTGTTTCGCGTGTGTCTTCACTATCTCTCTCACACTCTCCCACGTGTCAAACAAACCTGTGGCTATTCGTGTTCGTCGTACTGCTCAACATTCAATGTCCACCTACCTCAGTACGGCGTCCGCTTGCTGTCCTTTTCCTCTGCAAGCTTACATACTTATCATATTACGAAAAAGCAGCGTTGAAGGAAGACGTCGCCTAATATCTTTCCTTCAAAGTCCGCGTAAACTGTAGTAGTACTTCAGGTCCTGCAATCTTTCATTTGTCGGGATTTCGTGCGGTAATATGATGCATTTGACTGAAATGAACGCTGTACAATTTTCAGACTAGTAAAGTTTATTGCTGTATAACAAGAGTGTATGTGCTACCAAGAACTATTCTATCATTCTTAATGCTCAGTCAAACAACAAACTTAAGACGCAAAGCATTCAGAATTTTAGATTAGTCCGACCCGATTGAAGACGCGATGTCACAGTCACATCTCCGCTTCTATAAATGAGGTTCACATTCCTTCCTATTCAGTGGGTTTCTTTAAAAGAAACTGCTCGCCAAATACTCCATAACTGAATACAGATCCACACGGAATTTTCATACAGGCCGAAAGTTCACACACGACTAACTTTCCAACAGAACACTCCCGAAAGTCCAAACTTTCCTCAAACTGTCCGTAACTACATCAGCGTTAGTCACGACACATATTAGACCTGAGGAACTCAATATTCCTTCATTTTACACCTAATGAGAATCATCACATTTAATATGTGCTTCCGCGTCCAAAGCTGCATCACTTACAGCACATCTAACTTGCTGCACGGGAACTACTTAGTTCTGATTGGTGGATCAGTCTGACGGACCAATCAGAATCATCCTTCGAGATCATTCTCCCGGCAAAACTCGCCTGAGCCAATCACTCTTCAGAAAGTAATTTACGTCATCCCAAAATTCAAATACTAACACAATGTTTAATAAAACAAAACGAAATAAAATTACTCTTGAAATTAATTAAAAAAACGATTGCACTTTAAACTGAGATTCTGGCTGCTTTCTTACTAAAGCCATCACCCCTAGACATACGTCATCATCAATGTGGGTAAATTATATATTTCCCACGTTCCAATTATGTAATGTTGTACATAATATAATATTGAATTTTTTAACGTGTGTCTAACATACACACTCTCACTCATTCCCATATGTTCACACAACAACATAAACAGATACTAATTTTTCCTGAATTTTAATCTAGGAAGTGGAAAGTAATTAAAGTTTTGAAAATAAAAATTGAAATAAATTGGTTGGTGACCTTGAGTTCTATGTTAATGACTTCAAATGATAACAAAAGACAAACTGTTATTGTTCCTAACTGAATTTTTCACTCTGAATGTCGGTTTTGGGGGGATTTTAGGTAATTTTCTGAGTCTCCGAAACTATAATAATATGTACAGCTTTGAAATTTGGAGATCATCTTATGAATAACAAGAAATCGGTTAATGTTTAGTATGTTTTATTTAAATTCGTAGGGGGTGTGAATATACGGTCATTCTAAGTGACACAGAAGCCAGTTTTCACGCTGGCTAGTAGCGACAGCTGTGCTATGAGTCATAGCTAAGAAACAAGTTTGCAGCCTCATTTACGTTCACCGGGCTCCACGTCTAGGTATCTTACTGCAATAAATGTTATCCTTTAATATCTTGCGACGTCACACGTGCAGCAATTCTCCGTATACGTTCATTAACCCCCTTTCTTCCTATCTGGCGCGTGTCCCACACACTTGAGCAATATCATAGGTTGTGTTGCACGAGTGTTCTTTAAGCAGCCTCCTTTGTAGAATGATAGCATTTCGCCGCTGCTTTGGTAATAAACAAAAAACCTTCCTTTACTTACAGCTAAGACTACAAGATCGTTCTATTTCACATCCGTACACAAGTATTTATATCACTTCATCGATTCTAATCGTGACTTGTTGATACTACACTGAAGCGCCAAGAAACTGGTAAAGGCAAGCGTATTAAAAAAACAGAGATATGTAAAGTGGTAGAATACGGCGCTGCGGTCGGCAGCGCCTACATAAGACAAGAAGTGTGTGGCACAGTTGTTGGATCGGTTGCTGCTGCTACAATGGCAGGTTATCAAGATTTGAGGTTGAACGTGGTGTTACAGTCGGCGCACGAGCGATGGGACACAGCATCTCCGAGGTAGCGATGAATAAGCATTTTCCCGTACGACCATTTCACGAGTGTACCGTGAATATCAGGAAATTGGTTAAACATGAAATCTCCGACATCGCAGCGGCAGTAAAAAGACCCTACAAAAACATGACCAACGACGACTGAAGAGAATCGTTGAACGTGACAGAAGTGCAACTCTTCCGCAAATAACTGCACATTTCAATGCTTGGCTATCAATTGTCAGCTTGCGGACCACTCAACGAAACATCATCGATACTGGCCTACAGAGCCGAAGGCTCACTCGTGTACCCTTGATGACTGCACGACACAAAGCTTTACACCTAGCTTGGACCCATCAACACCGACACTGGACTGTTAATGACTGGAAAGATGTTGCCTGGAGGACGAGTCTCGTTTCAGATTGTACAGCAGGGGGCTGTTCTAGCTGGTGGAGGCTCTGTAATGGCGTGGGGCGCTTGCTGATAGTTATATGGGACTCCTGGTATGTGTAGATACGACTGTGACAGGTGACACGTACGTAAGAATCCTGTCTGATCACCTGCTCCCATTCATGTCCATTGTGCATTCCGGCGGACTCGTACAATGCCAGCAGGACAGTGCGACACCCCACACGTCCAGAATTGCTACAGAGTGGCTCCAGGAACACTCTTCGCAGTTTAAAAGCTTTTAAAGGCCACCAAACTCCCCAGACATGAACATCATTGAGCATATCTGGGATGCCTTTCGACGTACGATTCATAAGAGATCTACTCCCTCGTACTCTTACGTATTTACGAAAAGCTCTGTAGGATTCATGGTGTCATTTCCCTCCAGCACTACTTCAGACGTTAGCCGAGTCCACTCCACGTCATGTTGCGGTACTTCTGCGTGTTCGCAGGGACACTAAAAGATATTAGACGGGCGAACCAGTTTCTTTGGCTCTTCAGTGTATAATCACAGGAAACTGTGTGTAGTAGGCATGAAGAGAAGTGAGAGAATTAGACTCTGCCCTTATATCTGGACATAAAATACTCATAAAAAATCACTATATATCCAGATGTGTACGAACAGGGAGACCTCTAGCATCGCAACCCAGTGCCCTAAATTTCCGTACCACCTCCTCCTGAACGTTACCAGCGTTTATGGAGTTCCTAATGGGGCCCCAACCTGAGCGCAAAGTGGTCGCCGGACTTTTTACTTCCGCTACTGCTTTAGAGCTGCTCGCAGCCTCCTCCGCCACTCACCCCGGGCCGGGTGCACCCCTTTGGGCGATAAATCTATTGCGGCCCGCTCAGCGTGAGGCGAGCCAGCCCTTAAAGTGTCAGCTGAACAGTGAGACCGGCTAACAGGTTAGTTTGCCGCGCTCGGACGGCGAATGGCCAATAAACCGACCACCATAAAGCACTTTACGTTCGCGTTAAGACCATCCGTCAGCGAGCTGGCGTGCGCCTGTTTACGGGCCATTCTCAGCGATCATCAGCAGACACAGGTGTAACTTTCTCTCTCTCTCTCTCTCTCTCTCTCTCTCTCTCTCTCTCTCTGGCCCTAGTGCCACGAGACGTGACCTTCTCGTCAACCTTAATTGGTCGACAGATCATTAAATCGTGAAAACCTTTAAGGCCGCTACTCAAGTCACTCGGTCGTCTGTCTTGCCGGGTTTCAGTAGTTTCGATAAGGCCACTTTTTGTCTCCTCCGTTCGACACAAAATGATGAGTCAAGACAACATGACGAAATGCTTGACAGCGGGTTGGTCAACCGCTCGGACGGAACCAGTCATTCTGCGTGCATTGGATTCGAAAAGGTCTTGCCAGGTTTCCGGAGGCGTGTGGCACCAGAAGTCTACTCACAGGTGACACAGTCCAGAACGATAGAGAAGAGAAAGCTGTGAGGAGGAGTCAGCCAATCGCAAGCTGACCGACCTCCTTCCATGATGACAACGCGACAGCAGCGGCCCCTAGGTGAAGACAAATTAAGCGCCGCACCCGAATGGTGGCACTCCACTTCGATAGCAGCTTCAACGTTAGCCGCTCCGTTAGACGCCGCATCACAGCCTCTATCATTAGCAGCTCTACTTAGCACATACTTGTGTTTGTCTGTTCTGAAGAAGACTGATTATTTTGTATGTTACCCTTTGCTACCGACACATCTACCGAAGTTAGGTATTTTTACTTGACTTGTTGTAATATATCATTAATACGAGTTGTTTGTCTAGCGAACCTAGTATGCAGGCTTCTAGACACTCCAGCCGTACGGGCCAGTAGTTTGTGGACACGGAGATGATAAAGCGAATTTGATGGCCAAGACATTAATGTGGGCTAAGGGGGACGTTCATGGAAAACATACACTATTTTAAAAAATGCACCAAATCCGAGATTTTGAACATATGGCAGTTTTGTACCATGATTAACAAGAAATTAACACAGTTTCTACTAAGTTCCTCGGATTATATGTATTTAACTTTTTTACGGAATTTAAAAATTTCATTTTCAAAAAATTATATGTATATATATTTTTTTCTCGGAAGCTATTCTCGAGATATCTATAACATTCTCTCTGTTTAATCTCTTTGCATGTAGTTAGCTTCTGCCATAAGGTTTCTTAATGTAATGCTTAGCAGAATTTAAATGATTTTTAGTTATTGCTCTGTAACTATGTCCGTCCCCCGCAGCTGAGTGGTCAGCGCGACAGAATGTTAGTCCTAAGTGCCCGTGTGTTGTATTGTCCTAATCATCATTATTTCATCCCCATCGACGCGCAAGTCGCCGAAGTGGCGTCAAACCGGAAGGCTTGCACCCGGCGAACGATCTACTCGACTGGAGGCCGCAGTCTCACAACATCACATTCATTCTGTAACTATAATATAATATTCATGCAACATTCTAAACACTTTGTCCCATATCTCAGATTACACTAAGTATTTCAAAATTTAAGTGTACAAAATTTCAGAGTTCCAACCTTCATAGATTCTAAGGTAAAGATACTTAAACTTTAAAAATCATAATTTCCAGGAAATGAAGCTGGAAGTTCAACCTAACGTTTTTTCTTACATCACGTATCCACAAGGCCCCAAATGTGTACTCGGCGACCTCTTTTCCTTCAAGGCTTCCATTCTGGTTTCTTGTTTTCTGCTTTCTTTCACTTAACAGGTTTTAAACTGACTTTTCACCTGCAGAGAGGCACTGTAACTCTATTTTACTCATTATGTCTTCAGTGAAATTTCCTATCTTAAACGCCTTTCCCTTTCATACCTTCATCTTATCACCTCATTAAGTACAAGAACTACGGATTAAACTGCAGTTTTGACAAATACAGCAGATAAAACGGTGCTTTTACGGTCGTTTCCTTATGAGTGAAGCTAGTGACAAGGAGATACAGAACAGAGTCACAGATGATACGTGAAACCAATAAGTAAAAGTCACAGCCTAACACATGTTTGTTTGAAAGTAATCCACGGAATCGTAGTCCACTGTGGTAATACTGAAGTGATGTTATGAAAAGATGGCGTTCCATGAAGGTCGCGTGACACTTTTAATTGTATAATTTTCTGTGCGATATCTCAGGTATACAAAATTATACACCGCTAAAAGAACCACTAACAATCTACAACGATTACTTAGACACATACCACGTGAATGAGAACAGTTTTCTCAATCACGCAAAAATTTCATATTGGACAAACTAAAAAAAAAAGTTAGTACACGATTTGAAGAACACACGACAAAAAAAGACAATTACCCATCCGTATTTGCTGCACACTTCAGACACCAACTATAAAGCACCTAATATAGATAGTTCACGTCAAATATTACGTAAATTACAGGTAGCAAAAATCGTGGATGTAATGGAAGAAACGGAAATTTATATCCATCTAAGAGATTAGTCAGAAAGAGTTTTAAATGAACAAAAAGACCTGCGAAATGGGAAATTCCTAGACAACTGTCTACCAGTTCTACGACCTAGCATTAGAGAACCGTCCGCCCCGATAGCTGAGTGGTCAGCATGATGGATTGCCGTCCTACGGGCCCGTGTTCGATTCCCGGCTGGGACGGGGATTTTCTCCACTCAGGGACTGGGTGTTGTGTTGTCTTCGTCATCATTCCATACGCCGGTCACCCAATGTGCCGTCGACTGTAACAAGGCATGCACCAAGGCGGCCGGACCTGTACCGTAAGGGGCCTCCCGGCCAATGACGCCAAACGCTCATTTCCATAAGAGAACCATTGAATCTAAAATTATCGCCAAGCACATTAACTTACATGACTGTAATGCGGAACATCACGCAACCAATAAACAGGTTTAACTCGACTCTCATAGTTTTCAGTGCTGTTTCATTAAAGTACTGTGTGTGATACATTTGATATATGTCCTTCTGCCAACTGTACAAAAACAACCTGCTCCCAGAATAAAAGAACAAATATTTACGAGTTAGTTTAAAGACATTACGTACAGTCATATTAGCACCAATGTTGAAGAATAATTAAAAATAATTGAGAAAAGAAGCCTGTGCAGGTTAAGGGGCAAATTTTTTTTAAATTAATTACAATCTTCCTAGTATTAAGTACGTTAAAATATTAGCCTCATACGTAACAGTTTTGCAACAACTTTTCGAAAGTAACGTGGTCCTAAAATAGTGTAAAACATTTCGGATTTATTTTATGAGCATAACATAGAGTTATAGGAGCAATGACATACATGACATAATTTACTACTAAAAAAATCATTCATAAAGTAAGTTATAATGCGCCTAGCATGTCTACAGATATGACTTGTTCTTACATTAAAATCGCAAGTGTCTCTAATGTATCCAATGTATGATACTTCCGTTTTAGATACTTGAAAATGGCCTAAGGTATGGCTTCCGCTGCCTGATACCGCAGTCGTATGTGTGGAAGAAGGCCTCAATGGCCGAAAGCTATAATTGTGAGAGTCTTTTTGTTGTGCCTATCTGCGACAGCATTTCCGATACATTGTGAGTGGCATATTTCCTTCACATAAGAGTATTACATTGCACCCTGGATGTTCCATTGTTTGAAAATTCAAGTCCGGTTTGGTGTTCGTGGGGCAGCACATTTTATGGACAGTGTACAACGAGGAAATGAAAATGGCATTTTAACGTCTTTATTATCATCTAGAGACATGATACGGTTCTTGGCGGAGCACATCTCGTTGTTCTCTTTAATGTTCCACTCCCAAATGCAGCGTCGGAAGGAGGACTATCTATATGATTCGGGATGAATTGTGATTTCTTTTATCTTGATGTTACTGTCGCTACGACACATATACGTTGGTGGCAATAGTGTGAGTCTGATGTCGGCCGGAATATCGGTTCTCTAAACTGTGTCAATAAATATTCTCAGAAAAAAGCCTTCTTTCCTCCACGGATTCCCAAATGTGTTGTCAGCAACACTTTTGTGATGATCGAACACAACGGTAGCAAACCTAGCAGCTGGCCTCTCAGCTGCTTCCATATTTTCGTTTAATACCAGAACGGGGTTCCAAACACACCAGTAGTACTCAAGAATGAATCACACAACCGTTCTGCACGCTCCGTCCTGTACAGGTGCACCAGACTTTGTTAGAATTCTCCCGATAAACGAAAGTCAATCTTCGGTTTCTCGTTCCATTCCGTGTGTCTCTGCAGCGTTGCGCCTGGATATTTTATCGCCATGACTCTCAAGCAACACCCGAATAATACTCTACTAGAAAATAACTGAAATGTTTTTCCTGCTCACCTGCATTAACTTACGTTTTTCTAGATTTAGAGCAAGGTAACATTCATCACACCAGATACAAATTATGTTAAAGTCATCCCGTATCCTCCTACAATCACTTACGGCGATACTTCTCATACACAATAGCGTCATCAATAGTCACATATTCCTGCTCACCCTATCCGTCACATCGGTTATGTGTACAGAGAGCTTCTTATAAGTACAAACAAAAGGGACTAGTAGACCAAATAATTCCCATAAAAAAGATTCGGATATCAACGGTTTCACCGATAGGACGTATGCACAGGTGTAGTTATTTCAGTGATAAAACACTGGTAATATCTAAAGCTACGGTTACGCTGTGTATTTGCTGTTGGTAGCTCGCTGTACGTTAGTGGAGTACGTTACTTTTATTGGTGTGAAGCGAAGGGTGACGTTGGTGATCGGTTAATAGGGCCGCAGTTTCTATCTGGCTGGCTTACTGGTCTGTGTTTATTTTCGTTTCCTACAGCACAAGATAATTTACAATTCGGACGATGTTCCTTATGGTGAATGGGATACATATATCGTAGCTGATAGAAAATACGCAGCAGGAATCTTACGCAACAAGTGTGTCGGCCGTTGCATAACCAGCAGCATGTCCTCCCATTTACCACGACTTGAACCCTTCGGATTTTTTGTGTGGGGGGGGATATTTAGAACTCAGGAATTTTTGATCGTTTAAGTCATCAGCGAGAAGACTCGCTGAAATAACCTTGACATTAGGAAACGTCTCTGTGAAGTCGTTTATTAAGACGCTTGTGGAATTCGGTACAACTTATTCACTTTACTACCTGATTTTAGCTCAATTCAAGAACTCTTCCAGAAAGACTGAGAACTCTAATATGGCTTATTCAATATTATATGTGTGTTTTAACGTGGGGGTTTCGGTTTTGTTTTGTGGGAAACGCTGAGTTGGTCATCGTCTGCTGGGAGCAGACGATGTTGCTTCTCGTTAAACGGAGAGCACAGGATGACCAACTTAGGTTTCCAATACCTGAACACAGAGATTTACCCATCTTAGTCGGAGGCTGTTTTTGTGTGTGGGGTTGGTGACGGAGGGCTACCCCTCTGGTAGCTTTCGCTGCACGGGGAGTTAGGTAATCTCGAAAGAGAAAGCGGCACTCTTCGCTGAACGCTTGGTGAGAACGGATCGTAGCTCTTAAAGCGGGTTTCAGGTGATAGAAAGCAGGTTGAGTTAGGACTTCTTTATGTTTAACTGTTGAAATACTTATGAACGTCAGCTTAACTGAAGCAGGTAAAGCGAGTTAATTTTTCGAATGTTATTATATATTGCTTTAAATGGCGATTTTTGGGTATTAGAGTTAAAAGTGTGGAAATTACCTTGTTCATTTTGAACAATGATGAAGTAGAATTTCAAACGGTAAATGTGATTAGGAAAAGCTGCTTAGGATCACTTCATACCCGCTTGGACACGGTATTACACTCTCGTACGGTTGATTTCTAATGATTTTAAATCTTATATTTTGTGGAAGTTGCTTTAGTCTTTGTGTGTCAATTTTGTTCCACGTTTTTGGTAATCAATGACCCTTCTGGTCCACCACGGCACCGCAATAGCCTTTATTTCAACAGTTTTCTTGTTTAATGAGCTATAATTTCTGCAAGAATATCTGTTCTTTCGTGCGCTTTCTACAAAGCGACACAACAGTTTGATTCGGAATACAGCACGTGCTGCCGGCCGCGGTGGTCTCGCGGTTCTGGGCGCTCAGTCTGGAACCGCGCGACTGCTACGGTCGCAGGTTCGAATCCTGCCTCGGGCATGGATGTGTGTGATGTCCTTAGGTTAGTTAGGTTTAATTAGTTCTAAGTTCTAGGCGACTGATGACCACAGATGTTAAGTCGCATAGTGCTCAGAGCCATTTGAACCATTACAGCACGTGCTCTAGTTCGGCCGTTTGCAGGCAGCGGGCGCATAATTCCAGTCCCAAAGAAAGCAGGTGTTGACAGATGTGAAAATTACCGAATAATCAGTTTAATAAGTCACAGCTGCAAAATGCTAACACGAATTCTTTGCAGATGAATGGAAACACTAGCAGAAGCCGACCTCGGGGAAGATCAGTTTGGATTCCGTAGAAATACTGGAACACGCGAGGCAATACTGACCTTACGACTTATCTTAGAAGGAAGATTAAGAAAAGGCAAACCTATGTTTATAGTATTTGTAGACTTAGAGAAAGCTTTTGACAATGTTGACAGGAATACTCTCCTTCAAATTCTGAAGGTGGCAGGGGTAAAATACAGGGAACTAAAGGCTATTTACAATTTGTACAGAAACCATATGGCAGTTGTAAGAGTCGAGGGGCATGAAAGGGAGGCAGTGGTTGGGAAGGGAGTGAGACAGGGTTGTAGCCTCTCCCAGATGTTATTCAATCTGTATATTGAGCAAGCAACAAAGGAAACAAAAGAAAAGTTCGGAGTAGCTATTAAAATCCATGGAGAAGAAGTAATAACTTTGAGGTTCGCCGATGACATTGTAATTCTGTCAGAGACAGCAAACGACTTGGAAGAGCAGTTGAACGGAATGGACAGTGTCTTCAAAGGAGGATATAAGACAAACACCAACAAAAGCAAAAATGTGGGGAGCAAAATAACTGAGGATGGTCGAAGTAGAGAAGATATAAAATGTAGACTTGCAATGTGAAGGAAAGCGTTTCTGAAGAAGAGAAATTTGTTAACATCGAGTATAGATTTAAGTGTCAGGAATGCACTAAGCAGATTCAGAAGGATTTAGGTTGCAGTAAGTACTGGGAGATGAAGAAGCTTGCAGGGGATAGAGTAGCATGGAGAGTTGCATCAAACCAGTTTCAGGACTGAATACCACAACAACAAGAACAGGCGCAGTTAGTATGTTGAAACATTATCGCACAACTTCGTGCACTGGTTAAATGTCTGTCCAGAATAGTGCATGCATAGAATCGTAATGTGAATCTCATGGAAATATTTTTATCGTATGAATGCAAAGGAGATGGTAGTATCATTGTCTCCCACCCCCGTTTTCTGTGTTTCTTCTTGCTGTAGTTAAATTGTGCTCTGTTACATTCTCACGTAATTGTTACTTACATATTTCTAGTCTGGCACCAGTTATGTGTAGTTAGGATGTGTAAACAAATACTTACATACAATAAATAATCTACGTGAAAAATAAATTGTGGTGTTGATCTTACTTACTTAATCCGATTTCCAATCCTGAATTAATCAAGTTGCTTCATGCACGACATGGAGTGCTATTTATCTGGCTATTTACGGAGACTTGCATAAATGTAATCAAATTATTAAAGTAATTCAACAAATAATTTTCCAGCTCCGTTTTTTTATAAATGATTAGGAAGGGCTTGGGCTGCTGGCGACCCTGAATTTCTAAATTTTTATCATTATTTGTGTCAGAGAAGCAGCTAGAAATGCGAGATAACGTATATGGCTCGATGAGAAACTTCGTAAAGACAGCAATACGTTACAATTAAGACTGGCCGTATGGACGCTTTGAAACGTTTAAACGTGAATAGAACAGTAGTAAATCATTGTCAGTTTAGTTCATTACCAGTTGGTGCAATTTTCAATGCAAGTATAATTAAAGTGATTTGTTCATTTGGAATTAATAACTTAAATAGCTATGCATGCTGAACACTTGCGTGTTACACAATGTATGGTTTATAAAGGTTGCATTGTTAAGAAAAGTGCCGGCAAGTCAGCAGGCAACAATCGAGTCTAGTTGCAGCCTTGGCCAGTAGTAGCTGCGGATTCGTGGAGAGGGTGTGTTGGAGTATGGTGCAATGAGCAGCTGGGATAGCGGATGTGCCGCACACAGATTTCTGTTTGAGATGTTCCATTACCTGTAACCTGAGGATGAGCACTGGTTTTTAGACGATTGTGTACAGAGCTAGCATTTAGGAGAAAAAGGCAACTGTTTTGAGTTTTTTGGCTGCAAGTGCGAGTTCAGTAATTAGGGCTATTCAAAAATTTCATTGTGTTCAGTAATACCTACGTGCTGTTAATGGCATGTTTCCAGTATTCTGATTAGCACTCCCCTATTTATATTAGTTACAAAATGCTGTATTATAAAATGAAGAAAACAAATGTTTGAAATGGAAATACCAGATGGAAAAAATCCCAACACCAAGGAGCAGTTAAGGAGGTGTGTTTCTATATGTGGAAGATGTTCTCGGTTTAAATTTCATGCCAGTCACCCGAGAGTGGCGCTAATAGCGCAAATCAGGTTCACTTTAAACACGTGCTCTATTTGTCGTGAACTTTAGTTAACGTTGAGATTGTACATAGTGAGTCGATATTAGTCAATAATGTCTTTAAGGGCCGACCCCGCGACCGCTACGGTCGCAGGTCCGAATCCTGCATCGGGCATCGATGTATGTGTGGTGTCACCGCCAGACACCACACTTGCTAGGTGGTAGCATTTAAATCGGCCGCGGTCCGTTAGTATACGTCGACCCGCGTGTCGCCACTATGAGTGATTGCAGACCGAGCGCCGCCATACGGCAGGTCTAGTCTAGAGAGACTCCCTAGCAGTTGTACAGTCGACTTTGCTGGCGATGGTTCACTGACAAATTACTCTCTCATTTGCCGAGACGAGAGGTAGCATAGCCTTCAGCTACGTTATTTGCTATGACCTAGCAAGGCGCCATATTCAGTTACTTCAAGAATGTATTCTGAACAGATAATATTGTGAATGATGTACTGTCAAGAGCGACGTTCATCATTAATGGATTAAAGTTACGTATGAAACTAATCATGTCCGCTTTTTGAATTCTGATTCCTCGTCATGTTCCAGACCTCACGTCAGTATAGTCCTTCCCTCCTCACGCCAGCCTGCGTGAGCTAAAACGCATTTCGGCCTCCACTAGTAATACGGTGTTGGCTCTTCTCCCAACACAATAGTATTTGATGTCCTTAGGTTGGTTAGGTTTAAGTAGTACTAAGTTGTAGGGGATTGATGACCTTAGGTGTTAAGTCCCATAGTGCTCAGTGCTATGTGAATCATTTTTATCTTTAAGGCGCCCGAGACATCATTGTCAGTACCTCACTAAGTTAGAACGAGGTCGTGTAATAGGGCTACGAGAAGCTGGATGTTGCTTCTGCCATGCTGGAGAAAGAGTTGGCAGAAATGCAGCCACTGTACCCGACTGCTGGCAGCGGTGGTCACGAGACTGTAGGATCACAGCAATACTGAGCTGCGGTCGGTCAAGGGGCACTACAGAGAGAGGCGGCCACCGTGTTCATACATGGCTCTGGCGCATCGTACTGCATCTGCAGCAGCAACCTGAGCAGCAGTTGGCACCACACTGACACAACGAACTGTTACTTAAAGGACAGCTCCGAGCCGGTACTCCATTGATCCCAAACCACGGCCATTTCCGTCTTCAGTGGTGTCAAGCGAGAGCTCATTGAAGGACAGGATGGAGACCTGATGAAAGCTGGTTCTGTCTCGGGGCCAGAGGTGGCTGTGTTGTTGGTTAGGAGGACACCAGTTAGCGACCTGCAACCAACCTGGCTGTGTGCAAAACATAGATTTTTGGACAACATGGTTGTAGAGATGAAGCAGCGATTATTTGTTCATAAACAGTCTTAACCGCATTTATTATTATTATACCGCCAACCCATTCAACCCAATGTAGGGATCATCTTCTGGGCGTTTACAACATTTGTCGACTGCTGGTGGTGTCAGTCCTGTCTACATAACGGCCAGGTGATGACCCCTACGTCAGGTTGAAACCGGTTAGCTGTATAATAATAACAAATGTGATTAGGACTGTTTTTGAATAATTGTGTGCAAAACACACTAGACCTGTGCCAGGAGTTACGTTCTGGGGTGCGAGTCCTTACGACTGGAGGAGCGCTCTCGTGGGTATCCCACGCTCCCTGACTGCAAGTTCATGCGTCAACCTGGTGATTCGACATGCAGTGCCGCCATTCATGAAGAGCATACCAGGGAGTGTTTTCTAACAGGATAACGGTCGCCCACATACAGCTGTTGTAACCCAACATGCTCGACAGAAAGTCTACGTGTTGCCTCGGCGTGTTAGATCCGACATTTCTCCAAGTACAAAAGGGGCATCATTGGATAACAAGTCCAACGTCGCCCACAAACGGCATTAACCATCCCTGTGTTGACTGAACAAGTGGTCCAGACAGGGAACCCCCTCGCACAAACTGATACTCGGCATGCACGTTTAACAGAGCGAGGTGGCGCACTGGTTAGTCTCGCATTCTCGAGGACTACAGTTCCAACCAGCGTCCGGCCATCCTGATGTAGGTTTTCAGTGATTTACCTATATCTCTCCAGGCAAATGCCGGCACGGCTCCTTTGAAAGGGCGCGGCCGACATCCTTCCCCAGCCTTCCCCATCCTTACCTAACCCAATGGGACCGATGACCTCACTGTTTGGTCTCCTCCCGCTAGCCAACCTGTAATGTTGTTGCATTAATTTGTGGTGTACGCGGTGCTGATATTCAACACCATAAAAGCGGGTTAAAGGCTGTGATCCGTTTGGGGAAGTTAACCTTGCATTACTGAGATGCTGCTCTCCAGCAGACAGGCTTGTCTGCTACCCTCAAGCATGCAACTAAAAAGACATTTGCTCATTCATCCTTTCACACAGAAAGGAAGGGGGATGACAGTATCTTATCATACACAGTATATAAAAGAAAGCGGATGTAGGTTCCGTATGAGACTGTGTGACATGAATTACATATAAACTGTGTTTTAAAGTGTAGTAGTGTGAAAGATCGTTCTTCTTTAAGTGTAAAAGTAACACGTTCAACTACTCAGTCTCCTCCCAGATAATCAGAAACGCCACAGTACATTTAGAAGAGGAATTTATGACGTAAATGACAACAGATTTAAGAAATTAACGTGAAAGGAATCCAACAGAGACCTTTCAAACCTACCAATCAACCAGGCACGTTTGCATGCTTCCACTCAACATTCTGGCTGTTGCACTGGTTATTAATGTACCAGTATTTCACGTTTGCAACGGCTTATCTCCTGCTTGCTTCAGCCTGTGATCTGGCAATGCTGATCATTTAAATATGTTACTTACACAAATGTATCACCGAAATTTCATTACCATAAATTATTTTCTGGTGTTGTGGTATTTTTTCCCGTCAGTATAATTTACAGAAAACGGGATGTATTTCATATTAATTAAAATCATACTCCTAAAATGTAATGTGCACGAATAAGTCCATATTAAAAAGCACGGTAGCAACGCCGATTCTAGATCTGAGTCTGTAATCGTAATTTAGAAGTCAGATACCTCCCAGATAGTTAGCGAGAAAGCCAGTTACACACAGTTTGAGTATAGAATAATGCAGTTCACTCTCGAATTGTTGTAATATGTTTGTCCTCAAGTACATATTTGCAGTTTGCATACTCAGAGACTCTTTTGTGAGACGTTCATGCATTCAGTCGTAATAGGTTGACTTCCGGACACGCCTTTGTAACCTCCCAATAGTTAAAAACATAAGTATATAATTGACATTTAGTGTAATCTCGCAACAGATAAATTCCGTAACCTACCAAAAATACAATTTGACTGTTGTTGTTTGTTGTCGTGGTCTTCAGTCCTGAAACTGGTTTGATGCAGCTCTCCATGCTACTCTATCCGGTGCAAGCTTCTTCATCTCCCAGTAGCTACTGCAACCTACATCCTTCTGAATCTGCTTAGTGTAGTCATCTCTTGGTCTCCCTCTACGATTTTTACCCTCCACGGTGCCCTCCAATACTAAATTGGTGATCCCTTGATGCCTCAGAACATGTCCTACCAACCGATCCCTTCTTCTGGTCAAGTTGTGCCACAAACTTCTCTTCTCCCTAATCCGATTCAATACTTCCTCATTAGTTATGTGATCTACCCATCTAATCTTCAGCATTCTTCTGTAGCACCACATTTCGAAAGCTTCTATTCTCTTCTTGTCCAAACTATTTAACGTCCATGATTCACTTCCATACATGACTACACTCCATACAAATACTTTCAGGAATGACTTCCTGACACTTAAATCTATACTCGATGTTAACAAACTTCTCTTATTCAGAAACGCTTTCCTTGCCATTGCCAGTCTACATTTTATATCCTCTCTACTTCGACCATCATCAGTTATTTTGCTCCCCAAATAGCAAAACTCCTTTACTACATTATGTGAATCATTTCCTAATCTAATTCCCTCAGCATCACCCTACTTAATTCGACTACATTCCATTATCCTCGTTTTGCTTTTGTTGATGTTCATCTTATATACTCCTCTCAAGACCATTCCATTCAACTGCTCTTCCAAGTCCTTTGCTGTCTCTAACAGAAATACAATGTCATCGGCGAACCTCAAAGTTTTTATTTCTTCTTCATGGACTTTAATACCTACTCCGAATTTTTCTTTTGTTTCCTTCACTGCTTGCTCAATATACAGATTGAATAACATCGGGGAGAGGCTACAACCCTGTCTCACTCCCTTCCCAACCACTGCTTCCCTTTCATGTCCCTCGACTCTTATAACTGCCATCTGGTTTCTGTACAAATTGTAAATAGCTATTCGCTCCCTGTATTTTACCCCTGCCACCTTCAGAATTTGAAGGAGAGTATTCCAGTCAACATTGTCAAAAGCTTTCTCTAAGTCTACAGATGCTAGAAACGTTGGTTTGCCTTTTCTTAATCTTCCTTCTAAGATAAGTCGTAAGGTCAGTATTATCTCACGTGTTCCAACATTTCTACGGAATCCAAACTGATCCTCCCCGAGGTCCGCATCTACCAGTTTTTCCATTCGTCTGTACAGAATTCGCTTTAGTATTTTGCAACTGTGACTTATTAAACTGATAGTTCGGTTATTTTCACACCTGTCAACACCTGCTTTCTTTGGGATTGGAATTATTATATTCTTCTTGAAGTCTGAGGGTATTTCGCCTGTCTCATACATCTTGCTCACCAGCTGGTAGAGTTTTGTCAGGACTGGCTCTCCCAAGGCCGTCAGTAGTTCCAATGGAATGTTGTCTACTCCAGGGGCCTTGTTTCGACTCAGGTCTTTCAGTGCTCTGTCAAACTCTTCACGCAGTATCGTATCTCCCATCTCATCTTCTTCTACATCCTCTCCCATTTGCATAACATTGTCCTCAAGTACATCGCTCTTGTATAGACCCTCTATATACTCCTTCCACCTTTCTGCTTTCCCTTCTTTGGTTAGAACTGGGTTTCCATGTGAGCTCTTGATATTCATACACTGGTTCTCTTCTCTCCAAAGGTCTCTTTAATTTTCCTGTAGGCAGTATCTATCTTACCCCTAGTGAGATTACATCCTTACATTTGTCCTCTAGCCATCCCTGCTTAGCCATTTTGCACTTCCTGTCGATCTCATTTTTGAGACGTTTGTATTCCTTTTTGCCTGCTTCATTTACTGCATTTTTATATTTTCTCCTTTCATCAATTAAATTCAATATTTCTTCTGTTTCCCAAGGATTTCTACTAGCCCTCGTCTTTTTACCTACTTGATCCTCTGCTGCCTTCACCACTTCATCCCTCAAAGCTACCCATTCTTCTTCTATTGTATTTCTTTCCTCCATTCCTGTCAATTGCTCCCTTATGCTCTCCTTGAAACTCCGTACAACCTCTCGTTCTTTTAGTTTATCCAGGTCCCATCTCCTTAAATTCCCACCTTTTTGCAGTTTCTTCAGTTTTAATCTACAGTTCATATCCAATAGATTGTGGTCAGAGTCCACATCTGCCCCTGGAAATGTCTTACAATTTAAAACCTGGTTCCTAAATCTCTGTCGTACCATTATATAATCTATCTGAAACCTGTCAGTATCTCCAGGCTTCTTCCATGTATACAGCCTTCTTTTATGATTCTTGAACCAATTTGACTAACCTTGTAATAAAAAATGTGACTCATATATAACCTTTCAACTGACTGTGAATGTAAACTGCTAAATGTGGACGTCAGCAGTGCTGCGTAATGGCCCTGAAAGATCAAACTGAATAAATTGAAAATTCTTACCTCAATAAGGTCGGCGGATAACGCATACATATCTGCTCCTATAAGAAATTTTTCTGGCACAGCTCATTGTAATGCTGGCTGATAGTTTTATCATGTACAAAAAGAAACAACTGATTTTTCTTTACAATAATCGCGATGACCATGGATTGGAGAAATTAGTAAATTCTTTAAAGTGAGATGAATGATTGTCAAAAGTTAATTTTTATAAGAAAGACCATTATTAAGAAATTTTTTAAAAATCATTTACATGGAACTTGATACAACAATACTACATATGCGAGAGGCTGCTTTTACCTTACACTACATCGCTCAGACACCGCCATCGCTCCACACGACCGGCCCAGCCAACTTCATACACCAGACTGCTAGCTACTGTTTACTCTGACTGCCACACAGTTCCTACTACAGCCAACACTGCTCTCTGGTCTGAGATTCTCTTATAGCTTACATATCGCAGGCACCGCGTGAGTAATCCATCGAAATTACATCTGCCCGAGTGCGCTAGCAATAAATTCCTTAGTCGTGGACCTCTTACACGTTTACTTGGAATATTTGCTTGGCTCATTGTCCGCTACTCGCCCCCTTTCATTTGTACCTGCAGTTCCCATACACCACGTATGGAGGATAACGGCGGTCCTATCACACTTCCCTGGGGGCGGGGGGGGGGGGGGGGCGCTCCTACATCTACATAACTACTCTGCAGTTCACATTTAAGTGCTTGGCAGAGGGTTCATAGAACCACAATCATACTATCTCTCTACCATTCCACTCCCGAACAGCGAGCGGGAAAAACGAACACCTAAACCTTTCTGTTCGAGCTCTGATTTCTCTTATTTTATTTTGATGATCATTCTTACCTATGTAGGCTGGGCTCAACAAAATATTTTCGCATTCGGAAGAGAAAGTTGGTGACTGAAATTTCGTAAATAGATCGCTCCGCGACGAAAAACGTCTTTGCTTTAATGTCTTCCATTCCAACTCGCGTGTCATATCTGCCACACTCTCTCCCCTATTACGTCATAATACAAAACGAGCTGCCCTTTTTTGCACCCTTTCGATGTCCTCCGTCAATCCCACCTGGTAAGCAATATTCTAACAGAGGACGAACGGGTGTAGTGTAAACTGTCTATTTAGTGGACTTGTTGCTTCTTCTAAGTGTCCTGCCAATGAAACGCAACTTTTGGCTCGCCTTCCCCACAATATTATCTATGTGGTCTTTCCAACTGAAGTTGTTCGTAATTTTAACACCCAGGTACTTAGTTGAATTGACAGCCTTGAGAATTGTACTATTTATCGAGTAATCGAATTCCAACGGATTTCTTTTGGAACTCATGTGGATCATCTCACACTTTTCGTTATTTAGCGTCAACTGCCACCTGCCACACCATACAGCAATCTTTTCTAAATCGCTTTGGAACTGATACTGGTCTTCGGATGACCTTACTAGGCGGTAAATTACAGCATCATCTGCTAACAATCCAAGAGAACTGCTCAGATCGTCACCCAGGTCATTTATATAGATCAGGAACAGCAGAGGTCCCAGGACGCTTCGCTGGCGAACACCTGATATCACTTCAGTTTTACTCGATGATTTGCCGTCTATTACTACGAACTGCGACCTTCCTGACAAGAAATCACGAATCCAGTCGCACAACTGAGACGATACCCCATAGCTCCGCAGCTTGATTAGAAGTCGCTTGTGAGGAACGGTGTCAAAAGCTTTCCGGAAATCTAGAAATACGGAATCAACTTGAGATCCCCTGTCGATAGCGGCCATTACTTCGTGCGAATAAAGAGCTAGCTGCGTTGCACAAGAGCGATGTTTTCTGAAGCCATGCTGATTTCGTGTCAATAGATCGTTCCCTTCGAGGTTATTCATAATGTTTGAATACAGTATATGCTCCAAAACCCTACTGCAAACCTACGTCAATGATATAGGTCTGTAGTTAAATGGATTACTCCTACTACCCTTCTTGAACACTGGTGCGACCTGCGCAATTTTCCAATCTGTAGGCACAGATCTATCGATGAGCGAGCGGTTGTATATGAGTGCTAAGTAGGGAGCTATAGTATCAGCGTAATCTGAAAGGAACATAATCGGTATACAATCTGGACCTGAAGACTTGCCCGTATCAATCGATTTGAGTTGCTTCGCAACCCCTAGGGTATCTACTTCTAAGAAACTCATGCTAGCAGATGTTCGTGTTTCAAATTTTGGAATATTCCATTCGTCTTCCCTGGTGAAGGAATTTCAGAAAACTGAGTTCAATAACTCCGCTTTAGCGGCACAGTCGTCGGTAACAGTACCATTGGCACTGCGCAGCGAAGGTATTGACTGCGTCTTGCCGCTTGTGTACTTTACATACGACCAGAATTTCTTCGGATTTTCTACCAAATTTCGAGACAATGTTTCGTTGTGGAACCTATTAAAGGCATCTCGCATTGAAGTCCGTATCAAATTTCGCGCTTCTGTGAATTTTAGCCAATCTTCGGTATTTCCTGATGATATCCTCAGCGCCCAGGTCACCGCTGCTATCAGGGCTGAAGTAGCTGACGTGAAGGGTTCGAGTGCGGTCGCTGTCGCAGGACGGGGCAGCGCAGCTGGGAAGGAAGGAGGCGGCCGCTGCGTCTAACGACGCGATGCGTCGCGACGCACCAGACGGGGTAGAGGGACAGGAGCAACTTCAGCGATCAGCGCCGGGCAGCGGCCAATCTCCGCGCCGTCCGGCCACGTCTCATCAGCCGCCTTCTGATTAACTCCGAGCCGAGCCGGGTCCCCTGCTGGATGCTGGAGCCACACTCTTTCCCGCCACTTGGAGTTACGAGTGCTCTCCAGTGCAGGCGAGCATGGCGGCCGTACTGTGCAGCTGAAGAGCTACCGCCGTCAGTGCTGGCGAAATTAAATACACTGCGTCTTGTAATGACACAAATAAACACAAGATAAAATTCAAAAATCAAATAACAATATAACATCCCGACAGCACATGATAACCACGACGCCGTTAACTCGGGCTCCCTTAACGAGTGCCGGAAGCCGACACACACAAATCTTAGTGAACAATTCTCGCTTCTTAAAACAAAACAATGAAAGCCAAGCGCACATGAATAGTTAAATCACAGTCTTAGAAGTGCCTTAACGACACCAACCGCGACTATGCCACCAAGTTAATAATAACACAGTGAGATAAAATAGCCGGCCGGAGTGGCCGTACGGTTCTAGGCGCTACAGTCTGGAGCAGAGCGACCGCTACGATCGCAGGTTAGAATCCTGCGTCGGGCATGGGTGTGTGTGTTGTCCTTAGGTTAGTTAGCTTTAATTAGTTCTGAGTTCTAGGCGACTGATGACCTCAGAAGTTAAGTCGCATAGAGCTCAGAGCCATTTTGAGATAAAAATATAAAACACTAAATGCTGCTACACTAACCAAATTGACGAGATCGTGTTGTTTAGGTCCCAGGAGACCACATATACCAAGCAGCAGTAATTCACTATGCATATACTGTCCAAAACCGCCTTTTTTAGGCAAACTTTACCTAACTCCGGGCTGGTAACAGGAACCACCTACGTGAATTCCTTCAAAAAGGAACAAACAGACAACACCAAACGTAACGCTGAGCATACCGGGTGGGCAACGACCCACTTAGCGGGATAACCAGAAGATATTCCAGTTGAGTATATAATTTAGTACCAACAAATGTCGTAACGTGCCCCCCCCCCCCTGCCACACACACACACACACACACACACACACACACACACACACACACACACACACACACACAGAAAATCTCCCAACGACGCCGTTTCACATCAGAATGAAGTTCAGAAACCGCTGTTGGAGCTTCCAGCGGAAAATCTGACGAGCCACATAAACCCACACCCGAACCTGTCAGACGACTCCGAAATTCAGCAACTAGTTGTCTCCAGGCCAGAGTATCATAGTACGCCACCGGACCTCCACATCAGACATGCAGTCGGAACAATTACGCCGCCACCGCATGGCCAGCACAGCGGCGAGTCGCCTCCGCCCCAGACCACTCTGGTCATATTACGAGGCACAACAACCTTAGCACCAGAAGGTCACGAACATTACGTTCCGTGCAGTACCCGAAACCGACTACCCTCTCGCTTTCCGCCGGCCACCGCAAACACACGCCAGCGACGTCATAGCAAATCAGCATCGGAGCGCCACGCGCACCAGAATAGCGAAGTGTAATCGATTATAGCGCGCGCTCTAAACAAGATTACAGGATAGCGGCGCGTGCCATATCCACTAACACACATTTAAATACACTGAATTTTAGAGCAGGAAGAGAGAACATAGGTTTTATTCGTATTTGCGTAAAGTCAAGTTCATGGCGTGGAACATACCTACTTCCTTCTGCATAAGCGTCTTCTGTTCTTCTTGGTAACTGCGCTGACTTCAAAACTGGCTGAAAGGTGTCATTTCTGTTAAGTCTGTAGCAGTATTGTGGTCTGCACCAGAGGTTGCATTATAACATACTCTCGATGTAAAGTATTCACTGATATGGCCAGTTCCGATTCTTTCATACACAGATAAGCGGGAGAATATGATCACCTACCTAAAGCCGGTTGTCCACCTGTGGCACGGATAACAGCGGGGACGCGTCTTGGCATGGAGGCAATGAGACCTCTGTAGGTCGCTGGAGGGAGATGGCACCACATCTGCATCCACAAGTCACCTAATTCCCGTAAATTCCAGGGAGGGGGACGGTGAGCTCTGACTCTACGTTCAACGACATCCCAGATGGCTTCGATCGGACTCAGGTCTGGTCCGTTCGGGGGCCAGCACATCAATTGGAACTTATCACAGGGTTCCTCGAACCACTCAGTCACACTCCTGGGCTTGTAACATGCTGAAAATGCCACTGCCTTCGGGAAACATGATCGTCATGTAGGCGACACTCATTGGCGGTCACGGTGCCTTGCACCAACTCGACTGTACCCATGGATTCCCGCGTTAATGTTCTCCTGGGCGTCATGGAGCCGCCGTCCAGTAGCGCAGGTGTGAAGGAGCTGTTCCCTGGACGACGCCGGATTCGCACCCGTCCACCGGCATCATTATCAAGGTATCTGGAATCATCTTATGGTGAAACGCTCTATGACTGCGCCAATGTTAAGTACTGATGGCAACGAGCCCAATTCAGTCGTAGCAGCCGATGTCTTGGCACATAAGGAGTGTTCAGTGCACTGTGTGTTCAAACACATTTGTACTCTGCCTAGCTTTAAAGTCTGATGCTAGTTCTGGCAATGTTATTCATGTCAAGTTGTGCCACAAACTCCTCTTCTCCCCAATTCTATTCAGTACCTGCCGGCTGGTGTGGCCGAGCTGTTCTAGGCGCTTCAGTCTGGAACCGCGCGATTACTACGGTTGCAGGTTCGAATCCTGCCTCGGGCATGGACGTTGTGATATCCTTAGGTTAGTTAGCTTTAAGTATTTCTAAGTTCTAGGGGACTCATGACCTCAGATGTCAAGTCTCATAGTTCCCAGAGCCATTTATTCAATACTTCCTCATTAGTTATGTGATCTACCCATTTAATCTTTAGCATTCTTCTGTGGCACCACGTTTCGAAAGCTTCCACTCTCTTGTTGTCCAAACTATTCATCGTCCATGTTTCACTTTCATACATGGCTACACTCCATACAAATACTTTCAGAAACGACTTCCTGGCACTTAAATCTATACTCGATGTTAACAAATTTCCATTCTTCAGGAACACTTTCCTTGCCAATGCGAGTCTGCATTTTATATCCTCTCTACTTCAACCATCATCAGTTATTTTGCCCCCCAAATAGCAGAACTCCTTTACTACTTTGTGTCTCATTTCCTAATCGAATTCCCTCAGCAGCACCCGTCTTAATTCGACTACATTCTATTAACATCGTTTTGCTTTTACTGATGTTCATCATTACTTCATAGTAAATATAATTAAGTCACACTGCCACTTAAGACACTCAAATTGCTTTAACATAATTTGTCATATTAGAAGTGTTGTTTCTTAGGTAACTATGATGTAATAGATACAGTATGTCTACCTCTGGTTCGATGTAAAAGAAGGCCTGGTGGCTCCAATCAGATCAAGCCGAATAAATAAATATTTACTTGTTTAAAAAATCTCCACGTCCCATTCTGTTATTATTTACGAATATTTGGCTTCTGGCATAACGTGCAAGTATGGATACAAACATGCAGAGAATTCGCAAAAACCGCAACGATAACAACGCCTAATGTGACGGAGGAAAACCGCTGGCATTAAAAATACCTTCCAGTCCTCCCGCAGTGGATAAAGACAGGTGCTTTACGATTTTCAAGGGAGTCTTATACCATTATTCCTGGAAAATAGTGCCAAGTTCATGTAACAGATGTAGAGGTCAGTAGCGATCGCGCAACGTTCTCTCCAAAGTAGACCGCAGCGACACAATGGTACTGAGAGCTACTGCCCAGGTAAGTCCTGACGGTTCATCCTCGTGTTCACAACACGAGTCCTGGACGCAGCGAGGTATGTGGAAAGGGGAACAGCATCACCATTGGGGAACAAATATTGTACCACCTGATCAGCCAAACTCATCACGTAATTCTTGACAATAACGGGTCCTAGCAGAGCAAGCATGGTGCCCTTGCAGTACAACGATGAGGCTGCCCAAACAACCATAGAACCCCCACCATGTTTCAGCCCTGACACCTAAACTTGGTGACAAGTCGGAAACAGCGTGTAATAAGACACCTCCGACCAAATAATATTCTCCTTGGTCCAGGCTTCAATACTTTGGCACCACGTGTTCCTGCTATGGGCATTTGCGTCACTGATGTGTGGTTTTCGAATTCCAACTCGCTCTCCAATTCCGTGTTCATGGAACCCCATTCGCGAATTTTTGCTACTGCCAGGTTTCGCGAATGAGGCATTCCGTTTTTCAGTGAATTTTACAGCAGTCGTCCACTTACTTTTCGTCATAATTCTCTTCAATGAACGTCTAGTACGATCGCTTGACACAGACTTTCGTCCGCGTTGTGGCTTATTGGATGATGTTACACATCAACAATTCGCCCCTGTTCGATCTCTTAGGTCGCACATTACCCACTGGCAATTGCACAAACCGCCGTTCCGAGCACATCCGGTGTAAGTGGTCTGCTTCTGTGTTGGCAGCGCTGTGCAGCGCTTTGCATTGGGTCTCTGACTGCGCTTTCTTCGTAAGAGACTCTGTGGCTCGCCGAACTCGTTGTTGGAAGTTAATCTCCAGTAGTGTTGGGCAGTTGGGAGTCAGTCGCCAGCAGTGATGGAAGTACTGTTGGACAGTTGGAGGGGAACAGCCAGCAGTGATGGATGTTAGATGTGGGAAGTTAGTATTGATGGAGCCTAGATGTCTGAAGTGTTAGCGTAGGCTAACGGTCTGCAAGTATCCGACTTGGAAATTGAAAATTAGTCAGAATTATGTATCTTTGTACTAGATGTCACTGCCGATTTATTTATGTGTTTGAACTGGATGTCACATTGTTAAGGTAAAAAATACATTATTTGGTTTGCAACAAAATCTTTCCTTTGCTAACCACATGTCTATTAGTAGTTAGTGGCTTTAGTAGTTAGAATATTTTATTTAGATGACAGTATTGGCGCTCGCCATATTGCAGTAGTTCGCGTAATGAAGATTTTTGTGAAGTAAGTGCTAAATGAAACGTATAGGTTATTGTTAAGATTTCTTTTTAGCCATGGCCATTCTTTTAAATTAATTATTTGAAGTCAGGTTATAATTTTTTTTTTTTTGAGCAGTCAAATTGCGTTGTGCTAGAACATTGTGGGTCAGTGTTGACATGACAGGAAAAAGTAAAGAGAGAAGAGGCTCAATACGTTCAGTTTTACTCAGCTGTTTCAGAGTCAAATAACGTAGAAGTTTCATCTTCTCAGTCATTCTGTAATTTAAGGACACACACACACACACACACACACACACACACACACACACACACACACACACTTAAATAATGGAGTTTCACTGGAACTGGTGAACTATTGCGGACATTGCACAGTTATCGTTCGTGGTCAGATACAATAACGCAACCTGCAGGGTTGGTTAGCATATGATTTATGTTGAAGCACCCATTTCTTTCCGTGTATCCAAATATTTTTTGAGGTCCTGTAATGGACTGTAACTACGCAAAAGTATAAAAGAATAAACAGTTTTCGCTAACAAAAGAGGTGTAAAAAATTATATATCAACGTTAAAATGTACAACACATTCTAAAGGCGACGCAGATGGCTGCTGGAAGTCAGTTTCTCTGATGAGAGTGCAAAGGAGACAGCACTGAATGAGAGGTTGCTGGATGGTTTCTGACCTTTCGCCTCTGCCACAATCCGGAGGATTTACTAAACCTGCGCAACACTCACGCTCACCACAGAGTGCACTGACCTTAGTGCTGTTCACAGTCTCTGGTTTAGTTCAGTTCCCGGAATGCTGAAGTCGTAGCTCTGGAATGATGGCTGTAGGGGTCTGTTTGGTTTCTGATTTCAATCACGCGTCCGTGGACCACTTGATTTGTAACCGTCGCTTTGAAGGTTTTTTTTCCTTGACAAAATAACGGGTGATACGATATCTCAATCTTGTAGGATTCATGCGGGCAAAGGGGCCACAGAGAACAATTTTCCTCCGACGAGTGTGTCTGTGATGTTTCCTACATGTGTATATACTTCATGACTAGGTCGTCTCCTGTATTCACGATTTTCTTTGATTCAACCGAGGATTTTCCTCAAGATCTGCCCTTCTCTTAACATTTTCAGGGTCGGATCTTTGCTGTCCATTCTCTGCCATAAAAGGTCCCCAGTCGTATTACAGTGCACTAATGTCTTGTCTTGGAATTAACTGGTTTTAAGTTCTTCTAGCAGATGCCCTTTGTCAGTTGATATGCTGTCTGCATTTTTTTCTGATCTGTGATGCGTTCTTTTGTGTTCTTAGTGTTTGGCACTATCAGCTCTCCCAGATATTTACATTTCTTCGTCCACCTTTCCACCTGTAATTCTGTGGGTGAAGACTTGATGTCTGTAATAAATTTAGTTTGCTAGAAGAAGATCTGGAATCTCTCTATTATTGCTTATGTGTTCAGTTCATCGATTTCTTCAGCAACTGTGTCTAGTGAATCGGCCAAAATTTCGTTCATACATCATGCATTTAGTTCTTAATTTATAATATTGTTTTGTATTATGTTGCTGTGGGTAGGTGCTCCAAATTAGTTCTACTCCAAGGAATGGATCCCAGCGGACTGCATTCTTCTTCTGTGATTTTTCCATATGTTGGAATAGGCGGTGGTCATTACGTTGTAAAAGCTTAACTTCGTATCCTTCTTTGTCTTGTCATTCAGAGTTATGTGTCTGGCGCCACATTTCATTTGAAAGTTATTTTCATTCTTAGTGACGTCATTTTCGTACACCTAATATCGTAGCCTAACATCTTCAAAGGTGACACCTGTTCAACTGGCTGTTTTTCCGCAACTATTTTCAAGCAAACTGGAATTTTCCCATTGAAGGTCACCACTTTCCTTTCCTTCTACCAAAATTTTTAGATCCTACGTGTTTAGTTTTGACAGCAGACTAGAGGTCATTCTCTATATTCTCAATAATCTCTGGGCATCTGCGAAGAGCTGGGTTTTATGTATTTGTGTCCTGACGTCATTTTGACACCTTGTTTAACTTACCGTTTCCACTGTCTTAACAGTGTGGTCCAAGGATATAATAAATAGTGTTAAACTTTATTTGTCCTGTGTCCTATTTCTTTCGTTCATTATACACTGAGTGTGTTGATACAATTTTTTTATTACTTGTTTTAAATATTTTATGTACCTTTACATTTCTGTGAATTTCCAAATCTTATTTTTGTACACTCTATCGAAAGCCTTTTCTTAATCTGTAACTGGGATATGAGTCCCCAGATTGTATTCTTCTCATCTTTCAGTTAACTGGGGTGCAATAGTCACATTATTACAACAGTCACTTTATGTATCACACATACTATCTGGACGAGTTAGACAGCTAAGGCGTCAGTTCTGAAAACAAGTGGCCTCTCACTCGTGTATTATGTCGGGAAATATTGCAGCACAGTATGGTTGAATAATGCCCATACAGACATGGTTGATACACATCTAACTGTGGACACAATAAAATGCACACCCACAGAATGGCTACCTGTTTTGCGTAATATCGGATCACCGAGGATATACCGTCAAGCTGCGTTGAAAATGGGATGGAAGAAATGATTCATAAATTCCGAACTGCCACTGCACCAGGACTGTGATGCCACTAAAAGAAAACGATTTAAGTTTAGGAAACCCTCCTGGAGACTTTGCAATAGGCTCACGAGCCCGTCCCGAATTCCACCTGCCTAGGAGTCTGTGGAGCACCCTAAATCGCATACGCACCAAGTATGAATCGAAGCGCAATTGAGGAATCGCTGAAAGTGGCAAGTGTGACTGCGGACACCAGTGACAAACAATACCCTATATAATCACAGAATTTCTCCTATGGAAATACGCTGGAACTCTGTCCAGAATACATGTGGTCTCTGAGGATGCAGCATCCTGGATAGAAACTTCATATATCCAAATACAACCAATTGTTTCCAAATTATAGATAATCTTTCTTCTTGTTAAAATCTTAAACTAAGAATATCTATTCCGTTTATACAATTACCTTTCTTCTATTACATTTAATTAATTCATCCAAGAGTTGTCCAAATTTATTCGCATGCGTAATACTATCTTTTCGACTTAATATAAGACCTTCCTAATCAGTATATATTATAAAACTAAGTGAACAATTTGCGTGCCGCTAAAACTCAGTCTCGGTATGATCAAGGGAGTTGTATGGTGTCGTAGCCCTCTATTCCCCATCCATGGGGAAAGTTTCCATTTTTACCTGAAGGGCATACTTTGGGAGATATAAGGACTGAGAAGTTTCGACATCTAGATATTTCTTGAACATTCCACGCTATTCGAAAACATTCCACAAAACTGCAGAATGTTTCGGAATGTTAGACAATGAACCTAGATGTTCAGTAATGTTCTGGAATCTTCTCAAATGTTCCAGACTATTCCCAAATGTTAGCAACATCTGAGATCATTGTGGAACATTCCGGAACGCTCTCGAATGTTGTGGACGTTCTGGAACATTGTGGACCAATGAAATCTTTTCTGTTATGTTCTGGAGTTCGCCCTGGTGGGGGTTGATAAAGACAGACCCGTTGTGGGTTCGAACGTCAGTTTCTTATCAGTGACGAAGGGAGGAACGGAAAAAGTAGCGAAGTGAGCGAATAAAGTCAAACAGTAAATTTCATTAGCAGGCCTTGGTGGACGAGCGGTTCTAGACGCTACAGTCTGGAACCGCGCGACCGCTACGGTCGCAGGTTCGAATCCTGCCTCGGGCATGGATGTGTGTGATGTCCTTAGGTTAGCTAGGTTTAAGTAGTTCTAAGCTCTAGGGAACTGATGACCTCAGATGTTAAGTCGCGTAGTGCTCAGAGCCATTTGAATTTCATTCCTTTACGAAGCTTTTTCTCGCTGACATCCTCCATAAAATGACGAAAGGGAATGTTCCACACTTACATTTTCGCTGTTCATGCACTAAAACTGCCACATGACGCTTGAACTTAGTTAGCCCGCCCGGTTGGCCGTGCTGTCTGTCGCACGGCTTTCCGAGCGGGAAGGAGCGCCTGGTCCCCGGCAGTAATCCGTCCGGCGGACTTGTGTCGAGGTCCGGTGAACCGGCCAGTCTGTGGATGGTTTTTAGGCTGTTTTCCATTTGCCTCGCCAAATGTGGGCTGGTTTCTCTTATTCCGCCTCAGCTTTACTATGACAGCGATTGCTGCGCAAACAAGTTCTCCAGGTACGCCTACACCACTGTTACTGTACCACGCAAACATAGGGGCTACACTCGTCTGGTGGGAGACGTTTCCTGGGGGGTCCACCGGGGGCCGAACCGCACAATAACCCAGGGTTCGGTGTGGGGCGGCGGAGGGGTGAAGTGGACTGCGGTAGTCGTCGTGGGGTTGTGGACCACTGCGGCTGCGGCGGGGACCGAGTGTCTCCTTCGTTTCTAGGTCCCCGGTTAACATAACATAACGTAGTTATAACAAACTGCAACAGTGTTCACATGTACCTCACCTCTGAATCTCCCAGAAAAATTACATCTTTGTACGACGCTTAGTTCAGGAGATGTGGGGTCTTATAGACTGAAAAAACGGTAAACGAAACATGCCATGAAGGCTCAACGCTACCGACCAGCCGCCGTGTCATCCTCAGCCCACAGGCGTCACTGGATGCGGGTATAGAGGGGCATGTGGTCAGCACACCGCTCTCCCCGCCGTATGTCGGTTTGCGAGATCGGAGCCGCTACTTCTCGAACAAATAGCACCTCAGTTTGCCTCACAAGGGCTCAGTGCACCCCGCATGTCAACAGCGCTCGGCAGACAGGATGGGCACCCATACAAGTGCTAGCCAAGTCCGTCAGCGCTTAACTTCGGTGACCTGACGGGAACCGGGGTTACCAAGGCGGCAAGGCCGTTGGCGATATACACTCAACGTATCAAAAATTATCCAATCATGCAAGACGTTTAACTTTACTACTTCGTTGCTACCAATGCTGTTTACAACACATTTCGCAGGCAGTAGGTGCATATACCACTGGAGGTACCTGCAAAATTACATCATCGTATATGTACAGCACATAGAAACACCAGAGCAAAACTCGCTAGACATACGGGTGAAATCGAAACTTAGCTAGTGACACTCACTCCACTCGTCTGCAAACGTAATGAACCCCTTGTTAATGGGAGGTAAATGCAAACTGATAGTTTATTAATCACCGTCAGTTTGAACTTAGGGCAAATAATGGTACCCTTACGGAAATTACAGCAATGATAGGGAAGAAACACCATGTACACTCACCGTGTATGCATGGAGGCCCCATTCAGACTGTTGAAAAGCCTATTCCGGAAGCGGTTCTGGGAACGGGGTGTAACCAACTGCACATTTCGACGCACGTTGGAATAAACGATGTTTATCGTCTTGGCTTCGAGATCGTACTTGGGTCACTACTAAAACGCAGTGAAGCTGACGGGATAGTAAGCACAGAAAGCTAGTGAAAACCCGAAGTTGACAACAGTGAGTGTTGGGGAAAATTTAAGCATATGTTGAAAGCATAGGCTGATGGGAATTGGAGGTGGTGTATTTATGGAAGTAAACGAGGAACTTAACTCCACCTAAATAGAAGATAAAACTGCCTGCGAAATTGTTGGGGCAAGATGCAGTATCAGGAATGGGCATAAAATTATAACTGGATCCTTCTGTTGATCACCAGAATCGTCCGCTGATGTAAAGGTCACCATTAGAGGAAATCTCAGTTCACTTGTATGTAACTACAATAATCATCGGAGGAGACTTTAAGCATGCAACAATCACTTGGGATTTTTACAGGTTTTTAACGGTGAAACATACTGTCTCTTAAATCTGCCTAGAACATCTAATGGCAGCAAATAAACTTGACCTCTTTGAGGATGTCATCATTGAAATTGATATCAGTGACCATGAGAAAGTTTTAGCGACAGTGATCATCAAAGCACAAAGGAACTAAAACTATGAGAAAGATTCACATGTCCGGTATACTAGATAAAGAAGTGGTAGTGTTATATTTCAATGAGGAACTCAGCTCAGGACTGAACCAGCAGAACAGTTCGTGATGGGAGGTACCCTAAATAGTACATAGTCACTGTAAAAAAACTTCTAAGGAAACAAAAACTACTGTATGATAGTTTTCATAGAAAACATAGCGCTATAGATAGAGAAGAGCTAAATGAAACACACTTGCATGTCAGGAGAACAATGCGTGAAGCCTTCAATGACTTTTTTAGCAGAGTAACGTTGAAAGTTCTTAAACAACATTCAAAGAAATTTAGGTCTATGTAAAGGCTTTTAGTGGCACGAAAGTAAGTGTCCAGACACTCACGCCCGAAACAAGAATTGAAATTTATGGTAGCGTATCAAAAGCAGAAATACTTTAATCCCTTTTTATTTGTTCCTTTACGAATGAAAAACAAGGAGTATTGTCCCAATTTGATGATCATGTCACTGAAAAGTTGAGTGAAGTAACATGATATTAGTGTCAGTGACATTGAGAAACAGCTGAAATCGATAAAATTGAACAAAACCCCAGGACCTGATGGAATTTCTATTAGATTCCGTACTCAATTTACGACTGAGGTGGCCCCTCTTTTAACTAAAAGCTGTATCATAAGAGCCGGCCTGTATGACCGAAAGGTTCTAGGCGCTTCAGTCTGGAACCACGCAACCGCTATGGTCGGAGGTTCGAATCCTGCCTCGGGCATGGATGTGTGTGATGTCCTTACGTTAGTTAGGTTTAAGTAGTTCTAAGTTCTGGGGGACTGATGACCTCAGCTGTTAAGTCCCATAGTGCTCAGAGCCATATTTTTTTTTTGCATTAGAAGAAACGAAAGGTGACAAGGTCACACCTGTCTACAGAGAGGGTAGCACAAGTGATAAAAAAAACTGTATCTATTTGTTTTAGAATCTTAGAACTTGTTCCGAGAGCAAACATAATGAGATATGTAGAACAGAATGACCTCATTTTCACCAAATTCCGAAACCTTAGAGCATTTGAAGCCCAACTCGCGCTCTTCTTACAAGACATTCTGGAAGCCATCGAATTAAGAAGTCAGGTAGGTGGAGTGTCCTTCCATTTCCGCAAGCCAATTGATTCAGTACCACATCAGCGCTTATTATCAAAAGTACGATCATATGGGGTATCAAGCTAAATTTGTGAATCGACTGACGGTTTTTTTGGTAGGGAGGATGCAGCAACTAACCTTGCATATCGTGTCATCATGAAATGTAGAAGTAACTTAGGGTGTACCGAAGGAAAGTTGTGACACCATAGCTGTAATACTCCAATGATTTATTTTGGCTTTTGTTTCATTTAATATTACATTGTTAAGCTTCTGTAAATGTGTTGGATTGAATAGATAACACAGAACTGTACACTCCTTTCTTTGCACAAACTTTGATGTCATGGTTTGGTTCTATGCAAAGTAGTGTATCTGTCATTTAAATTCTTTGTCCTATTTGGAGGGAACAAAACTTACTGTATGTAACGGTGATTTTGTGTGAATAATTTTTTGTAGAAATGTCCATATGTGCAAATGTTTTGTTTTATTTAAAGCATTTGGTTGCTGTTATGTAAACTGCTGATCCTAACTTAGGATTCTTAGTTTGTATATAAAAGGTGTAGTGGTTCCCCTCGGGAACAGAACTGTGTAGCGCTCGCAAATTGTGATTGGCTTAGGTAGAAAACGTGGAACAAGAGTCAGTTGGGAACGACCTACCAGTCGGGGACGAGATACTAAACTGTGCACTGCCATGTAAATGTTGCATATTGTGCTGGTCCCGAGAAAGGAATTTTCTGCCACTTTCCAATGCCTCGGATGGATGGATAAATAGCTGGAACTATTCTGGAATTTGTATCTAACATCGCCACCAAGAAATGACTGAGTCCAGCAATTCTACATGCAATTCCACCTACCAACATGCAATCGCCACCACATTACGCAATCACTTTAATGGAGCACTATAGTAATGTACAGTGAAGGATCAGCTTAATGGATGTGTTAGTGTGCTCAAATGTAAGGTAATTTATAACTGATTTTATGTACCTACCTTGATTTTTCTCCTTATCATAACACCTCTCAGGTTCCTCTCCGTTTGAACTAAAGTGATTACCGAGTGAGTGTCCCTACTGAAAGAACATTAAAGACCAGTGTTTTGGCTAATTAATGCCTATTGAACATAGTAAAAGCAAGTTAAAGTTAATGTGGCAAGAGAGTGAGTTAAAAGTTAATCATGCTTGCTGAAAATAATTTCCCTAGTAAAACTGCTTAGCCGGCCGTGGTGGTCTCGCGGTTCTAGGTGCGCAGTCCGGAACCGTGCGACTGCTACGGTCGCAGGTTCGAATCCTGCCTCCGGCATGGATGTGTGTGATGTCCTTAGGTTAGTTACGTTTAAATAGTTCCGAGTTCTAGGAGACTAATGGCCATAGCAATTGAGTCCCATAGTGCTCAGAGCCATTTGAACCAAAACTGCTTATTAATGTGTTGTTGCCAACTTCAAATTAAGAGTTCGTAAGACTGAGGCTTATAAAGTTTTGCTTATTAAATGATCACATTACTGCCTGTTGTAAATCGCAGAAGGTGAGTCAGTATCTTACATATATGTTAATTTTGTGTCTCAATGTAGTAAAAGTGGAAAACTGCAGTGTGGAACGTTATATACTCAAGTTTACAAAGTGTTTGTCTCTCCTGTGTATTAGAAGTGTATATGAATAGTATACCAGGATCCACAGTCTGCCCATTGTGTTAATACTCGGTAACAAGCAACGGAAAGACCATTAATTATGAAAACCATAATTTCTTTATTCAAATGATGCTGAGAAGCAACCTGTTAGTGGATTCCAATTAACTTTCATTTTAAATAGTAAAGTATTTAACTGAAAGAGACTTGACCTATATCCAATTAATGATTCTGCAGTTAATAGTAATAATAACGTTATAAAGACCATTCAGTTTGTGTAAGGTCTGGAACTAATAGTGTGTTTCGGTAACTGTTATAATCTTGCAAATACTTTGTGCTGCTCTAATTGTTAGTTTCAATCTTACCGTAAGCATACGTATGTGTCAAGAGTTCACTGCACTCGCGTGTGACAAAGTATAGGTTGTGTTTATCCATTCAAGTTACTAATAACTATTTTGTTGAACGAGAATGTTAATCATTCTCTTGCCTAGTTAGGCTGGCGACCGTTTTCTTTACCTGTTAAACAGTGCAGATAGGCAAAAGTTTGTTTGTTACTGTTCAAATATTTACGTAATTCTGGCTTTCATTTCCGATAAGCCACCTCCGTTAGGTACAGCACGGTCAATATAATAAAATGCCTCTCAGAGGGTAACACTGCTCTGTTGCTTTATACCAAAACTGCTTTAACAAGCTAGTTATATTTCACGACCTGCGTCCAACTTTAAGGTTATGGTATAGCAGTTGCAGACGGACGATAGTGTTATAAAGTGTGTTGGGACCGCTGCTGTCCATGTTTTCTACTAATGACCTTGTGGGCAGTATTAACAGGCTTTTTGCAGACGATTCAGTTCTCGATAATAAACTACTGTCCGAATGATGGTGCACAAGTATTCAGTCACATTTTGGTAAGATTTCAAAGTTGTGCAGAGATAGGCAGCTTGCTTTCAGAAATGAAATTATGCACTTCCCACACCGAAAAAACGCAGTTCCTGTGACTATAATATCAAAGAGCCACTGCTGGAATGGGCCAACTGATGCAGATACGCCTGTAATAAATAGAGAACCCAATAGAATAGGAATACAAAGTTAGTGGTGAACATCTTGAGCAGGTTGTTTAGAGTTACAAGAAGCTAAATATGACGAGCATCTGCAATCAGTTTTAGGGATGGCTCATGGATGCTTTAGATTTGTTGGCAGATCGCTGAAAAAAATTCAGTTTATTTGTAAAGGAAGCCGCATACTAGATATTAGTGCGGCCAGTTCTTGTGTAGTGCTCCAGTTGTTTACGTCATTATCAAGCAGGTAGTCTACAACACTAGACACTGAATGAATTTACAGACGCGCCCTCAGGGTCTAACAGGTTAGCATAAGCCATACGAATGCCCAACAAAGGTGGTCGGGGAACGTAAATGGAAGTTCTTGGGGATACTGATGTATCTGACGGGTAATCTCGATGGGCAATTTGCGAAACCTGTATTTGAAAATGACTGCGGCCATTATGCTGCTAACAACTTACATTTCGTGTAACTGTCCTGAAAATGAGATTAGAAGATAAGGCATGTACAGAGCCATGCAGGCAGTAATTTCACCGTCGCTCAATACTCGAATGTAATAGGAAAGAAACTCGATAATATAGATACGAAATACCCTCCGCCGCGTAGCGTGCTGTACGATGCGGAGTCTATAGACCATAATTCAATTAATGACGGACACAGCCCTGCTAATTCTGACTGCCTCTAATTACATTTGCTGGTGGCGTTCGTAAAAGCATCAATGTTTTACTAGCCACCTCTTGTTGCCGTCGATCTGTAATGGCCTTCTAAAGAGCTACCATAAACGCAATTTGTCGATACATTACTCTGTGGCAAAAACAAAGGCGGCAGTGAGACAGTGCGTTATCATACCTCATAAATTCGCTGCAGGTGACAGAGAAACTGGTATGTATTACCCGCAACGATGCGAGGGGCACGTTCTCTGCAACTGTCATACTTCATAACATTGAAGCAGCCCTCGTCGAAGATTTGTATCTGACACACTTTCAATCTCTTCATAATAGACTTCTTCGTTAAACACAACCCTTCAACATAGAGCGCGGGGACTGAGCAAAAAACATACATACATTTTGAAAGAATGGACAAGCCACCACATGTACTCCCATTTTCGTTTTGCCACAGTCTCATGCTTACTGTTGAAGGTAACAACAGTCAGGAAAATAGTTCGCTTTCAGATATAATACAATCAGATGACACACATTTGGTACAATTTTCTACCCTACGATATTACGTAATATTGTAACACGCCCGGGGGTATTTATGGTGGCAGAACTTTAAACTGGTTTCATTTTTCCCTTCTTGACCGTGAGCCCTGTACACACCACGTACCTGATAATATAGCGGCGGTCGTATTGTTCTCCTCCACGCTGCTGCTGGCTCGCCTGGAATTACACTACTGGCCATTAAAATTACTACACCACGAAGATGACGTGCTACAGGCGCCAAATTTAACGCCCAGGAAAAAGATGCTGTGATATGCAAATGATTAGCTTTTCAGAGCATTCATACAAGGTTGGCGCCGGTGGCGACACCTACTACGTGCTGACATGAAGAAAGGTTCCAAACGATTTCTCGTGCACAAACAGCAGTTGATCGGCGTTGCCTGGTGAAACGTTGTTGCGATGCCTCGTGTAAGGAGGAGAAATGCGTACCATCACGTTTGCGACTTGGATAAAGGCCGGATTGGAGCCTATCGCCATTGCGGTTTGTCGTACCGCGACATTACTGCTCGCGTTGGTCGAGATGACTGTTAGCAGAATATTGAATCGGTGGGTTCAGGAGGGTAATACGGAACGCCGTGCTGGATCCCAACGGCCTCATACACTAGCAGTCGAGACGACAGGCATCTTATCCGCATGGCTGTAACGGATCGTGCTGTCACGTCTCGGTCCCTGAGGCAGCAGATGGGGACGTCTGCAAGACAACAACCATCTGCACGAACAGTTCGACGACGTTTGCAGCAGCATGGACTGTCAGCTCGGAGGCCATGGCTGCGGTTACCCTTGACGCTGCATCACTGACAGGAGCGCCTGCGATGGTGTACTCAACGACGCACCTGGGTGCGCGAATAGCAAAACGTCATTTTTTCGGATGAATGCAGGTTCTGTTTACAGCATCATGATGGTCGCATCCGTGTTTGGCGACATCGCGGTGAGCGCACATTGGAAGCATGTATTCATACCATTTTGGCGTATCACCCGACGTGATGCTATGGGGTGCCATTGGTTACACGTCTCGGTCACCTCTTGTTCGCATTGACGGCACTTTGAACAGTGGACGTTACATTTCAGATGTGTTACGACCCGTGGCTCTACCCTTCATTCGATCCCTGCGAAACCGTACATTTCAGCACGATAATGCACGACCGCCTGTTCCAGATCCTGTACGAGCCTTTCTGGATACAGAAAATGTTCGACTGCTGCCCTGACCTGCACATTCTCCAGATCTCTCACCAATTGAAAACTTTTGGTCAATGGTGGCCGAGCAACTGGCTCGTCACAATACGCCAGTCACTACTCTTGATGAACTGTCGTACCGTGTTGAAGCTGCGACGGCAGCTGTACCTGTACACGCCGTCCAAGCTCCGTTTGACTCATTGCCCAGGCGTATCAAGGCCGTTATTACGGCCAGAGGTGGTTGTCCTGGGTACTGATTTCTCAGGATTTATGCACCCATATTGCGTGAAAATGTAATCACATGTCAGTTCTAGTATAACATATTTGTCCAATGAATACCCGGTTATCATCTGCATTTCTTCTTGGTGTAGCAATTTTAATGGTCTGTAGTGTATGAATCAAAATATGCAAGTGGGTTTAGGGGAGCCACTCAACGTTAAGCACAACACTGTTCTACTTGTACGTCTGGTGTGAACGTCTATATTCTGAGACGATAAGAAAACTGCAGGTTGCACTGTTTACACTCTAAGTCATAAGCGTTTATGCCAATTGGCATATTTATGATTATCTGTCCACAATATTACTTTAACGAGCGTACGCGTAACCGACACGACGCGGGTGATTGTTGAAGATGCGGAGGCCGAATGATCGCACGAGAGTTCTTACACTCGTCATGCAGACACAGATACCTGGTACCAGTCCTCTTTGTCACTAGTAATAATACAACTCTGTTCATAATGTTAAATTTTCAGTTCTCAGTTCTCACTTGTACGTGCGTGCGCGTAACCGTCACGGGGCAGCTGATTGTTGATGACCGAACACACGTTCTCACGCTCGCTACAAGATACTGGCACTTGATTGCACTTGTTTGTGGTAATTTTTTTTACTGATTCTCATTAGTTTATTCCAGGAGGCCGAACACAGCGCGATGACTGATGTACGGTACGATACGCAAACGGGCGGATACTTAAAACGTTATCGGCGGCACTGCTCATATTTAATTACTTCTTTGCGCGCTTTTTACTGAATCCACTTCCATATCTCATTACTTCACTGTTATAGCAGTTGTAGCAATCCTTCAACTTACATAACAATGCCTTTCACGTGTAGAGCTATCCACAGTACACACATAACAGCACCGTGTCCCGCGCTCGACTCTTCAAAACGCAGTCGCCTGCAAAGATACTCCGCAACCAAGCCAGCGATATGACAATATGCTTACAATTGTTGTTAATGGTACGATAGTAAATAAAGATTGCACCACAGGTTATTTTTTATCAATTTCTATAGCCTTCAAGTCGGCTGTATAACATACACTGAAGAAGGCCACAAGGAGACAAGCGGCTTCGTCCAGTTGTGTGTCACTATAACGTTGTCAGCTGCCGACCTAAACTCACATATACGGATGTCTGCTGTGGATATGCAACACAAGCAGATCGCAGCACGGCAGGTATGCTTGTGGTTACTTGTCGCAACACTGCTCTCGTAAAAAGCCACTCAAGTTTCTTCAAGTGTTTCATTTCTAAGTTTTCAACTTAGAGGTCATTAGTCCCCTAGAATTTAGAACTACTTAAACGTAACTAACCTAAGGACATCACACACATCCATGCCCGAGGCAGGATTCGAACCTGCGACGTAGCGGTCTCACGGTTCCAGACTGCAGCGCCTAGAACAGCACGGCCACTTCCGCCGGCGGAATCCTTACAGAATCACTTCGTTGTCTCTCCTACGTTTCGGAAATTTATTTCTTAGGAAGAGGTTGATGTATCAAATTGAAATTAATGTCACATCACAAGGTACAGCCACTTAGGTCACATAATTTGAAATTCGCAAATTCATTCATCAAAACCTGCCGGGTACTTCTCTTTGAAGTAGAATCGTAACATCTGGCAAGAAACAAGGTTTCACAGTGCAAATAAAGGAAAGAAATGAAAAAAAATAGTTAATTTTTGATTCTATCAGACAGAAAAATGTCATCTGTCATCCGACTTCAAATCTGAAATAAAAACATTCTTGAAAGTCTTACAACCCTGGAATCGATTCCTTGCTTATATGAATGTCAGTAACTGGCAAACATTGTCGAGATTATTTTATTTCCCTTTATGCTAGTGCTGTTTCTAAAACGTTCACGAATTTGTTGTCACTATATTTTCTTGATCACATCATAAGTTATTCGGGCAGAAACATACACAGTGTACATCAGACTTTAAGAAAAGTGCGTTGTAGAGGTTGCGCTAGCACGTGACTAGATAAAGGGAACACTAGATGAAAAGGCAAGGGAGTATTCAGAAGGATCTTCACAACTCTGACCGCATATATTTGAGAAATTGGGATAGCTAGGCCTAGAAAGGTGTGGTTTGCAGCATAATATATATATATATAATATAAATGGGGTGGTCCATTGATTGTGACCGGGCCAGATATCTCACGAAATAAGCGCAAAACGAAAAAACTACAAAGTACGAAACTAGTCTAGCTTAAAGGTGGAAATCAGATGGCACTATGGTTGGCCCGCTAGACGGCGCTGCCATAGCTCAAACGGATATCAACTGCGTTTTTTACAATAGGAACCCCCATTTTTATTACATATTCGTGTTATACGTAAAGAAATATGAATGTTTTAGTTGGACCACTTTTTACAGCGCCTTCTATCACAAAGGAAAAAAGTAGTCAAACTAAAACATTCATATTTCTTTACGTACTACACCAATATGTAACAGAAAATGGGGTTTCCTATTGTAAAAAACGCAGTTGATATCCGTTTGACCTATGGCAGCGTCATCTAGTGGATCAACCATAGCGCCATCTGGTGTCCCCTTCAAGCTAGACGAGTTTCGTTCTTTGTAGTTTTTTCGTTTGAAGCTTATTTCGTGAGATATTTGACCCGGTCACTATGAATGAACCACCAAATATATATATATATATATATATATATATATATATATATATATATATATATATATATAATTCTTTGCCCTTTATCTATTGACAAAAATGGCCACGCTCCGCCACTACACGACAGAGTGTGTGTAGAATGGTTGAGAGAGACCAAATCTGATACCCAGATCCAGTAGAACTTAGGGACACGTACAGAAGTGCACCAAGATCAGCAATTGGTTCACGAGTTTCAACGAATTCGGCAGTGGCGTGAAGAGGACGAGTTCTGGGTGTCCGAGCACTAGTGACGCAGATGTGGAGCTGGTGCAACAGACACATACCTGGAGCCCAACCTAACCATTCCACCAACCGCCTCGATGTTTGCAGCCAACAAGAGCCAAGGTGCACAGGGAACTACACAGAGAGACTGAGGCCCCATGCCCACGAGGCGCAGCTGCTGCATCAACCTGATGAAAGGCCAAAGGACAAGGAATTGCAATTGAGAGCCGGCCGAGCGGTTCTAGACGCTACAGCCTGGAACCGCCCGACCGCTACGGTCGTAGGTTCGAGTCCTGCCTCGGGCATGGATGTGCGTGATGTCCTTGGCTTAGTTAGGCTTAAGTAGTTCTAAGTTCTAGGGGACTCATGACCTCAGAAGTTAAGTCCCATAGTGCTCAGAGCCCTTTGAACCATTTGATAGTGAGGACATGCTATGCAGGGTGTGGGAAGAACTGGAATCTTCTTCTTTTTCTTTTTCTTTCGTCCCGCATCGTTGCAGGGTTGGCATGGTTATTTAACGGATTTTGCACGGTTAGTGTAAGGGGTAGGCGGATGGTTTTCCTGTCACCCCCCGTTACTTCTCACACCGGGATGGGATATGTATGAGGTGTGTGAGAAAGGTAGCGAGACGTAAAACACAGAGAACGATATGTTGTTCTACTTGTGTAGAGCTGTGTGTTCATCCCTTTCAGATGTGCAGTGAGTGTTTCAGCTCGCAACACCAATCACTTGATATTTGAGAGCTCCATCGGTGAAGTTGAGTTTTTGTTACGTGTTACGAAAATGGGACAGCGGAATTTAGAGCAACTTTGTGCCATCAAATTTGGTGTTAAACTTGGAGAATCCAGAAGTGTGACCTTTGAAAAGTTGAAGCAGGGTATGGGGAACATTCCTTGTGAAGAGCACAAGTTTTTCACTGGCATAAGTCGTTTTTGGAATGCTGAGATTGCGTTAAAGATGAACCTCGCTCAGGAAGACCTTGGAGTTCAAAAGCAGCCGAAAACGTCTAACGTATGTGGACTGTTATGAGATCAGATCGACCTCTAACGATAAAGACGATGGGTGACCTTTTAAACTTTCAAAATTTTGACCGATGTACACGCCAAGTGTCTGCATAGAGTGCTGTTCTCATGGAAAAGTGCGAAAGTGTTCTAAATGTTTGGGAGTCCTGTAACTGAAGCGCGACTTGAGTAGCAGCAAGGTATTTAATACACTGCAGTGCCAAAGAAACTTGTATAGGCATAATTATTAAAATGCAGAGAGATGTAAACAGGTAGAGTACGGCGCTGCTGCCGGTAGCGCCTATATAAGAAAACAAGTGTCTGGCTCAGTTCTTGGCTCGGTTACTACTGCTACAACCAAATGGTTCAAATGGCTCTGAGCACTAGGAGTCTTAATATCGGAGGTCACCTGTTCCCTAGAAGTTATAACTACATAAACGTAACTAACATAAGGACATCACACACATCCCTGCCCCAGACAGGATTCGAACCTCCGACCGTAGCAGTCGCGCGGTTCCGGACTGAGCGCCTAGAACCGCTACACCACCGCGGCCGGCACTGCTACAACCGCAGGTTGTAAAGATTTAAGTGGGTTTGAACGTGGTGTTCTAGTCGGCGCACGAGCGATGGGATACAGCATCTCCGAGGTAGTGATGAAGTGGAGATTTTCCCGTACGACCATTTCATGAGTGTACTGTGAAAATCTGGAATGCCGTAAAACATAAAATCTCCGTCATCACTGAGACCGGAAAATGTTTCTGCAGGTACGGTACCAAAGACGACCTAAGAGAATCGTTGAACGTGTCAAAAGTGCAACCACTCAGCAAGTAACTGCAGATGCAATTTCAGTACTGGGTCATCAACAATTATGACCGTGCGAACCATACAACGAAACATCATCGATATGGGCTTTTGGAGCCGAAGGCCCACTCGTATAACCTTGATGACTGAACGACACAAAGCTTTACGCCTCGCCTTGCCCTTGAACACTGACACTGGACTGTTGATGACTGAAAACATGTTGCCTGGTCCAACAAGTGTCCTTCCAAATTGTATCGAGTGGATGGACGTGTACGGGTATCGAGACAAGCTCGTGAATCCAAGGACCCTGCATGTCAGTAGGGGACTATTCAAGCTGTTTTAGGCTCTGTGATGGTGTGGGTCGTGTGCAGTTGGAGTGATAAGGAACCCCTGATACGTCTAGATACGACTGTGACAGGTGACACGCACCTAAGCATCCAGTCTGATCAGGTGCATCCATTCATGTCCATTGTGATTCCGACGGACTTGGCAATTCATGAAATGTATAGGTTATTGTTAGTCAGGGCTATAATTTTTCAAAGGGTGGTTTCATAATCAGGTGTGAAAGTGCGTTGGTTATGAATGGAAGTAACAAATGCACCTCGTAAGTTCAGCGGTTTTACCGAAACAGTCAATTCAGTTAAATTTTTGGCATCAGCTGTTGAGCCTTCATGGTATTGTGCTCTTTGCAATGTAGCAGCGGTCTGTCTGTAATATCGTGGAACCCAGCCTTATATTTGTCATGTAGTGAACTTTCGAGCGAGACTACTCACCACTGTGGCGGTTTGGGGGTTGGGTTGTTTGGGGGTGGAGACCAAACAGCGAGGTCATCGGTCTCATCAGATAAAGGAAGGACGTCGGCCGTGCCCTTTCAAAGGAACCATCCCGGCATTTGCCTGGAGCGATTTAGGGAAATTACAGAACTAAATCAGGGTGGCCGGACGCGGGATTGAACTCCTCCCGAATACGAGTCCAGTTTACTGAGCACTGCGCCACCTCGCTCGGTAATTCATAACTGCCTCGGGCATGGAAGCAATAGTAGAGATGGCAGAAAAAACAGCACATGCAATGCTAATCTTTATTCGAGTGAAGATTATAGTCAGTGGTTCACATTGTCGAGTATAATAATACGGCTAGAGACCATGGTCCAACAAAGGAAACCCAGCCAGAGACGTCTATGGGAGCTCTGCAATTTATTGTTGCCAGCGTGCAAGTACACGCGGCTCCCCTCTACCTGAATTGTCGTCAGTTGACAAAAAGAAGCCTCGTCTCCAATGAACAATGCTCTCGCACAGCGGAAAGCTTTGATTGGAAGAGGAAAAGAAAGAGAAATGAGAAAAAAGGTTATGTCAGAAAAGAAAAAAGGCTCAGTTCTGCAAAAAATAAAATTTCTCACAGCTCCACTGAATACTGATTCCGCGATAAGATGCATTTGCTCTAGGTGCGAGAATGTGATTCTGAAGGTGGCTGGGTGTGACGCGATTAGTGTAACGAGAGGTTAAATGAGGGCTGTGCGAATTATAAATGTGTAGGACGTTATCTCTGCGAATGCTGCTACAGAATTTCGTGTTCTAACTCTCGCCCGAGTGAATGCACAGTCTTATCAACCTCTGCGGATAAGAGTTCTCAATGAACGCTTTTGTTGTTCCGACCTCATTGTGTCTGTAGTAAGAATTTAAAATGAATTAATTTTTCTTCATTTGCTCCTGTCAAAGGCCCACTGCTGCAATACAAACAGCTATATACAGGGGATGGGCAAAAATATAGAAACACCTGTGATATACCTTTTGCATTTCTTACTTTTATGTTTTCATCCTCTTTAAAAGCAAAGAGGAAAGATGAGGTGGTAGTAGCCCAGCGTAGAGCCTGTGCCTACCGTCAAGTATTTTTGACTTTCAGATGTTAAAAGACAGAGCAGTCTTTTGTTCTTGTACGAGTTGTTGGAAGGAAGGTTTCGCTCAGTGAGTGAACGAGTGAGAACCGCCATTTTTTAGCGAGTAATTGCAGACCGCCATTGTGTGTATTTTCTATGTGCATCGAACGGAAATGTAGTAGTGTTTTATTAACCGAATATTTGTGAGAGTTATTATTATTTCAAGTAGTAATGCAATAAGAAGAACAGAAGCCCACCTGTGTACTTCGGAAAATTTACGAAGATCCGAATATAACAACACGGCCACAGTCAAGGAGACGGCGATCGGACATAATATTAATAATTGGTACGCATAAAATACTATGAAGACGATTTATTTATATAAATATAAACTAAAATGATTCCTTTCCCGTTACAGGCAATGCCTAGCTTATTGTGCTTGCCCTTCATGCCAAAGAATTAATCTGTTTAATTCATCCATTTTAAAAAAGCCACACATTCCAACATTTTATCATCATTCATTCCCTATCCTATTATATTATCATTTTATTATATTATGCACCGCGAGAAATTCAGATGCTGTCCAAGGCGGCAAGTGGGGCTATTGTACTTGAGTACGAAAGGCATCTCTGCAATGTCTTCAGTGCGTTTCAAATTTCAGTCGTGGTTAGGACCGTGTTCTGTGCAGCTGTGACTGCACTATGTCGGAACTAACCGGATTCGAAAGTGGCAAATTGTTGGTGCTCTATAACCAAGAGAGACGAAGCGTTCGGTGTTTCAGGAGGCGACGTGTCAAAATCCTAGATGCTACTCCAGGTGGGTGTAAAATGAATGTGCGCAACGCAAAATACTGGACGCGAAAATAAAGAGTTGGTCCTGCCTGACTACCCTCTGAAGCAGATCTTAGGGCTTCTTAACTGTGATATTATGAAAATCGCTGACTGCACTGTGTGTAGTCTGTGTCTGGTTGGACTCATTGTTGGAATATTCGGTAATGTAGTGTTGGGGAGTTGGATGTGAACAGGGCATAGCGTTGGGCAGTTGGGGGTGAGCCGCCAGCAGTGGTGGCTGTGCAGAGAGAGAGAGAGAGAGAGAGAGAGAGAGAGAGAGAGAGAGAGATGCCTGAGTTTTGAGAGGTTACTATGATCAGACGATCTAGACGTGAGTTCGTCAGAAAAAGGAAATTTGTAAGACTGGATGTCATGAACTTTATATATATATATATATATATATATATATATATATATATATATGAATTTTCAACACTATTAAGGTAAATACATTGTTTGTTCTGTATTAAAATCTTTCATTTGCTAACTATGCCTATCAGTAGTTAGTGCCTTCAGTAGTTTGAATCTTTTATTTAGCTGCCAGTACTGGCGCTCGCTGTATTGCAGTAGTTCGAGTAACGAAGATGTTTGCGAGCTAAGTGATTCGTGAAAGGTATAGGTTATTGTTAGTCAGTGCCATTTTTTGTAGGGATTATTGAAAGTCACACTGCCTTGCGCTAAAAAAGAGCTGCAGCCATGGACTGTGCGGCTGGTCCCAGCGGAGGTTCGAGTCCTCCCTCGGGCATGGGCATGGGTGTGTGCGTGTTCGTGTGTGTGTTTGTCCTTAGGATAATTTAGGTTAAGTAGTGTGTAAGCTTAGGGACTGATGACCTTACCAGTTAAGTTCCATAAGATTTCACACACACAGAAAACTGAGTACGTCCAATTTAGCTCGGCTTTTTGAAAATCAAATAACGTAAGAGTTTTTCCAGCACTGTCATTCTTTACATTCACAGGGGAAGTTTCATCTTAAAAATACCATTTCCTACCTAGTATTACTGATCAAGCGCGCAAGTCTGCCCCTTTTCATGGCTACACGATCTAATATGAATAACGCGAGACGACTGTCATAGACGTCCTTCAGAAGTGGGCAATGTCAACGATGAAGCCCAGAAATTGAAGTTTAAGTTGAAATTCACTATTTTATGATATTCCATGTGTTCTGTAGAGGAGTTGCTCGTGGTAGTTCAGTCATTTGATGCGATGTGCCACCTGTATGTACGGCTTACATGATCAACACAAGGTGTAGTAGGCATAAGTGTCAATATTTCTGCTGTTGACTTAGGACGGTGTACTGAACAACATTACATCAGTATTTACTTCATTTACGGACTAACAATTATTACAAATTATTAAACTTCGTGTGTTTTCACGTTGATCTGAACCTTCAAGAACATGTGGAAAGAGCAAGCCATTAATGCTTATTTTCACCTGGAAAGGAGGTCAGGTGTTGAAATACTGATACATGACACAAAACGTTAGTTTCTACTGACAGATGCGGTGTATTTAATGGTGCAGCTACGACCGTGCAGAAAACATCATCTCTAAAAGTTTACGGCGTGTTTGTGGGAAGAGTGATGGACGCAAAGAAAAAAAAAAGGAAAACACTGCTGTGTATACATATTAAGTTACCACATATAAAAACATCTGCACTGGTGCACATTGCACCCTATACATCCATTTTTTGTGTTGCTTTTAGATCCTAATTGTACTTACATCAATAAGGACTCATTGAATTATTTAATAAATCGTTCCGTAATGGAGACCGTTTGTCTCACTTGGGAAATAAGTGTTATTTACTTGTTCGGTATCACAAAAGTATATAATACTATGTAATTCACAATATACGAACCGAAAAAGTTTTCAAAAAAATTATGAGAAAAATGAAGATTTTTTAATTTTCTGTCGCAATGTTACAGGTGCGACAAGTCGTTGTCTAACTCATACACAACGCACTCCACCAAGAGTTCCATGGCTTTCAACTATGCACAACCAGTCTGCGTGCTGATCGAACCTACCAGTAACAAATCAAGGAGCGTGCCTTTGAATTGCTTCGATGTCTTCCTTTAATTCGACCTCGTGGGGTCCCACATTCGTGAGCAGTACTTAAGGATGGGTGAGACTAGAGTTCTATACGCTGTCTCCTCTAAGGATGAGCTAAACTTTCTTGAAGTTCTCCTGTAAAGTTAACATGGCCATTCATCTTCCCTACTGTTGTCTTTACATGCTCGTTCCATCTCATGTCACTTAGCAACGTTACTCATAGGTGTTTAATCTGTACCTGTTTAGTGGTACACTACTAATATTGTATTCAAATAGTATGGGATTGTTTTTCTTACTTACCTTCATTAACTTACAGTAGTGGGCGAATCAAATTGGGACAAGAGCACTAAACTTTAATTGTGCACATTTGTTGCTAAAAGTACAATACAGTCAGTAACTTACTGAATAGTAATAACTGATGATGCGTTCTTTTGCTTTTTGGAGCTTCAGAACGCATTCTTGCACAGATCCGACCAGGTTACAGCAAATGTTTCCTAACTCGTCGTCATGAAATCACACTTGCATCACATTTACTGACATGCATTCTTTTGCTGGACAGTCCATTTTACGAAGACGCCTTTTCACTGTGCTCCAAAATTCTCGATGGGATTTAAGTCTGGTGAATTAACTGGCCACTGAAGCAAATTAATGTCGTTTTCTTCCTTGAACATTTTGACTGCTTTCGAAATGTGACACAGGACAGGTCGCGCTGAAATGTTCCTCCACCATTTCTCGCATTTGGTTGAATTCATCATAACATCAACTGGACCTAGTCCCCAGGGCCTCTTCCAGCGAACGAACCACAAAAAAATATTTGGCAGGGTATTATAGAGACTTTTCAAGACTCAGCCCTCACTGCCTCATGGGTGCTTCGCCTGACAACCTTGGCTCTGGATCCTACAGCAATAAAATGTGATGCATTGCTAAAAATTACAAGTTTTCAGTCATTGGAAGTACAAGATTATATGTTTTGGGCCATGCTCAACGGTTTTCTTCGAGGCGGATGTTAACTACTGCTTCTTCATTGGTTTTCGTGCCATCCGCACACAATCAAATAGCCTACGCCGTAGCGTTGCAGAGATTATTTCCACCCCGGTAGCAAATAATCCTCTCTGCAGGTCCTTGCTTGTCTTGTAAGGATCAATTCATTTGTTTCTAAGTAGAGTTTTGTCGGTTCTGAGGGTAGTTTTTCGTTTTCGTCCACATACGCCATTCTCTTTCGAGGCAATACGGCAGTATCTCTATATGCCCTGAGAAGTTTTGAAACACTATGTTTTCCCAAACCAACGACGTCCCTTATAGTCACAGATGTTTGTTTATGAAGAGAAACTATTTTTGTTAGCTCTGTTTTGTTGATATGCCCATTTTAAAACACACGAAGTTTTCGTGTTGATAATACATACACAGCAGCTACACATACAAGCACTCAACTGGACTGTATGGGACCTACAATTAGTGTTCGTAGCCAAGTAAACAATACTCTTCCAAAAGTTCAACAACTGGCCGGATATAATTAGTTCAGTTGGTTCAAATGGCTCTGAGCACTATGGGACTTAACATCTGAGGTTATCAGTCCCCTAGAATATAGAACTACTTAAACCTAACTAACCGAAGGACATCACACACGTCCATGCCCGAGGCAGGATTCGAACCTGCGACCGTAGCGGTCGCGCAGTTCCAGAATGAAGCGCCAAGAACTGCTCGCTCACACAGGCCAAGTGTCCTATCACACTTCCCTGGATACTATCTGTGGACTTCTTCCTATGTTTATATTTTCGTTAACGTTGCGCAACGGGGTATCGTATCAAACGCTGCCCAGGAATTTCGGTATAAGACTCTGCCTGTTGCTCTTCGTCTATGGTCTGTAGTAGGTCATGCGATAAAGGGCAAGCTCACTTAAACATGAACGATGCTTTCTAAATCCTCACTGATTTATGGACTGTATCTTTCATGTCTCGAGGAAATTTATTATATTCGAATTTAGAATATATTCACGAATTCAGCAACAAACTGGCGTTAACGGTATTGGTCTGTAATTAAGCGGGTCCGTTCTTTTACTCATCTTATACGGGAGTCGCAAGCGCTGCGTTGCTGTCAAAAAAAAAAAAATGTTCAAATAGCTCTGAGCACTATGGTACTTAACACCTGAGGTCATCAGTCCCCTAGACTTAGAGCTACTAGAAACCTGACTAACCTAAGGACATCACACACATCGATGCCCGAGGATTGAAACCTGCGACCGTAGCAGCATCGCGGTTCCAGGCTGAAGCGCCTAGAACCGCTCGGTCACATCGGCTGTGCGTTGCATTCGTTTGTGACTTAGCGTTGGGTGAGAGGTGCTCGATAAACGGAAGCTAAATCAGGAAACAATGCCATAGTGTACTCTCAGTAAAACCGAACTGGTATCCCATCCGAACATGGCGACTTGTTTTAAACCCCTTCACTTGTTTCTCCACGTCCTGCATTTCTATTTACTAGTGCATGTCCTCCATACGAGAGTCTGTGCGACGGTCAAATGACACGTTTGTGAGACCGTTCTGGGTGAATGAGCTCTTCAGCCCGAAATTTTAACTTCAGCGGTGCTGTCGCTGTCATCTGTTACCTCACCAGACTCGTCGATGAGTGCATATGTAGAAGTCTGCGACTCGCTTGGCGATTTCACGTAGGACCAGAAGTTTCTCGGGTTCTCGCAAAGGTACGACTGCGTATGCTTCGTGCAGTGATCTTCCTACCGAGGCAAGAATCTCTACAGACTTTCGCCTGTCAACATTTGCGCGTCCTTTTTTGAACCAAGAGAGCAAACATTTTAATTTCCTCAGCATTTTCCGAATTTTATTATTAAACCACGGTGTGCTCTTTCCGTCCTTAATCAATTTGCTTAGCACATACGCACCCATGGAGCGATTTACGAGTTTAAACTTTGCCCACAATTCCAGTGCGCCCATGGTGTTGGAACTAAATGATGTCCATTCGCTCTCTAATTGGGACACTAACAACTGCTTGTCTGCTCGTTCTTGCATAAATACTGTCGTAGTCTCTTTGATAGGTTCTTTAACTCCGGTACCCACTGTCGCTATGAAGGCATCATGATCCCTAGTCCCTGTCCTTATGCTGACACTGTCCACTAAGTCAGGAAGGTATGCTGCTACAAAATCTAAAATATTTCCTTTACGACTGGGTTGTCTAACTAGCTCTTTAAGACGGTTTTCGGGAAACGTGATAGACTTCGTAAAACTGCTTGTTCGAACCACCTGCAGTGAATCCACAGACGTCTCAGTCACCTTCAACTAATATTTCATGATCTGTATTTCCCCGCTTCTCAGTGTAGACTCGCTCTGAAAGATTTTACAGCTGTTACGGTTGGATCAGATGGCGAGTAAAAACATCGCATCTCGGTCCGAACATTCCTCGGAAGGCCCAAGGGTACCGACCGGCCGCCGTGGCATCCTTAGCCCAAAGGCGTCATCGGATGCGGATATGGAGAGACATGAGGTCAGCACAACGCTCTCCCGGCCGTGAAAACATCCCATGATTATTTTTAATTTACTTAGCCCTGATACTCGCGTAGAGATAACTTCGCACTCAGACTAAATTTTGCATTTGTTAGACACCACTACATTTTTGTCGATAACGATGAATGCACTCCTTACTATGGCGTCCAATCTCGCATTTCTATAAACGTTCCATACGTCGTTAAATATTACGGGGCTTTCTACTTCAGGTATCATCCTGAGCTCGTGAAGTGAGAAGTGTGTGCTCCAGTTCCGTCAGGGACATTGCCGTGTGTATTAAAATTGTCGCTTTGAATGGTGTGGTGTATAGTTCCGCAGATGCGTGGATTCGTGATGAGGGCATATGTGAACGAATATAGTACCTTACCACAAGTATGTATCTCCAAAAAAAAAATTGCTGTATAAAATTGCCCTTCTCTCCCTCCTAGCGTCCATCCCATCGTAACGAGATGCTCTGTTTACATCATACGGAAAAAGTGTTTTAATTTTATGTCTCGGTGCCCACCCCACTGCCCCAGTCGACAGTTACTCCTAAGGGAGGAAAGTCCTTTGCGCCACCTCCTGCGATCCGTGTAAATTTAGAGTTGTGTGTTCTGGTATTTCAACTGCTAGTGCATCATATTTTCTGAAGCAAAGATTAGGGGTTAGCCCAGCGTCTGCCAAAACTACCGTTGAAAATCGCGTAAATCACAGTTAGGCTGGTCAGTGTACCAGACCAAGATTTGCTTTTACCTTCCCAGCGACATCGTGATGTAGTCCTGTCTTGAAGGAACTTTCGCACGTGAAATGGAGTTGTTGAAGAGGTCACCATCTCGCCGATACCCTGATGTAATCTATTAGTGTCATTCAAAAATAAGTGATCTGGAGGCTGTAAAATGAAAACGTCTGAAGGCATCGTAATGCCATTGCCTATGGCAGAAGGTGTGGTTCCTCTAAGAGCGCTGAGGCCCCAGGCTCGACGCCAGATGGATGTGGTCGCGCAGCCACACATTTTCATACATCAGCCATGCACTGCACTCAATAGACCTGAAAGCAGAGGAATGGCGGCTGCAAAACAAAAGCAAAGAGGGTAGTGTATTTTCTGACAGCAGAAGGAGTATGAGGAACAGACATTCATCAAAGAATGGCACACGTGAACAGAGAGCACGGAACATGTGTTGCAGTTCCAACACTCGCTCTGATCTGTGGGACACGGGCTGCCACGGTAGCTCGCCTGTCATCAGTGTTGATGGCATCTACCTGCTGGACAATGGTACAGTAATGTCGTGGTTCATTGCAGCTCACATGCCATCGACCAATGAAATCCATCCTTCCATGAAGTGTTCGTGCCGTACCTTGACCCTTGCGAGAGACATGCAGTGCTCCTCATGCACTTGTGCTATTCTTCGACGAATTTCCATTCCCCACCCTTTTCTACAGGAGCGAGTACACAATGTAAAAAGCATATTGCTATACACATAAGTAGGTCTACTTTGAGTCTTCGGATCGATTCCACAACGCCAAGTCTTGTAGGCGATGACATTACTGTCAGCGAAAGACTCAAGTCCAGGAAGGGAAGCGCTTTCACAAAGAACGATAGCTAGCGTAAACCAACCACTACCAGGATTTCCAGAAGCGACATCCAGAGTAAAATTAATCCTGCAGCCTCGGAAGAATATAGGTCCATTCAAGATTACTGCTTGAGCTCTTCCATTGCCTCCAAGTTTATTTTCAAGGCTTTTATTATGTTTGTAGACCGGCATGCGGTGGCGGCGTTGACGATCCACACGTCGAAGAGGGATAGTGCTTCAGTGCTGTTGCAGATAGAGCTCACAGCGGAGTGGTTCCACTGGGATGCACTCTACAACCCTCTGATCTTCCTTTTAAGACCCCATTTGTCTGCCTTTAGCTCAACTGAGGGAAATAGAGGGTCGATACATGCTCGTGCACCCTTTGTTTTCATGTTTGTGTTCACCCATGTCCCTCTAGCAGCAAATTTGGGGCTTTACTGCTCTTACAGGTGTCATAATCTCTTCCATAGGTAGTCCCTTTATTATCTTTTCATTTTTACAGTCCCCAGCTTGTTTCTTTTTGAATGGTCCTAATATCTTGAGTAGACGTTGGTGTGTGAAATGGTACAGCTGAAGAAGTTCTATTGAATCCCTCATATGTTCACAGCTGCGTTTTTGTGTATACGTAAAAGACAGTGATCACAATGCAGCACAACTAACCGTTCCAAAACTGGAGAAGGACCGTGATGGACTTTTTTTGATCTTACTTCCATAGAATATGTTCAGCACAATTGGTGTTCTCAGTGGCTGGCAGTTCCTTTTGGTATGGACAACAGTAGCCGCTAGTTTGAACACTTGCGCATGGCCAAATGAATTCACCTTCTTTCGTTCTCGTCGTAGAATTTGTATCTACGGTAAGTAGGAGGGAATTTGAAATTTTAGTTGCTAAGAACTGAGTCCTGCAACACACAGCTATATTTATTTTTGTTTTGACCATACAGACTGTTTAGAAAAGTTGCACATGTTTCTGCAATAAGTAGAACTGGCCAAAACTAGAAGAAAAGTTCGTTTAATCATTTGACCACAAAGCAATACTTGTTGAGATATCGACCGTTGTGACGAGAAACACGTAGTATTGGGAGCGGTAGGCCGTCAAAAGAGACGAGATAACATATTACCATAACAGACGTGTGGTAAGAGCAGTCATGGAGGTGAGTCATTAGAATAGCTTCAGTATGAGTGCATGGACAGTAGTTATCGGTGACAGACTCGCAGGGTCGAACGGTTTTATCAGGCATGTTAACAAGTGCTGTGTGTCAGCAATCTCTGTGTAATGAATTTCGAGAACTATCAGCGAACGTTAGCCTTGCAGAAACACAACGACTGTGGTTTACTCACGACGGGGCGTCTCTCCATTTTTCTACCGAAGGTGCGACAGTACGTCACCACAACGTTGCCTGGGCGATGGATTGGTCTTGGAGACCCTGTAGCATGGCCTTCCAGTGCACCGCAATTAAACGCGTTGAATTTCTGGTTAGTGGGACGTTTATAGGCATTGGCGGACGCCCAACCCACCGACAATCTGCAGACATTACAGGGGCGCGTGGACAATGTATGAGACGCAGTCCGGACTGTGTCATACGTATTTGAAAAAGTGAATGATTCACTGCGAGGAACGGCTGCGGAATGTATCAGGACGCGTGGTAACCACACACAGCACTTCCTACAGTGTCTGCTTATACATAAAAGACAGGTGTGAACGAGTGAACCGATTGACGCACATATCAGCAGCTACAGGTAGCCGCGCGTACCATTATAGGAACTTTTCGTCTAGTTCTGAGCAGTTCCACCTCCCCTACAAATGTGTAACATTTGTTCAACGTTCTGTAGACTGCTGTCAGAATCTGACCAAACTCGAGCCATAAAACATGTATTTAACTGTGCATTATACATATTCCATAAATGGAAACCCAAAGTTTGGTCATATTGTGACAGAAACCGATTGTGAACACAAAAATGTGTACAGCTGTGTACTGCTTGAAGCAGTTCCTAAGTGTTATTAAAACTGCTCAACATCGCCCATACACAAGTTATTTTATTTTCCTGTACATTATTTTGGGCATAAACCTTTCCCATGTTCTTTTAATAAATGGAGGCCCCTTACGGGGCAGATCCGGCCGCCTTGGTGCAGATCTTACTTAATTCGACCCCACATTGGGGGACCTGCTCTCCGGATCTGAATGAAATTATGATGAAGACAACACAACACCCAGTCTCTGAGCGGAGAAAATCCCCGACCCAGCCGGGAATCGAACCCGGGCCCTTTACGACAGCAATCCGTCACGCTGACCACTCAGTTATAGGGGCGGACCCTTTACTAAATGATAATTATTCAGTCTGTGGCGTCGTACAGACATCTAGTAACTATGGTGAAAATGTTGAGTTGCTATCAGATTTAATAGCAGGAAAGAAACTTGTTATAAAGACGTGTAATTATTTTTTTTCTATTTTTTTCAGGTTTTGCTCGGAGCTGTATTGAGGTAAGTGATAAGCAAATACCGTTTATGTAACGAATCAGGCTCCAACGGTCGACTCATGCTCTTCGCATAACGGTAAGACCACCAAATTGATACACTTCTAGGTGCATCAACATCGCGAGTGGAGAAGAGATGAAAAGCCCTGCGCCTGTTTGGAATTACTAATTGTCAATGATGCACTATGTGTTTATAACAATACTTCAAATTCCCCAAATCCAGTCTGCTACTCATTTGCACCAGTGACTCTATCACTTTTTCATCATTTCTGTCTCCCAACTTCTTCATTGGTAGTGTTCCTAACTCCAAAACATCAGTCAAACTCATGTTCTACGATATTCAATTATCACTACATTATCATTTAATACAACAACGAAAGTATTTTTAACATTTCGTATAATGAAAGCAAAGGTTGAATGGTGAAATAAGGTATTTGTTTCAGTGAATGACTACACTAGACTTCATTTACTCAGCTCGGACTGTTTGTGCTACTTCCCTAACCGAATCCGTCTGGCGTTGCTGTCAGCTGATGAGAGCCGAATGGAAGATGTAGATTTACTGTTTTATGCGAATCGCATCATTCCAAGTGCCGATAGATTCGTTTTTGTTTTATTTAATAACACGAATTACTCTTTAATGTGGATGCATCGGGTGCTGTACGTTCCGGGTGTATTCTGGCGACTGAATATTACCAGCTCTTCCAGAGCCGTGAAAGTATTTCGCGCGCAAAATGATAAATTCGGTAACTAACGGGATAAACTGTAAAATTGTAACGAGCCACCAGTGTCGAAGGGCGATCTTATATCAAAATACTGCCAAAATACCCATGAAAAACTATGGAAATTTTGTCTCTGTGCAGTCCTTGTTCACTTTGCAGAATATCGTCTACAAGGAAAATCGAAAGCTACTAATTGCGACGGTAGTTTCAAATTACGCAGTGCCGCTGGTTTTACGGACAAGAATCGATTCAGGACGGTCTCTCGACGTGTGCAATAATCTGACCTCTCCTACTTTGCACATCTCTCCACACCCCCACCCCTCTGCCCCATCCCTGAGAACCGAGACACCCTCCTATACCGATTATGCTGCTCTCGTGCGGAGAAAGCGGAAAGCAAAAGCCTGAGTCTGGAAAGACGGCGGAAAAAAAAGTGATTGTAGGGGGAAGGGGAATAGAAAGGGAGAGGACCGTCCGAACCTGATGCCGCACAGTACCGGCGCAGGTGGTAGTTCCCTCTTCAGCCGACAGGTGGCAGCGCCATCGGACGACTTCAGCGCTGCCTAGCGGCGGCAAGTTCGGGTTGGCGCTGGAGACTCGGCGACGTACTATGTCCACCGTCTTCTATTCCGAACCTGGCCCGTTTCTCTTTTCTCTTTCTTTTTTCCCCCCTTTTTCATCATCCTTCGCTATCGCAGTCTCTCCTTTAGCGTCGTGCTTCGCTCCTCCGCACATTGTTTTTCGGCTCCAGTGTCCGGGATGCTGCGTGCTGCGGGAGAGAGCCGGGCTGGTGGGGCAGAGCCAGACATGGCGACAGAGAGAGTGGAGAGAGAGAGGGGGGAGGGGGAGAGAGGCCTGCCTGCGTCCTCTCTTGTCAGGCTGCGCGGTGGGGGCAATTTGTGCCGTCTGTCGGGTTACCCTCCCTCGTGTCAGCCCTTCCCCCTCTCCTCACCCTCCCTCCGCCTCCCACCCTATTTCCACTTCCCCTCCCCTCTTTCCCCCCTGCCCCTCTGCCCCCCTACTAACCGGCATCAAGTGCGGCGCGACAGGAACAGCAGAATATCGCCTACCACTAGCCGCACAAAGTTCTCCACATAACCTCTGCGCTAACGCGCGAAACGAGCTCTAGTCAGTCGCACAGCTACTATCTGTCTGTTGATCGTCGACACCTATCCATCTCCAGTATGAATGTGTGAAGAGCTCCTACGACACAATCAGTAGACAGTTCCCAGAGCGGATTTTGTATCCAGAAAGGGCGTGAGTCGTGCTGTAGCACGGGACACACACAGAGGGCGTTTTTGTGTAGGTGTAGGGAACAGGTGACCGGCGGCGGGCATCAGCTGTTGGCCGGACCGGCGTGCGTTCGCGTGCCGCCCATTCATACGGCCCGGCCGGGCTTTTATGCGCGCTTTCGGCCGGCTTTTACTGCGCCCTGTAACTGCGCACTAAAAATTTTTATTGCGCCTTGCCAGTCACCCGTTTCCAGCAGCGGGACTCGGCGCGCGCGCGCTCGGGCGGGGAAGTCCCGAACTAGCGCAGGGGGGAAGACCCGTCGTAGCCTACTGTGCAGACGGCACAGAAGTCGACGGCGAGCCCACGTGGGCTGCTGTCTGTTCTATGGCGAGTGTTCGTCTGGCAGCCTTTTGCGGACATTAGTTGACGGCGTGTGGCGAGGTGCGGAGGACACGTGGGCTGCGTGTGCGCGACATAAGAGAGTGTGACGTACTCGGCGCAGGCGTCGGCCGAGTGTGCGCATCGGCATATGCGCATTCGACCGGCGGGCGGGGAGGGAAGGGGTGGTCGCCGCGGGAGGGGGTAAACTGGTGGCCGGACGGTGGTTGCTCTTCTTTTTTTTTATATCCCGCAGTCCAGCACCCGAAAGGGTTGTTTGCTGCCCCTTTAGACTGGCCCGTGTGCGGTGCGCACCAACCCGCGCGCCTCAGGAGCTACTGTGCAGGTGATGCGGTGAGCGCGGCGTCGGAGGAGTGGTAAGGGGCGCAGGCAACCGGACAGGTAACTGGAAGAAGAGGAGGAGGAGGAGTGGGAGAGGGAGAAGAGCGGGAGAGAGAGAGAGAGGCTGGGAGCAGAGAGGCGCCGAGAGAGGGGGGCGGCCAAGGTACGCCGTAGGGGAGGACCCAAAAGGGGGCGGGTTTTAGCTTCCCAACAGCTCGTGCAGACCATTATTGTAAGGGGTTACATTTAGTTGGTAGTGGCGCTTGTATGAGCCCGGCCACGGCAGCGGCCGAACGTTAAAACTGGGCGTTATAGAGCAGTCATAGCGGCCGGCAGCCAGCGCACGCGAGACCGCCTCGTAAACGGGCCGTCACTGGATTTCCTGCGGCGCTTCGCGACCGCCGGCGCCTACAGCGAGCACAGTGCGGGAAGAGTCGGCAGCGAAGCTCGGCCCCGCCGCGGGAAACCGGCGCGCCCCAGCCACACGCGATTGCGCCTCGTAATTTTTTTTATTATTATTGTCCTCGACTAGCGAGGCGGTGTGCCCTCTGTGCGCGAGCGTGTGTGTGAGTGTCTTCTCTGGCGTGGAACTGCGGACAGAAGAGGCCGCTTACAACTTTTTTTTTGACTATCGTGGAACATTTCGGAGGACTGGTAGTGGAGTCGTTGCTTGAGAAACTGCTAGCTGAAAGGAGGTGACAGAAAGTGAGGAGGTACTGTAGTGGACATCGAGAGGATAGGAAGATTGTGGTGGACTGTTGCGGGTGTGTTAGAAACTGTATAGGACGAATGTGGGAGAGATAGTGGTACTGAGAAGTTTCTGTAGATTTGTGGAGTTTTGCAAAGAAGTTTGTAACCAGCACCTGGGAGAGTTCCGTAGTGTTGCTAGGTAGGAAGATTTCCGAACGGCTCAGTTTCGGGGCTAGATTTAGTTGGAGCAGCAGCGGCGCCTGGGTCCCGGGCGCTGTCAGTCCGTCAGCGCGTGGCGCGCGGGCCAGCTGAGCGGTGGGCGTGGCCTCAGCTGACGGTGACGTCGCGTCGCGTCGCAGTAGCGACCCTGCAGTCTGCGCCGGCCATGGCGTCCGCGTAGGCGCTCCAGCCCCGCTCCGCAGCCCCAGCAGCGCCACAGACGATGAGCTCCAAGTTCCTGCTCGACAGCATGCTGCCCAAGTACCACCACCAGCTGTACCAGCACCAGCAGCACCATCAGCACCTGCTGGCGCCGCCGGGCGCCTCCACGCTCTTCTCACCGTCGCCCGACTACTCCGGCGCCGTCGCCAGCAACAACTCGCCCAGCTCGGGCGGCTCGTCGTCGCCGCCGCCGCCCCCGACGGCGTCGGCCGTGTCGTCCGCGGCGGCGGCCGCGGCGGGCCGCATGTACCCGTACGTGAGCGCGGCCGCCGTACACCACCACCACCACCAGGCGTTCGCCGGGGGCGGCATGGTGCCGCCCGGCGCCTTCACGTCGCCGTCGGCCGCGCTGGCGGCGGCGGCGGCCGTGGATGCGGTGGCGGCCGCCGCCGCCGAGAAGAGCTGCCGCTACACCGCGGGCTCCGGGGGCGGCACCGGCAGCGGGGGCGGCGCGGGCGGCGGCGGGTCCGGCGGCGGAGGCGGCGCGCCGCCCCCGAGCAGCGCGGCAGACGCCATGGCGGGCTACAACTCGCTGGCGGCGGCGGCCGCCGCATCGCACCACCACAACCACCACGCCTCCGCGGCCGGGGGCGGCGCCGGGGGCGGCTCGGGCGCCGGGCAACACAACGGTGCCGGGGCCGTGGCGGCCGCCTCCAGCCCCTCGGGGGCGGTCGTGTCGGCGTCGGCGGCGGCGGCCACGGCGTCCGCCTCCATGGCGGCGGCGGCGCAGTTCTACCACCAGGCGGCGGCGGCGGCTGCGGGGGCGGGCGCCGACCCGCTGGGCACGTCCTGCTCGCAGCCGGGGGCGGCGGCGGCGGCGGCCACGCAGCCCCTGCCGGACATCCCGCGCTACCCCTGGATGTCTATAACTGGTGAGCACCAACTCCAGCTGGCCGCGCGCTGCCCGCTTTCGCCGCCCTGCCGCACAGTGCTTCCGCCCTGCCAAACACGAGGAAAACCTAAAACGTGTTGTCTTGCGTCTCGCGATCTTCTGCCGTTTGTAATGTTTTCCCAGCCCGAGTGGCTGACACTGTCAAAGGCTCACCATCCATTGCTGGTGGCCCAGTGCCGATAAACAAACGCTGATCGCAGATCCGGAGACAAAAGCGAAAACCCGCATGTTTCTCTTCACCGGACATGCACACCTGTTATTTATGTTCAGTCATCAAATCCGCTACAGTTGTAAAAATTATTTACCTACCTCGTTTCAGGACGTCTGTCCCATCTTTAGGTGCATATTGAAATGTGAGTCCACAAGGATGCACAGCTAACGTTATAATAGGTTAAAAATATGTTTAAATAGTGTATCACTGGTACACTACCATTTTTTTTTTTACATATTTCAATCTATTTTAACCTTAGCTATGCATCCTTGTGCACTGAAAGTTTAATATGAGTCTCACAATGGGACGCAAGTCTTGAAACCGAATAGTGTTCTCCTGTTTAGACATAAATAGTCATTACAGCTGTAGCGGATTTTTACATTGACAACGAAAAGCGAAAATACAGTATGTCAACAATTGTTAAGAAAACCTCAACAATCTCGTACAAGAAATCTGAGGGTAATCTGACATAACCATTCAGTGCAGCAGACGTATAATTTTGTATAGCACTCTTCTTTTGAAAATCAATTTATTTGCCAACATCACTACGTTGTCACAATTACTAGATTACTAGTTACGGCAACATATAGCCTATTGCCATCATCATATCCATAAAACCTGGGGCAGTGGTAGTTACATGATAAAATGATTACACCATTCTGTCATTTGAGGGCTGTACAATATCCACAAAAAAGTTGAGGCATTAGCGTGACATGTCAGAAGTACTATCAAAGTTCCACATACTTTATGATAGCACACCCGCATCTCACTGTAATGCCAAAATATTTTTATGCGTATTGTATAGTCCTCATGTACCACAGTGGTGTAAGCGTTGTATGATGTAGCTATTATTGATCTGAGGATGGCAATACATTTTGCCGAAACTAGTAATCCAGTAATTGTATCAACATAGTGATCTCTGCAAATAAAGTGGTTTTCAATAGAAGTCTACAATACATGGCGTTTGCATTCATTATCGGTCAGGGATGATACTCAGATAAAACAGTCTTAAGTCGTGCACAGTTTGATTCTCTGTTAGTCTTTTTGTATGCTCGTTTGCACAGCCGCCGTGAATTTCTTGAAGTAAGTTATTTTCCTCCATAGTGCTGTTCTTTCGCTTTGAAAGAAACAAGTTATTCTATGCACGATGATTCCGGAACACGCCGGCTGTTTTCATAAATATCGAAGAAGAACAAAAACTGCAAGCAGCTAAATTTTATAAAGCAGTGATTTATTTCATCGCGACAAGTTTCGGTCCTCGACCTGACTTCTCGCACAAATTTCACTTTCTGTCTCTGTGAAATGATTTTGCCTCATAGATAACAGCATGAGTTTCTTTTGTGTCGTGCTCAACTTTAGCGAGACAGCATGCCACATATCAATGACGCATTCTTGTGTGCTGTATTGTATAAAGCATAATCCTTCCTCAAGACAAAATGAGAAATTTGTGCTAGAAATCCTCGCTGGCTTCTGAAGATTGGTCCTAGCACGAAACCTGTTACGGTGAAATAAATCATTCGTTCAAAAAGTGTGATTGTTTACTATTTTTTCTTCGGTGATAACCATTTCATTGCATAATTTAGCAATTAGCTAATTTCGCCATCCTGGGCATTATTATACTACATCATAGCAAAAACTGTTACGTATACAACGAAATATATTCCACACATTGGTGTCCATTGCCGTTATGACTGTACGGGAATTGGTGTGTCGAATATATCACACTGTACACGTAACAGTTTTTTTGTGATGTAGTTTGATAATGCCGATGGAGGCGAAATGAGCTAATCATTAAGTTATGAAATAAAATCTTTGTTTCAAAATAAGATAAATGTCTGCGCAGGAAAAGACTTCCTTCAAACGATTCACTATGACCGGTTTCTCCCAACAGACAAACGTTTCAACAGGTTTAAGAACATCACTAAAAGTTGACGTACAAGGATTACCGCCCTTACGGCAAACGGTAGCACTCGGTAATACAATCAAACACGAACTCAGTTTTTGGGGCACAGCATGATAATTGTTACCCACCAAATGTAGAAAATCCCTTCACAGTGACAACAATCAGTTGGCCATCTCCAAACCTTACAAACATTCTACTCCCACAATCACACACTTCGCTTGCGGATCCTGAGAATAATGTAAGAGAAATTATCGCGAGTGCAGAGATAATATTTTCCCTCACTAAATACGCGAATTTAATATGACAAAAAATTCCTAACATTGATATCAAGTACCCTCTGCTATGTACCGTACAGTATCACGCGGTAAATTTATGCAGATGTAGAAACTGTGTATCAACAGATGGGCGTATGTTTTCTGCAGCATAACATTTTTCTACAACTGACCGTTTTTATATCAACTTTTTGTTTCTTGTAGTTCTTTGATAGTTCACGTTTGATCTCTATTAGTAACTAATTTTCTACGTGTTTAAATACTAGTGAGAACTTACCTTTTTTCTTAGATAAGTAATTTAACTATGTGATACTAGCTTAACCGTTGAAACTAACTATTAGAACGAATAAAATGACATTAAATCTGGAAGCTGTGGAATGATGTTATCTTTCAAACAATTTGTACTTGTTCAAAGTCCGCACACAAATATTTCTGTCAGCTAAGAGGCACATAAACTCCACACCAGTCTCTAAATTTGTGAAAAATATCTCAACGTTGAATAGATTTTGGAAAACGGTTAACTATATTCAGTACATAAGAAAAATCACTGAAACTGACACCAACATATATTCAGAGTAAGTGCAATTTTTTCCCCATTGGACCCATAAAATCTAGAAAAAACCTCTACCATGTAAAAAATAAATACACGTCTCTAAACACTCTATGAACTGCTAACAGTAAATTTCTGTTTCATGACATTTATTATTAATTTGTAATATATATAAAATGTCTCAAACGTCGCTGCAATTTCGTAATCACACATGAATATACAATGTATAAGCCCATTTAATATATTTTGTATGCTGTTGTCAGTATCTTGTATACTACATGAATTTCCTTAGGCAGTGGATCAGTAATAACAGGCAAAATTCTCAACTATGACTATAATAAGTAGGCACTTCTCTGAACTCTAAATTAACTAACATTGCATAAATTTCACTTTCCGTTGGCCGTCTAAATTCCCTATGAAATGATACATTTCTTAACCAATGAATCGGTCAAATACTGAAAGTAGCGCAACGCTGATTACGATAATACTGACTGACTTCAGTTATCACAATACAGCGGTAAATATCTGACTTCCGTCCTCGCTATACAAAGGTAAAGGTCTTGGTTATTTGGACATTACATTAGAGTCTTTCACATCATAGTTCAATCCATTTCTGTTTTCTTTCTCATAGCACGGACGGTACCATCTTAAATTATACGTGGAAAAATTACAACACAAAACTATTTCTTCACTGCTACAAGATACAGTAAAAAGCAATAAATTGGTCAAACATCCAATTGTGAGGTTCGATATCAATGTAATACATAACATATGCCCATCCGTTTATAAAATTGTTATTGGAAGTTGGTGAAATTACATTACATCAGCATTACAAGGTTACATAAATCAACTCCTTCACTGACCACTTATATAAATTCCGGAGACATTAGCAAAATACTCCACCATTAAATCTGCTACACAGATTGCTGTTTATTTCACGTTATTTTCCCATCCCACTCGATATTTCTTCTTTTAAATGGTAAGACAGTTACCTAAATTGTACGCGTTACCAGTCAGTAGAAAATCAGTCACACTATCTACTACATCCCGAATTGTATGTACGTCTAGATCCAAAAATAATTGTCCTCACGGCCATACAACTTATAAATTCCGACCAGGTTAAATAGAAAATCCATCTACAATAATTTCAGTACGCACTTGTTTATAAAAATCTAGTATGTCTTAGCTAAAAACCATACATAAATACAGGGAAAAGACTTCCCATCGGCTCCATTGTTCACACGGCCATCGAAACTCACTAAGCGGCGTGTAATTCCTACACCAAGGAAACCTGGAAATTATAGTTATTTGTGTTTATGAATGGAGTTATTCTACCAACGGGGACGGAAGAGGCAATCGACATTCATATGTTCCCTTGTATCGCCGTCACATTTTCATTTTTTGCCCACAGAATCAAGTCAGTGAGAGAACCATTCATTACGAAGCTACGGAAATTACTTGACAAACTCATTTCAGTTCACTGCCCCGAAGGAAAGATCGTGGTCATGTAGTGGCATCACTCTTGTGAATACAGAAAATATCCCAGTCTGTGTGCAGCAGCGATATGACGATCTAATTCCGAAAACTCCGAAAAATTACTTGCACAGTAAATTTGAATATTATAGAACTGTTCATTTCTCATCAACTCCATACACTTTCTGTATCCTTACAATAAACTGCAAGATAGTGATCTATATAATACGCACGTTTACTGCTCACCTCCAGAAAATCTTCTCACCTTGCCTGTTATGATACGATGTCCAGGAATAATTCTACTGACAAACGAACCTTTAAGTTATCGCTTTGCACACGCTATCAGGAGCTGCAAAAAGCCATGACTGTGTTAACAGCAAACTAAAAACTATATTGTATCGGATGAATTAATTATTATAGTGTTTATTACACGAAATATCAAATATTTACCTGGCATGTGATATATTTGGTAGGCTTGTTGGTATAAATATATCACTAATTTCTCTTAATACAAGGTGGCAATCTGTATCTTCTTCATCACCATCCTATCTGTGTATTGTTATTGAATTATTTTTAATTTATGTTAGTCTTTCTCGTTCTCAATAAATACCTTTCTTACAAATCTTTCAGTGTCTCCAATATATTCCAGAACATGTTTACTGAGTTACTATCTTTTAACTCTGTTCATCTTCTTTGTTTATACTGTTCTTTGTAGAGTAATCATTGGCAATGCCTCTTTTGTCACTTCTATTTGCGACATTCTTTCCTTACTTTTCTCCTATACATTTCGAGACATTCACATTTAAATTCTCCTCTTTGCCGAATGGTAGTTTTCTTTGAATAAAATATTCAGTTCTTTTTTGTAATAAAACGTTACGTAATTTACGTGCGTTATTACACATTTTTGGCAATATATTGTGCAAATTGTTTCGCAAGGTCATGCTAAAAACTACAGAACTACACGCTAAGTTCAAATACTGTTCTTTCAGTAAAGAAATGGAGGTGTTTCCTCTTAATTCTGCTCTACCATAATTGGTAGATTTCCAGAAAGATATACTGTGTAAGATTAGGACAAGGTTTCTGCATAAAAAAACGTTAAAGATCTTTTTCGTACTGCGTTAAATTTCCAGTACCGTAGCGTGAAATTTGTTCTTTCATCAAACTGTTAAACCATATGTCGGACCGTGCACGTTCACAGTGTCGTTATCCTTGCTAACATTGTGACAAAACTCAGACTCATTTATGAATGTCATAATGTGACCTGGTCTAGCTACTTCCATACTTCTCTATCGAAAAAAATTAATTTTTCACGGCTGACTATTCTCGATGTCGACATTTCTCTTGCAGGAAGATGACTGTCTTAATTCGTCCGTTGCATTCTATTTAGCACTACTCACAGCATATTAAGTAATAGCTTCTTTTTTTCATATCTTGTACCTGTTAACACGCTGAGGTATAATATGCTCTTAAAGTAATGTGCTAATGCTGCAATAATGAATACATGGAACAACCGATGACTGGCCATTTTAACAGTCAGTAGAGACACAAGCATATTAAAGAATTATTCCAACTTTAGGTACTTTGTTCCTTTGCAAAGTCACTTACAAACTGCAGCAGAAAAGAAATAGTAAGATTTATTTACTACACTCGGAAATGTCATTTTGTTTTTTTCTCAAATGCCCTTTCAGTGTTAGAAAAGCAGAGCGGAACCACTGCCGCAGGAAAATCTTTATTGTATGTCCCGCACTGTAGACTATTGTATCAGTCCTGTCTGCAGCAACGCAATTCAATTTTTCTTTGATAAGGTAACACATAACGCAGCGCTATTAATTGTTTGAACATAAATATTTCATTGCCCAAGTTTCTTGTCACATTAAGATATATCTTAAAAATTGTTTAACTGGTAAAAAAATAATTCAGGCAATATAATCCTGAGCAGTTGCAATAGAATTGCAATTTTTTTCATGTTGGCATACAGCATTAAGGTGAATGTTACGATCTGTCTTATGCAAAACACAAGTCTTTACCTTACAGGATTTGCTGACATATCTCGCTAACGCTCTCAAATCACCATGGCTTTTCCTCCGTAATATACGATAAATTTTCCCAAATATCCTGCAGATTCATAAGGAGTACAAAATATTTTTCATATTTGAAATTTGTACAGCTAAACTTGAAGAGCTGCATTAGAAAAACACCGGTTATGTGACCAACTGACATACAAAGCTTGAATTTAATTAGAACACCGGATTATTCTGTTGGAGTTATAATGCAGACGTGAAAACAGATAATTCGGTAGTGTTTATTATCTACTAATTATGTCAAAACAGTTTTTAAAAAAAATCACTGATGAAGTGCCAGCAGTGTGTCTCTAAATATAAACGAGTTATCCCTTACGTAAAGCAGGTCTGTCTTCCGTCGTACCGTCACAAAATTACATTTCTGTAGATGGCAAAAGTTGGGTAAGGAAAAATGAAAATTGACAAAAAAAATTCTGCAGAATGGCGAATTATATGGCAAAAATGTATGTATCATAAATTTCAGTGTTACGGTAAGCGGCTTTTGAACATCACAACTAATGATAATGAATGTCACCTGTATGCAGTAGGCTTTCGTTCAGATTGAGGTTGTGTGAGTATTTAGGCTGAAATCACATCATACGTTTCATTTGAATGCGGTTCTCGAACCGTTGATTCATTGCCGCAAACTCAACAAGAAAAATTTTTGATGGGATTCTGTTGGAAATTACAAGAGGCCGGAAAAATAGTTCAGTATCTGGGTTTCAATTTGCCATAATTATATAGTCATAAGGCACTATGATTTGTTTGTTATAGAACACAAAGTTGTAACAGGCAGCGACTTTTTCCATGGCTGGCTACGATGTAGTTAACAAAGTAATTCAGTAATACAAAAACAAGTTTTCATCTTTGAAAGAGGCCAGGCCCAGACTGTGTTGTCACATCTTCGTTACAAAGATTCAACAATTCTCGTATCTACGATCGTAATCAAAATAAGTTACTTTGGGCTTCAGCCGTGTAAGGGAAGCCACGCCTGAAATTTTCTGATGGTCAAAAAGGATATTCATTCCCTCCTGTTCGTAGTATTTGCAAACATACAACGGATACCAATATAGCTAGCTCAGAATTTTTTCGGGAGAAAAGCAGATTCTTTTAGCACCGCCGTTTAGCGGGTACCTAGAGCCGATTTAAAATCTAATATTTAATTGGGTTCTAGCTTCGAACAGTATTTCTAAAGATATAACGTATATTACGCATAATTAACACAGAAATTTCCATGCGAAATGCAGATGAGTATTATGCCTCTGTTCAGCATGCACCAAAAACCGATTTAAAACGTACATGTGTCTCCAACAGCTCTCATGTTCCAGACATTGCACCACGTAATATATATATTTAAGGCCTAAAATCAGTACATTCAGTATAAATAATGCCCTTAAAATGTTCCTCAAACAGTGTCACAAGCCATAAAAATCAAAAATAAATACAAAACTGGCCGGGTCTGTTTGAAAGTATTTAGTTTGGACATATTCGTTATTAAAAGTATAATAAACCAATAAAACGGCATTTCTCAGTGTTCTAGTAAGCACTGTTACCAAGAGGACGTTTTCCAAATTGCTGTCGTTATGCAATGTAACATTAGCTGTAAAGCTTACTTTACCGTACTATTTGCGTAATAAGTAGATATAAGTATCATGGTCATCATTGGGAAGAATAATATCATATCCTAGCAAACATCAAATCATATTAAATGTTACTGAAGAAGCGATAAAACGGAAATGCTCTTTATTTCCTTTTCATTTAAAAAGAGTTTGTTTCTTAAGGAAGTATTACACATTAGTAAAATTTTAGGATATTTGTCTTAAGGATTCAAAAGTCTAACGATTTACAGCTCACCTAAACACTTACATAGTAGCACACAATTATACTTTACTCTCTCCTCCCTTGTTTATATATATTATGAACTAAGAGCGAAAAGAAAAACATCTTTGAAACAAAATCGGATAATTTTCAGATAAGTAGTATATGATGAATTTTCACAGTTGTCACGTCATTGATCGGCTACAACTGTATTGAAAGACACAAAGTTTCATTTTTCGAATTCATATGGTCCCAGTTTTCCCGCTGAATTTCGAGAAGCAGTCGCATAAAATTGAACAATTCTTCCAATTTCCAACGGACAAATTAATTTTTTATCACAGTCTGTCGTTTGTGGGTTGAATACTTTTCTATGCAATTACGTACTAGCCTCTATATCAGCAATTATTATTTGCATTAAACCACTTTAATAGCAGGCCTACTTGATACAGTATAATTTTAGGAAGTACCATTAAAGTAGTTGAATGCAAATAATTATTACAGAGAAAGCATTACCATCGCTACCCCACATCCGAAAAACTGATTATATTTGTTTAGTACTATAATGAGTCGCTGTGCAAAATATGTCAGTCTCTGAAAATGAGGTTTTCTTGCTCTTTTTTTTTTTTTTTTACTCAAGTAGTAGACATTTTTTCTGAAAATAAAATGCTCTTTTTGTGGAAAACTGCAATAATAATTCATTAATGCTATTTTTATTTACTACACAGGGCAAATACATTAAGAGATGGCAATCTAATTCATAAGCAATTAAAATTACTTGATAGTAATAAGCTAAAGTAATTGTGCTTTTTATGTAACTGTAAACGAAAAATGTTTCACACCAGCTTGTTATTACCAACAACTTAATTTTAATTACTTTAAAATTACATTTACATCTTGGAATGCATTCTTTCTGTGTAGTAAATCGAAAACACTAAAATACTACATACGCTACCGTAGATATCCCTAAGGTCCTTTCCAGTAATTTACTATTTTCGTATTTGAGTTTAGGGACGTAACGAATGGATCTGTATTTCGAAACACTTGGTGTGCACTAAAGCAAACGGTAAGTTGTTGGTTTTGAGTAAAAAGGCAGTTTAGTTTTTGCCACAATCTTTGTCTCCCTAATTTACACTTATACATCTTCCAACTCGTAAAATATATTTTTTACACTTGATACTTATTCGTCTTTCTAGTGGTTCCCGATGTTGTTCCTCTTAATTATACTACGCGGTAACATGCATACTTTCACAGCAATTAAGTGGTGTTGTGTCAATAGGTTTGGCAACTGAAAAAATTATATGTGATCTGGTTTATTAAGTAATTATAGCGAAAGCTGCAGATTTCGACAGAAAAATGAATTGCCGTAGCATAATCATTCAATTTATTTACACAGTTTTTACTAAAAGGGTAGCTCTGGAAATGCTCACAGAGCTTTTCTCTTTAGCGCATGCTAGTACGATCAGAAATATCTAAAATATTTCAGAAGATATTATCAAACACAAGATGAAATAGAGAACTTGTTTCTGTATCAGGAGCACAGATATTTCCCGTTCCGTTACGACATGTAGCACACAAATAAAATAATGTAATAAATGTCAAATGTATTTCTATTCCTCTTCCATTTCTGCATTACACAAAACTTAAAATGCGAAACCAAGAAAGGAAATCTAATCTCTAATACAAATTATATGAAGTCGAAAAATGAAAAAGCGGAGCAAACTGACATAAAAACGTTGGAATCTGCAGTGGGGGTAATGTCATAGAGGCGAATTCAAAAAATAGTTGCAGTAGAACGGTCGAGAAACGTACAGATAATGAAGATAATTTTGAGGCTGCTTCTTATATTTCACTCGTTAAGAGCGATCTGGATTTCAGGTTGCCTAATTTTCTCATTTCCCTAGTTTTCCTAGCACATTTTTGTATTCCGGAAAATAACTGGCTTTCTTCAGAGAAAACCCTTAAAAACGCATAACTGAAACTGTTTCAGCAATCAGAAGCTGCTTTAAGATTGAAGCCTTGTTCAATAGCACCAGGAGAAAATCTTTTTTGAGCAGACAGGAATTCTTACCTTCACTTCCAACTACTAATACTCAGTCATCAAACAGGCTGTGGAAATCGTAATGTGCGTGAACAATTTAAATAAAGATAGGGGATTCGGACTGCAGTGCTGAGGGGCTGGCATTTCATGCCGAGTTATTTTTGTCATTCACCTCGTAACTAAGGGGACAGCAAAGACATATTTGTAATCATTTATTTCACGTAAGGTGCTTTATTATGGTAATGACTTCTTGAAGGAACTAGAAATTTACAGGTACTTAATGAAACATTCTGACACTATGTTAAACAAAAGCACCAATCAAAAAAATGCTAGAAAATTTGACTAGTATTCTTTAGCATAGTTTGTGATATTAACGCCGCGTGGAGTGGCCGTGGGGTTCGAGGCGTCATGTCACGGACTGCGCAGCCCCTCCCACCGGAGGTTCGAGTCCTCCCTCGGGCATGTGTGTGTGCCTTGTTGTTAGCTCAAGTAGTGTGTAAGTCTAGGAACCGATGACCTCAGCAGTTTGGTCCCTTAGGAATTCACACACATTTGAACATTTTGTGATGTTAACAAATACTGACCTTTCATGCACAGCAGTAATCACTGACAACTATGTATTATCGCAAAAGTGTCTTATGGTGATTACATATAAATGCACAATTGCATATGTACATCATATAGTCATATTATTTAGCAAACGATAAAAACCAGTACATATAACGGAAGTCTCATTTCGATAATATAGAAAACCATGTACTCATAAAACACTATAACGGGTGTCTCGGGAGAATTGGTAAATATTCAGGGATATGACAGGAAGTGAGAAACTTCATTTGCACATATGCCATATTCGATATGTTTCCCGAGACAAAAAAATGGTTGAAATGGCTCTGAGCACTATGGGACTTAGCATCTGAGGTCATCAGTCCCCTAAAACTTAGAACTACTTAAACCTAACTAACCTAAGGACATCACACACATCCATGCCCGAGGCAGGATTCGTCGAACGGTTCCAGACTATAGCGCCTAGAAACGCTCGGTCAAACCGGCCGGCTTTTTCCGAGACAGAACACATTTAACGTCCATTGTTATTTATTTTCTGCATTGTTAAATACATTACCATGTTTACTCTCTGTGCAACAGTCAGTGAACTTTACAACAAACGTTCTGCATTGTGTTAATTAAAAACTGCAGTAAACACTCTATGATCAGGAATTAGACGTGTCTGAAAGCGCCGACAGTATTCTTAGACATCAGCAGGAGCAGGAGCACATCGTCGAAGCTATAACATACAACATATCTGGATATTTTTCGTTACTGTAGGTGAATGGCATTTTTACCAGCGCGTGTACAAACACGGTTACGTGACGCTAATCTCTTGGTACTTTCTCAATTCTCGAACAACTTCTCTTTCAACACACGACTGCGCGTTCAACGGGCTACCTTAATGGCAGAAAGACAATGAGGTCGGCTGGGCCAGAATACAACACCAAAGATGTTGGTTGCTTAAGACATATACGGCGCGTTACCAGCCCGAGAAAAAAAAAACTACATAAATTTGTACTATCTGGGAAATTATTCAGAATAAGGCATATGTCCACAAGACATTTTTGCTTCAAATAATGGTTCCTATCACATCGCTGAATATTGACCGTTCCTCACAGATACCATGTATGCTATAAATAATATATTGTAAGAAATATTTCTCTTCTGTTATACAGATACGTATTACTGATGAGGGGAAAGACACATGAAACTACCAACCAAAAGCAACTTACGTCGAATTATTAATATGATGTATTTACGATTTCTTCCAGCTGCGTTGCACCAAATGCACAAGACGCTGAGGGAAACCTCCCGAAAAGGCTTGTTCGGAACCATGGTATTGGATATACTAATATATAAATATTTCATTCTCACTCCCGAACAGAGAGAGCGGGTTGATTAATTATCAGAGGTGTAGTTGTTATTGCACTTTGATGATTTACGACCATCAAATTTAGGTGCTCTTCCTTCTAATAGAGCTTATGCTCTTTTCAGCCATTTTGGACTTCATTTTTTTTATACATGAGGAGGAATAAGAATTTTGAATTTGTCTATTTGATGTGATTTAATTTTGGTTTTGAGGGGGAAATCTTATTTGTGGCGCTCACCTTGTATGTGAGGGAAACCGCTCTGACTTCACAAGAATTAAGAGACACTTTTCGGTCTCCAATTTATGACGGGTTGGATCAAAAAGTGCCTGCTAGAGTCGCGGCATGTTATTGGGAGGAGGGATTCTCAGTTTGTATTGAATAAAGAGGGAGGAATGCAAAATGGACAGAAGAAGATTTGCAAAGAAATAAGATGTTCAAACGAGAAATTTGTATGTGTATTGAAAGTTGATTGAAAACATGAAAATTGTTCCAGTGTAGTTTGTCAAAAAACTGGCTTATAATGAAGTACATTTGTTCTGTATATAGCAATGGAGATACGTTAGCTATGTGTCGTGTGGTCTAATTTTGCGGATGAAAACTGATGTCAGCTGTATGGACGGTTGTGGACCTCTGATTGCACTGAGCATATTTACACTTTCGACAAGGAAAGGTCAGTGAACGCTTACATATTCTGTCAATTGTCCGATGTAGTAACTTTAGATACAACAATTTTTCTTGTTTTAAAGAATGCCACCCCTCGCGGATTGTGGTGGCTGTTGGGGACTCAAGTCCTTTTCAGCCTGGGTTAGTTAATGCTGTTGAGACACCATTTATTTATTTAATGAGAGAGTCCTGTCTACTTCGTTTGATAGTTGTATCCTGGCTCATGCCATTTTGTTGTCAGTCTTTGCCTAATTCTAAGTGGTGGAATTCCTCATCCTGGAATTCACCTCACACCTGGGGGAGGTTCACCTTTGCCCAGTCGGGATGGCGCCGTATCTTCATAGTCACTAGAATTCACCTTGCACCTGGTGAAACTACCTAAAGCCCAGTCGGGATGGCGCTGGATTTTCATAGTCAGATCTTTTGCTAGTTTGTAAGTTGGATTTGTAGTCTTTTGGTTGGTCTAGTGGTATAGGGATTTTATTGTGCGCTTATTGTATTTTATTCTTGGTTCTAGATTATTCCTACGATTGGGATTTGCTATATTGACTGAGTATGTGTTCTTAATTCGATTTTATTTCTTGGTTTTCTCTATTCCTGAGTCCTGCTATGTGGGAAGGTTTGTTGGTACATCTACGATGCTTCATTGCAATTCATTGTTTCGAGGAGGGTCAAAGTGAATTGTGTTGCATTTCTCTTCCCTGACCTATTCACTTCCGGTTTCAGAGTAGGGTGTGTGATGTAGGTGTAAGTATGCCCACACAAATGAAAAAGTACAAATCCGCTGTTATATATCGCAGTTGAAATAAAGTGGTTGCGAGTTACCTCGTTTGCGCTAATGCCATATTTGACCATTTTGTAATTCCTAGCTACTTACGTAATCAACAAAAGCAAAACGAGGATAATGGAATGTAGTCAAATTAAATCGGGTGATGCTGAGGGAATTAGATTAGGAAATGAGACACTTAAAGTAGTAAAGGAGTTTTGCTATTTGGGGAGCAAAATAACTGATGATGGTCGAAGTAGAGAGGATATAAAATGTAGACTGGCAATGGCAAGGAAAGCGTTTCTGAAGAAGAAAAATTTGTTAACATCGAATATAGATTTATGTATCAGGAAGTCGTTTCTGAAAGTATTTGTATGGAGTGTAGCCGTGTATGGAAGTGAAACATAGACGATAACTAATTTGGATAAGAAGAGAATAGGAGCTTTCGAAATGTGGTGCTACAGAAGAATACTGAAGATAAGGTGGATAGATCACGTAACTAATGAGGAGGTACTGAATAGGATTGGGTAGAAGAGAAGTTTGTGGCACAACTTGACTAGAAGAAGGGATCGGTTGGTAGGACATGTTTTGAGGCATCAAGGGATCACAAATTTTTCATTGGAGGGCAGCGTGGAGGGTAAAAATCGTAGAGGGAGACCGAGAGATGAGTACACTAGGCAGATTCAGAAGGATGTAGGTTGCAGTAGGTACTGGGAGATGAAGAACCTTGCACAGGATAGAGTAGCAGGGAGAGCTGCATCAAACCAGTCTCAGGACTGAAGACAACAACAACAGCTACTTACGTTCGGTCCCTGCCGACGGCAATGATTGAGGCTGTCAAAAGCGCGGATCAGCATCAAGAATTAACGCTACAGGTGACTTTTTAATGTTCGTAGAAGCGTAAAAGATCTCGCAGAGGTTACTGAAGCAGTAACTGCTTACACTGCACCGAGGTTTCGGTTTACGCTGCACGCGGAGGGGTTCACGGAGGAGAATGAGTTAACAAGTGCTCTGTGTACATACATCGCGACACAGGGGAGTGTGCTTGGAAACACTGTAGCAGTCAAACAGGCCATTATTCCGTGTTCGCGCCTGTCACCATTGTGAGTCGGCGCCGGTTAAGTGTGGGTGGGCCGTGCACGGGCTTCCAAAGCGAGCCATTGTGTCACCGCCTCGCACCTTGGCGTGCGCTGCACTGCCGAAGCACAAAGGCACGCCAGAATTTCACTCTGTTCAATCAATAACGCGGCTCACTGAAGCAAATGACTATACCTCGGTGCGATATTGCATCTGAAAAATACAAACTATCATGGCCGGAAATGCCACACCTCGGTCGCCATGATAGTATTAATTTCTTGGAGAACCCTAACAGGCCTTTGGGAATGACAGAAATTTGCAGGATACCATTCAGCTGTTGAGACGTGTACGTGGGCACAACAAAAGAAACGTGTTATGTTCCTCGTTGTTGGCGGCTCTGGATTCCTATTATAATTGGAAGTCGGTGGAAATAAATAAGTTTTCGGTCTTGGGTCGATTTCGTGGTCGCTTTCTTCTTCGCAGTAAACAACAGATCAGGTTCTTTTAAACAATCGCCTTGTTTATTTGAAAGACAGTAAGTGCCTCTTCACAATAATATAAATAATAATAATAATAATAATAATAATAATCACAATGTGTCATCTATCACTGGAAAACGGAGATGCAACCGCCTGCACCACAACTAGATTACCAGAGAGAAATATTGTATGAGCCTCTAAGAATCTCCACCTGTTCAAAAATAAAAACTGAAAAAAAGGGAAAATGTTTTGCGCAAAAGTAACAAATTACATACATAGATCAGAGAAGCATGTGACATTGATTTGAAAGATGCCTTGCACCATACACATGAGCTTAGATGCTCATACGTTAGCGACATAAGGAGACCACGAGTGAAGTTTCAGCAGACAAATATACGCTCTACTGCTCTTCAAAATACGAGGTATCTGTGTTCAACATTCAACTTTAAATCCTCATTCGGCTCTTCACACACTGTACGTGACTTCATGCACCACTCAAATGTGCATCAAATATTCCTCTAACTGTTTTATTTCTTAATTTTAGACAAATCATTTCACAAAATATTTGATTTATTTGTTTTCAGTTTCTTTTTCAAGTTTGGTTCAGGAAGCCTGATATATAATACGTTTAAAAATCTATCGGTATTATGCTATTATTAAGAGGGCGCAGAAAAGTTTCAGTTAAGGTGTGATTTGATTTTATGACATGTCATTTTCACAGCCGTACGTGAAATATTTCGGTGTTTCTTCAGATACTATTTACGTTTTTCTTAGTTACCCTGACAGTATTCAAGCAGTTAAGTCCTTTGTTTGGAAAACTAATGTCTCATTTGACCATTTCCCACTCTTCGTTTGTCTTTGAAAATTCGGACAATAATCCATTGCTTAATTTCTGTAATTTTTGTATTCGCTCTGCTCAAACATCTGACAAGAAAACAGGGGAGACATTTTTAAACGTCGTTGAAAATTATTACTTCTCCACGTATATCATTCCTGTGTTATCAGTATATAATTGACAAGCTTTGTCACCTGGGAGCGTCAAAGCGGTGAAAAAAGCAACAACACGAAACGTAAAGGTGCAGTGAAAAGTTTGTATACTAAGCTACACCAACTATGCAACATTCGCCAGTGAACGCGAGAAGACATCATTCCAAACGCAAAAGCAGTTACATTTAGCAAGCAAATAAAAACCAGGTTCAACTCTGGACAGGTGGAATAAAGCAATGATGACACGCTGTATTATTTTAGACTTGGAGTTGAGTTCTGTAAATGCCACAAGTGACGTGAAATACGTCTGGAGATTAAACAAAATAAAAATTATGTTCTTGCAAGAAGACGGCTCCCCCTTGCTTCATTATTATCTTTTTCGCCGATAGGGGGCACTGAATGTTTCCGAAGCTGCCACCCGCCTCAATGTAAACAGACGTGCTGGCTGATGCAGATGGAAAAAGATGCCAACTGTTTCTTAAGCGCACTGCAGAAATACGAGGCTCACTTTTAACTTAACAGAAATTGTGTATGCAGTCAGTTGTGAACTGCACCACACAGTTATAAAAATTTGAGGATATAACGATTAAATTTTGGGAAGCCCCGGCTGACTACGCTCAGAATAAAACAGATAAAGCACAAAATAATTCAGTGTTCAGTTATTAAATCACGTAGCCCGGCAAATAATTATTTTCTAGGAGTATAGTTTGTCTTATAATCCGAATAGTACGGTGTTCAAGAGTCAAAATTATGCATACTGGCTGATTAGTGCCGCCTTGTGTTTGAGAGTTAAACTTTGTAGCAAATGATTGAGTCATCCAAGTTTCCTCTACGTTATGTCGATTTCGATTTCGTACTTTGCGCCGCTATTTATGTAAGCAACCATTTACCTTCTGCTTTTCGCGTTTCTCTAGTCTCAGGTATACTGATTTCGAGCTCCTCTGGTGCCCATCCTAGTAAGCTCTGTCAAAAATTGCATCAAAATCCATAGATGTTTCAAAATTCGCTTAAAAATCTACAGCTGCAGGTTTTTTAGCATCAGTTCATCATCATCGTACTCCATCTCTGTAATGTCAGTATCATTTGGCAAATCTTCGAGACGAGCTACAATTTCGTCATCTGTTCGTACTGTAGACTCACTAAAAATGGTTTTTTTTTCTGTGAAGCAACGTTTGCAATAATGAGAACCGAGCTGACACTAAAAGGAGTCTGGCCTTTATGCAACTAGACCGACAAAACCAAAAAGTAGCAGAAAGACATCAGAGAAACTAACACGCTAAGAGTTCGATTGTGTAGCAGTACAATACGGTTCTGTAACGTACCACTCGGTTTCCGTTAAATTTTTTAAGTAAAAACTACATATTTAACAAATGAGGTGCTTGAGGAGAATATCTGACTTAGATTTCATCAGATTTGTGGTAGTAGGCATAAAAAATTGCTAACAGCAGTAGCACAGTAAACACAATAAGTCTCTTCGAACCAAATCGTCAGCTGTCACCAAAGATTATACAAACTTACTTTCTGAACAGCCACCGAGATCTAGAAGGCGGTGAAGTGTTTTCAACTCAAGATAAACATGTACGTAAACGTATCGTCAGCCGAGGATGTGGCGTTATGTATTAAGTCAGAATAAACAAAGATCAAAATAAGTGGTACTTAAAATTACCAACAATCAGCAAAAGGTTAGTTCTCTTTCAAATCCGTAGCTACGGTTATGACAAATGAAAGTGACGATCCATCGAGGTATCTCTGCCTACGACCAATTCATCAAGGATGTCTATGGAGCGAGCATTCAGATGTGCAAAATAGAATTTTTGTCGGCAAGATACATTACATTTAAATTCACCTCACTGTTCTACGCCGTGATGTTGGACAGTAAGCGCTCTGCAGACTATGCGTCATTACGTCGCCAGTACAGACACATGCCGTTCTTCAGTACAGTGGATTTGCTACATGAGTTTCGTAAGCAACGTCATTTAGTTCTGTATCTGGAATGAACCTCGCTTGAGACGTTCGAGACATAAATGTGCGGTAAGGCATTTGCTTTATTTCCTCTGTTATCGCTAATTGTTTTGTTGTAGGATAAGAATGGACACACAGCCATACCTGTTTTTTTTATGTTTTTTTAGTTCACTTGTTCGTTTTGTCGAGGCTTTGCTTTAATGAATTACGCTTCGATGACGTTGCGAAATGATTATTTAATACGTCAAAATGACGTCAGCATGAAAATGCCCCGAAGGTCACCAAATCTGGAGCTATGACATGCAGCGTATTAGAAATGTGTACACTTAAAAATTTTTTGGGACAAAATTCTTCCGTTTTAATTTTCTGGTTAATCTTAATTTATCCTCAGAGAAAATAAAATTTCTGTTCCTGATAGGCCTACGCTTCATAGGGCTATTATTGCAAATTTCTATTGTGTCTATTTTGAAATACGCTCAGTGGTTAGACTATTTATTCCGGAGGTAATGACACAAACTGTCAGATGTAATTCTCATCTCTAGATAGTAACTGCTCGAAATGTGTATACATTCAAGGGGGCGACTGGAAGCTCACTACCGAATTTATGTAGTACTTTCGCATAAGTATGTGCATTGTTGTTGTTGTGGTCTTCAGTCCTGAGACTCGTTTGATGCATAGCGTCATACAAATTTACCGTACGGCATTAACTATTGGCTGCAGTATTTTTCAACATATGAAGTACCTTTTACTAATATGATAATTATAATCGGACCTTGACGCTATTTCTTTATGAGAGATAACTTATTTTTCTTCTGTGACGCACTTAGATTTTCATTTATCTCAGTAACAATGGTTCTCCATTACTGTTAAAAATAAATAAATTTGTGCAATCGCAGCAAGTTTGTGTAAGATTATAGTTGCAGTATTAATGCAAAATATAAGCAAACAGCTTTATATTCACGTCAGGTGATTATTCCGATGTGATATTGGAGAAATGCGCACTACGCTATTCTGACACCATAGGCCACATATTCCACGCTTACGGTGGCATCCTTGCTCACTAGTCATAAATATTGATCAGGGCGGTTTGTAAGTCGAAATGTATCACTGCGAATACTTACACAGACTGTCTTGTGTCACCGCTAGTGCCGGTATAATACTACAGCAGTACTATATTTTTAATGTTCCATTCTGTAGAACGGAAATGCGCGCTAATCAACAGTATATTTAGATTACCGGTAATGATTTTTCACGTTTGCTGCTACTTTTGAGCACCTGGGTCGTAAGTGTTGACCGAAGTCTCATTATGAAAGTTAATGATCAGACGTAAGTAATGTAATTCACTTGAGTATGCAGTTGTTTCCAATCGATTTGTTTAACCACAATCATGAATTTGTATTGTAAAAGCTGCTTGTTAAATTAAAAAAATAAAAATATCTGATTTTGTGACGCGTGTACTGCAACTCGTATTGTCATAATAATAAGAAGCAATTTTCACTATCTACATGCAGTGATAGCACGCAGGAGTACTAAAACATGACTCTGTAACCGAATCCATTCACTATTAATGGTTATCCCATCAGTGTTAATGCTTGAGGCGATAAACTGCCCTATCAACAATACGAATGCTCTCAACAGTACGGAAAAATACCAAGATAGTAACAATTTGCTATATTCTTGTTTGCATGTGGAACGTCACGGGATCAGATTTCTCGGTAATGAGGATTCCAAGTGGCCTGCGTCGTACAGTGTAAAAGAAACAAATACTTGAGCTCAAATCGTTTACCAAGAAGTCCGCGAGAGCCCATACTAAATTTCGCATTTCTGCTACTGCTTAAAATAGAGTAGAATTTCGATTATGCGCCCTTCAGTAGGAAATTGTTGGAGAAATTACAGTACTTGGGATCTAAATGAAAAAAAAAATTGATTTTTATTTTATGGGACTTTTATGATTTGTGCAGCCAAGGTTCCGGAAATCACCTAGAATGTTCGTACAAAATTTTTCATTTTAATAATAAATAATTACTAAACGTGCGTAGTACGTGTGCTTGCTTCATAGTAAAGGAATGTTTGCGTTATTGTATCAGTAGTAAGGAACACTGAACAAAACATTGTGTGAATATAGCTCGGAAAACAGCTAAATGTAAAGTTTTAAATCATAGATTTAGCTCAGCTTCATCTATCTTCGCAGAAACACTCTTTCCGACTGCATTTCTTCTTCATGATATTGCTAAGATTTTTCTTTCTCGTTTGCTCGTCTGTCATGAAATCCCCATACGATATTGAAACAGTTTTCCAAAATAATACCCACCTTTTCTAAGTACAAGCTATTGATAATAATTTCAAATAATCAATACAGTGAGAAACTCTATAAATAAGACAAACATTGCTATTTGAAAAGTGAAATACTTGCGGGCAGAGAGAAAGGCAGTTATTTGCTGGGTTCCATTAGACTGATTTCCTAGAGAAAAAAATAAAATAGTTATCTCCCCCCGACCCTATGACGAGTTGCCTGTTGCTTCATCCTGGTCAATTAACGATATTTATTTCTGTGAATCTATTTGTTTCTCAATTGACCCTATAGGGCGCTGATCATTAATTAGTATTCTCTTCCTGCGATGTGAATTTCCTACCTTCTGTTTACTTCTTGATCCGTTATTCTCACTCTGCTTCCTTTTGGCATACTTGTCACAAACAGTAATGAACATTTCTCTCGTTCATCTAAAGAAATTCTTACGTACTTTCCTCCAGAGCTTTGTGACATATACAGTGTGTTTTGATAATACCCACGGTACGGAAAACGTTTTAGAATTTGTAAAACGATAGCAGAAGAAGAATTTGGCAATTTCGAAAACATGAGAAATTGGTTGTTTCGTAGAATCGATTACGTTACTAGGAGGATACTACGGAAATTTTCAACTATTACTTATCAGCTATTTGATATTGCTGTATGAGATACAAACCAGTTAAGTTGAAGTGAGCAATGTCTGAATCTAAAATGTGGTCGCCACACAGCAAGATAATGTTTTCTTCTTTCTTTTTTGATAGTATTTTGTGGAACTCTTGTTTCGTATTCTGTTACCGGACCAGTTCTGCCGTTTCAGTGCCTAATCAGTGCAATTCAATGAGAATCTTAATAACAATTGACTTGATTATATGCTAAATTAGTTGCGAAACACACGAAATATTACCGTAAAATTATACTAAATACAATTTTCGACCAGCAGCAGCATGTAAGTGTTGCTAGAATTTTATTAGTATAGTTATTTAATTAAGAGGTCTACTAGCAGAGACAGTTCGAATGGAGTGCAAGTTATTTTGAGACCTACAATTTCATGCCCAAAGACCAACTGAAATAAATTACTTTAAAAATAAAATTAGGGTCTCACATGTTAAAGATTTCTTTTATATAGACGTCTTCATAACACAATTTAACTTACCTGTGCACCTGAACCGCTATAATGAAAAAGGTGTGTTGGCAAAATTTGACAAGTGGATTGTGGTCGAATCAACTGAATTAATATATGGACAAAAAGGGTAATGCTGAAAATGTGCAGTTGATACCAGATTACTTTATTATCCTCATGGGCAAAACGGCAAACAAAACTGATGGTAAAAAAGAACAGCAGGAGGTATCGGTATTATTTACTTCTAAAACACGTATTCAGAATTATGACTGTATAACACGATAGTGTAGTTACTGTTAAAAGAAGTGTATGTTATTTGAACAGCTAACGAAAGTAATTGTAAAGCTTTATTTAGTTGTGATTAAGTATTCAACAGATCGATGTTTCTGGAAGTCTTAGACTTTCTTATTTCTCATGTATGTACAAAAGTCGCCGAAGAAAATCGATATAAATACTGCAGATATTTTCCCAAATATAAGAATAATTTGTAGTTATTATGTGTTTGGTAACTTTAGTTTTTGGACATGAAAATATGTGGGATTTAAAAGGTGGTGTGTCTATGCAGGTACCTCACATTAATAAAAACACACACAGCTTGTCAATACATACGTACATTCCAAAAAGAAAAATGAAAAACGTCCTTCTAAATCAAAACTGCAAAGATACTAAACTAAAACTTCTCACAACAACAGTACTTCAATGTGGCAACTGATAACGGCGTATGGCACTGTGTAAGGGACCACATTTACACTTTTCGGAAACGGATACATGGGCGAAACATATTATTTACGTGTGCGAAAAGGCGCAAGGTGTCATAAGTAAATATTCCAATAAACCAGCAGGATAAATTTGTGTACTCCATTAAAGACCAATTATAAATTGATACTCGTTATGTTGTCTGTAGTTCTATAGGGTGGTCTACATCCTATTCTCAGGCGAACGCCTTTAGCATTTTGTACTTCGTAGTTGTTTTCTGTGGTGGATTATTTGAGCATCGCGACTGTGTCGTGTATTACGGATGAGAGATATTACATCGTTCAGTTTCAAACTTTGGTTTGCTTCCCTCGTCTGTGATTGTCGTTTTCCTAAATTGGACAATTCTAAATGTGCCGCATTAACTATTGTGCACCTTCTGAACGAAGCTGTAAAGAAAGTAAAAGTGAATTTACACGGCAGGGAAGTTAGTTAAGTAGAGTGTGTTCGGCCTCTATCAGCATTGAGAATAGTGTGAACTTTTATGAATAGTGGTATCGTCGTTGAAGACGCTTCAGAACGAAGGCAGCGGAAAGCTCTGTCAAAAATAAGAGCTCGTATTCGCTTCTACCTCAGACGAACTCGCGAGTTTACATGTTTATTTGCGCAGACGCATTGCCAAAAACTTAATACAGGAAACTAGAAACTGTTAACCATTTTTATTTTTCGTGTCGCAACACAGTAAATAGTTGCAGGGAGTACCTATACGTCGTATTTAGAAAGTAATTACTATTATCGCACAAATTTTGGTGTAACGTCTCGTAATTGCCGCACTGGTTACGCCGAGCAACTGAAGATAATTGAGAGAACAAAACTTACGGGCACTAGAAGATAAGGATGTCTCCATTTTCCAGGAATTTGTGTCAGAGACGGAACAGCCTTGAGGGAGTCATGCAAGTAACAGGAATTTGTGCGGCCCACGCTTCCGAAAGAGGAGTATATCTACCGAGGCGCTTCATTAACAGAGAATTAAAGCGGGAGTCTCCCGACAGCCTTTAACTGCCTCATAAACTAAATACGAAATCAGTTCCACGGTATGAATTAAATTTTGTGCGTAATTTAACGGGAGCACATCCATAAAGATCCGAGGATACACCTGCTCTTACGAAATTTGCGAACCAACGATCCGTGCAAAAAAAAATAAGACGGTACCTCTGCCGTATCCTTCGCAGCGCCTACACTTCTCTCGAAGGTTTCGTCGGGTGTGCGTACAATAAGTTATCTCACATGCGAAGACCGCGCGGTTAATTATGATTAGCTACAACTGTCTCTGGCCCATTGGCTAATTTTTATAAACAAGATATTTAGAGGAGAAGAAATTGATCCCCACCTTGCACAATTATGCACTATCTTGGAGCAGGAAAGGGAAATACACGCAGAAAAAAAGGTTTGTTTCAAGCGAGGTGTCGCTTATAAGCACCGAAAAGAAACTGAAGTAAGGACGATAAGAGTTAATCGTCCCATCGATAACGATGTCATCAGAGACAGATTACAAGGTCAGATTGTGATGGAGAAAATCTTTGTTTCCCTTTTCGAAGGAACTATTTCAGCATTTTACAAATATCATGGAAAATCCAAATCCTATTCACAGGGCCAAGAATAGCACACTGCAAAAATTGCAAAAAAAATTGTTGGTAGTAACAGTAGCTGTAATGTTGTCCGCATATCTAATAATGGGCAAATATTCTTTCTGTAAAAGTTCTGTAGCATTAAAGACTTTTAGAAAGTACGTAAGACTGAAAGCTAACTTTGATGTTCAGAACACGAAATTCGTGAAAATATTGGTGAAACCTAATGACGGCTCAGCTTCCAAATTGTACCACGTAAAACTGGTACATAGAAAATAAAATTTTGTGGAAATCGTTCCTCGAAGTGTTCAACATTTTGCCAGTTTCATATACAGAAGTTTTTTTGAAGCTTAGTGTACTTCATAATTTCGTTGGTTTTCCACCATATTTTTGTACGGGAAACTCATGTTTCCGTACTTTTAAAAAAAGAATTCATTGCCAGGAAGTAAACATTTAATTGTGAACATTTTCTTAAAGGTTGTTGAATTTAATTTGTGTACTTTGACGTTCAGAATCACTATATATATATATATATATATATATATATATATATATAGAGAGAGAGAGAGAGAGAGAGAGAGAGAGATTAAAAAAATTACGTTTGTTAAATGTTGAAAACCAAGCTATGATGAATATTTCGACTGAAAACATTTATGAACATATGTAAATGTAATGCTTAAACGTGAATAAAGAGAGTGTCTACGATATTATATGTCCTCACGAATCTTTTACTATTAGTAGAGCCTCAGGAACTCATGAAATATGCATAAACGGCAGCTTGAATCGTCTCCCACCAGGAAGTCACGTGTGGGATATTATTACTTTTCGATTAACCGTAACTTTCGATAACAAGGAGCGAAGCGCTACGTGCACAGTAATATAAGAAGCGTAAGACAAATACCACATGTACTTTTAAAAGGTTTCATGGGCCACAACGCTGGGGAGGATTGCAGCCGTTCGCCAGATTTTCCAGATTGACAGTTTAACTGCCAGGCATAGAGTTACTTATTCGAATACGAGACGTGATGACACGGCTAATGAAGGCAAACAAATATTGTAATCTTAACAGTTTGTCTGTTTGTCGGTGTTTCAAATAAAACCTGAAGAAGCTTAACTTGTTATAACACAATCTGAAACCGGAAGCTCTGTGTAAAACTCATACTTGGTTGCAGCAGAAGCATGTAGAATGTTGGTTAAAGCACGAAGAAAGCAATTGTACTCACACATTAATGGACTAAGACGTCGAAGATCAATTAATAGCACACATGTTTTATGAACGGCATCTGCGATTAAAAAATCAAAGGCAATTAAGTTTTACATCAGCATTTGGTAGAAAACTGCTTCGTGTAGACGACAGAAAACAAGGTTCTTTTTGATAATTTAAATGGGAAAAGTTTTACAGGCATTGTAAAAACAAAAAGAATTACACGAAGTGAGCCACTTCCAGCAACTCGTATTTCCATTTTTATTCATTTCTGTTACAGGTCCGCCCCCCTTGGACTGGTAGGATTGAAATTTTAATAATTTCAGAAACAAGCCTTAGGATCAAAAAACTAAGATGAATTATTTATAGAAGACTGGAAAAACTGCTAGAAGCCAAACTCGGGGAAGACCAGTTTGAATTTCGGAGAGATGTAGAAACACGCGAGGCAATATGACCCTACAACTTCTCTTAGGAGATAGGTTAAGGAAAGGCAAACCTATGTTTATATCATTTGTAGACTTAGAGAAAGCTTTTGACTATGTTGACTGGAGTGCTCTCTTTGAAATTCGGAAGGGAGCAGGCTTAAAACAGAGGGAGCGAAAGGCTATTTACAACTTGTACAGAAACCAGACTGCAGTTATAAGAGTAAAGCGGCATGAAAGGGAAGCGGTGATTGAGAAGGGAATGAGGCAAGATAGTAGCCTATCATCGATGTTATTCGATCTGTGCAATGAATAAGCAGTGAAGGAAACCAAAGGAAAATTGGGGTAAGAATTAAAGTTCATGGAAAGAAATAAAAACTTTCAGTTTTTTCGACAACGCTGTAACTTTGTTAGAGACAGGAAATGACTTGGAAGAGCAACTGAGTGGAATTGACAGTGTCTTGAAAGGAGAATATAAGATGAACATCAGTAAAAGCAAAACAAGTATAATGGAATGTATTCGAATTAAATCAGGTGGTGCTCAGAGCACTAGATTAGGGAGGAGATACTTAAAGCAGTAGATAAGTTGTGCTATTTGCGAAGTAAAATAACTGACGATGGTCGAAGTAGGGAGGATATAAAATTATTGACTGGCAAAGGCAAGAAAAACGTTCCTGAGGAAGATAAATTTGTTAGCATCAAATATAAATTTAAGTGTTAGGAAGTCTCTGTGATGGTACTTGTGTGGACTGTAGCCCATGTGGAAGTGAGATGTGGACGATAAACATTTCAGACAAGAACAGAATTGAAGCTTTCGAAATGTACTTCTGCAGACGAATGTTAAAGATTAGATGGGTGGATCACGTAATTAATGAGGTGGTATGGAATAGAGTTGGGGAGAAAAGAAATTTGTGACTCGACTTGACTACAAGAAGGGGTCGATTGGACACATTCGGAGACATCAAGGGATCATAAGTTAGCCACTATGTGGAAGAGTGGGACGTAGAAATTGTACAGGAGACCAACAGGTGGATGTAGTAAGCAGTTTCATACGACTATGTGTTGCAGTAGGTACTCGGAAACGAATAGGCTTGCACAGAACGGAGTAGCATGGAGAGATGCATCAAACGAGCCTTCCGATTGAAAATCACAATAGCCGTCTCAGGATTGAGTAATTAATTCGTTGTTCTTCACGATCATTCGTAATCCGCTGCTGTACATCTTATCGGTTCTGTGTTCCCGTCCACACTTTGTAGGTATGAAAATTATATTTAAGTGAAATGTTATTCGTTAAGGGTTTCGTGTAACTTCTAAATCCGCTCTTCCTGTGACTTAAGGGAAGTAGTGCTGTGGTAAGACAGGGAACTGATGTTCGGCAAAATAACGGTTGAAATCTCCGTTCGCCCATCCAGATACAGGCTTTAGGCTTCCCGCTTCATTTGATCCATTGTGAATACGAGATCGTGACGATTGGAACCAACATTAAAATGTCGGCTCAACCACCTATTTACGATGAAACAAAACACTCAAATCTTCGAGTGTCAAGCCTTCGTCATTATAGTTGTTATACAAGAACCTCTAATAGCGATCAAGATGAAATATAAATAAGTATAGGAAGATAAAGGGTCATTTCCGTTGCAGCCGTGTCTTCTTAAGACGTACATTCACTTCACTGTCAGCTCGTAAAACAAACTGAAATTAAATGTCATCTGTCGTCCAGAGCATTGACAGGATCACACTACCAGCCATCCCTGTTCCCGGCCAATACATCTCCATAGGTTTCCCGTGACGGTTCCGTTGGAAAGGATACGGCCTTTCCCAATCAAAGATAACTCTCCGTTTCTAACAATAACGTCATCAATGTTACGTTAAACCCTAAATATCCTTCCCTTTATCATTCAGGGAGACGTAATTATGTGTCAGTTAGGCAGAACCATGGTCACAATATAGTTGTGATCAAAATTATTTTCGTCATCAGACTTCTGACTGATTTCATGGGAGTAATGTTACCGCCCCCCCTCCCCCCCCCACCCTTTTGCCAACCTCTTCGTCTCAAGGCAGCGCTTGCAACCCTACATCCTCGATTTTTTCTCGGATATATTTCAATTTCTGCCTTCCCCTACAGTTTTTGTTCTCTACGGCTGTCGCGGGTACCATGGAAGTTACTTCATTATGTCGTAACACGTGCATTAGTATCATATCCATACATTCGCTGTAGAAGAGGTTTACTGGAATTTCTACCGGAAGAATCTGGAAACATATTACATTTTGCCATATACGTCTCGCGAAATCACCACAAGAATAATTTCGTGAAGTTAGAACTCGTACGAAGGTTTGCCGATGAACATCTTTGCAGGCACCATTGCATGACCACCAAGTCGATGTGAGCACGGATGGTACACACGGATATGTCAGTCCAGTTCTTGTTTTGTCTCACATTTCTAGATGTAGAAGGATTAGTGATCTAACACTCTCTGTATCAATAGGTGACATGTGGTCTTGTGTTACCTTGTTCAAAGACACCGCCACGGAGTCCTGAAAGGGAGGGCACAGCCATTGACCTTGTACGACATAAATGTAACAGCTGATGTCCAAATTATCCTCTGTGCGAATCAGAGGTGATCAGTTAGTAAACCCTATGGCACTCCGTAGCATCACTCCCTGCGCTTGACCCCCGTGAAGACGAAGGAAGAGGTAAAGCGGGGAAACACGTAACGGTACCGAAACACACGCTAAGATGGTTTTTGAAGTATAGATGGATATGTAGACTCATTTTGTCTGTTAGAATGCGGGTAACCTCCTCATTTATCATCTTATCATCCCATTTAATTTCCACCACTCATCTATAACCCCACTTCTCAAATTCTTCGATTCCTTACTTTCCAGTTTTTGGGTTCACGATATACTTCCGTATAATACATTGCTCCAAACGCTGACTCTTAGAAATTTCTTTCTCAACTTAAGGCTGTGTACGATTATAGTGGACTACATATATAAAGCGAATGAGCATCGTTCTTCACTGTTACGTTACTTAGTAAAAGTATTTTAGGACTACGGTTGGTGCCATTCTGCAGGACAACGGATGTCCGACAATGACCGTGAGAAACGATCGTGCGGACAAGATGGAGGCTTGTCTTGCACGCAACACGTGCCGTAAGTCACGATTTACCGCAACGATGACATTACTGTCTCAGCGATGATGTACCAGTTCTTATGCCATGCTACTCGTTTCTGTCGGCATTGTTGTTTTAATAACACTAATCACTTGCCTATTTTTATAAGAATACAATATTTCAAACGAGTGCCAGTTTTACAAATAAAAGACGCTCATTTTTTTTTAAAGAAAAAGATTCGTTTAAAAACAAAAGATATTTCACTGCTGCTATGACTAACTGATATTTCGTTTTTATACTCGGTTATTAGCAAAATCTAAAAGAACACCGGTTATAATCGAGACCAAACAAATGCCGAAAAATACCGGTTATTGAGAACTAAAACAGCGGTATCGGTATTAACCGGTCGGTTTTTCCCATCTGTAGGTCGGTACCGCGGAAAATTCGTGGTGGGAATCTGACGATCGTTACTGCCACGACGAAACTTGTACGACGCTATTAATTAGGCGTGTTTGGTCCGCTAAGGGCAGATATAGTTTGGTCAGTTGTCGGCTCCGCAGTGTCAGTAACTAACGGCCCAGCCGCCCCCGCCCGGGACGATGGCGATAAAACTCTCTTCATCCACCGCACCGCCCTTCCTAATCTCCACTTCTGCTGCGTCTTAGAATTCCGAATGGTCTAGATTTATCAGGAATTATTGCAGTGCTCCTTGGAGGTCTCCACTCTTCGGCGTCCCCGGTAGAGCCGTGTTCCCATAATTCGTCCTTTTTTTATCTTTTCCCCTGGTCGAAGTTCAAAAATTTAGTGCACTGGTGACCGTATACCAGTCAGGTAGGCGACATTAATGAGGAGAAATAACCACGCACAGGTAGAGTGCGTTCGTCTTGTTTAATTGGTACCGACAACTGGCCATTCCAGGTGTCGGCCCGAGAATAGTAGGCCCCAGCAAGAATCGTAAGTCTCAAATTGTTTCTGTTATCACTGATCGAACTACGTCACATTCGCGCTGGTTCATATTATTCAGGCAGAATTATACAACAAAAAACACCGTTGTGGCATGTTGCTGCCCGGCTTAAAACGCGTTTGACCTTTGTCGTATTTATTAAAACAAAATTTTTAAAGGATTTTATCTTGCTTTCACTTGTTAGAATTTTATTTTGCGATTTCAATTTCGGTAATAAGGTATTTTCAAACATATGATTTTGAGAGATAGTCGGAGGTAGAGCGCAATATATGCCTGTCTACCAAAACTTTATGATCGAAAATGGCTTAATGCCGAAACTATAATCGCAGAATAAAATATTAGCTTAAATCAAGATTAAATACTTTACAAAATTTAAAAAAGCTGTGGACTCATCCTACAAGAAAATAATTTAATAACAAAGATACAAGGCAAACTTAAATTTTAGCTGAATTACAAGGATTTGTTCTGGGCTCGCATTTTTCAGTTTCTAATGATGACCTCTTGAGAAAGATGCGACTTTTGTTTCTCCCTGGTTTAAAAAACATCACACGAAACAAAAGCTTTCGCTGATGATGTTCAGTTATTTATGCAGTGTTAAGAATATAAACTCTGAAACGTTGTCCGCCAACAGAGCTTACTATCTCTACTGATTAGACAAAAGTAACGGCATTTAAAGGAGCAGTACAAATATAAAAATTGTCATTTATGACTGGTTAATAGAAGAAGTAAAGAGTTCTAAAAATCTATGGAATATTGCATTGGTTCTTGGAGGAACACAGACATATTAAAAACTTGTATGCACAGTAATTTTAACTATCCTGAACATCAAACAAGGTATCTAGGAGATCAAGTCATCGGTAAAAAAGAACTTGTAAAATTTTAATATGGTAAATGAACTAAAAAAAAGTCTGATGAAAGACACTAAAATAAAATTTTATAGAACCATGGCTGTTGCTGTATTGTACAGAATTTAAGGTACTAAGAAAGTGTTAATAGTTGAACAAATAAACGGTATATGCGGAAAGAATATATTGCAACTAATAACAGGAAACTTGAGACGACACATATAACTCACTTTCTGAAGTCTCGGTGTAAGTACTTCATGGGAAAAGAAGTATTCGTAACACACACAAGAGTTAGCATGAAAGACTGACCCATGATGACAGAAAACCCATCACGCCTTATCGCTCAAAGTGAAGACGATGACGACGATGGTGTTATAACCAGGTTCGTCGTTCCAGAACGGGCGTGAGATGTCGGCTGTAGACACGATTAGGTCTTCTCATCCAAGGGAGTTGTTTTTCTGAAAGAGTGAGAGTTTTTATCGAGTGATGTGTAGGCAGTGGAAAACTACGCGACAAACACACAGGTTATTTGTTGTATCACGATATCGGCACGGACCATTTTTCCAGGAGTGTGATTTATTTCATTTAAAAACAGAACGTTTTTCGGGAAGACACGATCCCATTATCAAGTTTTTAAGCCTTAAGAATTTGGTAACGCGATCATGTGTTTTCGAAACATGTTGCATTTTAAAATTAAATAAATCACACATTTAGAGTCCTGGTACGCCATAATCTCCGTAGCGCTAACACGCAGGTGTTTTCGTAAATAAAAGTAATTCACATGGATGAGGAGGTTAACCATCTCTATACAAAATAGTAATAATAATTGGCCACTCACTAAGTAACTTCTGTCGAGTCGATTTAATGACCAACTGTTTTCTTCTTCAACAGTCAGATGTGTACATTGCGAAGTGCCTCTTCAGCAGTGTATGGACGAGTGGCTGTGAAACGTATTGTAGTGCGTGTTGTTGTGTGAAGAAGTTAAATTGATTTTGTCATTTAATTTCCTATTATTTTACTATCCCAATTCGGTCATCTTAAACAGATCAGCTGGTGCCTTCTTAAGAAATTGAAACAGCTTCCGATGTCATTTGTCTCACCTGACGCCCAGCCTATGTAAACAACACATACTCGTATGTTAAAGCTTGCATAGAGAGATGAAGTCTTCGTCTTTTTTTGTGTTTTTTTTTTGTGTTTTTTTTTGTTCTATAGTTAATTTTATTTGTTACTACAGTCGTGGTTACTGCAACTGTAGAAACGGAAAATGAGGAACTAGTTACACTAATTCTAAAGTAGCGCTGCAGCTTCTTGCATTATCAGTAATAACAAAAATAGTTAGTATTCTAATGATGGCATAATGGCTATCGATCACATAACGAATTCTCATGCGCCATTACGGCAGCTCGTGCTGCAATAAATCTTACCCATTCGACTATTGCAGGAAGACGATAAGCCCTTTCATGCACCAGACATCGAACGGTGGGAAATTAATTACTCCGTGCGATCTACATACAATAACCGCACCCAGGTTCTTGGACGTGCCGTAATAATGTGTACCAAATTAGCACGCGATCGACTGCCTCGTCGGTCTACCTCCATTTCAATAAGCTTCGCGTCTGCACGTTTAAAAATAGTTTATTGCATATAGAAGCCTCTCTATATGAACCTGCACTACAAATGAACGTGTTAGTCGCTTTGTGCAGACGTCAATCTGGGTACCTAAATAACAAGGTTTTACACCAAGCTTCAGAAATGAGAGATTTTAATGGCAGTACAGTAAACTGTGAGGCTTCAATCATCGACTAGTAATTTTAGAGGCATCAGAACATAAAGTGAGACTTTCACCTGCTTCTACACATCAGACGGTTAAATTTTATCGGAATAGTACTTCGTCTATGCCAGCGGCCTCACCCCAGTTGTAACATCGGTTCCCGTCAGGTCAGCAAAGTTAAGAGCTGTAGGACTTGGCTAACACTTGGGTGGGTGACCATCCCGTCTGCCGAACGCTATTGACCTTCGGGGTGCACTCAGCCCTTGTGAGGCAAACTGAGGAGCTACTTGATTGAGAAGTAGCTGCTCCGGTCTCTTAAATTGAAAACGGCTGGCAGAGTGATGTAGTGACCACATGCCCCTCCATATCTGCATCAGGTGATGCCTATAACCTTAGGAAGACACGGTGGTCGATCAGTAATGATGGGCGTTCCGAGACCTGTTCTCACGAATTTTAGTTTGGTTTAATACCTCGTCTGTCCGGTGTTCCTTAATCCGCATCTCTTTTTCATATCATCGCGTTGCACTTGACGCTCAGGTAGTAATGTCGAAGACGACAATCCTTAAATTATACTAAGCCAGTCGCCATATAATGAACCTGATACGTTGTCAGTTAAGGTTTTTGACCAGCCCTATATTGCACTAGTTGACCGATAGTGTATGGTTCAGCGTACGGCGATTGGCTTACTTTAAATTTAATGACTGTCGTGTTCGACTGTTGCAGCTATTATACCCTGAGCATGATAAAATGACGTAAACGCGAGAAGACGAAAAGTTAGATGCAGTACGGCCAGCCATTTGTGACTGCACTAACACAGTTGGTCCACTGAATAAAGACACTGCTGACAATGTCAACCCATGGAGCGTTTGCAAACATTCCAGGATGCACAGACACAGTAAACGGCTGGCTCCGAAATGATCACGAAGACATCTCGGCACGTTCGGCTGCAGAGACTGATGATGGGTGAGGAATGATTAGCTAACGAAGTTGACGCTAATACCGGAAGACGTTATGGCACATACATAGGCAACAATGGAACTGAACAAAATAATGGTTTATTTGGAACGCCATGAAGAAGTGACTCCGGTACAATTGTTGATCGCTCTGTACATAAACGACGTAATAATCCGACGCAAATTAACATACTGATTATTTCAGTGTGCAAACATCACTGTGATCTTTTCCAGTATCCGGTAATAGTGTACAATTTATGTGTTAATGTGAAAAGTAAATAAAGCGTGTGTGTTTATGGCATTTAACATATGTGATACTAATCTTTTTTTTTCTAAATTCAGAATTATTCGGATATCCGTTAGTTCGGATGATCTACGGTCCCTCCTGGTCAGGTTAAACAAGATTACGCTGTGCTCGAAAATCATTCTTGCTACGAGCCGCTTCTAGTCTTAAACTGCGTTGGTTCATTTTTGGTCAATCGAGCAGAGGAAACGCCTCCAACATCCAGACTAGCGTGAATAGTATCAAAACTATTTCTATATCCAGAATGAGATTTTCACTCTGCAGCGGAGTGTGCGCCGATATGAAACTTCCTGGCAGATTAAAGCTATGTGCCGGACCGAGACTCGAACTCGGGACCTTTGCCTTTCGCGGGCAACTGATCTACCAACTGAGCTACCCAAGCACGACTCACGCCCCTTCCTCACAGCTCCAATTCTACCAGTACTTCGTCCCGAGTTCGAGTCTCGGTCCGGTACACAGTTTTAATCTGCCAGGAAGTTTTATTTCTATATCATTCGCTACACGACATACCTACTCTCAGTAAACGAAGAAGAAATTAGTGGAGAGTAAAAGACAGGATATGTAAAAACAGTGTTTTACCGTAGAGCAAAACTGATGACACTTGCAATAGTTGGACGAATTTTGCTGTTTATGGAGTGTACTTCAGGAGAACAGCAGACTGATGCACACGAAAAAAATCCTTAAGAGACGTTTACTAGCATTAGAAATTTATGTAGAATTAGAAGATATGTTTCTGCTCGAAACTGAGTGCAATTGAAACGTGGTCCGTGAGGAAAGCGCTTGAAAGGTTTCAGCTACCAGCTCTCTTCCGCGCACTGGATTCTAGCTGGAAACTCAGGTTGCTATGTGTTCGTTCTTTTATCGAACTTTCCGTTATTTCAGCCACGTATTCGGTGTTAGTTAACGAAGTATGGGTGGTTCGGTATTTTTAGAATTCCATTCGTATCACTAAATCATCAAAAGGGTAATGGTGATTCCATATAGCAATGGATGTGTAGGAAGCGTCTTCAGTCACGTGAATTATTTATGGCCTGACGCCAGAAACAAATATAACGTCGATGTGGTGAAAGCAGAATCACGCATTCGTTGTAACTTGAAGGTTGCAACATGCAAAAACGTTTGCTAAAAATTAGCAGTAAATAAAAGTTAAAAGATGTAGATAACAATAAAAAGATAATTTTTAAAGTTTACTAAGATATTATTGTATTTACACCTCGTCCTCAGCTCAGCAAATCCTTTGGCCAGGCAGTTCTCAGTAAGTTTATTAATATTTGTCCATCAACCATACCGGCAACCGATTTGAGTCGCTAGCTGTACAGTGTCAGATTTACGACCTGTGGTTATTTGGAAAATAGTGCACGTTTCTACGTCTCGTACTCTGATGTGACATTATCTTTTTTGTAAATCTGTATCCCGCGTGTTCACTATGAGGTTCACACATCGTGCATACTTCAGTTGTAACAACCACGAAATGCATTTATATCGAGTATCCATTTGTCCTACGTACTGCAGGGTCCTAAATAGAACTTCGGAATGGAGAAAAATTCTCTTATGTACTATCGTCATGACGCGGCGTATTCGGGTATCGCACATATGTGAGACGGTACAAATTTGGCAGTTTCACCGCATTTTGTGTGTAAGTGACACCACAGAAGGATGCGGAGGCAGGAAGTATAAAGCAGGGAGACTCGTTATAGCGGCGAAAATACTCGGATAACGCAAACTGCTTACTTCACGCCATGCAGAACGGATGGGGAGAGGACATTAACTGCTAACCTCGCGTGTTATCCGGAAGATTAATAGCTCACCCAAGGAATAATAAACAGCATGAACCATGGGGATCACAAGGGAAGAGGAACGGTGTTTGACAACGCGGCCACGCGCGATGTAGAAAATAAAACATCTTCGCCGTGGGCAGCCCCTCCGCGTAAAGAATCACTTGTGACCTCTCAATGGCAGTCGCGGCTGGGAAAATGTTTTGCCAGCTAATACCGCACGTGTCTCTCGATACTTCCTCGCGAGACTAAAAAACGCAGAAGCATTACTGAAGTAGAACGTATTCACAACAATATAGTTCGATTATCTTAAGCTATCACACATTACGACTTGATTGATGTTGAACCTGAATTAGCGTACTGAGCCCCAATTTATTGTTGCATTTTCACAATCAAACTGCTGAACATAATAGACATTTAAATCAACAATAAAAGCAAAAGGCGTGAGAGGTTTTTCAACTACTTCGTTGCGTCCCCCATCTGTTTCTCTTCTCTTGCTCTCTGTATACCAACTACACCCTAGCTCCTCAGTACTCTCTATTAGACAGTCAAATCTTAGTTCGCGCCAGTAATTCTCGCCCTGCATAGCTCTTCCTGGCAATAAGTTTTTATGTCTGAGTTCACATCCCAGTAACCTATTTCTTCATTTAGTGTGACTTCTCTGTATTTCTATCATCCCCTATTCTTTCTCGCACGGCCATATTTACTCGTACTACCTCATTTCTCTACTCAGAATTCAACTTACATTTAGTATCATCCTGTATCTTCATCTCCCAGTACTCACGGTTAACCTTCCAATTTTATGCAGTATTGTGCGTCAGAGGTACACTGTGAGGAACTTGTTGCTAAATTTCTGACAACACATTTATTCCTTTTTTAAAACTTTTTTCTGTGTTCATAATGTAAATAATGGTTTTATTTAGAATACACTATGTGATCAAAAGTATCCGGACACCTCAAAAACGTACGTTTTTCATATTAGGTGCATTTTTCTGCCACACTCTGTCAGGTACTCCATATCAGCGACCTCAGTAGTCATTAGACATCGTGAAGAGCAGAATGCAGCGCTCCGTCGAACTCACGGACTTCCAACGTGGCCAGGTGATTGGGTGTCACTTGCGTCATATGTCTGTACGCGAGATTTCTACAATCCTAAATATCTCTCTGTCCACTCTTTCCTATGTGATAGTGAAGCGGAAACGTGAAGGGACACGTACAGCACAAAAGCCTGCAGACCGGCCTCGTCTGTTGACTGACAGACCGCCGGCAGTTGAAGAGGGCTAATGTGTAATAGGCAGACATCTATACAGATAATCACACAGGAATTTCAAACTGCATCAGGATCTACTACAAGTACTATGACAGTTAGGCGGGATCTGAGAAAACTTGGATTTCATGGTCCAGCGGCTGCTCATAGGCCACACATCGCACCTGTAAATGCCAAATGACGCCTCTCTCGGTGTAAGGAGCGTAAATATTTTTGCGTGCCACTAATACAGCACAAGCCTCCATTGATATTTTAAGCACCTTCTTGGTTCCCACTGTTGAAGAGCATTTCGGGGATGGCGACTGCACCTTTCAATACGATCGAGCACCTGTTCATAATGCACGGCCTGTGTCGGAGTGGTTACAGGACAGTAACGTCCCTGTAATGGACTGGCCTGCACAGAATCGTGACCGGAATCCTATATAACACCTTTGGAATGTTTTGGAACGGGTACTTCGTGCGAAGCCTCACCGACCGACGTCGATACCTCTCATTAGTGCAGCACTCCCTGAAGAATGGGCTGCCATTCCCCGAGAAACCTTCCAGCACCTGATTGAACGTATGCATTCGAGAGTGGAATCAGTCATCAAGGTTAAGGGAGGGCCATCACCTTATTGAATTCCAGCATTACCGATGGAGGGCGCCACGAACTTGTAAGTTATTTTCAGCCAATTGTCCGGATACTTTTGATCACGTAGTGTATGTAAACTCAAATAGTCACCAGTGACGGATACCAGCAACTGTTAATATTGGAAATTCTGTTCACACGTGGTACCCCTAAGTAAAGAACACTGTTTTGCATACATGCACCAGGTATTCCTTTGTTGTTGCTAGTCCGTTATATCATCCAGCGTTTAGCTTGACATATACGCGCGAGCGCGCGCGCGCGCGCGCGCGCGCGCGCGTGTGTGTGTGTGTGTGTGTGTGTGTGTGTGTGTGTGTGTGTGTGTGTGTGTGTGTGTGTGTGTGTGTTTCGCTGAATAAATCTTATCGGTTAGGCTGTTACCATTTGTTACCATTTATGACTGCTGCTAAAGTAGTATTTCAGTCTACTATCCTCGTGCCATTGGCTGTAAAACTAAAAACGTTTGGCTCTAATCACAAGGTCTAATCATCAATTTTAAGCAACTATCGATTTTTAAACTTGTTTTACGTTGTGACGTTTAATGGTTTACTTTCAAAATTTGCCTCGCTGTTATTATTCATTATGAAAAGATCTTACGAGTCCACAATGGAAAACTTTCTCCATTGTGGTTATTTTACTTTTGATGTCTTAATAGCCTCGGCCGCTCTACATAATTTTGCTTCTTGACAAAGAGGGTTCTCTAATTAATTTTACCTTATGTCCTCAGATTTCGTTGTTTAGCAAATCACCATTCCCCCTTTTCTTACACTTCAGTGCTATTTCGTTCTGCTAAACTCGTATATCCTCGATGCTTTCACCTTTTAGTTCTTCAATACCTAATTCATTTTTTGTCAGAAAGCGTTATGTAGTACCTGCTCACTCGTTCACTGCTTCTTCGATTGCTTGTGAGAATGTGCTTATGCTACAACTTGCAGTTCAGCTGTAATTACGTCTAATATGTATATGCCTGCGGGTGAAGATAGACGTATTTCTTTTCATAATGGACGTTGAGAGACTTGTGGCCATAAAACTTCCCGACAAATTGTAATTTCATTTTGTCCTACTGCTTAATAAGCGCTTATGATAATACTTCCAAAATACACTAATTACACACAGACATGACAACGCTCATCTGTCTTTTCGAGTAACGAACAATAATAGTCACGTTAGAAACAGTATGTGTAACCTACGAAACTTTGATACGTTTGGATATGAAGTCACGTCTTTCAGTGGTAATATCGAGATAATTTAGCAATGTGTAACTCATTGGAATTATAGTTGAAACCGATGTTTCCATTTCTGTTGCGCTAAAATCTAGAATTACGAGAACACTGCGTCGACAGTAGACCAAGCGGAGTATTTTCTCCCTTTTTTGTGACCTTATTCTTCTATTACACATTATTAAGATGGTAACGATTTATAAACCGAACTTATCCTTTTCTCCTTCTTTCATTCTTTCATGTGTTGATATGTCGATTTTAAACGTAAAATCACTGAAGGACGACGGTTGGAATCATTCCTGAATATGGTACTGTGGGCTACATTTCTGCTGTCGAAATGTCATTACAGGCAGCCGATTGTTAACACTGGAAATTGTTTCTTGACATGGGTCCACAGTTTTTTTAATTATATGGATGATTTAAAATCGTAAGAAAAGTTCTTTGTTTATTTTTGCACGGTTATACAATTTCGCCCTTCGTCAATTTTCCAGTATCGAGTTAGAAGCAGTGAATAAACAAAATATAAGTGAAAGAGCTTCCAAGCTTTTGAAGAGGAATGGCGTGCTCCTTTTTGAAACACAGTGATATTTTATATTGGCAGATAAGAAGTTGCGAACTCTTACGAAGAGTTTTTTTTTATTTTTTAAATTGTTTTCGTTCTTGTCTCTGAGGGAGGCGAACGGGCCATTGAGAGGACTGCTCTATTGCGATTAAATACTCGCCCACCTTAAGCTCTCCATCAATTGCCGAAAATCTTGTTTCGGCATCATAAAATGTTCATGAAACGTCTGAAGCATCCTCATCAGGTGGGTTGCTTTTCATGCGGAACAGAGGGTCTGTTGTAGCATTAGTCACTAATCCCTACCGCCGATTTTTACAAAATGGTTCAAGTGGCTCTGAGCACTGTGGGACTTAACTTCTGAGGTCATCAGTCCCCTAGAACTTAGCACTACTTAAACCTAACTATCCTAAGGACATCACACACATCCATACTCGAGGCAGGATTCGAACCGCGCGACCAGTCGATTTTTACAAGGCTTTAACTGCCATGTATCAAATAGCTCCGAACGTCAGATTACAAATGGGTGATAAATATTATGTGTACGTCATGTTGAATCTTTATGAATGAAGACGCAAAACTCAAATTATGTTGGTATTATTAGTTTAGGATTATTCAGCCACAAACCGATGTAAACGTCAGAAGAAAAAGTGGACGAGTATAATCTGCGTAATTTGCGCTCCGTTTTCAAGAAAAGCTAATGTTTTTATGTATCTCCTTACCTGTGACGACATGTCTCCTGACATAGGTGTACTACAATAATGTAATTTGGCAAGTATTAGAACCATAACGTTGATTCGGCCATTTTGCGATAGACGGCAGTACCGGCAAATGATGGTGCAGATGGTAGGTCGCAAGTGGCCCACAATAAGCTGAGGTATTTGCAAACAAAATGCCATAAACGTATTAGTCGATTTTTGATTGCAGCCTAAAGTTATTATGAACTTTCGAGCCCAGTTCTTGTCATTTTCGGATAGTTTTAATTTTCTGCTTTAACGTGAAGCAGTCTGCGGCTAGGGCTTACAAATAGCTGGGTAAGACTTATGGTTGAGGCACCTATTAGTGAAAGAACGTGCAGAGAATGGTTTCAACGCGTGAAGAACGGTGATTTGGACGTCGAGGACAGGCATGGCGGTGGAAGTGAGATGGTTTTCGGAGCTACTGAAACAGGCTGAAAGAATCACACGAGATCGTTATCGACTGCAATTCACGCGTTTTGGGAGGGAGCACTGAAAGACAAATGGCTACAGTATAGCGACAGACATGGGAAGCTGATTTAGCAGCTTGACACTGCTCGACCCCCATTTCGCAAAATCCGTCAAATAATAATTGGAAATGTTGAAATGCGAAGTGCAGCCCCGACCCGCTATATTCACCAAACATTGATCTCTCCGACTACTACGTTTTTCGATCAGCGACACAGGGCCTGGCTCAACAGCATGTCCGGTCATATGAACAATAAATTCATGCATGGATGTCGTCAAAAGACTCCCAGTTGTTCCGCAGCGGGATTCCTGCGTTGCCCGAAAGATCGGTGTAAGTGGTAGCCACTGGTGTATTATACTTCGAATCATAAATTGTTTGCAAGTTTTTCACAGTAAGGCCTCGAACGTCAGAACAAACTGGTGGAAGCAAAGTTATAGACATAATGTATTTGGCGATATATCTGGAGATTGCATGCAAAATGTGTTGCGAGTAGAACTAGTGCTAAGGAAGCGACAAATTAAAACATAATGGCTGGCGCTGAAGGTTAACTGCATGAACAGCGAAAATGTGGGAAACGGTGAACTTTTACTTTATTTTGTGAGTGGTGCAAATGAGAATGGTTTCAGAAACGTTCCAAATTAAGCGTGAAGTTCGTTAGAAGTTGCTAAATCCTCTCATTCTCAGACAGTGGATGAATATAGCTTCGGCGATGTGCGCGCCGTGAGTTTCGCTACCTCAAAGATCTGTACACAGATTCTAACTGCAGTACTGGTCTCGCTGTTTTAAACCTTTAGCGGAAGATGATACTTGTAAATGAGTAGACTACGACAGGATTTCAAATTCAGTCAATGACTATATGAGGTAGTGACATCAAATTTCTGGTGCCCTTGGAAGCCATTATTACATAGGCAACCTGCAACTGTCATTATTCTTGTTATATATCTATATCGCTTACTACACCTTTGCTTCGTATTTTGTGGAGCACAACATATATATATGTTGTGATCCATAAATATATATAGCCGGCCAGAGTGGCCGAGCGGTTCTAGGCGCTTCAGTCTGGAACCGCGCGACCGCTACGGTCGCAGGTTCGAATCCTGCCTCGGGTATGGATGTGTGTGATGTCCTTAGGTTAGTTAGGTTTAAGTAGTTCTGAGTTCTAGGGGACTGATGACCACAGCAGTTAAATCTCATAGTGCTCAGAGCCATTTCAACCATTTAGTGCGCGTGTGCGCTCCATAAAAGACCCAGTGGTTATAAAAAAAAAAATGCAGCTGCTTATAGTGGTCCATTGTGGGCTGTAATTATCGTATGGCAGCGAAACTTCATAGATATTCCAACGCGTTAATGGACAGCAAATAACGCTGAAAAAAAATTTATTTCCAATTTTGGCCATCAGGTGCAAATCTGTCGCTGTGAACGCAAGAAAGACGTGTAGAAATGTTTCCATATGTTGTGGATTAGGAACGGGACGTTGGCAGAAAAAAAAGAAACAAGTGAGAAAGGCATAATGTTGATTTTATTATTAATCGTGACTTACACAGTTTGTTCAAAGTGCGCACCTGTGAGGTCGACGAGATGCTTTTCAGCCTCGGATTAGCACCTAATTGCGAAAATTGGAACAAATTTTTTGCCAGCGTAATTTGGTTCCGCATTAAAGAATTAGCATATTTACCAAGATTCGCCGCCACACAATGTTTGTAGCCCACACTGGACCTCCATGAGCATCTGCAACACCCGGTAGATGTGCCAACTGAGAGATCCTGCATCACTATATGGATGGTGAACCTTGTAACAACAAATTAACAAAATATTGTCCATGTCAGGTTACACATACAAGCGCCCTTCATAGACTCGTCGCCGACTCGCGCGCGCGCACACACACACACACACACACACACACACACACACACACACACACACACACACACCTTCCCGATAAATGTTTACGTCAGGACTCAACTAGCTGACTGAATCGCGGATAACTGAAACCCAAGTTCCTCTGTTTGTCTCTCCCTCTCGGTTCGGACACAAAGGCCCAGTAAACTCTAGAATACCACCCTGTAGCGGCTGTTTATTTCGGTGGGGAATAATTTGGATACGGTTTGCGTGACTTCTGGCTCGTAGCTCGGCGCATCAGAGGGCGGACCTGTGCCACCGTAAACTGCGACGAGAGTTTACTAGGTGGTGTCCGCCGGTCGCTGGCGCATTCGTGTGGACGCTGCCGCTCTCGAAAACTAATGGCCGTCCACAGCTGGCGTCCTACCACGAGATATGCTCTGTCGACAGGGCCGTGTTCACTCTGCCGAGCTACATAAATACTCGCCCTTCTGTCGTCCGGTTCCTATATTACCTAAATCCGCGTCCCAGCCCGCATTCGGCGAACAACATTTGAGCGGAGGAATGGCAGCTATGTGCACGAACGAGACATCCGCGATAGAGTTACCAATACACACCAAACATCAGAGAAACAAAAAGAAAACTCTGGCGCTTAGAGATACAGAATAATACTGGGGGTGGGATAACGGATGGAAGGAGGGAGCAAGTATGTGATACTGTGTGTGGTTGATGAGATTTGCAAACAATATTATTGCGTTTCTGGGAGTTAGAAGAACAACTTTCCGGGAAATGGGAGTAAAAACAAAATAAACAAGTGTCGTATTGCTCAAGTTAATGCTGCGTATATTTACCCACCTAACTTCTGTAACCTACATACATTCTGCATGTGCAGTGCAAAGTGTAGAAAACAGCTGAGAAATTTTCACAGCCACTCGGAGGGGGGGGGGGGGGGGGTTGAGGAGGCTATTTATGTAGAACATCTTCATGTATTATGTTTTCTTGCTTCCACGATCTTGCAGTATTTTAGAAATAACTTCATTTCAAGCCTGGACTGTTTTCAAACATATTTACCTGTATTCACGACCACAGTTTAGGCTACTGAGCAGCTCTAAAGTAACACCTGTAACAGCATAATTTATTAAACAACAAGTCCAATTTTGGGGATTACTAAACGGTTAGACCAGTCATCAGGCCTCAATTTCCGATTGCACATCTAATGGCTTCCAGGGGCAACAAAATTTTAATTTTTCATTGTCTCATATAATAATTACCAACAGCCTTGCGCAGTTTAACACTGGTTCCCGTCATATCACCAACGTTAAGCGCTTTCGGGCTTGGATAGCATTTGGATGGGTGACCATCTGAATCTGTCTACCGCTGTTGGCAAATGGAGTGCACTCAGCCCGTGCGTGGCCAATTGAAGAGCTACTTCAATGAGAAGCAGCGGCTGCGGTCAGGAAAAATGTCAATGTCAGATCGGTGTGCATTTGGATGCCCCTCAATATCCGTATTGAGTGACGCTAATGGTCTGAGGATGACACGGCGGTCGGGCGGTACCGCTGGGTCTTTTGAGGCCTGTTCGGTTGGTGTTTAATTAGAGTTTCACATAATAATTGCATAACTTTAAAATGGCATCATAATATATTTATTAAGACCTGTACTCTCGAGTTAAAAATGAAAGACAATAAGACAAGTTTTAACGTCCGAAACGGTGTACATGTGAGACAGCGTTGGCGCGCATGTTCCCCAGACTATATCCACCCAGTATTTGAGAGCGACAGCACGTGCGAAACAGTGAAAGGATAAAAGTTTATCGCTTATTACAGTTTTGGTGTTCATGCACCAAAAACTCAGCATGAGGTATGATGGTTTAATTTGTTATTTCCTTACTACACATTTGCAGACTGTATCTATATGCACCATTGACTGTACATGCAGAATGTTTTATAGATGGGAGATCTATTCTTTAAGTATCAGGACTGCTTTACTAGTACATTCCGTTAGGAAACCGTATTTTAAAAGATAAAATACCCCATCAGAAAAAATAGAATGCAAAATTCTGAGGAAAATATTCGGACCAATAGACAAAGATGGCATGTGGATGAAAAGACCTACCAGTGAGTTATACCAACACACAGACTCAAAGACGTGATCAGAAAACGCAGACTAAATTTCTAAGGACACATACAGAGGATCAAAATTAGGAACGAAAAATTTATGGTAATTGAGAAGAGTAAGACTGGAGCATTATGAACGCAACAAAAAAAAAAAACCAAGAGCATAGTCAAAGGATGTAGAGATTTTGGGAAGAGAAAAAGAAGAAAAAAATAATTGAAAGTTGTGTCGTTATGAGACATTTGAGTTCAAACACTGTCAATAAGGGCAAAAATGATACGAATGAATGAATTAAAATACCTCATCAGTGGGTTGGAATGTTTTAGGAAAAGACGGAACACTTGAATAAGGATAATCATGACGTCCGACGAGGATTTGTATATCAATGTCTTTCCGCGTACACTTGCATTCTCGTAATACCTGTGGAACCTCAATCGAGCAACCGATTGCGGAAAAACTTTCTCGATTAGAGTCGCTCAAATTTTTTGTTATAAAATAACTAAATAAATAAATCAAATTTCTAATATAAATAAAAGTGTCATTTATCACGGACGTTCACGTACTGGACGCAGAAGTGTGTTTCATATCATGATGCTCTTCTGATGACGTGTTGTTCAGTTACATCTATTGGCACACACGTTCTTGTTGCAGTACGTTTAGCAGTGTCAGTGGGAAGAACATCTGTTCACCATTCGCTGGGATTAACTAACCTTCACTTCCGGACACTGTCAGCATGCAAAACACATTTGTAGCAGAGTGTAACAAGCCCATGACGAATATTACGGTGACTAACGTCTTCGGCCTAGAAAAACGGGACGACGCCTTGCATCTCATAGTCGACAGGACATACTGCCGCTGCACGAACTGTCACAGGACCACAAGAATTAATTCAGACTGAATTTCCTCTAGGCTAGTCCCTAACATCACACAAAACGCATAGACAGGATAAGCAGTTACCACGAAATATGAGCTCATGGAGAAACTATCTTTTCTCTCCAACTGACTGCGGAAACATCACAATTAACTGTGATGTACGGACGTTTAACGATGGAAATTCGCCGTCTTTCGTGCCGTACTTCATTGCATCGTCGCTCTCAAGTACTGTATTGTAAGTAGATCTTCCTATCGTCAACTGCTAATCGATCAGTTAGTGGTTAAAATGTATTTTATTCCTTTTTTAATGTAGATAGTATAGTACCCTTATTTTTCAACATTTAGAGTGGATGATGTATCACGCGTAGACCATATCAGAATCGTAGTGAATAAATAAGAATTTTACTTTTAGTAGCAACTGGTCCTGGACGAGGAATTGCCGCATTGATAAAACGCAGTTTAAATTAGAAGTAACTGTAGAGATTACTAAGGTGAAGACAGAACACCAGTTTTTCACAACGGCATTATCTCACTTCCTCTTCTTGACTATGAACAGTAGCATTTCCTAAGAAACTAAATAAAATTTCTGTTGAAGTTAGGAAAAAATTAGTGTTTTCTTGTGATCTTTATAAAGTACTATATTTTTATATTATTTTATTTTATTGTAAGAGTAACTTCGTTCCTGGATGAATAACTAATTGAAAAGATGCTGCTGTATAAATTGGGGATGTGACACCACTCTTGAAATACTCTAAAGAGTATGCTGATACAGAAGGTTTGTTATACAATGTGTTTCAGAAAATCTGGGCTCTTTTTTCATATAGAGAAAATAGTGAATTTTATTTTCTATTGAGAAAGTCCACTTAACTGGTTGTTAACAGGCTATTTTTTTGTTAGTTAGCTACATTATATCGGATAAATGGCAGACCTGTCTTACAAGCATGTTGCTCGATACCTGTTATTCACGCTCCAAATAATGAAATAGCTGTCGAAACCACTGCAGTTGTAGAACACTTGTAAAACGACCGCTTGGTTATACAAGGGCTAACGCGTTTACGACCAGATGTTTCTGTTGGTATCTGAGGATGATGTACTGGACAAATAGATAAATAATGGTAAATATTAGGAGTTTGTTTCTGTTAAAAACCGGAGTGGGGGTGGGATGGGGGTGGGAGGGGGTGATATTACTGGTACATTACGTTCTCAAAGCTGCATCTGAAAAGCTAAAATATCTTTTAAAAACAATGCCACCTCCTACAATGTGCCTCAAAGTAGAACTATCCCATCAGTGGGTTACAATGATTTAGGCAAACACGGAAAACATGAATCAGGATGTCAGGACGAGGATTTACAGTCACGCTATTTACACATGGAAACATTTCTTTGTTCTGGCTTTCTTGCTCTCCTTATCTTTCCAAAATTTCCACATCCTGTCATTTTGATCCTATCTTGTTTCTTGAGTCCTTGCGTTTGTGGGTTTAAATTTCCTTCTGTTGGGTTCTTGGCTATGAAGTTAAGTGTATTAATTTTCTGCCCGTGTAACTGCCACTGTTTCAATGCCGATTTCTGTGCGGTCACAGATGGTGTTTATCAGACAACGCAGCTTGGATTGTCGGGTTCCATTGATGGTGTGGACGATTTTCCTGGTCAAATGAGTCGTCCATTCGTGCTACATGACCATAGAATTTCATACGTCTGTTCCTTTGCGAGTGAGGTGAACTACGCGGACAGAGTTCTTCTGAGCTTTTGCGCATCCACACACCATGTTGCATTTTGGGCCAAAATGTTTCTCACTATTTCTATTTTTTCGATGTCTTCGATGTTGACAGTTAATGAGGAAGTCTCCGTTGCGTAGAAAGCTTCTGTCACAACGTCTGTGTTGTATGAAGAAGTTAGGCTTTGATGGACAGCGATTTATTGTTGCATATATTCTAGGTAATTGTGTGGGTTTTACGCATTTTTCTGCGCTTGTTTCGTTAGCTACCCTTTTGTCGCTAGAGTTTCCAATAATTTCACCTAGATAGTTGAATTGTTTAACTTCATGTGATGTTGCACTGCTAAGTAGCAAGTGATGCCAGGTTTGGGCTCTTGGAGTCTATGTATTGTGTTTTTTCGTAACAGATTTCGAGTCCGGCCATGATGGCGGTATCATGAAGCTTCTCGATGGCGTGGCTGGCTTCCTGAGGAGTCCGGGTAATTATTACCAGGTCGTCAGCAAAACTAAGGCACTTAATTCTGATTAGTTTATCTTCTCTTCCTATAGTTATTCCAGGTATCTCTTTCTCCCCAGACTTAATGATCGTACCAGGTACTAGGCTGAACAGGAATAGGGACAGCCCATGTCTAATTTGAAAAGGTTGGGAGATTTCGACCATGAATTTTTATTTATAGTATATGTCTGTCAAGTTCTGTTGGACTAACATCGTTGCTTTGCTATCCACTTCTTATTCATGAGGTATATTAAAAAGAGTGATTCAGTCGATAGTGTGGAGAGTTTTTTGAAGTCTGTGAAAGTGATAACGGTGCGGCTTGACTTTCCATGTGTTGGTATCGTTTTGTGATTCAGAACTATTCTGCACATGAGAAGTATGAGATTCGTCCAGTTAGTAAGTTTTCCTATTTTGTTTCTATGCAAAATGAACTGAACCCATGATGTGCGAGGACTAGTGGAGAATGAGGGAGAGGGGGACAGGTGGAGAGAGAGAATCGTTTGAGACGTACGACTCCAATATACAGGGTGTTACAAAAAGATACGGCCAAACTTTTAGGAAACATTCCGCGCACACAAATAAAGAAAAGATGTTATGTGGACATGTGTCCGGAAACTCTTAATTTCCATGCTAGAGCTCATTTTAGTTGTGTCAGTAAGTACTGTACTTCCTCGATTCACAATCAACATGTGTGGGCTGACGAGAATCCGCACGCAATTGTGCAATCACGTCGTCAACACAGATTTTCTGTGAACGTTTGGGCAGGCATTGTTGGTGATGTCTTGATTGGGCCCCATGTTCTTCCACCTACGCTCAATGGAGTACGTTATCATGATTTCATACGGGATATTCTACCTGTGCTGCTAGAACATGTGCCTTTACAAGTACGACACAACATGTGGTTCATGCAAGACGGAGCTCCTGCACATTTCAGTCGAAGTGTTCGTACGCTTCTCAACAACGGATTCGGTGACCGATGGATTGGTAGAGGCGGACCAATTCCATGGCCTCCACGCTCTCCTGACCTCAACCCTCTTGACTTTTATTTATGGGGGCATTTGAAAGCTCTTGTCTACGCAATCCCGGTACCAAATGTAGAGACTCTTCGTGCTCGTATTGTGGACGGCTGTGATACAGTACGCCATTCTCCAGGGCTGCATCAGCGCATCAGGGATTCCATGCGACGGAGGGTGGATGCATGTATTCTCGCTAACGGAGGACATTTTGAACGTTTCCTGTAACAAAGTGTTTGAAGTCACGCTGGTACGTTCTGTTGCTGTTTGTTTCCATTCCATGATTAATGTGATTTGAAGAGAAGTAATAAAATGAGCTCGAACATGTCCACATAACATATTTTCTTTCTTTGTGTGTGAGGAATGTTTCCTGAAAGTTTGGCCGTACCTTTCTGTAACACCCTGTATAGCAGTTGGAAGCCACTGTACAGCTAGAGTCCCTGTACACTGAAACAATACTCTAAAACTGCTCACACTGGCGTCTCGTTTTGCGAGTTCCTTTACTTCTCGGAACCCTTTCAAAAAATTTGTTTTCCACTCGCGTTTCCTGTGTGGTCCTGCCCACTCGTCTCGTATAGGGTGCCTAAAGGATGCTGCGTTTTCGGAATGCTATCCAAAAATTCAAGCCAAATCACATTAATTGTTCTTATTTCAAATAAGAAAAATGAAAATATTTAACATGTATTTACAACACGTGGCCGCAAGCGGCGGGTGACATGAAGATAAATGTCCAATGCTATATGCAGTGTTAATGCAAGCGATTGATACGGATCACACGTCACTGCTACCGTAGCACTCTCCGCAAGGCGGTGCTAATACTGAGCGGCCGATGCTGACAGGAGCGGCGGCTTATATTCTCCTCTCGTAGAGGCCGCACCTGTCATGGTACAGTCCTAGTAAGCGCACCATTGGCCGACGTCCTTTCACCGCCTCCCCTTCTCTTGCGTTCTTCATCCTCGTTCCGGCGCTTGTGGTTACGCCAGAACATTTCCTAAAGCCTCGTTCACACGACGACACTAGGTTGCAGGAAACCGCGCTACCGGCTCCTGCGCGTGGGCGCCGCGTGTTTGCGCGACTAATCGGTGAAACTAAACAGTTTCGCTGTGTTCCAGCTTTGGCGACACTACTTGCATGAGTTTTGAGGTTGTGTGTGTTTGTAGAGTGCAGACAAAGTGAAGTATGAGGTGGGGAACGGAGAATAATGTTCGCTTTTTGGATATCAATGCTTTGCATCGGTGTTTGTGGGATTTCAGTGATGCTGTTTACAAAAATAAGTAACATATTGCTGCTCCTGGGACCGTCATGTGCGATAGTTCGACAATATCTGAGCTGCAGGGCCAAATTCATTGAATTAGGAGCACATATACAAGCAAATGTAATTCTAGCTGTAGAAATGCTCTTGTCTATAAGACAAAAATCCCATCGTTGTTGTTGTTGTTTTTTTAAAGGAATATTGTTGACAGGAGGGAAGGGTACACAAATCAAGAACCTAAATTCATTACTCATTATTCAATATTCATCTATTTTTAACATCGCAGCAGTGCTCCCCATTCACATTGAAATATTGCCACTGTACAGATCTATCTTCAAGAGAGTAGTTTGCAAACCATTCTCTTCTAAATGCAGCCTGCTTCGAATAATTACTGCAGTGTTAATGTTAAGAAGTATTATTGTTAATAATTATTGGTGTTAATGAAAAAGCGTCATCAACTAAAACCTCATGTTGTACCACGCCGAGTGTTCTGGATTGTAATGCATGCAATGTGATATGTAATTTCAATTCTGGTGACAGTGCTTTATACATTAAAAATGGTTCAAATGGCTCTGAGCACTATGGGACTCAACTGCCGTGGTCATCAGTCCCATAGAGCCTCGAACTACTAAAACCTAACTAACCTAAGGACATCACACACATCCATGCCCGAGGCAGGATTCGAACCTGCGACCGTAGCTTCATGCATTACAATATCGTTATTACGCATCGCATAATAAACTCTATTTAGGATAAATGTTAATAGTTCTGGTGACATTCTAAGATACGTAAAAGAATATCTTGTGTCTTCCATTACAAATTATTTCAGCAAGGATGCTGAGCAACTGAGCTGACATCTTCATTCAGTCACGAATCGAAACACGTTCCTTATGTTTTTTTTATTATGCAGCGATTCCACGCAACAAGCTTTAACTCCATAACGACTCGTGCGACGTGCAGCTGCCAAAACTTTCATTTCAGACACTACTCAGGAACTCACAAAGCGACGAAACTGAAGTATATATACTGGTTTCGCCGTGTCTACAGTCAAATATGAAACCATTTGCGTGCAACTCATTCCACGCAACGAGTGGCGCAACCCAATGTCGTCGTGTGAACTAGGCTTAACTCTGATTTTGCGTCATCGCCCCATTCTCATTATTACTTCTAAATATATACAAGATGTGACATACTCTTGCTTACATCAATGATCTCGTAAGCAGATAGTGCAGAGTCTTCCTGTCTGTTATAGTTCTCTTACATCTGTTCACATTTAAACAGAGATGTCATTCGTTACACCAACATTCGGGAGGACGACGGTTCAATCCCACGTCCGGCCATCCTGATTTAGGTTTTCCGTGATCCAGGCAAATGCCGGGATGGCCAATTTCCGCCCCCGTCCCTCCCTAATCCGATGAGACCGATGACCTCGCTGTCTGGTCTCCTTCCCCAAACAACGCAACCCATTACACCAAGTGGAAATTTTATACAAGTCTTTCTACAATTCCTTAAGGTCGTCAAACCAAGATACTTCCACATGCGCAATCTTGATACATAGTTCCTCTCTGTGTTGAATGACAGCATTGTCTCCCCGCCTGCCCCCCCCCTCCCCCACCTCCTCTCTCTCTCTCTCTCTCTCTCTCTCTCTCTCTCTCTCTCTCTCTCTCTCTCTCTCTCTCTCTCACACACACACACACACACACACACACACACACACACACACACACACACACACACACACACATACACATTTGCTTTCCAAGCGGTGAGTTACTTTCAAATAAGTTATTAGGCCACAGTGGATAAAAATATAATTGTACCAATTTCTAACTACGCCCCGACCCCTTAAGTCTGAAACAGCTGAACGTGTGTGAAACAAGTTGTGAAGTCGGCTTGTGGTACAACATAATACCTGCGTGAAGATGGAGCGCCGCACGTTGACTGGGTCGTAGAGATTAGGACGCCTCCTCACGTAGTCATTAGGCCCCGTGTAGTGGACGCCATCTCCGGGTCCGCGGCTATCTGTGCAGATAAGGTCTCGCAGTGGCCCTTTAGTCGACGCTCTCCCTGCTGTCCTCTCAATGAGGGCGCGATATCTGCAAACACCGAAATGTGTCTCAGTCGTCAGCGAAAACAAAATCACGAAAAGGACTTATGCATAGCTCTAATTATACTAGTTTTAATTTATCATAAGAATAGACCGACTCCGTGTATTAGCAACAGACTCAAATGTGCTATAATCCGGTTTAAATGCCCGGTCACTTTCAAGGTATTTTCTGGCTCGATTCATTGTTGACAGTTCTAGCTCCCCACTCCAAACCACCATAAAATTCTTTACTGCTCTTTAATGGCGGCGGGTTGTTATTCTCACTTCGGAAATCGAAGGAAAGTGGAACTACATGTAATTACGCAATACTATTTCAATAGAAACAGTCGTTCAAGCGATATGACTCACCAGTACGGCTTTATTCTTCCAAGTAGAGACATTTTCTGCACTTTCTGAGTTCACGCAGTTACACAGAACAAAAGTCAATCGTTTCTTGTGCTATCTTTTTCCCCGATCGAAAATACACGCTACGCTGATATAAAACAAACGACACACCATGAAGGAATTACGCGAATGGGACGTAAAGCTTTCAATGTGACGTATATCTACAGAAAACCAGATGTTTACGATTTCAGAAAAATTACATGGTTTATTCAAGAGAGAGAGCATCAGAAACAGAGCAAGTCAATAACGCATTTGTCCACCTGTGATTCTTATGCAAGCCAGTACTCTGGTCGGCATTGGTTGACAGAGCTATTGGATGTCATCCTGAGGTATATCGTGCCAAGTTCTGTCCACTTTTCGCATTAGATCGTCAAAATCCCGATCTGGTTTGAGGGCGTTATCGATAATGCTCCAAATACTCTTAATTGGAGACAGACCCGGCTAGCCTACTGGCCAAGGTAGGGATTGGCAAGCGCGAAGACAAGCAGTAGAAACTGATCTTACTGAAATGCAAGTCAGAGATGTCTTCCCATGATTAGCAACAAAATGGATTGTAGAATATGGTCGACGTTCCTGTGTGAAATAAGGGTCCCGTTGATGACAACTAAAGGAGTCCTACTATGAAAAGAATAAGCACCACAGGCTGTTTCAACCCCAACAGGTGACAGTGATCGTCGTATTTCACCACTGTCCGAGGCGTTCCAGTCAAGTCTTTGCTCGGCACTGGGGCTCATTTCGAAGCGAAACTTATTACTGAAGTCAGTACAATGAGACTGCAGGCTGACTATCCGAGACCACTGCTCTTCATGGCAAACCATCCTGGTCTTATATTTCAGCAAAATAATGCCCTCTAGCCAAAGTTTCTAATGTTTGTCTTGCTGCTTACCAAACCCTACCTTGGATATCAAGGTCGCCGAATCTTTCTACTACTGAAAACGTGCGAAGAATTATGGGCAGAGCTCTCCAACCAACTCGGTATTTTGAAGATCTAACGCTCCAATTGGACAGCATTTGTCACGATATCTTTCAAGAAGACATCCAGAAAACTGTCAGTCAATGCCAAGCAGCATAACGGCTTGTATATGGTCCAGAGGTCGACCAACGTGTTACTGATTTGCTCAGTCTGTGAATCTCTGGAAGAAATCAACAAATTTTTCTGAAAATGTAATCATTTCTTTGTCTGTAGATGGAAATCTCATTCGGATAATTCGTTCGTGTCCCGTCGTTCTTTTCTTTCTTTTGAGCGTACTTTTCGTAGCGCGTCAAGTGCCCGCCATACCACTATGTGACATCTAAACTCGGTCATAATGTTTTGGCTTCTTAGTGTAGACTGAATACCTCATGTTCCCCGCAGGCGTGTTACAATCACAACTGGTGGTATACTGCGAAACTGTCTCCAAAAAGATTTCATACAAATTACTTCCTCGGCTCACACTTGACTTCTGCTGAAGTGTGTCTACTACCTCCCAGGTTTGACTTAAAGGAGATAATGACAGTATATAAATCAGGTGGGTCTCGACTGTTGTAGGCTAGTTCGATTGAGGACAGAGGGTTAGACGTTTTCAGAAAAATCTAATTGGCAGATGCTCAACTATATTTCAGAGCAGAAAATACGAATATCCTTCGGTCTCCATTTTATCTACTCCGTAGAGATCGTACAAATAAAATTAGGCATTTTACAGAAGCACGCGCTTAAGAGAGATCCAGGCACACTAAAACTCAGTACTGTATAAGAAAATAAACCCAAAACTTCGTCATTTGCGGACAGTTCTCTTTCCTATTGTGCGAACATTTTTGGTTGTTACTTTATTTTTAATTTTTTTATTGGCACTTCCAAATTCCCGTTGACATCTACCTTACGTCCACACGAAATGGCTTTTTTCAGCGTAAGCAGCTGGCTTAAGAAATTTTCCTCCCAAGATGATTTCCTGAAATATTCTTATTCTTTGTTTACTATCCGCGTGAAAGAAAAATCTTAAGCTGATACTTACATCTAATATAGCTAAGCTGTTTAAATACTTCCTGTCATCTGTATCTGCAGCCTGCCAAAGCAAAATTCATGTTCCCGCCTGAAAACAAAACCAAAATAATCCGTTAGGCACAGTGTATTATCCCAGTTACTGATAAAAATAAGAAGTAATATAACAAATTAAAATAAAAGTAGCAATAAGTAGTAACAGAATCTGCCACTCGCAGATATCAGCCAACTAATCAGAAAATATCTTCCCCTCTCTCTTGCTTTCTTAAGGAATGTATTGAAAAGTGCTCAGATATGTTCTTGTATTGAGCTTGTATCTAGGCACGATTCAGACCTTCGGCCTGAATCTCTTCTCCTATCTTACAAACTTCACAGAAATTCTCCTCCTTATCGTGCTGGACTAGCAATGGTCTGGAAGAAAGCATTGTTTAACTCCAAGGGCCTATTTTGTGAATGAGTATCATTTTTCAACGGAGTCTGCACGGTTTTCAAACGTCTTGGCTGATAGGAGAAAAGATTAAAGGTTCCAATCACGTCCATCATCTAAATCTGGATGATCTAGCGTGAAATCGAACCCCCCCTCCCTCCACCTGAATGCGCGTAAACCTTTCCTGGTTAAAAGTTTTATCTTGCTTCAGAAAATAAACCATGAGACACCCAGAAGATACTGTCGGATGTACACGCCATCGGCGAATACGTAAATGATTAGAGCTGTTGTTATCTGTGACACGTAGAGCGGCTACCAGAGTGCAATAGTGCTGTCCTTGTTTGGTGTTGTTGCCTGGCCCGATAGTGTATATAACGGCGTCAACACGTCATTTGGTGAGTGATAGCTTAGAAAAAGCAGTGCACTCGTGTGAGACAGCGTTATCAGAACGTGACGGAGTTCGAGAGGTGTCTCATTGTGGCTCTCCACTTGGACGGCTGGTCGAATCGTCCATTACACAGATTTGTGGGGCATTCGCATTCGGATGTGACAGTCGACCGAAATTGAACGGCATGGGAATGTAAGGGTAGACATAATCGACGTGGTGGTTCCGGACGACCACCTCTGACCAACACGATGGTGGCGCACCAGGCACATCGTAACCACTTCACATCTGCGCCTGCCATCCGAGAATAAGTAGGAGTCTGTCTTCCCACACCATGCTCGTCCAGACATCACTCGTGTCTCCATGAACTGTCTGCGAGTGCTGAAGTACTCCTGTAGCCAGAAAAATCCCTAACTCACTGAAAGAACATCACGTGCCCTATGAATCAATGAAGATTAATTTTGTTTCCTAATTCTCCCCCCCCCCCTCCCCCAAACCTTCTCGGTCCATTTGTCAAGCAGCGTAGCGTATATCTGTGCCTGCCTCTGCACGACAACTTTAAAATTCTGGGAGATGTTTCTTACTAAACAGATATCTCCTTGAACTCGTAGCCCCTGTATAACATGTGCCTCCTTAATCTTTACCGTTAACTACGAGTAGTACAGTGGTTCCCAACTACGGGGTAATTACATCCTGAGGGTAAAATTAAATTTTATGAGGGGTAAAATCTAAACGATTCGATGCTATTTCAGTCACAAAGCTAAATTATTTTCAAAAGATCATTATTATTATCACTATTTTGTAAGACTAATATTAATTTTTCTCAATAAGTACCACTAATCCGGTGGAGGTTACAGTTCCTCACATTGTCCACCCCCTACACACACACATGTTGAGCTTTGTCCCAAACGCCATATACGTAATAAATGCTAAATATCTCGATGAAATGTCTTATCCAAGTTTTAGATAGTACCCGCAGTAGTCCAGATATAAACAAACTAATTAACTGAAAGCACGACACAGTAGTAACTACATAAGAGCTACTACGGTACTGTACACAGTTTTATTTTTATTATTATTATTGTTGTTCTTAGAGTGGCTAGACACAAAGCATCAACAGCCTGAAGTCGTCCAATTTCTGCCAGTCAGAAGTAAGGGGTTTAGAAATGAAGTGATCTACGAACAGTAAATATAGTGCTCACATCTGAAGTTGTTTGATTTTAAGTGAGGTTGCTGTGCGCGAGTCGAAGCAAGTGCCGCAATGGGGAGAATTAATACAGGGGATGTATGTTTTGTACCCTCACTCTGGGTACTAGTTTTCTTTTCTTAGAAGGAGTTGTGGGTAGCACTTGCGATGCACCTCGAATTCCTTGGTCATTCAATCTAACACACACACACACACACACACACACACACACACACACACACACACACACAAAGGCAGTGGTACTAGCTGTTATGTGATTGTACTCTGGGGTAATGGTATAAGAAAGGTTAAGAACCAGTGAACTAGGAAGTAATTCGACGAAAACTGTCGAAGCGGAATAATACAGCGTTTAAAATAAATCATTGTGATAACACTGCAAGTGATAACGCCTTTAAAAGTGTGGTATTCTTAAAATGTGAAACATTGCATCACGGGTTCGATTCCCGGCGGGGTCAGGGATTTTCTCTACCTCGTGATGGCTGGATGTTGTGTGATGTTCTTAGGTTAGTTAGGTTTAAGTAGTTCTAAGTTCTAGGGGACCGATGACCTCATATGTTAAGTCCCATAGTACTCAGAGTCATTGCATCACGTACATAGAATTTGCATTTGCGAGGTATAGCGACGAACGTAACGTAGTATGCTGACTTGCACCGTGTTTGCAGGGAGTTACACTTTGGAAATCGAAACGGCTTGGGGAATCAGATTCAGATGTAATATTATTCGAGCTCTTTATAGGCGAGTTGGATGTTTCGTGCTAGGTTTTCTCTCGTACTGTGGTAACCTCAAGGCCTTGGGAGTTTGCATACTATCTGTGTTGCTCGTGTGATAAAAGCTTTGAAGGTACTGATCTATTCTACTTGTCAGGTGTAAATTATTCTAAATCTCTTTAGCATGCAGCACGTAATGAAATTGCAATAAGAACAGACATAAAACTTCGTTCACCAGTCAATATAAATACGCGATTTCCCTTGTCACAACTTCAGCCACACAGTTTTTAATCTTTTCAGTGTCAATGCACAACTGTGTGATTTAAGATGTCTTTAGTCTTTTAATGCTGCACTTACGATCCTGTGGTCCCTCTTTATTTTTTTCCTGTCAACGTTTAGCCTGCTGTTGCTCAATATCTCCTTTCATTTTTTCACCATGCCGATGCAGTGATGTGGTTTTGTAGATGTATCGACTTAGATACATGGGACAAAAAAAGCTTTTTTCCATATAACTATCGCTACCGTCCCCCCCTCCCCCCCCCCCCCCCAGCGGTTATTATGTGTGGCCGTGTGACTGAAAAATGCTCGTCTTCTTCCAATGTGGCCCAGGACACCCCTGGTTTAATGTAACTAAAAGGAATGGTTATTTTTCGTTTAAGATATTCTGTTTTAAATTTTTGGTTGTATTTCCTCATTAAAACGGAATGCGCGAAGACTGTTACCTATCACCCAGACGCATTTTCCAGACGTGAGAACGGCGTTTGATATACTGCAGGGCAATTCTCTACAACTGCTAGTAAATTGCTATAAATCCTTTACGGTATGTAGAGATACGTTCCGTATGTTACTTATTGAAGTGAATATTTTCATGCATCCAAAGTGGTAACAAAAAATAGGTGGTAAAGTTACTGTTTTTTGCTTTTAACTCTCACGTATTTCTAATTTTTTTTAAATACACGTGTTTTGCTGACGTAGGTATTATAAAACTTTTTTTTTGTTAATCGAACTGTTCTGTAGGATTCTCACTGTTTGTATCGCTCCGATGACAGATTAATTTACTGTAGTCCTTGAAACGTGTTTACCTCTACCCCTAGTTCTTTTCTTGGTTCCAGCCCGCAGTACACATTTTTAACAGAACTACACATGTCCACGTACTGAAGTTCTCTTACATTATCACTTCCCTTTATAACGGTTTAACTCTTTCACTACTGTTAATATGAATTTGTCCCATAATAAAATATCAGAGAACCAGTGGGAATTTGTTGCATGTTGTTGCTATACATCAGTGTCCCAATAGTTTAAATGGCTCTGAGCACTATGGGACTTAACATCTGTGGTCATCAGTACCCTAGAACTTAGAACTACTTAAACCTAATTAACCTAAGGACATCACACACATCCATTCCCGAGGCAGGATTCAAACCTGCGACCGTAGCAGTCGCTCGGTTCCGGACTGAAGCGCCTAGAACGTCTCGGCCACCGCGGCCGGCGGTGCCAATAATAAAGGGATATTTTCCCGACTTGCAAATGCAGTCCATATTGAGCACCATTAGTGCGCGTTAAAACCATGGTCAGATGCTGACGTGTGTCATTTTGCTGAATGTCATGCAGTTTTTACTCAGCCACTTTCTGAAACTCCGCATGTGTTCGTTGTACGTCTCTCGCCTCCCCACGTTGGAAACGAAATGGAGGGGTTCACTTCTGACTAAGACGTTAATTAAATCCACGTTTGATTAATAACTGTCACTCCGGAAGGAATCCGGTAGTGAAAGGATTTAAGTTCAGAACTCTTCCTTTTTTTAATGTCATTTACCATTCCCTATATCGGTCATCATGTTATCCGTGCATTGTGTGGCTGCCGAAAGAAGTTAAGACGGATCGTTTATGTGATACTGTGCACCTGTTCATGTATTGCCTCAGTATACATCTACATCACCACCTATGAGGGCATGCATGAAAGCAATTCCTCCGAATTTTTTATTCTGTTCTCTATATTAGGCAAGGTGTTAAATGTTACGCATATTACTCGATGGACTTTTCCGCTTCACTCGTGGCAACCATCTGCCGCTAGTGGGTTCAGAATTGTAGCGTGCAACGTGGCGGTAAATAACGTAAGTACGTCGGCGCGTCCGAAAAAGCGTGTTCTATTCGAGTGTCTAGCCGCAGAAAAAGTGCCTCCGACTGAAATAAATAGAATAATGAACGTTGTGTACGGTGAAGATTGTAGCGATATCATCGAGAGGGTGCAAAGAAGGGCAGCTCGTTTTGTATTATCGCGTTATGGGGGAGAGAGTGTGGCAGATATGATACACGAGTTGGGATGGAAGTCATTACAGCATAGACGTTTTTCGTCGCGGCGAGACCTTTTTACGAAATTTCAGTCACCAACTTTCTCTTCCGAATGCGAAAATATTTTGTTGAGCCCAACCTACATAGGTAGGAATGATCATCAAAATAAAATAAGAGAAATCAGAGCTCGAACAGAAAGGTTTAGGTGTTCGTTTTTCCCGCTCGCTGTTCGGGAGTGGAATAGTAGAGAGATAGTATGATTGTGGTTCGATGAACCCTCTGCCAAGCACTTAAATGTGAATTGCAGAGTAGTCATGTAGATGTAGATGTAGTAACGTGCGACGTTGAGTTGTTCGTGACCACTGTCATCGATCATCTTCTACACGGTCCCCACTTGATCCCATCCGCTTTTCATCTAACTTGAAGAACACCTTGGACGACTTGACGTTGATAATGGTGAGCGATGCAAGCATATGTGAGGTTGTTGTTCCGTCGACAGAGTTGAACATTCTACAGTGACGGTTTCAACAAACTCGTCTCTTGTTGGGAGGAATTTGTTCGTCACCAGGGCGACTGTGTTGAGAATCAGTATGTGTACATGAAGAATAAACATGTAAAACGTTAACCCAGTTTGTTTTATGTAAAATGCTTTAGAAGATTTAATATGTTAAAGAATTCTGAGGCATTGCGCATCAGCACGCCCTCGAATAATTGTATAAGCTACCGTACGGTGTGTGATAGGTAGTGCATGGGCACATTCTGCACCGGCATCGACCACCTGCCCCGCCCCAACCGCCCGCAGCTCGTGGTCGTGCGGTAGCGTTCTCGCTTCCCACGCCCGGCTTCCCGGGTTCGACTCCCGGCGGGGTCAGGGATTTTCTCTCTGCCTCGTGATGGCTGGGTGTTGTGTGTTATGCCTCGGGCATGGATGTGTGTGATGTCTTTAGGTTAGTTAGGTTTAAGTAGTTCTAAGTTCCAGGGGACTGATGACCATAGCTGTTAAGTCCCATAGTGCTCAGAGCCATTTGAACCATTTTTTTCGCCCCCAACCACCACCACAAGGCTAACGAGTAGATACAGGGGCAATGGTAATCTTACTGCTGTTTTAGTAGATATTAGTAACTGTCTTCTGATACAGGAAATGTTATTTAGTTTTATAATATAGTGCGGGAGGTTGTTCCAGAGTCGTTTTCCTGACACTGAGAAGGACCTCGAGAAGGTCGCTGAACGATGGAGTAGTACGGAAACGATTTTGCTCTGATGGGGACGGGTGTTTCTGCCGTGTTTTTGAGTCAAGGACGGTAAGGTCGAGGAGAGATATGGGGGATAGTGTGCGCTGATAAAGACAACGGGTATAGAAATGTCTGCGCTGCTCTGCATGCAACCAGAATAGCTGTGCATGTGATGGTGGAATATAATCAAAGAGTCGAACACAGGTACTCATAACCAGTTCCAAGCGCAGTGAACTTTCCTTACAAAGGCCTTTCGGGATGACATCGTTGTACTCAGTAATTGGAAGTATAAGTGTTTGTACAAGTTTCTTTTTCAGGTCATATATTTGTAGGGCACGGAGAGGTGCTGATACATTCTTACACATTACAGTTACGTGCTCAGGTCAATTTAGATTTTCATTTGTTATTACCTCTAGAGTCTCTTCTGAAGGAGAGAAGTGGATGTTTGTGCCATTTAGGATTAAATACGGTAGAATTCCCTATATTTCGGGCTAATGAGCCTAGAATGACCAACCGGTACAACATGGGTTTTGGGTAGGCTGAGCTATGACTTTATATCCTGCGCCCATTCTGATAGAGTACACAGGTACTCGACGGTTGTATTCAGGTTTATAGGTTGTGCCCGTAGAGAACAATGGTCATCAGCGTTCATGTGGTACATGCAATTAAAGGCAGCAGACGCGACAAGTGCAAGGCCTAATGGCCGAGTAGTGTTTATGTTTACGTCTTGAAGATAATTGTAAATGTCGTGTGACTAGGGCCTCCCGTCGGGTAGACCGTCCGCCGGGTGCAAGTCTTTCAATTTGACGCCACTACGGCGACTTTCGCGTCGATGGGGATGATTAGGACAACACAACACCCAATCCCTGAACGTGGAAAATCTCCGACCCAGCCGGGAATCGAACCCGAGCCCTTAGGATTGACATTGTGTCGCGCTGACCACTCAGCTACTGGGCGCGGACTTCTTGAAGATGATCGTCATGGACCGAAATTAATTATCTACTATATAAGATTATGGTCCAAAACTGGAATACAGACACGGCCTTTTTCCTGAATCATCTGAGACTATCATATTTCTGACCCACGCCTTTTCATACTGAAGTTTCTGTTACTCACTTGTCAGCAGCTTCCTTGTTACATTCGATTATCTGCGCCGAGCCTCTACAGCAGAAACTGCTTGTCGATCACTTTGAGTGACGAGTTAAGGGGGACCCGTGCGTCCACGTTTAGCACCGCACAATTCGTCGCGGGCCAGACACTGCGGAAGGTCAACGGGTTGTGACAGCCATTACCGCTATCAAAGAGCCTCGTTGTGAGTATACGAGGCAATTACGACGCCACAGTAACTTTACGCGCGGCGATAAGGCGCAAAATTTGAAAAATGATTTTTAAAATAACTTAAGAACGCGCGTAGCGGAAGCTGTAATTGGCAGCGAGATGAAACAAGGGGAGATAAAGCGCTCGTAAACGCTTTCTGGTCTGCGGCGGTCATCCCGAGCAGGACTGTATAGGAGGAGTCGGCAGTGGCTGCGCTGTTTTTTGTCCCCGTCCGCCGCCGGTTCCTGGTGTACAGTAGCCGTCATAAAACTCTGCCGCATTGGAGCTTGCATCGGAAACGTTACATGGCCACCACGAGAATGTGAAGGTGCCTCGCTCCATTGGCAAGAAGGCTGCACTGTGAATTAAGGCGATTGGTTTAGTTTAGTCCCAAAACGAGCAAACGTTCTACAGTGTCTACTTCAGTTAAAACTTCCTGGCCGAGAAGCCGTGGTCAGTGTATAAATGTGCTCCGTGACATTTGGTCACCATCTCCGGGAGACATCTTCCAAGGTAAAGCGGCTACTGCTACTTCGAGTTGAGGGGCTCTCAGACATAAGGCATATGATGCCGGCTGTGGGACTCTGTCTGGACGGCGTCATCATTCTCGATTAAAAATAATCGAAAGTCATTCCATTGGTGCAAACTCTACATATATATGTTATCTAATATCAGACCATCTCCTTTTCGGTTAAAATTATTATGGTATTTATGAATCCCTGTTGCTTTCCTGTATATGCGAGCATGATAGTGCGATGTCCTTGCTAAATGAATTTTATTCCATGGTACCCATCTCGAAATATGCTATGGCTGATTCTTCGATGCGAAACAGTGTGACTTTGCACCAACAGAATAACAATAGATTAATCGAGAATGATGACGCTATCCAGAGATGGTCACACAGTCGCGCATCATACACAGCTCGTGGTCTAGTGGCTAGCGTTGCTACATCTGGATCACGGGGTCCCGGGTTCGATTCCCGTCCGGGTTGGAGATTTTCTCTGCCCGGGGACTGGCTGTTTGTATTGTCCTCGTCATCCGATCATCATTCATGAACGTGGCTAAACTGGACTGTGTACCGATTGAAAATGTGTACGGGAGCTTATGACTGCGCAGTTGAGCGCCCCACAAATGAATCATCATCATCATCATCATCACCACAATCAGCACCACGTAGCGTATGGTGATGCCCCATGTGTGCTTTACAAATGCGAGATCTCCCCAAGCCATAGTGGTAGTAGGCGTTTTACGTCGGAAGATGTCTCCCGCTGTTGGAGACGAAACGTCAGGAAGCAGTTCAGAAGTTTTAATTGCATAAGACGCCGACCGTGAAAGCCTTGTACTTTGTATGATTGTTCACACACACAATGTTGAAATGCTTGCTGTTTGCAATGTGTCATACAGTCCTACGGAAGGCAGCACTGGACAAAACATGAAAAAAGTTCCAATAATCGTGTGTCCGGAAGCCAATAATTATTGAGTTACGTCGCATTTACTTCTGATCTATGACGAGTAACGTGTAGTGTGAATAAGGAGTCACAAGTGATGTTTTAGTAAATTATACAATACGCACTTGTAGGTAGATCCAAATCCTCTATCAATGAAGGACTCGAGGTATAAGGATCGCTTGAGTATCAGTGTACGGCCAGGATTTGTCGGTAAGAGACCCAGCGAGCCAACACTTCAGCACACAGATTGACAAGTGCTGTGTATCACAGATTTTTGCAGGATGAGTTACCTGTGCTACTGACGGACGTTGTCATGGCAGAGTGATGACTGTTGTACAGAGCGCCCCACATAAAACTGACAGACCTCAAGCACGAGATACAAGCAACAGTGAACTAACTAAAAGGAAGAGATGAAAGTAACGGTAGAAAGCATGTAGTTCCCTGTTCACAAGAGCCACTGGAAGTGGTGGCCGTGGACATCCAGGCCTCGCTAGTTCTAGTAATGTTTCATTTAAGATCGCCTATTGTACGAGGATTGTTAGCATACACTTCGCTTTTTAGTGTGCCCCATAAATAAGAATCATTCGATGTTAAGTCCGGAAACCTTGAGGACAGAGGTCTCTACGGAAGAGTCTTTCTTCAGCGAACACTTCGGTGGAGTGGGCCGTACTTTGGTTGGATGCGTGAGCTGTTGCTCCATTTTGTTGGAATACTGCATACAGCTTCTCTTCATCTGTTAACTGTGCATAGGGAGAGTCAAAGATCTCCAGATATCTGACAGTGTTTAAGGAGTAATTGAAAAATATGGGGCCAGTAATGTGCATGCTGTACAACGAACACCAAACACCTCTATTCTCTGAGTGGAGAGGTTCTTCATGCAGAATATGGGGGTTGTTCTGCGACCAGTATCTGTAATCATGGGAGTTCACATAATCAGACAAATGAAACCAGGCCTCATTGACTTGAAGTACAGCAAGGGGTGCAAGGAATCGTTAGCAATTGATATTAACATCCAGTTATTAAAATGAACTCCTTTTTTCCTGATCCTGAAATGTCAACTCCTGCACCACGCTCCACGATAGGCTTTAATTTCATATATCTCAGTATGTGATGACAAGGTGTACGAGATTGATCTACCTGATGTAACAACCTCCTTCTAGACTTGCAAGGACTTCTCGTAACGTCCACGCCAATTCTATCTGTAGTTTCAGGTGTCCTCACAATTGGTCGCATATTCCTCTCAACATTCTGAACGGATCCTCAAGCTTTCACCTTCTGGTCGTGGGGAGTTTCCTACCAGGATATTTCGCTTGAAACATTTCTTTACATTGCTTGACAGAGCCTGTCTTTATGTAACACTCAACAATATCAATTCGCTCTTTTAATGCATACTGCCCCATTTGTATAACAACTCAACAATACGAGGTTCTCGCAACAACTGACGCACGAAAAGAAATCTGCACTCAAGTTTCCGTCAAAATGCAGTGTAGCCAACTTTCGGAACTGTATCGCCGCTACACGAGCAATTCGACTAGAGATGATTTACCGCTTTTATGATTGACACTCAGTGAGCACTCGACTGGCCATCAGCTCATTTTCTGTAGATCGTTCGAAAATACCTGACCGCGACGTTTTATGGACGATAGGTTGATCGAAGAAGTTACGTGGCATGTCCTCCCCGTTCCTTAGACCTGAATCCGTTGGATTGCTGGCTATGGGGAGATTCAAGGACATTTCTGTGCGTCCAGCCTATCTACAATATGCAGACGTTCGTTACAGTAGCGTGTTACCAGTCCAAGATGTATTTGAAAGAGTGCGTGATTCATTACAAAGGACGTGTCCAGGATACGTGGTAAGCACAAGCAGCACTGCCTATAATGTCTACTTTGACGTAACAGCCAGCTGGGTTTGAGAGGACAGATTTTCTCGTATCTCAATATGTATTAGTTTTCGGACATTTCATGATGGGACATTTTCTTGTACGTTTGACCGATGCCATGCCGATGACCACGTAGGTTACGAGCCACTTTTTTTCCTTTTTTTTTTTAACACTCCGTAGATTTCGGTCACAATCTGACCATCCTCGCACAATAAAAGTGTTATTTACCTGTACATTTCACGACTTTAGGAAATGCATAGTCTTTTACGGGTCAACGTTGGTCTTCCTGTGACCGTAATCGATTGTCTAGATAAAAATGAAAACAGTTTCAGTCGTCGTGTGCGTCGATTCCTGGACGGACGGTTCCCAGAAACATGGATTGACAAAGGTGGTCCTGCACCGTGGCCTGTTCGATCGCCAGGTATGTCCCCTTTGGAATTTTTTGTGTGAGGAGAGATGGGCAACCTTGTTTACGCAACTCCTGTTGCATCAGAAGACGATAGTAGCAGCAGCAGGAACAATTCAGGATACCGCTGGGGATTTGTCCTTGTCAGACAGATAGTAGCAGCAGCAGGAACAATTCAGGGTACCCGTGGGGATTTGTCCTTGTCAGTGTAACCTTTGTTTACGTGGCAATGGAGGCATTTCTGAAAATCTACTGTAATTGAAATTGGGTAGTGTTGATGTGTTGTCTCTTGGTCATAAAAAAATGGAAAATTGTTTGTTGGTTTAATTAATATGCCGCCAGAGAAATCTTCCTCTACAGGTTTAAATACTCCTCATTAGAAAAAAATGACATTATGGAAAAATATTTGTTTTGATGTCCCCTACAACCTCCCAGAGTTTGTCAGTTTAAATACTTTTCACCCTGTATTTCAATGCGGTCGTTAAGGCCATTTATGTCACATGTGTTGATATGTACAGAAACCAGATGGCAGTTATAAGAGTCGAGGGACATGAAATGGAAGCAGTGGTTGGGAAGGGAGTGAGACAGGGTTGTAGTCTCTCCCCGATGTTATTCAATCTGTATATTGAGCAAGCAGTGAAGGGAACAAAAGAAAAATTCGGATAGGTATTAAAATCCATGGAGAAGAAATAAAAACTTTGAGGTTCGCCGATGACATTGTAATTCTGTCAGAGACAGCAAAGGACTTGGAAGAGCAGTTGAACAGAATGGACAGTGTCTTGGAAGGAGGACATAAGATCAACATCAACAAAAGCAAGACGAGAATAATGGAATGTAGTCGAATTATGTCAGGTGATGCTGAGGGAATTAGATTAGGAAAAGAGACACTTAATGTAGTAAAGGAGCTTTGCTATTTGGGGAGCAAAATAACTGATGATGGTCGAAGTAGAGAGGATATAAAATGTAGACTGGCAATGGCAAGGAAAGGATTTCTGAAGAAGAGAAATTTGTTAACGTCGAATATAGATTTATGCATCAGGAAGTCATTTCTGAAAGTATTTGTATGGAGTGTAGCCATGTATGGAAGTGAAACATGGACGATAAATAGTTTAGACAGAAAGAGAATAGAAACTTTCGAAATGTGGTGCTACAGAAGAATGCTGAAGATTAGATGGGTAGATCACATAACTAATGAGGAGGTACTGAATAGGATTGGGAAGGATTGGACGTTGTGGCACAACTTGACCAGAAGAAGGGACCGGTTGGTAGGACATGTTCTGAGGCATCAAGGGATCACCAATTTAGTATTGGAGGGCAGCGTGGAGGGTAAAAATCGTAGAGGGAGACCAAGAGATGAATACACTAAGCAGATTCAGAAGGATGTAGGTTGCGGTAGGTACTGGGAGATGAAGAAGCTTGCACAGGATAGAGTAGCATGGAGAGCTGCATCAAACCAGTCTCAGGACTGAAGACCACAACAACAACATGTTGATACTTACGAACTAACTCATCTAAACCCTTTAGGGTTCTTCCCATTGACGTAGAACCATGAACTTTGACAAGAAGCAAGATTTCACAGTACAAAATCCGGAATGTGTTTATTCTTAGTCACATATCACGAAAAAGAAACCAAATGCTTTGCTCGTCTTTTATCCGACTTCACACGTAAACATTTTCGAAAGTCTTGAAGTAATCGAGTCCGATAATTTGTCAGGATCGATGTCGATAACTGGCAAAAAATCGTCGCTATTATCTATTCTTGGGATGGATGAACTGTCTGTATACATAAGTTGGTAAGGAAGCCTCGGAGCGCATATCCTTCTCGTGTCTGGAGAGTTTTTGTTTGTAACGGAAAATAAACTTTTCATCAACTCTGAGAGCCACATGAAACGTGATGAGCAGTTATTTGTTTGGTCTGATTTCAGCTACACGTTGCAAAAAAATGAATCTGCATGTATCTGCTGAACCACTAGATAAACTACGCCTGGCTACTCTTAACAGGCATGTCTTCGACTCCCGGTTTGGCACACAGCTTTGATCGGCCTTGGAGCTTGAAAACACTGTTCCCTCTTGGCAGCCCGACTTGAAGTGTTCTGGTATGAGGAGCGATTCAGTGCAGCCACCCGTCGTGTGGCGACGCCCAATCTCGAGTCTTGTGGTGGCTGCATTCCTGCGGCTCAGCTGACACCCGCGGTATTCGCCGTTCGTAGTCTCCGCACGCGCCGCTCCGTATGTACCTGCTGTCTGAGGATGGGCTGCAAGAGGAGAAAAGAAAAAGAAAGTAAGGAAAAACAGAAGAGAGCGTGCATAAGGCAAGAAGGCTGGGGGGTGGAGGCGGTGTACAGGGGGCGAGATAAAATGGAAATGCAGCGCTGGCAGAATTAGTGCCTTGTACCCCGTGCTGGCCATTGTCGCAGTAAAGCCCGCAGTTTACGGCCCGTCCTGCGCCCTGACTGATGTTTCGCGGAATTTACGCGCTCCTAATTTTATGAGCGTGGGCGGGGAACAGGGCGCTGTCGTGGGCGAAGGGGGTGCGCGGAGACGCTTCGTTCCCCCGCCTCGCCTGACCTTTATTCGATTGGAAGATAATGTCGTTTACTGTCGCTCGCCCCTACAGCGGCGGTGTCCATCCGGCTGGTAACACGTGCATGAACGTGTCGTATACGGCAGCAGGGAGAGACCTGGTCCAGTTGTCAGGGCACTGACCTCGGGAAGAGCAGAACTGAAACCTCCGCGTGTCGAATCACCGATTACGTTCTCCACGGATTCGTGTAGATGCTTGGGATGATTGCTGGTATGGTCCCACCAAACGAAGTACTGGATGATTAAGACAGAGGACTCGCATTCGGGAGTGATTTTCCTAAATTGCTTCAGGCGAATGCAGTGACGATTCCTTTGAAAAGACACGGCTGTTTTACTGTCCACCATTATCCGTTGCTCCGTCTCTGATGACCTCGGCGCTCATTCTTGCTTTCCTTTTCGTTTGGGAAGAACTCAGTTCATATAACAGTCGAAGCATCAGTATTTAGATTTTTGGCGGTTTGTGTATATCAGATAAGGCGAATACAATAGTGTTCCCTGTTCTAGTCCTATACGAGCTAAAGCTCATTTTCTGGTTTACTATCTAAGACGCTGTGGACGAGCGGTCCTACGCGCTTCATTTCGGAACCGCGGTGCTGCTACGGTCGCAGGTTCGAATCCTGCCTCGGGCATGGATGTGGGTGATGCCCTTCGGTTAGTCAGGTTTAAGTAGTTCTAAGTCTAGGGGACTGATGACCTCAGATGTTAAGGCACATAATGCTTAGAGACATTTGAACCATTTTGAACACTCTAAGACGAGAAAAAGACGCAACATGAAGGAATTGTGGAACGGAAGTCGGTAGATGTGATGTACATGCACAGACAAACAAAGGAACATGGCATGATTTATTCAAAAGAAAAAGTTTCACAGATTGAGCAAGTCAGTGACCCGCTGGCTTACCCACTGACCCTTATATGCGAGAAATTACTCGGCTTTGCATTGATTGGTACAAGTGTGGGATGTCCTCCTGAGGGAATTCGTACCGTGTTCTGTCCAACTGGCGCGTTAGATCGTCAAAAATCCCGAGCTGGTTGGAGGCCCCTGCCCATAATACTTCAAACATTCTCAACTGGGTAGAGATCCGACGACGTTGTTGCTCAATATTGGCTTTTGCGAGCTCGAGAACTCACAGTAGGACCTCTCGCCATTTGCGAGCGGGAATTAATCTCGAAGAAATGTAAGCCCAGTATTGCTTGCCGTGAAGGGCAACAAAACAGGGTTGTATATGATGAAATTTGATTGTGGGGCTTTCAACTGTGCGGTTATCAGCTCCCGTAGTCCGGTCCCGGTAGCTGAGTGGTCAGCGTGACGAAATGTCAATCAGAAGGTCCCGGGTTCGATTCCCGGCTGGGTCGGAGATTATCTCCGCTCAGGGACTGGGTGTTGTGTTGTTCTAATCATCATCATTTCATCCCCATCGACGTGCAGGTCGCCAAAGTGGCGTCAACTCGAAAGACCTGCACCAGGCGAACAGTCTACCCGACTTGACGCCCTAGCCCAGTCCCCGTAGAAATTCCCAATCTCTTCACTGTCTAGTCTCGCCACTTTCTCGAATGATGATGAAATCATGAGACCAATACAAACACCCAGTCCCCGGGCGCAGAAAATCTCCGACCTGGCCGGGAATCTGTGCTCTAAGGGTGTCGCGGATTACAATCAAAGGGGTCCTGATCTCTTAGTTGTCAGGGTATGGCGGTTGACTGTCAAGTTGGTATCTCACAGCTGCCCGGGGCGTATCCAGACAAGTCGTCGTCCTGGAATCGCATTGACAGGAGAAGGATTGTCTTCAGCGATGAACCGCACTTCTGACTGGCCCCCCGATCATGAGTGAATACGTGCTTGGAGACGCCCAACGCGTTATGTTTTGAAGCCTTTTTTCTTGAGATTGTAGTGTCTGCGCGCTATATCCATTTGGATACTTGCTTCGTGATACGTCGCTTTTTTTTACCTCTTAGAGTGTACTTCTGTAACTGATAAACATCTCGTCATGTAGTAGCTTTAGCCAGAGTACACCTCGGTTTTTGCCAAGTGCTGACAGTAGTGTCCTAGTGAAAATTTTTCCTAGGCTCTCTCGCGGCCGTGTTGGATCCGTGGTATATTCTGCAGTTTCGAGCGTTATTTTGTTGGCTAGTTGACACGGCAGAACTGTGTCGAACGCTTTCCTGAAATCGGGGGAAAACGGGGAGGGGAGTGTCGTGCAATATCGGCCAGCTTACGTTTCGTGACTTTGCTACATATCTCGGGTGGTTAACAGGAGTATTAACATACTATTCTCTTACCTCAAGACATGTTGTGTGAATAGAAAAGTGTAATGATTTTTATTTTTGATTTATAGCACTTCCTGATGCCGAAAGTGAAAGAACTACAAGGCATTCAAAAGCGTCTCGCAGTATCGGCCTTTGTCTTTTCTGTGACAATATCGGTTGTTAATGATACACTGTACGGATTCCTATTGTATAATAATAGGGCACAGAGGTATGGGAACCTATTATTACTACTTCAGCTCAGTTCAGCAAAGTTTAGTTCACTGTTTTACAGAGACTGCAAATAAAAAAAACTTCTCCTGATCCGCTTATCCAGCACGTGGCCATCCTTCAAAGACGATCTGTTGGCCGGGACTGCACGACAAACACGCACTAGTTTCCAGACATATTAGAGGCTTTTTTTCAGAGAAAATATCATGAGACATTTGTTAGATGCCGTTCCTTATGTAACATAGATAACCGAAATATAGAAACAAAATTAATCACCTTTTTAAAGAATATCGCAGACCTCAAAATATCTACTGTGTTCTGAGAGCTAGAGCAACATCATCAAGCACTCATGACAGGCAAAGCACTTAAGAGAGGAAGATGATGCCTGACACCAGTGCGCACAGATAAACAAGCCTGCTGCCGTCATTTGGAGAGGATAAGGGAAATCACAGTAGTGGCCAGTATTGTAAGCTCTCCTCAGTAGGCCGACTTTACATAGATGTGTCAAAGAATCAGACACTATTGACGAACCACATCTGTACTAAATACAGTACTTCGGAATTAAATCGCTGACGCCGAATTCTCTGACGTCACTACTCAGTAGTGACATACGAAAATATTTGTCGCTGGTACCAGAACCTTTTTGTCACCGGTACCAGAATCGGTGCATCAATTGTGAGACAATACTGTCCCTGAAGCATTGTGTAGTGGGTAAAGGTACGCGTGTGTGAGATGTGTGCAAGACTCGCCCCCACCTGGTCTGTACTGTATTTTCTCGTTGTCGTCGCCGGACATCCGTTGTACTGCAGAGTTGCACCAACCCTAGAATGGAAATGCTGTTACGAAGTGACGTATCAGTTAAGTACACTGCTTCTTTTGCTTAAAAGAATAAAGATTTGTCTGCCATTTCTATGAAATAATAAAAAAGTATGGAAATCATGGTACACTAATAAATTAAAATCTCAACAAAACTTAATAACGGACTATATAAAAGAATAGGAAATAGCAGATCTACTTCCTGTTTTTACATAATATGCTTTCTTCTGCCCGTATCCCATGGAAACAGACAGATAACACGAAAAACAGAGTTCATCAATCTCGGTTTTCGTCCTTTACCACTGGATACTCGTAAAGTCCAAAATAACCTTTTTTTCTTTTAGTATTCAATATTCAACACATACCACTTGGCGAGGAAAGCAGCGAACCGTCGACGGACTATGTTTTCTTTTATTTACGTATTTAATTTTGATATTTTGATTCTAAATGTCCTGAGAGAGAGAGAGAGAGAGAGAGAGAGAGAGAGAGAGAGAGAGAGAGAATCAAAATTGACCAATTTCTGAAAATTTTCGTCGTTTGTTACAAGAACTAATAGTGGTAAAGAACTAAACACCGTTTACTTGGGCAACCAGTTATTTTGAGCGGTTTTAGCAGTCAGGTTAAACGGACGTGGAAGAAAATCGATTTAAACGTAAACAGGATGTTACTGCGATTACTGTCTCCCCTTCATAAAGTACCTCATGTGTACAGCTGACGCCAAGTAATTTGTAGTCAGCGAAGTAATTTCTAAACATGAGTGTGAAGCAGACAACACATTTTTAGGTACAGTAAAGTCACATTGTAATTCTAAAATATACCTCCCACTCATCACCCACAGCCGTACTCCCAGCCCTTGCACCGTTCCAATCAAGTTTCTCGACACACTTCTACTTGTCGCGATCTCATAAATATGCTGCACGTGCCGCTCAAGTGGAGAGACGGAACGCCATTAGTAGCGTAGACGCCTTTGTCGGTTTGCCGAGTGAGTTGTGTTCTCTACTTCGTCGAAGTAGAAGCAGAAGCAGAGAGCAGCGATAGGCCAGAGACGTTCTGCCAGCACGTGGTGTCGATAAGTCCGTTGCAGTCGCTGCTGCCAAATTGGATAGGCCAAGTGCGGCAGAGCCTTGCAGCCTAGGTGTTCCAGACGTGGCCACCTGCAGTATTTATGTGTTTGCGTAGGCGGCGGCGCCGTCTCGGAGCAGCTTTGTGGAATTCGGGCGGCTGTGCGCGCTGCGGCGCTCCGCCGTAATTTACGCAACTCCGGTCTGACGTTTACTGTGGCTCGGCCGCGCCACCTGCGATGATTTAAAATTGTCTCCCGGCGGCAGACCCGGTGCTGCACTCCGCTAAAGGATGCATCTCCGCCGGGGTACCGAAGAAAAGGCAGCGGTGGGTCGGCCAGCCGCACCAGTCAAAAATGTCTCGGTGGGGCCGTCCACCTCACACAAAAACGTCCTTCGGAAAGCCTGTTACGGCTGTGTGGCTTACGCTGAGCTAACAAAAGTTACGGGATAGCGATATGCACATGTACAGATGGCGGTAACATTGCATATGCAAGGAGTGCAGTGGTTGGAGCTGGTATTGGTAATCAGGTAATTCATGTAAAAGGTTTCCGACTTGATTATTGACGCACCACGGGAATTAACAGACTTTGAACGCGGGACGGTACCTGGAGCTAGGAGCATGAGGCACTTCATTTCGGTTATCGTTAGCGTAATCTGCTTTCCGAGATCCACTGTGTCAAGAGTGAACCGAGAACACCAAATTTCAGTCATTTCTTCTCACCACGGACAACTCATGGCCTTCACTTAACGACCGAGGGCAGCGGCGATTGCGTAGACTTGTCAGTGCTAACAGACATGCAACATTACGTGAAATAACCGCAGGAATCATTGTCGGAGTTACTGCAAACTTATCCGTTAGGACACGGCGGCAGAATTTCGCGTTAATAGGCTGTGGAAATAGACCCCACGAAGCCATGGATCCGAGTTGTCAACATACTGTGCAAGCTGGTGGTTGGTCCATGACGATGTTAGCTGTGTTTACATGGAATGGAGTGGGTCCTCTGGAACAGATGAACCGATAGTTGACTGGAAATGGTTATATTTGGAGGCCAGTTGGGCCATTCATGGATTTTTTCCTCAAACAACAATCGGATTTTTATCGAGGACAGTGCGCTATGTCAGAACATTCTAGACAATTAGAGTGAATCATTTGGGCACCTAGATCACCCGACATGAATCCCACACAACATTTAGGGAATATAATCGAGAGATCACTTCGTGCAGAAAATCTTGCGACGACAACACTTTCGCAATTGTGGACGGTTATGTAGGCAGCATGGCTCAGTATTTCTGCAGGGGACTCCCAGCGACATACCGAGTCCATGGCACTTAGTGTTGCTGCACAACGCCGAGCGAAAGGAGGTCAGATTCAATATTACGAGGTATCCCTTGACATATGGCATCCTAGTGTATAGCTGGCGATTCCGTGATCATCTTATAAACCTCCTCGGTTGTTGGGAAAGGGTAAATGTAGCAATTTAAGATAAAGAAACCTGTTCTGGAAACGACCGAGTTGGTACTTGGAGCGAAAATCGTTCTGATAACGCTGGCAGTTGACCTCTTCTGCTGCAAGCTATTTTCTTTCCAAATTTTTGCAGGAGATTGTACGAACCAAAGCAACAAAAAGTTGTGAAGTGAACATCCGCTCTAAAACGCATGCCTTAAGAGATGTGAGCACTTGTTCAACGGCACAGTTGTTTTTCACAGTATCAGAGATGAGAAAATGCTCATGAGTCCTCTTTTTTCAGTGGAAGAGATGTGTTTCACTGCAGCGAAGATGTTATGTAGTCTAGCGACGTGAAGGGAGATAGTTTCCTCGGTGATTAACATACTGTATTTCAACTAGCGACTTTTCCTATCTTCATAGAGGTTGTATTAAGTATCTGTGACCGGACGACCTGTGTGGCGCAGTGGTAAAGAATTATATACACAAACCTTCTGCGTCATTCTCTTAGTGAAAGCCGTTCCAAAATCGCTGCAGCATACCCTTACTTTAGCCATCAGTAACAGACGAAAAAGCGGTGATTTCCAAGTAATTATAATGTTTGAATAAAGGTGTTATATTGTCAGTCTCCTTGTGTGTTTTTTTCACTTACTTTGTGTACTAAAGGCAGCAGTACTTTCTACGTATCGTCCAGGTTTCCTCTAGCTATGTTACTTGGCAGTGATTCATCGTGCGAAAGTTACTTTCGTCCTTATGTTCTGCACACCGTCGTGTATTACACTCTGATCATTACATAATCAAAATTATACACGCAAATTTTCCTCGAGAATCAATCTATTAGCTAAAACAGCATATAAATAGCTACACTATGTACTGAGATGAGCCTTCACATGCTAACAGCAAAACGCGGCGAGAAACTTTAATTTAGAAACAAGTATAGTTGCGGATTCATTATGAATTTTGCAGAAGACATACGTCAGCGAAGTTACTTCATGTAGAAACAGAAAAAAAACGTATTTTCTTTTTTCTCTAATGAGTTCTTCTGCGGGAGGCGATTTCCAGAAGGAAAATTCGTAATTCGAGCTACAATTCAGCTTCGGCTTCTGTCAGGCAACTAGCATCGAGAGATACGTGGTCAATCATACTGATAGAAAAATATTCTCCTGTCTTTGACGTAACGCAGTTTCTAGTGAATGTAATATTACGTTATAAATTATTGTAACATTTTTTGTAAAGTCGCTTACAACGTACCTAAATCAGGAATGATATGAAGAAGGCACTCGGCATAAATGTTCTCGGTCAAAAACTTAACGGCATGTGGGACTCCATCCCTAGAACTATGTAAACGGGTTACTGAAATACTTCTTCAATAACAACGGTGTATTGACAGTTTAAACTAAACTGCGTTGTATAATAGGTTGCTGGCCGCATACAGGACTGAATATTTAGCTTTAACCGAGCCACTGTGAAATGTTTGTGGGTTCACACACTAGACTTGGTGGGATGCGAATTTGCATACAAGGCTGTTAAATAAAAAAATAAGCCACATTAGTAGGGAAAGACGTACTCTGCACCTCGTAGCTAGTAAGCATAAGAGTGAAAGAACGCACAAACATTTTGTATTAGTTGACAAATTCTCCAGCCTTGACGTGCGCTTCGTGCACAAACTTCCTGCAGACATATTTTTTTAGTTGGTGTGGTCCCCTGGTGGTGCAAGATCCGGATCACAAATGAACCAGTTTCCTTGATCATGTTCAAAAAACTGAATAGTGACTCACAAAATGTGTGTGTGTGTGTGTGTGTGTGTGTGTGTGTGTGTGTGTGTGTGAGTGAGTGAGCGCGCGATCTTGGATGCCATACTAGCTCTCGTATGATCTCTCTGGCAGAAAGTGCAAAAATGTTGCCATCTTAAATGAAGTTGCTTTGAGGCTGGAGAACTGGCGCAACGCAAAGTCTGATTTTGTTTCTGCTTTATTTGTCTCGCTTTAATCGCAGCATTAGCTATTAAGGGATCCTGAGTGTATACTCTCAATACATGTTACTCTACTTTATGTTTCTCCCTAGATTGGATGAGCCCATTCGACCGCGTTGTCTGTGGTGAGTACAAACTTTTAATTACTTTCACTATTTCTTTCTCTTTAGAATCTACTTTCTTGCATTGTTGCTTTATTTTCGTAAACTTCCAATTTCTCTCTGTCCAGTGCATGTGGAGAGAGAATTGTTCTGCGCTTTAACTATAGTATTTCGTTTAACTGTTCTAATTATTTAGTATTATTAACACATTAATATTCTGTTCATCTTTGTAACAATAGCATTAACTACACAAAAAATTTTATTCTCCTATGTGCATGATACACTCCATAGCAATATGTAGCTGCAATATTTTGGATGAGAAAAAAAGAAGAAAATAGAAACAAAATAGTGGAAAGAATATAAGTAATCACCATTTAATTAGTCTCGCTTTATTGGTGCCATTTGATACAAATGTTCTTGTTTGCATGTAGAACATGTTGTGTGATTTACTCGGTTTCATAATACGGCAATTGATAATGCAGAGATCCCAGAGTTGTTATTGTTATACAGGGGTGGCTTCTGTCATACAAAAAAATTCATTCATCGCGGTAAAGCATGTTTTGTTTCGTTTTAAACTAGCTGATGGCTCACCTAGATATTGTACTGAACAAGAACATCGCTGTGTATCGGGTAGAAGTACTCATATTATTTGTGTAGCCCGAGTTTGACAACAGATGGGCACACAGATGTTCCGTTTCGCTGTCTTACCTATAAATTCTCACCTAGTCAAGCGCAAACTGTTCGTTAGTATTTTTTAAAGTGGTAGTGTAATGTCACCATGATGACATACATAGTTATTTATTGAGTTCTTACATATATCATTGAATTTAATCCAGTACAGACTTGCTAACATTCCCACGAACTATGAAAGAAACTATGTGGAATCAGAGGTTGCGGACACTAAGTTAGCTTGACGCTTCTCCTGTGTAATTGCGACTTGCCTAAAAAGTAATATCGCAAGGAGATATTTTCAGGGATTAGGTTTAGAGGTCTGTTTTATAACATCTCCAAATAAAAACTAACAGAAAAACAATACGTTAGAAAATTAATGAGACATTTCGAATGATGATACTTTATTAAATATTTTCTCCTGAATGCAGTGGAAGAAGGCTTTGGAGAAGAAAATGTAGACAGCTTTATACACGACTTTTCGGCTGTCGAAGGGCTTCTTGGGGCTAATTGTAAGTAAGTCTGGACGCAGGCGTATCTTCGAATTAATATATCTCTTTCTTTTAACCGTTGGTGACATTTGCTTTCCCTTTGCTACCTGCAGTACATCCCGACAATTGTTCAGACTTGAATACTTGTAACCCGAAATAAAATCAAAAGCAGCAGTGACAACTGCGATACTCGCTAAATGGAAAGATGGAGATGTAATTCGCTTTAGGCACAAGTAATCGGAACTGCTGCTGAATTCAGTCGAAATTACGTTTCTATCTATCGTCAAAAGACAGGAAACTGTAGTCACGGATTTCAGGTGGGAACAAACAGCAAGCCCAATGAAAGACAGAGCAATGGCCATTTGTAGATACGAAGTTATCACCCAGAACACTGAGGAAAAGATTCGAGCATCAAGCACATTACATGAGCATTGATATGTACTGTCAGTTGTTGTAAAACGCCGTGTGAGGTATTTCAAAAGAAAAAGCAAGGAATGGGCCTCTTATTGCCAAGTAATTCTCATTTTTCATATTTTCAATTAAAAGAAAATTACTTCATTAATACCCTGAGTTAAGATACATCTTCGTGATAAAGGTCAAGAACGAAAACATCTACCGAACTTTACGTTTGTTTGCCTTATTCGACAATGGAAGTAAAATTTCAGCAGTGAGTCCACGATCATCATGAACTTTTACGAAGAATACTGTCTAGATTTCTTAGTGATCTTTTTCACGTATTAGATTATTTAATAACATGTATCGTTTACTGCCACCAGCAGCCCCGCTCATAACTTGTGAAACAGAGTGCAGTAGCAGTGCATGTTAACACTGGACCCTGTTTCAGAACTTCCGGTCTCGATCCGGTGATCAGAGAGGAACGATGTGAAAACACTCGAGCTGCTGAACTCTCTTTCCCCTGGCCTTCTCTGACTTCTTAAAGGGGTCGGCAATATTTGCCTATGCTCAACTGCACGAACAACACTACCACGCCTCCCTCCTCACTCCAAATTCCCGTTTACGCTTCAGCTCACTTGGCACTCGAACCGCATTGCAGGGCTCTCTAACAGTATGTCAGCGTCTAAAAAATGGGGAGTGAAACCCGAAACCCAGGCATTGGTGCTTTTATTAAATGAACTACATATGACTCCAGAGACCCGCCAGGGTAGCCGAGAGCGCTAACGCGCTGCTTCCTGGACTCAGGTAGGCGCGCTGGCTCCGGATCGAATCCGCCCGGCGGATTAACGACGACAGCCGGTGTGCCGGCCAGCCAGGATGTTTTTAGGCGGTTTTCCACATCCTACTAGGTGAATACCGGGCTGGTCCCCACGTCCCGCCTCAGTTACACGATTCACAGACATTCGCAACACATTGACACTCTTTCACGGTTTACACTCGACGCAGACAGATGGGGTACACTACTTCCATCCCAGGGGGGTATGGGGTAGCGGCAGGAAGGGCATCCGGCCACGGCTTAAAATTAACCTTGCCAATTCCGCACTTAACACTGCCGACCCTGCGCAGAATGCAGGATAAAGGCAGTACTAAAGAAAGAAAGAAAGAAAGATATGACTCCAGAGATCTTTTCAAGTTTCAAACATATTTTAGAGTTTAGGGGAAATGCGAATGGGTTAAGGCTTGAATGAGAATTTGGATTGAGGAGGGAGGTGCGCTAGGGTAGTCTGTGCAGTTGTGCAAAGCTACTGCGGCAGGGTGGCGTAGTGGTTAGCGCATCTGCATAGTGAGAAGGGGACCTGGGATCAAATCTCGACCTTCGTAAGAATTTTCATTTGTGGCTTCAGTCTGCGTATACACGTCACAGATGTTCGAGACTTTGAACAGCTCATTTACAATATATTTCATTACCTGAACAGTGACTTGTTTGCTACAAATCCTGCTTCAGTATGACGAACCATTACCAGTGCTTGATGATGGCACGGTTATGTTTTGTCACCACTCATAGTTGTGAAGTGCTTTTTATGATGTTGTCAAAGGAAAATCAAGTTTTATAAGGAATACGCGACAGAATGACGGTATCATACATACAGGAGCTATTTGTCACCTCATGACGTCACACAATTTCACTCGACGTACACTGTCATACGCCGCAGTTTTACGCTTCGTCGTGTTTTGTTCACCCGTGAAATAGTGGACAAATGTTATTTACACTACAATAATCGCTACACTTTTCAAGAACGTTGTTTCCATACGCTTAGCGAATAGCCTCGTTTCCGGTGCAAACATTGCCCGGTCCGAAATGTTTTGTCACGAAAATGGCCGACGTTGCGCGTCACGTTTAGTGTAAACAGGGGCGCCGAATGGGCCCCGAAACTTATTAAATTCAACTGCGATTACGGTTCGGCGTTATCACGGCGTTTCATAAGCTCTAATTTGCAACGCAAATCGCGCGCCGGCGCAGTCAGAATTTTAGGGTTGCCCCGCGGGCCCGCCGCCTAAATATGGCGCTTTTCCACGCAATTACCCGAGCCCGGGCTAATCCGCGTTTACTGTGGGGTCTCGCGCGATTTTACTGGCCCGGCGCCGCAGGCGTGCGGATCCGGACAACAGCGCGCAGTTAACGGGTTACCGGGGTGGAGCGAGGGCGGCTGCGTTCGATTGGAAGCCGGGGGTACATGCAGATAGCGAACGGTTCCCGCTACATTACTGCCGATCGGGATGTTGTGCGATGGGATCGCATCGGTTACGGGATCAGCTAAAAAAAGAAAAAAAAAAAAGAAACGAGAGCGGTGGGCTCGGAGGATTTTACGAGCGGCAGTCAGCGTCTGACAGCTACACAGCGCCCGTCCATGTCGGCCATTATTATATTTTAATCTGTCCGCCAGTTTTTACTGCTCTGCTCCGTCACAATAATTCTCTCTCTTTCTCTGCGCTCATCTTTTGCTATCAGCAGTAACAGGAAAAAAAACATCGAAAGAAAAGAAAAATCTCGAACAACTCTCATATCTTCACGCGCGCGCGCGCGCGCGCACACACACACACACACACACACACACACACACACACACACAGAAGTTGCTTGTTGCTTTTTGTGAACCAGTTCTGTAGTCTGTAGACCAGTGTAAAGAACCTGTACTAAGGTACAGCCATGTATTCTTCTTTCTTCGTGTGCATTTGCAAATTTAAATGTCTATATACTCGCTATAATTACACTAATCTTGCCTTTTCTTAGGTTCCTCTCTTCTCTTCTCGGTCTTCAGAATACACTGGCTGATCAAAAGTATCCGGACACCTATAAGCGGACGTCAATATAAATAGTTTCCACCCTTTATGACCCACAAACCAAACAGCATCATCATCACTTTTGTAACTGCTCGAACTCTGCTGGTTGAACGTTCAATGAGTTTTCTAAATGCCTGTGGGGGAATGCCAGCCCATTCTTCCTCAAGAGCCGAAAGGGCAGCTCGTTTTGTAATATCACGTAATAAGGCAGAGAGTGTGGCAGATACGATACGCGAGTTGGGATGGAAGTAATTAAAAGCAAAGACGTTTTTCCTCTCAGCGAGATCTATTTACGAAATTTCAGTCACCAAATTTCACTTCCGAATGCGAAAATATTTTGTTGAGCCCAACCTACATAGGTAGCAATGATCATCAAAATAAAATAAGAGAAATCAGAGCTCCAACAGAAAGGTTTTGGTGTTCGTTCTTTCCCGCGTGCTGTGCGGGTGTGCAATTGTAGAGAGATAGTATGATTGTGGTTCGATGAACCCTCTGCCAAGCACTTAAATGTGAATTGCAGAGTAATCATGTAGATGTAGATCAGAGTAGGCAGTGATTAGCAGTGACTGTTAATTTATTGATAAAATAAATTAATACGACTTTGGAGCGAAGTCGACCTTATAACTCATTCCAAAGGTATTACATTTGGTTCAAGTCACGACTGTGGGCAGGCCACATCATTTCAGTAATATTATTCTCCACAGAACTTTACCCCATAGATGCTGCGTTAAGACGGGGTTCGTCGTCAAGCTGATACAGTCATCTCTACTGTTCGCAGTACAAAATTCTGTTAAATGTTTTTGTTTCCTTCCGTGCGTAGCGTTTTCGTAAGCCCAATAGACGGACCACACCCTAACGACGAGAAACATCCCTATTACATAACACCACCTCCTCTGTGCTTCTGTTGCTAATCGGACCACCATTTACAACTCTTACTGCCAAAATCGATATGACAAAACCAATACCTCAGAGAGACGGGAAAATGCAAAAGAAAAAGAATAGAAATGTTCTCTGTGAGGCGATCGTTCTCACCACGCAAGTTTTTCAAAGTTTTTTCTCTCTCGATTCCTTCCACTTGCTGCGTGTCGAATTCGTAGAAACTATCACAAGCTAATGCTAACGAACTGGCCATTATGTTATTATATCGTGTTCGTTTCGAAACGCATCGATGTAAATCAGATCTTAGACATTCTGTTATCGCATACGTTATTTTAGGGAAGAATGAAAGACAATATTACGACTCTATCTATATGCATATGCTTTATCTACAGCATTAGTGCGATAAAAAAGTGTCGAATATTTTGAGAAGTAGTAACACTCATCGAAACAAGGAAAACAAGGCCTATAAAAATGTGTTCGGAAGCGCATACTTCCTGAGGTATGTGAACCTTTTGCTACGGGGGGACTGAAAGGCGTCTGGTTGTGAATATGAGAGTAGTCGTTGAGGCTCTTTCAACAGAGTCAACAGAATGTACAATGTCTCTTTATATAAGAGCACTCTAGGTAGATATTATTCTTGGGTGTTGGGTGATCTGTAGTCAGCTGCGTGATGCGACTTGCATTGTTTTTCGTCAACTAAATGTACAGTACTCTCTTCCATCTCAGGCGAGTAGCATAATAGAAGTTTTTCAACATTTTACATATCGGAGTGCTAGGTAACTTCAGTGCCTAAGAAGCTGGGAAAGCTTGCCAAGTAGCTTAACAGGTGATACTTTATGTTTAGTATTAGTTTCCCACTTCATATCGTAATTCCGTCACAGACGGGAAGCAACCTGGAAGAGCAGTTAAATGAAGTGGTGTGTGTCTTGAAAAGAAATTATAAGCTGAATATTAGTACAAGGTAATGGAATGTGATCGAAGTAAATCGGATGGTGCTGATTTAATTAGACTGACAAAAGAGACACTGAGAGCTGTCGACAGATTCGCTGTTTGGGCAGCAAAAGAACTGACGACGGCTGAAGTAGAGAGAATATAAAATACAGACTGGCACTGGCAAGAAAAGCGGTACTGAGTAAGAGAAATTTGTTCGCACTTTTAAGTAGACATACTAAATAATAATCGCTTGGCATCATCAGGATAGATCTGTTACATAAGAAAAAGTGTTCGTTACAATTGTAGTCTATTAAGGTAACAATCAACAGTGAGAAAAAGACATTGAACTTGCGACATGGAAGTAAACCGAAAATGCCTTGTCTATGAATAAACGACGCAGTTAGCGATTGATAAATGGAGCAGGAAGCATGCATCCACAATTCCCAAGCGTGCCTAAATTTTTTAAAAACTATAATAATAACAATCAAGAAAAATCTGCCCAAAAATCTGCTTATGTCACGAATCTCTATTGCGTAATTTATTCATAGACAAGGGATGTTCGGTCTGCCCATGTCGCAACTTTGTCACGATTTAACATGTAAGTAATCTGCTCTTTTTTTGTATTGATTGTAACTACGACAGACCACAGTTTTAGCGAACACTTCCTTATTTAACAGATCTAACAGGATAATTTGGCTTCTTTCAAAGCTAAAGAAAAAGTAATTTAAAATATTATGTACAGTAACAGCAGACAAACGGCTTTTATTCAGGATGCCTGTATATCGCTGCTGTTCTCACTCGTACAAAATTGTGTGTAATAAATTTGTCAGGAGGCATTTTGTGGAGGTATGTGTGTGTAGTGTTGTACAAAAATGAAACGTAGACGTCAATCATTTCAGATATGACGAAAAAAAACGTCGTTCTGGGGAAGAATGTTGGACAATTAGATGGGTAGTTAAAAGGGCTGATGAGGAGGTAATTAATGGAACAGGAAAAATAAATTCGTGAAAGGACTTGAGTAAAAGATGGGATCGATTAATAGGACACTTCCTAATAAATCGTCAGTTTGGTAAAGAAATGAGCTGTGTGGGGTTAAAACGGTAGAGGGACGCCTTTGTTTGACTACCGTAAGCAGGCTGAAGTAGATGTAGTTACGCAGAGATGAAGAGGTTTCCACAGGACAGGCAGGTGTTGAGAGCTGCATCATAACACGCTTCGGACGGAAAGCCACAACAACACACTTCCGTTGCAACCAGTGGTTCAAAAGAGAGAGGAAAACGTGCTGATCCATTCGTACGTGCAAACAGCACGATAACAGGCAGTAAACACAAAAGAGGAATTTGTGTAAGTAGTAAGACTCCAAGATATGTACCCAGAGTTTCAAGTAATTTAGCATACAATAACACGACTGAAACTACGAGCAGAGCACAGCGGAACCCGAACGACGCACCTACAGAAGATAGCTAAGGCTCAGACAGTAGGTACCTAGGTTACTGTGATGCAGAAAGACAGCAAATCATTATGTTGACCCTGCTGAAGGAGCGTCAATGCAGCGACTGTGGTCATATTCGCAGACAGACGTCCTTCAGCCCATGGTATACGATTCGGACTTTTTTTTCGTACTTCGATGGATACTACCACCCCTCAAAGTGTTCGACACAACTTTAGCACCCTGTTGTGCATATGCCCGACGGCTGTGTGGGATAAGACAGAACATTGAGACTAATATGGAGGCATACAACTGAACGATCCTTCTGTGCACTGTATCACTTCTCCTGACAAATGATTAAAGTTTCTGTTCCTTATCTGTTGGCTCCACCATCGTCGAAAGCTACAAGTCGATACTCTCCAGAAGCCAGACTGTGGCAGATAAATATCGTTCTCGTTCAACGCCACCCCTTATTGTTTTGGCTGTGTGTGGAATTATCGCCACACTAGTACTTAATTGCTACATTCCAAACAGCTCACATACGTAGTTATGTCATGTGGCTACTGAACTGAACATTTTTTGCTAGATTCGAGGAGTGAGCAAGAAATACAGTGAATGGAAATGAAAAGGGAGGCTTCAGTTTGCTTAGCACTATAAAGATATTTTTATGCATTTAACCTGGTCACTTCAGAGCCTTTTCTTACACCACACCAGGGCTTCACATATACAGCATCTTTTTTTACGTTACAGTTACTTAAGAAGTACCAATAATTGTAATAAGATGTACAGTAATAAAACGAATTGAGTTTCTGTATAGAGAAAGTGAAAAAATAATACTGCCTAAGAGGTAATGATGTTACTACTGCCAGTGCTTCTCTACTGCTGCTTCCAATAATAATAATAATAATAATAATAATAATAATAATAATAATAATAAAAGATATAAAAAGAAATTATAGGTGTACAGAATTTATATTTTCTGCTGTAGCGTGTTGAAGTGAAGCGAAATTTAAAGAGACTGAATGTCACCACCGTACGGCATCCTCCATACAATCCAGATTTAGCACCGTCTGACTTCAATCTGTTCCCAATAGTGAAAGACGATCTGTGGGGACAACATTATTTTGCCTCTGATGAAGACGTTGAGAGAACTGTGAGACTGTGGTTGCGGAAACAGAGTGTCGACTTCTTCCGTGACGGCTTCCGAAAACATGTTCATCATTGGCAGAAATGTATCCAATTGGCTGGTGATTATGTGGAAAAGTGAATATTGGTAATTAAAGATCACATTCTGAGGATTATTTCTGCGTTTGATTTATTAAAATATTCCTATCCAATCTCAATTAACGAAGGTGGCGGGTATTACTTTTTATTCAACCCTTGTAAGATAGTAAAGAGTAAATAAAATGTAAAGAGAAAAAAACTTAACCACTACGCAAGACACGTCGAAATACGACCTGACCGCTATCTTGAATGGAATAAAGACAGCGCCACGCTCATGTATCTCTTACGGTGCATGGCGGGCTACAAATGTGGAGGCTGACTGTGAGCGTCAAAGGTATAGGGCCCGTTTAGTTATACGTCCATTTCCGCATCTCGGACGACTCGTAAAAGAGACGAAGACAGGAGCAGAGAAGTAAACAATGCGTAACGGCGAGAAGCTAAGAGCGCGCGGGAAGGTAGGAACCGGGGAAGTAGTGATGAAGACAAACGAGCAGAAAAGACACAAATCTACTTCAGTTTGTTTGCGGGGCGGTAAAGGGCTGGTTGGCGCGCGAGTGTGGAAAAGAATGTGGTGTGTGTGTGTGTGTGTGTGTGTGTGTGTGTGTGTGTGTGTGTGTGTGTGTGTGTGCGTGCGCTTTTGTCAGAGAGAGAGAGAGAGAGAGAGAGAGAGAGAGAGAGAGGGCAAGTAGAAAAGAGAGATAAACTGCAGCCCATGAATGGGTGTAGGGTGCCGTTGTGTTTGATCGCCGTATTTTACGATCCATTTCGCATCCAATTTCATTTGATTCGAACCCGTTCGCCAATATGGCCCAGTTCCACCGTACGTAACCAGATTACGCGGGCGACTGAGGTTTTAACGTCCGTCTAAACGATAACTCTTGCCCTGTGCCTATCTGACTGCTCGGAAAACGATGAGCTTTCTGTTCCTTCGCCTGTGGGGGCAGTCGAAACGATGCTTCCAATAACAAAAGTGTGTAATATATCTTGAACGACTAAACAACCAAGAGTTGGTTTATGATTTCTATTTTAACTGTTCTATATGATACGTATTGCAACACTTCAGAAAGAGTACACAACCGACAGTATCAAGTAGTGGACACTTTTAAACTAAAAGATGGTTCAGTCCTAAGAATTGATATTATCCAAGATTTTCCTCTTGGCTGTGGAACCTATTCGAACTAATATTTTGTATACACTCCTGGAAATGGAAAAAAGAACACATTGACACCGGTGTGTCAGACCCACCATACTTGCTCCGGACACTGCGAGAGGGCTGTACAAGCAATCATCACACGCACGGCACAGCGGACACACCAGGAACGGCGGTGTTGGCCGTCGAATGGACCTAGCTGCGCAGCATTTGTGCACCGCCGCCGTCAGTGTCAGCCAGTTTGCCGTGGCATACGGAGCTCCATCGCAGTCTTTAACACTGGTAGCATGCCGCGACAGCGTGGACGTGAACCGTATGTGCAGTTGACGGACTTTGAGCGAGGGCGTATAGTGGGCATGCGGGAGGCCGGGTGGACGTACCGCCGAGTTGCTCAACACGTGGGGTGTGAGGTCTCCACAGTACATCGATGTTGTCGCCAGTGGTCGGCGGAAGGTGCACGTGCCCATCGACCTGGGACCGGACCGCAGCGACGCACGGATGCACGCCAAGACCGTAGGATCCTACGCAGTGCCGGAGGGGACCGCACCGCCACTTCCCAGCAAATTAGGGACACTGTTGCTCCTGGGGTATCGGCGAGGACCATTCGCAACCGTCTCCATGAAGCTGGGCTATGGTTCTGCACACCGTTAGGCCGTCTTCCGCTCACGCCCCAACATCGTGCAGCCCACCTCCAGTGGTGTCGCGACAGGCGTGAATGGAGGGACGAATGGAGACGTGTCGTCTTCAGCGATGAGAGTCGCTTCTGCCTTGGTGCCAATGATGGTCGTATGCGTGTTTGGCGCCGTGCAGGTGAGCGCCACAATCAGGACTGCATACGACCGAGGCACACAGGGCCAACACCCGGCATCATGGTGTGGGGAGCGATCTCCTACACTGGCCGTACACCTCTGGTGATCGTCGAGGGGACACTGAATAGTGCACGGTACATCCAAACTGTAATCGAACCCATCGTTCTACCATTCCTAGACCGGCAAGGGAACTTGCCGTTCCAACAGGACAATGCACGTCCGCATGTATCCCGTGCCACCCAACGTGCTCTAGAAGGTGTAAGTCAGCTACCCTGGCCAGCAAGATCTCCGGATCTGTCCCCCATTGAGCATGTTTGGGACTGGATGAAGCGTCGTCTCACGCAGTCTGCACGTCGAGCACGAACGCTGGTCCAACTGAGGCGCCAGGTGGAAATGGCATGGCAAGCCGTTCCACAGGACTACATCCAGCATCTCTACGATCGTCTCCATGGGAGAATAGCAGCCTGCATTGCTGCGAAAGGTGGATATACACTGTACTAGTGCCGACATTGTGCATGCTGTGTTGCCTGTGTCTATTTGCCTGTGGTTCTGTCAGTGTGATCATGTGATGTATCTGACCCCAGGAATGTGTCAATAAAGTTTCCCTTTCCTGGGACAATGAATTCACGGTGTTCTTATTTCAATTTCCAGGAGTGTAAAATACACTGACCAGAAATAAAAAACATTGTTAAGAATCCTCGTTAGCACCATTTTTTACTTTTCCCGTTGACAGGGGAACCTTTAACCAATATTCAGTAAACAGGCGAAGAAAAAATTAATTTTGATTAGTTTTTATTACGAAATAGCTTAATGTACAGATGACAATTTTCCGTCTTCCACCAAGTACACTTTTGTCAGAATGTGACTCCGTTATAAACTAGAAAATTAGCCAAATACTCGTAATTAGCATGAAAAATAATTTAATTTGCCAATATGTATAAATTTTCTACTGAAATACTAATTTGAAGAAGACTTCTTCCTGCAGTGGCATTGTGTGTCTATTAGCTTATGCAAGAGGACTTCAGAAACATAGTTACGCATTAGACTGAGGTGACAAAAGTCACGAGATACCTCCTAATGTCGTGCTGGATCTCCTTTTGCCCGTCGTATTGCAGCAACTGGACGTGGCATGGACTCAACAAGTCGCTAGAAGCCTCCTGCAGAAATATTCAGCCATGCTGCCTCTAGAGTCGTCCTTAATTGCGAAAGCGTTGACGGTGCAGAATGTTGTGCATGAACTGACCCCTCGATCATGCCACATAAATTTTCAGTGTGATTTATGGAGGGCGAACTGGTTGGCCAGATCATTCGCTTGAATTGTCCAGAATGTTCTTCAGACCAGTCGCGAACAGTTGTGGCACAGTAATATAGCTCATGGTCATCCATAAAAGTTCCATCGTTGTTCGGAAACATGAAGTCCATGAATGGCTGCCAATAGTCCCCAAGTGGCAGAACATAACCACTTTAAATGGATAATCGGTTCAGTTGGGCCAGAGCACCCCGCCCATTCCTTGCAAAAACAGCCCACACTATTATGGATCAAAATGGTACAAATGGCTCTGACCACTATGGGACTTAACATTTGTGGTCATCAGTCCCCTAGAACTTAGCACTACTTAAAGCTAACTAACCTAAGGACATCACACACATCCATGTCCGAGGCAGGATTCGAACCTGCGACCGTGGCGGTCACGCGGTTCCAGAATGAAGCACCTAGAACCGCACGGCCACACCGGCCGGTCCATTGTGGATCCACCATCAGCTTGTACAGTCCGTTGATGTCAACCTGCGTCCATGACTTCGTGGGGTTCCAAACTCGAACCCTACCACCAGCTCTTACCAACTGAAATCAGGATCCATCTCACCTGGCCACACTTTCCCACTCGTCTAGGGTCCAATCGATTGGATCTAGAGCCAATAAGAGGCGCTACAGGCTAGGTCGTGCTTTTGGCAAAGGCACTCGAGTCAGTCGACTACCGCCATAGCCCATTAACGTCAAATATCAAAAAAATGGTTCAAATCGCTCTGAGCACTGTGGGACTTAACATCTGAGGTCATCAGTCCCCTAGAACTTAGAACTACTAAACCTAAGTAACCTAAGGACACCACACACATCGATGTCCCAGTCAGGATTCGACCCTGCGACCATAGCGGTCGCGTCGTTCCAGACTGAAGCGCCTAGAACCGCTCGGCCACTCCGGCCGGCCGTCAAATATCGCCGAACTGTCCAAACGGATACGTTCTTCGTACATCCCACATTCCTTCCTGCAGTTATTACGCGCAGCATTGCTTGTCTATTAGCAGCGACAACTACACTCAAACGCCGCTGCTCTCGGTCGTCAAGAGAAGGCCGTCGGCTACTTTGTTCTCCGTGGTGAGAGGTAGTGCCTGAAGCGTGCTTTTCTCGGCACACGCTGTGGATCTCGGAATACAGAATTGTCTTAAGATTCCCGAAACGGAGTGTCGCCTGCGTCTAATTCCTACTACCATTCCTCGTTTATAGTCCGCTTATTCCCATGGTGCAGCCATAATGACGTGGGAAACTTTTTTACATGAATCATTAGAGTACATATGACAGCCTTTTATACTTTGTGTACGCGATACTACCGTCATCTGTATATGTGCATATCACTATCCCATGACTCCCGGCACTCAAACCCGACACGACCACGGAAGTCGAAAGACGTCCAAATTGTGTCTGCACACTACACAGTGACGTCAAGGGGATGTGTGACCGAGGTGAATCCAGCGCCTGCCGCGGTGGTGACCGCTCCGGAATCGCGCGCTGGCCGTTTATTACGTCGCCGGTGACCGGACCGTGCATCGCCGGAGATATACGACGGCTGAAGACCTAAATGAAAGGGCCGCCGCCGGAATGCGCATTCCCCGGCTGGTAGCTTCGCATTCCCGGCGGCGCTGCTGCGGAGACACGCATTATTCCGGCCGGCCGGCCCACCAGTAAAAGGGCTGTAGGAATTTTTAATAATGGCTCCTCTGAGGCGTGGTGGTGGACCTGCGGACGCGCCAGCTCCGCGCCTGGTCAGCAGTATCCACTATCCGCCCCCGCCTCCCGCACACCCCGTAACGCCCCATCTCCGCCTTCGGGAACGGACGTGGCGCGCCATCGTATGGGCGCCGATGAGGAGGAAGGCGCGCCAAGTGATAGCGCCAACCCTTCCCAGGGGCGTCTCTTCCATTCCGCTCCTTCCAGCAGAATAGTCTCTTATCTCCACTGGAACAGCCTATGATAATGAAATTCGAGTGCACGTACCGCAAAAATGAGCGAAAGCTTCCCTTAATCAAGAAATGACTGCCTCACCCCTGAACAAGAATGAAAAGGTGAAGATTGGCCGCCGGCCGCGTGGCCGAGCGGTTCTAAGCGCTTCAGTCCGGAACCGCGCTGCTGCTACGGTCGCAGGTTCGAATCCTGCCTCGAGCATGGATGTGTTTGATGCCATTAGGTTAGTTAGGTTTAAGTAGTTCTAAGTCTAGGTTACTGATGACCTCAGATATTAAGTCCCATAGTGCTTTGAGCCATTTGAACCATTTTTTTTTAAAGATTGACCGCAATAACATAACGCTTCCACAGTGACTCAACGTAAGTCTTCCGAATGTAGAAGTGCGTCATGTGAAGTATCTGTGTTACTAAACGACCAAATCTTAGCACAGTGTACTGCCTCGTTTTCCTGTCTGACCGCTTCCAGGGGCAACAAAAATTTTGGTTTTGCAGGAGGAGGAGGAGGAAACTTGTGTTCAACATCCCTTCTACAACGAGGTTATAAGGAACGGAGCACAAGCTCGCATTAGGAAAGGATGGACAAGGAAAGCGGCACGTGCCCTCTCACAGGAATTACCTCAAACGATATAGGTTCAAATGGCTCTGAGCACTATGGGACTTCAAATCTGAGGTCATGAGTCCCCTAGGCTTAGAACCACATAAACCTAAATAACCTAAGGGCATCACATACATCCATGCCCGAGGCAGGATTCGAACCTGCGACCGTAGCGGTCGCGCGGTTCCAGACTGTAGCGCCTAGAACCGCTCGGGCACCCCGGCCGGCAAACGATATAGGGAAATAACGGGAGACGTAAATCAGGATGGCCGGACGCGGGTTTGAACCGTCGTCCAGTCGAATACGCCTCCAGTGTGCTAACTATTGCACTATCTAGCTGGATTGATTTTTAGCATTTTATATAATTATTGACCGAATATAAAATAAAACGCCCTCACAATTTACTCATTGAAAGGTCAAAGTTGTATCGCAATAATACATGTATTATAGTTAGAAATTGTGATCATGTCTCGAAGCGGTTTAGTTCTCAATGTGCAAATTACCCAGACTATATTGATCCAGTATATGAGAATGAGTGGACTTAGCGACTTCCAACAAAATTTACATTTTCCTCTCGCATGCATCTCCCCCCCTCCCCCCCTCCCCCCCCTCCACACACACAAATGATGCAAGGATGAAAGTTTATTTCTCACTACATTTTCACTATCCATGCAGTAAAACTTGAGCATCACGCATGACATACGTGAAAACTAGCTTTTTGTTTACGTGATTTACCTAATAACGAGGGCACTTAACAGAAATCCAACAAACTTTAAAATTAGCTTCAGATCTTTTCTAAAATTTACAGTCAGTCTACTTGTGGATAGCTGGAAACAAATAAAAAATACGTTAGTACTGTTTTGCGTCTTCTGTCATGAAGGTTTTACATGCTCAGCGTCAGGTATTTAACCCATTAACATATTATTAACGTAATCAGACGTTTGAGGTTTTTCTGTACACGGCAATTCGATTCTTTAAGGAATCATGGGATGAGGAGGGGTTGGGCAGAGTGGGTATTGCTATGATGTTCTCCCGCTGGAAGATGACGGATACACGCTCTACCACCCGCATGATGAAGACGGTATCATCAGACTGTGCAACGCTCTGCCACTGCGTCAACGTGCAGTACCGTTGGCCAACTGCCCATTTCAGTCAGAGTTGTCGATATAGTGGTGTTAGTATTGGCACACGCATTGGTCGTCGGCTGCGGAAGCCCATCGTTAGGAGTGTTTAGTGCAGTGTGTGTTCAGACACACTTGTACTCTGCCCAGCATTAAAGTCTGATGATAGTTTCGCCTCATTTCGCCGCCTATCTTGATTTAGCAGTCTGCCCAGCCCACGACACCCGACTTCTGTAATGAGACGTGCCCGCCCAACCCCACGATGTCTGGACGTGGTTTCACCTAGGTGTCGCCACGTGCTGAAGACAATCAGCAAAGCACTCCTCAGATACCCGACAAGTCATGGAGTTTCCGAAACGCTTGTGCCGAGCCTTCGGCTGCTTCCTCGCCAGATGTCGCTATTATCGCCTGGACGTGGTTTATATAGATAGTAGGTCTGTGGTCATAATGTTTTGGCTGATTGGTATCGTTTTCAGAATGGTATAGTCATTTGGAAAGGCCTGTAAGACACAAGGCTTAGTAGACCACCATAACTTCCAGAAACGTAATGATATTACATGCGCTATTATTTCATACGGTGGCCGCTGCCTCGACAGCGCTTCGTCTCGAGCTGTTACTGTTTTCCTAGCCAGCATGAGAACCGCGGCACGGAGCTGTCCCAGCCGGCCCGGCCCGGCGGCTTTCACCGTGACGCGACGCCTTATTTTTGAAGAGTTTTATTTCCGTCCCGTCGCTGCTTCCCCTCCCCTCACACGTAGTAGCTTCGACAAACGAAAACACTCGCCACAGCCGCGAAGGACACTGTACAGGATCCACCAATCCACAGGCCATAAAGCACCGCAGGAGAACTCGATTGTTATTACTATTTCTACTACTAACATTACTATTCTTATTATTATTACTGTCATTATTTTCCAGAGCACCTGTACATGCTAATCTCGTGCAAATCTGTTCATGTCTGTGTCTCTACTGAAGCCCACAGTCAACTGAATCTTCACAATTTTCCCCTTACCCCAAACCCCCACACTTCCCTGCATTAACAAACTGATAATTCTTTGAAGCTTCAGAATGTGTCCAATCAACTGATCCCTTCTTTTGACCAAGTAGTGCCATAAATTTCCTTTATCCCCCGTTTGATTCAGTAACTCATTACTGTCCTGCAACACCACATCTGAAAAGCTTCTATTCTCTTCCTGTCTGAACCTCACATCGTCCACGTTTCACTTCCAAGGCTACACTACACTGTAGACAAATTAAACAGCTTAACCGGTCGCTGTTGCAGGGGAAAAAAATATTTTCACAAGCTGTGACATCGTCGCGAAGAAACAGTGACCCGTATATGTAATAAGTTTCCTTTAATTTACGTCTGTGGTCACGAACTTTTTGATAACACATTACCGTTTTCGGTCTTTAATGACCATCATCAGATCGTTTCATAAAAACAAAGTCCTAATGTATCACAGGCTGTTTTTATGAAACAGATCTGATGATGGTCATTAAAGACCGAAACCGGTAATCTGTTAACAAAAAGTTTGTGACCATAGATGTAAAATAAAGGAAACTTATTAAAAAAATAATTGATTTCAGTATTTCGTACAATTAATGATCAAATTTAAAATTTTCAAATGCTGTCGTAATCTACTCATTAAATGGTATAATATTGCGCTAAAACCTGAACATACTAGCACAAGAGCTAAAGTTACGAAGTGTGTACATTCCTTGAGCAGTATAATACGCGGCGCGCGGGTCACTCACAAGGGAGGTTCCCAGGGGTGACATCGACCTTATGGTGATGAAGGTTACTACCACAGGTATCACGACCTGAAGCCATTCACCCTCGATTGCGAATAATCGATCAAAAAAGGTGATTTTGCTTTCTGTTAGACAACCTTAAAGTGAAAGTAATGAACATGGTGGCATTGTAGCGTAGTGGTTAGCACGTTAGTGTGAGGTACAGAGGGTCGTGGGTTCGAATTTTGTCAAGTGAATTAAATTTTTTTACTATTTTTAAACATGATCGAAATAACTTTCGTCATTATCCTTATTCATTTAACTCGTGCATATGTAGTTTTTTAAAATTTTTATTCCTCTCTAACGTCGTTTTAATCATCGTATTAACTTTCACACTTACTCTTTCTTTTCCTATTTGGAATCTTTGTGAATGTAGTTTCAGTTCTCTTTTTGGATTAATTTCGGTTTAATTTCTTCCGTTTGATCATCTTAAATTTTCGCCCATGTTATTGCATTCATTATTTCTGTACCTCATTTTGCTTGAGTATAATTTTATTTATTGTCCCATTTTTTTCATTAAGTCTTTATCTGTGATATTTTGTCCATAGTGTACAGGAATTTGTCTTAAATGTTTGTATGGCGATTACCATCTTTTGTTTTTTAACCGATATATCGGAATTTTTACACGTTTAGATATTGTCACATATAAAAATAATTAAAATTGCAAGCACAAATATTCCAAATGTAAATAGAATGATAGGAAGAAACAAAAAGAGCTAATGAAAAAGTAGGTGGAGCGATGAAACTGATGTGGCAAAGGATCAGAAATTTACAAAAAAAAAAAAAAAAAAAAATTTAACCCTATCAGTTGAATAAAATATTCATGAAAGTCATTTACATAATGATTTAAAATTTTTAAAGACTTGGCGGGATTCTAACCTACAACCTTCTGCTTGTCAAGCTGTCATGCTAACCGCTGAATTATATACCGCTCTCCCCAACACTCAATTTTAAGGCTGTAGAATATCACGCAAAATTACGAAATCACTCGATGTACCTGTAGAATTACGTCCGTGTATGTCGTACAATTTGGGATGATGACGATGATAATGTTTGATTTGTTGGGCGCTCATCTGCGAAGTCATCAGCGCCTGCGCAAAGTCACAATTTTTACACAGTCCAATTTTTTTAACCAATCCAGTCTAGCCACTGTCATGAATAATAATGATAAAATGATGAGGACAACACAAACACCCAGTCCCCGCGCAGGGAAAATCCCCAACCCGCCGGGAATCGAGCCCGTAACCCCGTGATCCAGAGGCAGCAACGCTTTCCACTAGACCAAGAGCTACGGACACAGTTCAGGAGATGTCACGTCATAACTCTAGAGACGCCTGAAACGAATATTTTAGACTGTATGGGTTCGACTCTATAGATCTGAATTCAGGTGGTTTTTGGTACCTCCAGAATATGCTTTCTACCACTTCACTATTAATAAATGTCTGTTTTCCAGAAACGCATTTCTTCCTATTGCCAGTCTGAGTGTTATATTCTCTTTACTTCGACGATCATCACTTGTATGCCTGCCCAGTAAAACTCGTCGACTGCTTTTGGTGTCAAATTTTCTAATCTAAGACCCTCAGCATTGCCTGATTTAACTGACTACGTTCAGTTGTGTTAATAAAATGAAAATAATATTAGAACAGAAGTTGACCGTATTTGCAACAGACAGGTTCATCTCCATGTGGCTTTACACTTCTAGTTTATAAATGTTATGTGGGTTTGATGATGAGATGGCGGCAGTTTCCGGCTGGGGTGAAACTTTCGCAGTGCATTGTTGATCCCTGCAGCAATGACACATCTTCGGAAAATTACTGTTTTTTTAAAAAAACGTGCTTAGTGACGAGCTGAATCACGTCACACCTGTTTAAGAAAAAAAATCTGTTACTTTGTGGGTGTAGTATGAGACATCGACCGTCCTAGGATATCATTTTTTCCAGAAAATTGCCTATAAATCAGTACACGCAATACAGAAGTAGCAGTAAAATCGATTGCGGGCAATATGAGTTCATATGCGGTTTCCTGCCGCATTACGGTTGCGAGATCACATGGTGAAAACTATTCGTAAATGCATTAGTCTGCAGATGCGGCAATACAGACGGCACGAATTAACTTTCAGTTTGAATACTTGCCCATAAGCATTGCTTGCAGCAGCGGCATAACAAGCGGTTCGAGAGCTATTATTGTGAGGTACCGCGGCTGGTACCGATAGCAGGTGTGGCGCAGCTGCTAACATATCAGTCATACACAATGCAGAAAACGTTATGCACGGCGAGACGGCCACTAAAAGAGACATTACAAGAACTGGGCACAGTTGGCAAAGTTTTCTTTACGATAGCTCAGTCATCTCTCGGCGCTATCGGTGCAAGTGTTTATGCACATGTCAGACGGAAAGTGCACTGCCAAGCCGGCGAAGCACTCATTGAACTGTCAGTTCCAACTGCCGTGGAGGAAACAGGGGGAACCGAAGTCAGCAGAAATATGAGGGATGGGTGAGTCGGGAGGCGATCGTTATTGTATTCCAGCTATTCGTCATAAATATGAAAGCACCGTATCCCTGTCTTGCGGGAGGGGAAGGTTTCTTGCCAACTTAAACGACAGATCAATTATCGTCATATCTCTAAGCATAAAGGGTGCTGCTGCAACAGTGTAGATAACCCATCTCAGTGCAGCCAGATATCTAATATGCGGAGCCGGCGGGCACAACTGATTCTCTAGGAAATCACGATGTTTGTAGTTGTGGACTTCAGTCCGAAGATTGGTTTGGTAAAGATCCCCACGCTACTGTATCCTTTGCAAGAGACTTCATCTCTGAATAATTTATTCATCTTACTGTCAGTTTGAAAATACTTATTGTATTCAACCTTTGGGCTCCTCCCATTACAATTTTTAGTTCCCTCAATTGCAGCCTTTACCAAACCTAAGGATGTTTCTTAACAACTGATCCCTTCTTTTAGTCAATTTCGTTTTTCCCCAATTCGATTCAGTACCTCCTCAATAGTCACTCGCGATGCCAATCTAATTTTCAGCATTCATTTATAGCACAACGATTTTATTCTTGTCTCAGTTACTTACGGCATGTGTTTCTCTTCCGTTTAAGACTACATTCCGACAACTACCTGTACAAAAACTTCCTAACACTTAAATTTATATTAGCTGTTAACAAATTCCCCTGTTCCTGAAGTACTTTCCCTGCTACAGCCACTGTACGTTTCATTCCTCTCTTTTTCGACATTATCACTTATTTTACTGCCCAAATTACAAATTCACCTAGTAATTTTAGTGTCTCATTACCTAATGTAATTTATTCAAAAACTGTTGTTGTTGTTGTTGTTGTGCTCTTCAGTCCAAACACTGATTTGATGCAGCTCTCCATGCTACCTTATCTTGTGCAGGCCTCTTTATCAGGCGAGTAACCACTGCATCCTACATCCTTCAGAATCTGCTTAGTGTATTCATCTCTTGCTCTCCCTATACGACTTTTACCCTCCACGCTTCCCTCCAGTACTAAATTCATGATCCTTTGATGCCTCAGAACGAGTCATACTAACCGTTTCCTTCTTCTAGTCAAGCTATGCCACAAATACCTCTTCTTCTCAGTTCTATTCAGTACCTCTTCATTAGTTTACGTGATCTACCCATCCAATCTTGAGCAATCCTCTGTAGCACTACATTTCAAAAGCTTCTATTCTCTTCTTGTCTAAACTGTTTATCGTCCAGGTTTCACTTCCGGACATGGCTATACTCCACGCAAATACTTTAAGAAAAGACTTCCTAGCACTTAAATCTATACTCGACGTTAACAAATTTCTCTTCTTCAGAAACGCTTTCCTTGCCATTTTATATCGTCTCCAAATAGCAAAATTTGAAAGCTATGAAGTTCTAGAAGAAGCGACTCAAGCTAAGGAATAGCAAACGTTATAAAAAAAGCTTGTTTGGCGCATGATACCTCTTGTGGATGACGCATCAATGCAGTGTCCTTGCCTGCTGCAAGCCTCTCTAATAGACGTAGTCCTGGCTTCTTATTTGTTCGACATGTTGGTTGTGTAACCGTGAAGTATCGAAGGAAGCTCTGATTGTGCTGTCGTGTTGCATAAGGAACGATCAAAAGGTTTCCGTTCGAAGGCCATACAGTCCTGAACCGGTAAGAAAATCGCCGTGAACATCGAGGCAATCGTCCCACCGGCACACGAGATTCAAGAAACTCGTTTGGTAAACCACTGTGTACTACTGCGTGAATAAATGTGTAACTGTCTGCTGCACATCCTTGTCCCAGGGAATCGTCCCCCCTTCAAGGCTTTTTTTAAAGGGAGATAAGGATTGATAATTGCGTGGGAGAGATCAGGGTAATGGGGCGGATACTAGAGTGCCTCCCACTTTAGTTGGCGTTAACTTCTGCGTTACGACATTAGCGATATAGGATCGACCTGCGTCTCGTGTCGAATGTCGACGAGCACGGAATTTAGCGCATCATTTTACAGCGGTTGTTTCCGACAGGCATCGTGCTCCATAGACGTTCTTCACTCTGTCAACTGATGTTTGTCCTTCGGGAGGCAAGAAAAGAATAACACGACGTTAGTCGTATTTGGACGCATTTGGTGATAACGTCACCATAGTTCACGTATTTGGATTCACTGATCGTACGTCGAAACAGTGCCATATTAATTCCTTTCATACATGTCTGTGTGCTTACTCACCCCCAAACAGAATCGCACTGCGTTGCATATACGCTACAGCGGTGTCGTCAGAGGGAAACTTTTTTCGATCTCTCCTTATAGATTTATGACGGTCATGAAGAAGATCATGATGGTGGTGGTGGTGATGAAGGAAAAGAAAGGAAACGATGAACTCAATGCAAAAAAATGATTCAAATGGCTCTGACCACTATGGGACTCAACTGCTGTGGTCATTAGTCCCCTTGAACTTAGAACTACTTAAACCTAACTAATCTAAGGACATCACACACATCCATGCCCGAGGCAGGATTCGAACCTGCGACCGTAGCAGTCGCACGGTTCCGGACTGCGCGCCTACAACGCGAGACCGAACTCAATGCATATATAGTGCTCTTGAGCCAATGGGTTTTCCGAGCCTATTGTTCTCATCTTTACCAGTGTCACGTGCTCTTACTCCAAGAGATGCTGAGTAGAGATCTGGGACGTAACTCATGACGTGGGGTAAAGTCTGGTAGTCAGAAACTCTATGTTACCAACTGTCCACCCACATTTGGATCATGACTGAGTCACAACGCTTCCATACAGTAACTGCGCTCCCATTCGTTAACTGGGCTGTCCATTGTGCTTGAAAAAGGTTTGAGTCAAACAGAAATCAGCAAACATTCGGCGTACGGTAGAGATATTGTCTCCGCTGAAACTCAGCCTGCAACACGGCGGAAACTTAAAAGAAAAGTGAAAGTGCGTGTCCAAATAACCCTATGAGGGTGCCACGGAACATTCATTGTGTATATACATGGATAGTTGATCCTTGCGCTTTGATGATTGAGTCAGCGAGTGACAAAAAATGTGCGTAAACTGTCGTACCTTGGGTACTTAGAAGCTTTTTTTACAGCCGAAATGGGCCGTGGACCTTCGTATTTGACATAAATTTCAACTTTATATCTCTGCCTGTTATTGAGAAAAACGGGTCCAGACGGAGAGACAGACGAACAACGAAGTGATGTTGTGGGTGTTCCGTTTTTACCGACTGAAGTACGCAACCATGAAAATTAAAAAACGTAGTTTGACCACACAAGATACTAGTCTCCCCGTAAATGTGGCGCCTATTGTAAGGCCGTACTCAAACGGGACGTCATAACGTACGTGGACGAGGAACTGGCGACGTTACAGCGTGGAAGCCCACGTCCCGCTGCTCTGACGTGTCAGATTTTTGCCTCTTGGGGACGAAATTGACCGTGAGATGCGACATCGTTTTATATCATAAGCAGAACGCACGAGCCCCGTATTGTATGATGTTAAGCATCGTATTTGGTGGATTTTCTTTCTCATGGAGTATGTGATGTGAATACAAACTGTTTCAAAGTATCGAAAAATTGAATTTTCGGAAAAACGCTTCGTTTCAGCTACGATTTTTTTATAATAAAATTAGAATACACTATATGTCGGGAGGTAGAGGCTTCCTGTAGCTGATGTTTCTAAGGTTATAGGTGGTCTGCTACGACAGTACGCCGTTCCCGTGTTACGGCAAATGATGATTTGTCAAAAGGGCGTATTTCTTTTACGATTAGCATATTAAATATCAACGAACATTTGTAGATGTAGTATGTACAGAATATAAGCCATATAGGAATACCACATTGCTGTGCCGAGGCTTAGAGCAGTTGACAGTGCCGTGAGCTCACGAGTTGTGAAGGGAAAAGAATCTGGTTCTCGTCCACTTGCTTCCAAATTTTGCAGCTTAGTTTTTCTTATTCATTTAATAAAAGTATTATGTCGAAGTCCGCTGCTCGAGGCGTCGTGGTAGCGTTCTCGCTTCCTGAGCATGGGGTCCCGGGTTCGATTCCCGGCGGGTCAGCGATTTTCACTTGCCCCGAGATGACCGTGTGTTACCGTGTGTTACCGTGTGTTGTTGTGTCGTCTTCATCATCATCATCATCATCCCCATTACGTTCGGAGGAAGGTAACAGCAAACCACCTCCACTAGGACCTTGCGTAGTACGGCGGAGCGGGGCTCCCGCATCGTTCCCCTACGCTCTGTCAAGGAGTATGAGACTTCATTTCCATTATCTCAAAAGTCAATGTTATTTATTAAAAGTAAAAATGGTTCAAATGGCTCTGAGCACTATGGGACTTAACTTCGGAGGTAATCAGTCCCCTAGAATTAGGTTTAAGTAGTGTACTTAAACCTAACTAACTTAAGGACATCACACACATCCTTGCCCGCGGCAGGATTCGAACCTCCGACCGTAGCGGTCACGCGGTTCCACACTGTAGCGCCTAGAACCCCTCGGCCATTCTGGCCGGCAATTAAAAGTAATTCTTGTTACAAAGGCAAACGAGTGCAATGTTCTCCCGGCGACCAGAAATCTTAATGTGGCTGCCAGTCTGTCTCTGAAAGTAAACGGAAGTTGACACATTGGACATCTGTACTGTTATGAAACTTTCTGTAAAATATGTACTCCATCTCTGGGTTCATGGACCGATTCATGTTTATATATTGCGGATAGAAATACCTTTTTCACTGATGGTGAGCAGCTTCAAAAATTCAGTTGGAGTGAAACTGCAAAACGAATATCGATTGTAAAAAAATTAATGAAACAATGTAGTGCGTTGGCAGTCACTAAAATAACAAGAATATGGATGTTACGCATGTGCTAACTGATATTAGACACTGTACCTTAACTAAGGGGGCTGTTCAGAAAATAAGGTCCAATTGGACGCAAAATGGAAACAGTAGTGAAAATCCGAAGAAGATTTGCACAGATGTGTTGGGCAGGTCTCTTAGTATGCCCATCAATTGCGTCACATGGTTCTTTTCAGCTCTGAGTGTATAGTGAACGCGCAAAGAGGCCTAGAACAACAGTGTCGTCCGCCAAGTGTCAGGGCGTAGTGAGAGATTTTGCCTGATGTTATGCAGCCCACACAACATATGTGTCAAGTGCTTCGTTATTCATCGTTTCTCGGCTGCACTCTGCAGGGGCAATGAAGATCCTCCTTCAGCGTTTTCGATAGGAAGTGTTCGATCACCCACAATTCAACCAGTAACTGGCTCCCACTATCTCTGCTCACATGAACCGCTAGCTTAAAGACAACATTTTGCCACAGACAACGAAATACAGACAGCGTAGAGCACTGGTGGCTGCCTCCTATAAAGAGGATATTGGAAAGTTGGTACAATGCTATGACAAATACCTAAGTCGGAGCAGTGGCTATGCAGGGATGTGTTGCTAACTGTTGCAAGTAAAACAATTTTGATTTTCTCAGTGGTTTCCATTACACGACTGATCGGACCTTACTTTCTGAATAGCCCTAGTACATTCAGTGTAACAGGAAAATGGGATGAAAATTGAGTTGGGGTAAAAAAATGGCTCTGAGCTCTATGGGACTTAACTGCTGTGGTCATCAGTCCCCTAGAACTTAGAACTACTTAAAACTAACTAACCTAAGTACATTACACACATCCATGCCCGAGGCAGGATTCGAACCTGCGACCGTAGCGGTCGCGTGGTTCCAGACTGTAGCGCCTAGAACCGCTCGGCCACCCCGGCCGGCTGAGTTGGGGTAAGGAGTAACTTCTACTAATATGTATCTCTGATAGTTGTACAGCGCTATCTAGCGTTTCTGTACCAATAATTCGCTGTAAAACCCATCGACGGATTCAAAATCTTCATCGCAATTTCTCTGCTCTTCAGCGACAATGACGAACAGAGTTAACGCAACTATTTTACGCGCGTCCATTTTCGTAAAGAAACAGCGTGGTTTGCGAGCCAAATAAAGGCGACAAAGGACGCTGGAGAGCGCTGAGACTGCAGATAACGTTAACATTCTCGTCCTGTGTGCCGTCGGCGGTGTTTTGTGATGTACCGTCCATGCCCCCGTTAACGTTAGCTCTCTCGTCCCGTAGGAGTGCGGCTTAAGACCTTGTCGGGGATAATAGGTTTAAATTCTGCAAGAATAGCTCTAGTCGGAGAATGTAGGGCCATTTAAATCAGCCTGATAATGGTATTTCGTTCCAAATCCGCTACTCATTAGACAAAATGAAAGTCAAGTAGAGACTAAAGCAAATAATGTTTTTCTAATTTCAAACTGCACATAGCACAAGCCAGGATTTAGAACATCTGATTGCACATTACGTCGTCCTACACACTCTTTTAAACACTACTTAATCATAAAGTTAAGCCTTTAGCCTCCACTTACAGCAGTTGCGCGGCGAACAGCGCCAAAATGTTTGCACAGTTCTTGTCGCCACTTTGGGACAGACACCTCGTAGCTCCCATTAGGCTTGCGTCAACCGCACGCGGAGTATACGCGGCGACGCGTGGGTCCGGGATGCGGCACGCAACGTAAGCAAACAAACAAAGGACCGTGGAAGAGGGGCGGAGGGGGGCAGAAAAGAGAAGGGGGACGGGAGAGAAGGTTTTGCGAGTAACGTCACAAGGCCACGCAAACGGCCGTCCCGACTTCGGAGCTGTGGGTGAGTCCTCAGCATAGATTAGTGTTTTATTTACGTAAAGTTCAGTGATCGATTGTTACAGATTGAGAATGATGTTATGCTAGCCTTCAGTCGGAAGAGTAGTTTTCTCAACATCGCTGAAGCGGTGTCAAGTAACAAGACTTGTACCAGGCGAGCGGTCTACCTGACGGTGGCCCTAGCTACAGACACTTTATTTTTTATTTCTTCCCCGGAGCCGCTGCCTTTGAACCAGGCAGGTCCTCAGCTGGGATCACTTGGCTGAGTGAGACTCGGTTCAGTCCTCCCGGAAAAGAAAACGCCCTGGCACTACTGCGAATCGAACCTGTGTCCTGAATCAAAATCCCTGAGATTAGCCTTCACGTGCAAACACAATCCACGACTGAGAACTTCAATTTTTAGTATCTACAGATGTTAGCGTATCAAACCGACTCACTTCTTCAGCACAATGATACTTTCGGAGTAATTTATTCAATTATGAGTGAGTCATCGTGATGCTGTCATTAACGGACGAAATAATTATGGTTCTCTATATATTAGCTTAGTGACGCTGTTTCAGATACTGAAGCCAAAATTTCCGCATCGATACCTTCCTGGTCATATAGCATTTTGCGCAACTTACGCACACACAGATCTCCACTGTTCTTTGTTAAATGGTTAAACTTATCACAAAACAACGTGGTTCGGATTCCACGTTAAGTAGTACCTTATGCTTCCTCCTTTGCAAACTTGCCCAAATGACTACCCATGAACGTCAGCTCCAACAGAACTGTAGCCAATCAAGAACTGTAATGTACAAACTTACTAAGGATTTTGTAGTGAATATTTATGATTTTTGTTAGTTTCAAAACGGTACCTTCTATTATTTGTTGTTACTTGATTAAATGACAGATTCAGGTATATAACCGGTCCAGTTCTATACAAACGCGTTTGTCTTCACAACAAATAGTGAAAATAGAGATGTTTTTATGCAACAGCAACGCTTTTTCTTGCGTAAGTAAAACAGCTTCGTACGTCGGCCAGTACATTGTCACGCACCTATGCGTTTCGATATTACAATAAACAAACGGCTATAACAGAATACTACTTCATTTAGAATCACTTACCAGTCTCTGTCCTCATGATGCACTTCTTCACAGACAAAATAGTTATGCTTCTCTTCTTGTTTATTTACGTGTTCACGTGATATTAGCACCTGCCGCATAAACAGTTTGTTAATACTCGAACTGTGTATGCAATACATGAAATGTGTTTTTTCTGTCACGACAAACCTTTCTTTCTGTCCAGGTAAATATTCGCCGACGTCCTTTCTTGCTGACACTGCGGATGTGATGTCTGCTCGCACGTTTCACTAGAATTAGCCACTTCGGAACCGGTACTGTGCATGCAAAATAAAAGGAAATGGTGGCTATAAACGTCAGCTACGAGACACGACAATGCTGACGGTGACATTTACAGTATTAAAGCAATAGTTTTCTGGCGGCCTGTAACACAGACCCTGGGCAGTTTTGTGTTGAAACGGAGGGAGGGAAATGACTGTTTCCGGACTCTGTCTCAACTGTGTGACTCTCCTGAGCAAACCTACTCTATCACAAGTATAAATACCGCACCTGAGAATAATTGCAGCACTGGCTTAAACGGGGCCCTGTTTTAATGGATCAGTGCATCCCACACCGTTTTCAACATACTCGTTCCTACCTATGTCTTCCGCCAATCGCAAGTTTTTAGCTTCCGTTCTCGATGACCACATGTCATTGGCTACACAAGGTTACTCATAAGTACCTCTGGGGTTCATAAGCGAAGTGGAAGACCTACAGAAAAATGATGCACATTAATTACAGGAATATCCTCCCGTTTAGATTTGTAATACACACCGTGGAGTTAGTCGTAGTAAGTGCTGGTGTATCAGAACACACAAATTATGCGCTCCGCAACTGTCACATCGAATTAGTTCGCCCTGTAGATAGGCGACCTAAAGAGCAGACGTGCAAAGCGGGTTGCTGTCGCGCCTTCCTATACATTTCGTGGCAATGAAACAGACGCACATATTGACCTTTCCCGCATCACAAACGGAGCCCGTAGAGACCACCTGTAAATTGAGTCGAATCCTTGAAAAGATGCCCTATCCATTGACGTGTGTCTGTTTTCTGTATATTTTGTAGCCTTTTCGCAGTCATCTCCTGAAATCCTGGAGGTACTTAGGGGTAGCCCTGTGCCGTGTGCCTCGTGCTCATACACTTGTCGGTGACGATGGTTCCTGATGCTCAATGATTCAGTAACTCGATGTGCTGTGACCTGCTGCTGTCACCTATACAGTGTCTCTAGTGGAAGTTTATCTAAGCATTATCGGTTATTCCCAATTCAATTACTCACCGCACACTTTTCACGTAATATGCTCAGTGCCTGTGTGATTAAAATGAAGGACAAAGAGGAGGAGCGCAACTCTTCTTGAATGAAAATGGACTGAAGACTCAATTACACACGTATACAGGAAGTTTAGAAAACGGTGCACTTATTCCCATAGGAGGTAGTACTGGTCAAAGCTAGAAGTGCTATACTGACACGTACGTAAAGCAGTACCTGCTGAGATATGGGCCAATCTGTTCTCCAGACACCATAGGCAGTGCTGCATGTAGTTACCTCGCTTCCTGACACATCCTTCAGTCCTTCGCAGTGAATCGCGCACTCTTTTTAAACACACCAGGCTCCATTTGGATTGCACCACATGCATTGGTGACGCGCTCCTGTAACGTCTGCTGACTGTCGATGTGTTTGAAATGCACTAAGTCTTCAAATTGTAGCGTCCCCTTTGGAAAATTATAAATTACTGTGCTGGTAAACCCCTTACGTTATTTGGTTTTCAAACCGCTGAGCAAACCTGAATATATTCAGACGTTTCTCTCTTTACTTATTCTGATCATCACTAAACTGCCACACAATATTTTTAGCTCAACGAAATCTGACTTTCAATAAGCCCCACGAAAGAATGGCCCTGACTAACAATAACCTATACTTTTCATGAATCACTTACCTCACAAAAATCTTCGTTACTCGAACTACTGCAATACAGCGAGCGCCAATACTGCCAGATAAATAAAAGATTCAAACTACGGAAGGCACTAACTACTGATAGGCATAGTTAGCAAATGAAAGATTTTGATAGAGAACAAACAATGTATTTAACTTAATAAAATCATAATATATATAATCAGTTCATAACATCAAGTTTTACAAATTTAGTTTTTATGGCAGACACACGTTCAGATCGTCAGGTCTCAAAACTCTGGCGTCTCTCTCCCCACATCCACCACTGCTGGCGGCTCACCTCCAACGCTACGCGCTGTTCACATCCAACTGCCCAACACTACAATAGATAATATTCCAACAGTGCCAACCAGCCACAGACTGCAAACAGCACAGCCAGTGATTTTCTTACAGAGCACTACGTGACGTTACCAACATAAAAACCTAAACAGCCTGCATACAAAATGTCCGTACAGCCACAGATTGAAACAGATTCAGGTCCTACGATCGGGGACGCCATGCTGTCGGACCTCTTCGACTAATCCATCGTCAGCGAAACGTTGCGACGAACTACTCTTGCAGGATCAGTAGAGACGGGGGTGACTCTCCGTCGTGCATAAACCACAGTCTGTGCAAGGGTAATTCATGGTGCAGAAATCGGTGATACACAGAACCCGTTCGGTAAAGTGCATGGCGCTATGAATCTGTCACCTACAATTCCTGCCCCTACGTTGATAGAGAGCCGATTCTGATGCTCACCTCCATAATTGCTGAAGGATTCACGTCTGCCCACACTTGGGTTGTGTGGTAATTTTGTATGCTGTCTCTTGTGAATCGAGCCTCATCTGTAATAACAGTATAGGCTGTGGTCTGCAGAGCTTTCACAAGCCATTGGCAGAACTGTAATGGAACACCTTGGTCTGCTGGATTAAGAGCGCATATAATACAGGTAACGCATCGGCTCGTGTAGAACTGAGCATGCAAGAGTATGGTTGACGCCTAAGGGAACACAAATTCTGCACGCTTTTTTTTTCAGGATTATGTTCTACATGTAGCAAAACACTCTTCCATCTCATCTATGCGAGGCCTACAGCGGACTGTTGTTCTTACTGCGAATGGTCCAGTATCTGCAAGTTGCCGGAGTAACGTGCTGAACATTTTTGCAGATGGATGTACCCCTGGTCCAGTCACATTAATGTGATCACCTGTCAAAATCGGAATAACCACATTTTGCAGCACAGACTTGCAGGAAGAGAGACATTGCGGTTCGGGAAGATACATCCCTGACAGGGATGTGCAGCCACACAGTGTTGTGGTCACCTGTGTTAGGTTTCTCGTTTGAGAGTGCGTGACTACCGCACGATCGAGGTGGTTCCACATATTCTCGACAGGTTTTTAATCTGTGGAGTCAGGTAGTCAGAAGGGCATAGACTCATCCTACTGCTTTTCGAACCACGCGCGTACATTTTGAGATGTATGACACGTTGCATTGTCCTACTGGTAAAAAAAATGTTAATTTTGTGGTAAGATCTTATGGGACCAAACTGCTTATGTCATTGGTCCCTAAGCTTACACACACTACTTAACCTGCATCAAACTAACTTACGCTACGGACAACAGACACACACCCACGCCCGAGGGAGGACTCGAAGTGTTCTGCAAATTACCACCATTCAGACATGTGCAGTGAAATGAAACAGTAACACTGCCAACGCCCCGAACTCTTCTAGTTTTAACCAACACTAACTCGTGTAGGAATATGTCACACTAGTTCTTAAACATCCTGTGTGGTTTCATCTAAATACATTTACAAAAAGTCTCACACATGCAATAAACAAGAAAGCAAGGCAGTGAGTGCCAGGTGCTGTTACTGTAGAGAATCATTGGTTAACGGACCAACAGACGGCGAACGGCCAACAAAGACAAATCACACACAATAAATCATGGAACATACGTGAATATAGAAATCAAACTTTACAATTTGTGGGTTAAAGGGAGAGATCTGTATACTCCAGTGAAACGACGACGATTACATTCGCGGCGGCACAGAGGCTTCCGCTGTCCGAAGCGATCGTAATCGCAAGTTATCATCGTAATTCTGTTGTATCTAGTCGTCGCGATACGGAAGCAGTAAAACTGAAACTGTGTTGTTCGACAAAACCGGCCGCCTTTCCTGACAGTGTAGTCAGGTAAATTACTGTAACGTGGGGCCTTCAGGTTCGTGTGGTCTGGAGGTGAAGTGTTCTAACTGCGGAAGGCGTGTGTTGTTTGTAAGAGACCAACCAGCAAACTGAGAATGACCGCTAACTTCAGATACTGTTTAAAACCTCCTGATTCAAACGAAACAGCCAACTGTCCTGTGAGATGCTACCTTTTACAACCAAACGGAAATCATTTCACAATCTTTGGGAAGACTTCCCAGACCCATTTGGCTACCAGATACTGACGTCTTGTAATTGCACAAGCCGGCATTCTGGTGTATCCACGCGCGAAGCACCTTTCAGTCTGCCACAAACGGCTTCCTTTTAAGATGAATCGCCATATGGTGAAAATTACTGACTTCATAATGAAAGGGAACAACGACCCGGAAAAATAATGCGAAAGTACCTCTATACTCATCACTGGCTATTTTGTCTCGCCTACCCTCGCGTCATAGATAAAAGTTAATAATAAAAATGAGGTATCTTCAGAGTATCTCTAGTTGATAACATATTTTCAGACCTTCAGAAGGCTTTTGACACCGTTCCTCACAAGCGGATTCTAGTCAAATAGTTCGCCCACTTTTGATACTGCATTCGTGATTTCCCTTCGGGAAGTTCGCAGTTAGTACTAAGTGACTGGAACCCTTACAGTGGATCAAAAGTGATATACAGAGTTCCCAAGGAAGTGTCATAGGCCCTCTAATCTTCTTAATAATACACTCCTGGAAATGGAAAAAAGAACACATTGACACTGGTGTGTCAGACCCACCACACTTGCTCCGGACACTGCGAGAGGGCTGTACAAGCAATGATCACACGCACGGCACAGCGGACACACCAGGAACCGCGGTGTTGGCCGTCGAATGGCGCTAGCTGCGCAGCATTTGTGCACCGCCGCCGTCAGTGTCAGCCAGTTTGCCGTGGCATACGGAGCTCCATTGCAGTCTTTAACACTGGTAGCATGCCGCGACAGCGTGGACGTGAACCGTATGTGCAGTTGACGGACTTTGAGCGAGGGCGTATAGTGGGCATGCGGGAGGCTGGGTGGACGTACCGCCGAATTGCTCAACACGTGGGGCGTGAGGTCTCCACAGTACATCGATGTTGTCGCCAGTGGTCGGCGGAAGGTGCACGTGCCCGTCGACCTGGGACCGGACCGCAGCGACGCACGGATGCACGCCAAGACAGTAGGATCCTACGCAGTGCCGTAGGGGACCGCACCGCCACTTTTCAGCAAATTAGGGACACTGTTGCTCCTGGGGTATCGGCGAGGACCATTCGCAACCGTCTCCATGAAGCTGGGATACGGTCCCGCACACCGTTAGGCCGTCTTCCGCTCACGCCCCAACATCGTGCAGGCCGCCTCCAGTGGTGTCACGACAGGCGTGAATGGAGGGACGAACGGAGACGTGTCGTCTTCAGCAATGAGAGTCGCTTCTGCCTTGGTGCCAATGATGGTCGTATGCGTGTTTGGCGCCGTGCAGGTGAGCGCCACAATCAGGACTGCATACGACCGAGGCACACAGGGCCAACACCCGGCATCATGGTGTGGGGAGCGATCTCCTACACTGGCCGTACACCTCTGGTGATCGTCGAGGGGACACTGAATAGTGCACGGTACATCCAAACCGTCATCGAACCCATCGTTCTACCATTCCTAGACCGGCAAGGGAACTTGCTGTTCCAACAGGACAATGCACGTCCGCATGTATCCCGTGTCACCCAACGTGCTCTAGCAGGTGTAAGTCAACTACCCTGGCCACCAAGATCTCCGGATCTGTCCCCCATTGAGCATGTTTGGGACTGGATGAAGCGTCGTCTCACGCGGTCTGCACGTCCAGCACGAACGCTGGTCCAACTGAGGTGCCAGGTGGAAATGGCATGGCAAGACGTTCCACAGGACTACATCCAGCATCTCTACGATCGTCTCCATGGGAGAATAGCAGCTTGCATTGCTGCGAAAGGTGGATATACACTGTACTAGTGCCGACATTGTGCATGCTCTGTTGCCTGTGTCTATGTGCCTGTGGTTCTGTCAGTGTTATCATGTGATGTATCTGACCCCAGGAATGTGTCAATAAAGTTTCCCCTTCCTGGGACAATGAATTCACGGTGTTCTTATTTCAGTTTCCAGGAGTGTATATACGAACGGAATTTAGGAGAAAATCTGAGCAAGCACTCTGAGATTATTTGCAGAGAGTACGGTCGTCCATCGTCTAGTGAGGACTTGAGGAACTAGAAATGAATTGCTAAATGATTTATACAAGGGATCTGAAAGGCGCAAAAAGTGGCAACTGGCCATGAGCAATAAAAAGTGTGAAGCCTGCCACATGAGAGCTAAAAATACCGCTTAAATTTTGGTTACACGGTAATTGGCACAAATTTAAAGACTGTCAGCTAAATATCTATGAATTAATGTTACGAAAAAATTAAATTGGAGTCGTCGCATACACGGTGTGGCGAAGATTCCTACTAGCATCAGATATGCTAAAATCACCGCGTGCAGTTCTCTGCTCTACACTTGACCGTACTCTTCTGGAGCATTTCTGCGTAGAACGAGATCCTTACCAGATAGGACTGACGATGGACATAGAAGAAAGTGGGAGCAGCTCATTGGGTGTTATCGTATAGGCGAGAGAGTCTCACCAATATAAATGAGTTGCGATGACAATCATTCAAACAAAGGCGTTTCTAATTACGGCGAGACCATTTCACGAAGTTTCAGTCTCCAGATTTGCCCGTATGTTGTTGACTCTCGCCTATGTAGGGAGAAATGACCATCGTAACAAAATAAGAGAGCTCCCACGGAAAGGGGTCGTGTTTACTGTTCTCACTTGAATGGAACGGTGGAGAAATAGTCTGCCAGCAACTTAAGTATGATCTGTACAGTAATCATGTAGTTGTAGACAGATGCAGTTCATTAGTAAACTCAAGATTCTGTATTATACATGGCGTCGGAGGCTTACTGACCATTAATCATTCCAGTGAAATTTTAAATTCCGCCGACCTTAGAGCGTGTGGCGTCGCACTCGCTGTCCGACTCCTGCGTCCTACAACCCTCCCCTCTCCGGGTCTCCGCATCTCTCTTCCCCTCTTCAACTCAGCAGCTACATCTAATCCAATTGCTCGTGAGAGTAAAAGCGGTCCGGCCTGCACTAACAACACACTACTTAACTATATCCGAGCAAGTGATGGAGCAGCCCTCTGAGAAAAAATGGGAGCTTTGAGCAGGAAGGTAGGGGAGGGTTGTGGTCGGCCACCGGCTGAAGGCTCTCGATTGTCCCACGGCGAGCGGTCCCGTCTGTCCAATTAGGGCGACGGCCGCTGCTGGCTGTCTTCTCTGCGTCCTGTGTGGAGCGGCCAGCACAAACAAACCGGCCTCGCTGCACACCAAAACTTCCTGACCCCCCGCCCCGAGTGGGAGGAGCGGCGGAGTCTCGCCTTAGTGGCGTCATACCACCATCACGTTGCTAACACACTAAAATTATGAAATTCGTGATCGGGAGCGCAGTCACTCAACCATAACACATTAGATTAGTAGACACAGCTGGTTCACAGAATTTATCTCGTTTGCACGACACAAAGAAGTTGTATAAGGTCCTCGTCGGCCAATCAGCATTTGGCACTTGTAATTTGGAGAAACCCAGGATAGTACGCCACAGGGTTCCATTTTCGGTCCTCTTATGTTCCTGTCACACACGCGCACACACACACACACACACACACACACACACACACACACACACACAAACACACACACACACACACACGCTGATCAACCACAACATTAAGCACAATGCTTGCCACCAATTGAACGCCCACTGCAGATACTGACGTGCTGAGGGAACTGTACAGGATGTCCCAGAAATGTGACAAATCTTGAGGAACAAATCTAGGATAACAACGCACATTCAGAAACGTCATCCAACGTCCTTACAGAGCGTCGAAATTACAGGCGCCGACGCCTGCCGCTAGGTAACAAACATTACTTTTTACGATGACGGACCGTAGGCGAGACTTCTCGCAGTGTTGTTTCTTGTTCAGTGATCGGGACGGATTGCCAAGAACCCCAGTGGAGATGAAGGAGCTAGCCTTGTGTCCTATAAATGTGATACTTTATTGCGTTGCTGGATGACTGTTTTGTACACAGGTTTCCAGCTCAATATATTTTTCTTCTGGAACTCTCTAAAATCTTCTATGTTCTTCGGTATAGAGGAGAAAAATAAACTACAGATAGAAAGCTGAGTCCAAAAGCGTCACCCAATGAGGCAACAGTGAGTCCGTAGGAGACAAGGCGTGTCTACACTGCAGCTTCATCTTCTCTGCAGGCGATCGTGGCAGTCAGTCACGATTACTGAATAACAAACAACATTGTGTGACTTTCTGCCTACAGTCCGTCAGCATACGAAGTCTCATTTGCTGCCCAAGGTGTAGCCTACCATTAGGCGCCAGCGCCTATTACTTTGACGCACCGTAGGGTCGTTAGCTGACGTTTGCAGACATGGGTTTCTTTCCTCGACTTCCTCCTCAAGAAAACGTCTACAACCCCTCCTATTTGGTTGCAAAATTTCTGGGAGATCGTGTATAATCGGAGAAGAGACGAATGGGGCATAATTCTGTTGATGATATGGGTCGCAAGTGAGGAAAGTCACTGGCATAGGAATCGTTGACACTCCCCAATTGGTTATGGCTGGGCACCTGGATACGCAGATGTCGAAAAAGGCAAAGGTGGTCGGTTCTTCGAATGCTAGTGGTTCAAATGGCTCTGAGCACTATGCGACTTAACATCTGTGGTCATCAGTCGCCTAGAACTTAGAACTAATTAAACCTTCTTAACCTAAGGACATCACACACATCCATGCCCGAGGCAGGATTCGAACCTGCGACCGTAGCAGTCGCGCGGTTCCGGACTGAGCGCCTAGAACCGCGACACCACCGCGACCGGCTGAATGATAGTGTTGAGAGAGTCGGCGGAAAGTGGAAGAAATCGCGAGTAAGCAACAAAGAGTTTGATGTCAACGCCACACTGCACCGCATTAAACACTAGGACATAAAACAAAGCAATAACTATTTGTCCCTTCAGAATGTTTGATCAACACCACAACACTTTAATTGCCTTCTAAACAGTTCTACAAATTATGCTCAAACAAAATTAACTGACACGAAATGAAATGACCAGTTTTGTTCATCAGCGTAATTTATTGAGTATTTAATTTTTTTCAAATTTTGAACTAGGACGTAAACAAATTTAGAACAAATATACCATGGAGCCAAGAGCGAGGGGATACAGATCACTGAAAATTCCCTTATCAGAATTTCTTTAGCGAAATATAGGCAGATTTACCATTGTATAGACGATTCTAAAGCTTATTCTGGACATATTCAGCCAATGAACGTTTTAGTTAAGTACAGTAATTACCTGAAACTTCTTTTCATCTTTTCAGTAGCAGTGTTGATTCTTTCGTAGATAGCTAAGTCAGGGATCCTTCTTCCTCACGACATTCGTATTCTTCATGGTGTGTTACATCGTCGTTTTGTCTTCCACTTTCAGCTCCCGTCATCATCCTGAAACCTGAAAAAAAAATCTTACGTCTTTGTGTTAAATATTAACAGAATGTAGGCTACTATCAGTTGCACTAAAGAACTGTAGCGATAATGAAATTAGTTACTTTTTGTAATCTGGGTGAACTATTTGAGACCGTACAAAAAGCAGAATGATTATTACCATTTACTGAAAAACAGAAAGGAAAATGTAAACTATAACCCTACTGTCATTATATATAGTTTACATATGTGCTAAGTTTATGGTCGCCTCTTGCGACTGCTGGTAGAATTGTCTGGAATTCTTAAGATCTTATTCTTAGAAACCATTAAGAATTTTTGAGCTGAGATTCCAGCCTGCTCTATTGAATTCAGAAGTCCTTGATAGGCTAGCCCTAAATGAAATACGTCATTTCTTTCGTTATTTTTCACCTTGTAACTCTCAAGACGCTGGAAGGAATGGAGCTTCCGTGAACGATGGAAGTCGTTATTTTCTTATCCAGAAGGGGCTGTGAAAACTTTCAAGCTTTCGCTGTTGAATAGCAATACGAAAATGATAAAGTAGCTGCCATTTCTTACATTTTGTAATGGAACCAACGTTATTAAGTCGCATTGAGTTGCGAGTAAGTTTTTCTTGTAGCCTAGTGCGATATTCGTTTTATGAGTATGTATTAAAAGGGACAGTAGAACAGGAAGAATAATCATTGTTCCCTGCCCCACATTGACTTCTACCACTGTGCAGCAGCACTGCTCAGTCGCTGCTGCAGTAATCCTTATTTTTCGTATTTTTCTCTCCCTTTTGAAACATACCGATAAAACAAATATCACACTAGGCTAATTTAGGGCGGCTCTATCGAATAATAACGCAAAATTGCACTTTTGCATGTAATGCAAAAGAAGTTCCTTTTATATGAGGTGGGACGTGATAGACATGCTGAGCAGTATTTGTTTTGGATGACTCCGGCAACCCATTTTATATATATATATATATATATATATAATCAGTTGTTGTTTTTGTTGTTGTTGTTGTTGTTGTTGTCTTTAGTCCAGAGACTGGTTTGATGCAGCTCTCCATGCAGTAAAGCTGCATACCGTCGGGAAAAATTCATTTTGTAGTTTCCCCTTGCTGTCAGCCGTTCGCAGTATCAGCACAGCAAAGCCGTTTTGGTTAGTGTTACAAGGCCAGATCAGTCAGTCACCCAAACTGTTGCCCCCTGCAACTGCTGAAAAGGCTGCTGCCCCTCTTCAGGAACCACATGTTTGTCTGGCCTCTCAACAGATACCCATTGTGGTTGCACCTACGGTACGGCGATCTGCATTGTTCAGGCACGCAAGCCTCCCCACCGACGGCAAGGTCCATGGTTCATGGGGGGGAAGGGGGGGGGGAGGATAGCAGATGTAACTGCAGACATTTCTGTTGGTGACTGAGAATAGTGTATTGAACAACATAATATCAGCATTTATTCGTCGACCGACTAATAATTATAGGTACTGTGAGTAGAATGTTTTTCGGTCGCAGGTTCGAATCCTGCCTGGGGCATGGATGTGTGTGATGTCCTTAGGTTAGTTAGGTTTAAGTAGTTCTACGTTCTAGGGGACTGATGACCTCAGATGTTAAGTCCCATAGTGCTCAGAGACATTTTGGAGCCAAGTAGAATGTTTTTAGGTTGGTTAGTACCTAAAAGTGCATGTCGCAAGAGCAAGTCGTTAATGCTAATATTTCATGGGAAGCGTGCACACGTGGATGGAAAATGTTTTGCGTATATGACAGGCATAGTCCACTTAGTGATACAGTTACGATCCTGTAGAAATCATCAGGTAGTAAATTATGTGATAAGTTTGCAGGAAGACTTTTGGATGAAGAAAAGACAAACATCATACTGTTGTGTGTTCATAAAAATGTCTGCACTTTTATACATGGATGTAAGTTACGTTTATTACGTAAAGAAGAATAGACTCTATCTTATGCAGATCTGTCCGCCTCTGTGTAACTTGTGAAACTTACAATCCATTTGAACCTGCTTCCGTCTCTATAAACAATTTTTACCCGCCAAACTTGCAGTCTGTAAACTGACGATTCCTTGATGCCTCAAGATGTATTGTATTCACCGATACCTTTGTTCAGCTTGTTCCACACGTGTCTTTTCTCCCCAAATCGAGTCATTACCTCCTTATTAGTTATTCAATCTACTCATATAATCTTCAGCATTATCCTGTAGCACCACATTTCAGAAGCTTCTATTCTCTTCATGACTGAACTGTCAGTGGCGCATTGTTTCACTTCTGAACAAGGCTACACTTCAGAGAAACACTTTCAGAAAAGAGTTCCTAACACTTAAATTTATATTTGAATTTTCCAAATAGCTCTTTCTCAGAAAAGATTTTCTTGTTACTGCCACTCTGCATTTTATATCCTGTCTACTTCTGTCATTGCCGATAATTTTGCCATCCAAATATCAGACTTCATCTACTACTTTCAGTATCTCATTTCCTGTTCTGATTATAACAGTATCGGCTGATTTCATTGGACTCTATTCCATTACTTTTTTAATTTCTGTTGGTGCCCATCCTGTAACCTCTCAGCAAGACAGTATCCACTGCTTTCAACTGCTCTTGTTAACCACTGCCATCCCTGAACGGAATCAATTTCCGCGGCAAACTCAATAAACGTTTTCTTTCTCCGTGAACTTTAATTCCTTTTCCACTTTCTAAATATCTCCTCGGTTTCCTTTGCTGCCTGCTCAATGTACAGATGGAATAACAGAAAGGACAGACTATAACCAAGTCTCATTCCCTTCTCACTTACTGCTACCCATCCCTTCGATTCTTATAACTCCTGTTTCGTATCTGTAAACGTTGTAGATAACTTTCAACTACCTGTGTTTCACCCTTGATACCCCCAAAATTTCAAAGATTGTATTAGAATGTGTCCAGAACACAAGCCTTTCGCTGCAGTTGGTCTTCACTCTCCACCCACTGGGAGCGCTTTCTGTCGAAATGCTTAAGCCCTCAAGAGTGTAACGTAACCGATAATGATGAAATAATTCGCTGCTCCGAGTGGAGATGTTGCTTGCACACCAGTATAAAGTTTTAAGTGGCGCAGCGATTTTCTCATACTTCTATTCGAGTTCAATCCTAGCTCGTTTAGTTGGGTATCTGGTATTGTATCCCACGCAATGTTAGGCAAGGGCTTGCACCGCATGTGAAACATCCTTTAGTGAAGCTTCCTGGCAGATTAAAACTGTGTGTCGGAATGGGATTCGCACCTGGGACCTTTGCTTTTGGCGTGAAAGTGCTCTAAAACCACTAAGCTACCGAAGCACGACTCACGAAGTGCTCTTACAATTGTAATTCCACCAGTACATCACCCGGCAGTTCTTGAGGCGTGGGATACGGTCCATAGAAGGATGCGAATCTTAGTGACGAAATTTTCCAAAGAAGATTGTTGCTAAAGGAAAGGGCCAGTCGACGTTTGTGTCAATAGTTACAAACTATAGTTTCGGTAGATGACCATAAGGAAGGAAATAGCCATGAGCGAATGATCCCTGCATCCAGTCCCGATCCTGTTTATTCCACATTGTTATTGTTGTTGTGAACCTCAATTCGATTTGTTGCAGCTGTCCAAGCAAGCATGTGTTAAGCAAGCCTCTGCCCCTCTGCGTAAGTACTGCAACCTGCAGGCATTTGAACCCGCTTACTGCAGTCGACGCTTGGATCTCCATTTACCGTTTTTACCTCCCTTTGCTGCCTCCAACACCAATGTAACTATTCCTCTATGCCTTCGGATGTTCAACAAATTTCTGTTCTCCGCGATTCGATTATGAGTCCCTTAGTTACTCGATCTTCAGAATTCTTCTGTCCCACGACTTTTCAGTACCTTCTTTTCTCTTTGTATTATTGTCCACATTTCATTTCCGTAGAGTGCTCCACACCAGAAAAATACCTTAGGAAACACTCCGTAGCACTTCAATTTATGTCGGACTAGTGATCTGCAGCGGCTTCTTGCTGTTACAGCCAGACGACTTGTCTGTGTGACATTCTCCCACATTTCCCTTCACACTCCTTAAGCATTAATGCCGTACGATCAAACCTGTTGTTATCAGCTTAATATCTGATACGTCACACATCACAGATATCGCTTTCACAGGGGCGGGGATTTAAATTCATTTGCACGAAATATTTATAAATTACTCGGCTTGTAAAGGTTAGAAATACAGATATTTCTGTTGGAGTCTAAGGACTGTGTACTGAAAAACATTACGCAGGTATTTACGTCATTTGCAGACTAACAGTTTTGCTAGTTAGAAGTCGAATGTTTTTAGGTTCGGCAGTACCTCCAGACATGTGCAAGAGCAAGCCCTTCATGCTTATTTACCCTTGTTGAAGTATCTCCAGATTGGTTGGTTAGTCGGTTGGTTGGTTTATTTGGGGGAGGATACCTAACAACGAGGGCACCTGTCCCATCGGGTTAGGGAAGGATGGGGAAGGAAGTCGGCTGTGCTCTATAAAGGAACATCTCGGCATTTATTTGAAGCCATATAGGGAAATCTCGGAAAACCCAAATCAGCAAGAGAAGACACGGGTTTCAACCATCATAAAGTTAAGACCTGTTTGTGGAAAAGACGTTCAACGGAGAGGAGAAACAATCAATACATTGACTGCGTACATATTAAGCTACTACATATAAAAATACCTGAATTTACACCCGTTACATCTTGTATGCACAAACCCACCTAATGAATTATTCTGCCTATTAATGGAAACCGTATCAAAATCCCTATGGTACTTCCTGACATTCGCCCAAACATTTAAACAGAAACTGTGGAGATGAACTTAATTTATATGTGTATAGATATTAGAGAATTCCTTTTTTTTCATAAAACCTTATTTTTTTTCACTGTTGGAAGTCTTCATTTTATACCCTCCTCACTTTGGCCATCATCAGTTATTTTTCTGGCCAAATGGTAAAACCAATCTACTACTTTGTCTCACTTCCTTATGTAATCCCTTACCATCGCCTGATTGAATTCTATTACATATACTGCTCCTACTACAGACTGAAGCCTAAACTGACTTCTTTTCTCCCTGATTCAATTCTGTATATATGAAATAGCTACTCACGTAACCATCCAATTTTTAGCATTCTTTTACCTCTATCGCATTTCAAATGCATCAATTCTCCCCCTGTCCTCCTTCATTTCGCATACAAGGGTACACTCCAGGCTTCTTGTACAATAAACGTAAAATGAGAAGGATGATTAGAGTTCAGTTCCCCATCGACGATGAGGTCATTAGCGACAGAGCACACGCTCTCCTAGGTACGAATATGGTAGAAAACACGGCGTGTTTCTTTTTTTTTCAAAGCAACCATATTGGCACGGGTTTTAGTCTTTTTGAGGAAACGACGCAAAAGCTAAACCTGCATGACTCGGTGAGTATCTGAGTTCCGCTCCTGGCAAAGATGGGTCCGGTGACTTAACTGCTTGCGCCACGTTGCTTGCGCAGTTGAAGAAGCATGCAGGAAATAAAACTCGAAAACGTAAAGGTAATGGTGTTTTATCAACAGGGTGCACGGATTCTATTACCGCTAAATAAATTCTGCCAAAAATTAATAAAAATATATACTGCTTGTTGCTTATTTCTTTAAAGTAATAAATAAAATTCTTCAACTGAACTGTTTTCACGATCCTAATTACTTACTTTGGATTTTTTTCTCTTTTTTTCTAGATCCGGCCCTGATAGACACCAATTACTATTATCGTAAGAATTCTCAAAAGTAATTATTTTTATTAATTAATTTACGCTTATTCTGTAAAAAACCAGCTGAAGGCTCAAATTTTCTTTTTCTTAAGTTGCTCAGTCAACTCTTTTCTGTTACTTTTTCTGTTTACATATAACGTAGTCAGTAGTATATATAGTGTTTATATATATATATATTTGTATCTGTGTTTTTGAAAAACGTTCCGTCCAGCACGCGCCGGACGTAAAGAGCCGGGAACTTCGGACGAGTAAGTACAACAGCCTGAAAAACGTGTTTCCACCTGCTGTGCTCGTATCTGTAGAATTAATTACAGTTCACGTCTTCTAAATTTTGTCTCAGCCTCCTAGTCGGCAGTGAAAATATTTTGCTAAAGAGGTCGCAACTAGTACAAAGTAATCAAGATTTCATTCACTGGTTCAAATGATAAAAAACGGTGAAGTGACTGCGGGTCAGCCGGGCTAACGCAACTACAGTTTATCTTGCCTTCCCATCGAAATATACAAGGTGGTTCAGCTGTTACCACATATGGGTCTCGTGCAACCCAAAACGCCTTCAAAAGTCGTGTACTAGGTCTTCATGTTCTCTCGATCACTACGGGAAAACTATTAGTCGTACAGAAAAAAATTAACCGGACCTTCTCGTTGGAAATTTAACGCATTTAAATTTTGCACTGGGATACGTTTTCGCTGGAGGCTACGGTTTCCGAGATATTAAAGAAAAACGCGTTTGAAGGTCACCTTTCTGCGTATTTCTTTAATAATTCGAGAACTACGGCCTGTACCACAGTACAAAAATTTAACTGCATTAAATTTCCTAAAAAAGGTCCTGTTCATTTTCTTCTTTTGAGCTAATAGTTCGCGTGTAGTGAGGGAAAGAGTAACAGTCTAGTTCTCGGTATTTAGAGACGTTTGCAGGTTGCATAAAACACATAGGTAGAGGCAGCTGAATCCTTTGTATATCACTGTTCATGAAAATTCCAACATCATATGGGAATAATTAGAATTGATTACATAGGCTAAGTCCCTCTCTGCACCCGATATTGCTACAGAGGAGGAGGAAACAAAGAGTAGTGATGATTTGAGTAATAAACGAGAGCGGTCGGGTTTTTCGATTAGACACACACACACACACACACACACACACACACACACACACACACACACAATCACACACACACACGCGCGCGCGCGAACTAGTGCCGCACGCGCTTTTTCCACCAGAACACGCCTAAGTCACGAAAAAAGATGATGCAATAGAAGCTTAAGTTATTTCATCGAATTTCAACCTTGATAAATCGATGCAGGTTTCTCTAAAGCATTTTTGGACAAAGAATTGTAGTCTTTCATCTTGATATTTGTCACGGCCTGGAGTAGTTTACGCTGGATGTTCAGCAGCACAAATAAAATCTACTGCAGTTTCGATGCCTTCACAGCTAAGGAGGGACGTGCAATACATGTATCCACCGTTGCACCTTTGGAGCGTCAGGAAAGTTCTTCCTGATATCTTGGCGTTAGTGTACGTATGTCTGATACGTATTTGGCTGCAGATTGTATGGGCACATTTTCATGGTACCCATATGTGCAACAGACATTTACCGGCTGGCGATATTTATGTGGCAACAGAGATGAACAGTTTAGATAAAAAAAGTCATTGAGGTTTCTCAAAACTTGGAGTTACTTTCACTTTCTCACCAAGGGACAACACATTTTCCTCTCCTCCTGAGGGCAACCTAACAAGTGAATACCTGGCCTACAATTCCTTGTAGGACAGTGTATCAGAAACGTTTAGTGGCAGATAGAGTGTAATTGGCAACATTCTACACACTGAGGAGAAGGCAAGATTTGCTCTTCAGCAAACATTTTCTCATACTGGCAGCTAAGTGGGAAGACGGAACGTCAAACTGAACTTTCTTATTGAGAATATGTACTCTAACTATCCGTGACTTCCTTCGGCATTTTTTGTTTCCGGTAAAAAGTCGAAAAGTTCTCCGAAATAAAAAAAAGGGATCTGGGAACTGGTTTGGCACTGTTACGTATATAAATCGGTGCTGCGAGATGGTGATGTTAGTCGATGTCATTGCTACTGAAGGAACTGTGCTGTTTTCTCTAACAAAGATTGAGGTATTTTCCATCATTTCCAATTATCATGAACCTCTCATTTTAGTGACTCAAGGAACCCATTAAGAGGATGTTTACTGGACCAGTGATGTTAGCAAAGAGGTGTTGTGACAGTTGTTTTGGGGATGATCAGCTCAGAATATTACGAAAATCAGCATTCTTTTGTTCTTTCGTGGAGCTACATGTAGAGACGTAGACTGAACTCTTCACTGTCTACCAGCTAAAAACTAAAGAAAGAAGGTCACCATGTCGAAGGCCAATAATCCGAAATAAGCCTCCGGCGAGGGGAAAAATTTACAATGTATTTGTATACTTTCATCCCTCGTCCGACTGCAGTATTGCGGCGGCGTGTGCTTACTGCACCGCTTTTCCAGACGTTGTTCTCGGCTCCAGACGCCGATGTCTGCTTTCGAAAATAAAGTGACCACATATACCGCTCGTAACTCCTCATATGTCCGCAAAAGCCTCCACAAAGGTAAATCTTCAGCTGAGAGGGCTCAGCTCTGGAGGTGAACGGTGAGGAGACAGACAGGGCGAATAAAGTGAATGCTACTGGACATTTAAACCAAAATACTTGTTGAAGTGTCACGAAGTGTTTCCCTTGCTTATTTACCATCCTTATTGCAGTTAAAGCTAGAAATAAAATTAGTTTTCTTATACGGTCGCCCAGAAGCAACAAAAGCATGAAAGACAGGAAGAAAAAAAAAACTGGTTTTAGGTCGCATTTTGCAGTCAATCCGTCTGCTGCCGAATGATACATGCCTTCACTGATGGGATAGTTTTTACGAGTAGGAGAAGGGGTTTCACACACTTTAACTATCGCTTCGAATAAATATATCTTTTATACATGTCTTTAGTCATTCGAAAGAGTTAAATACAGTAGCAGGCCACTAGACGAACAAAGAAGAATGGCGTAGTCCGTTGGTAAAGTAGATTTCAAATGGTTCTAGGAATGCAGCTATGAAGCAGAAAACGAATAAAAAATTAATTACTTAAAATTTTTCGAGATGGTAATTAAAGCTTCTTAACTCCCTCTCGTATCTGTAATGGGGGGCACGGTATCGAATGAAAACTGTCAACGTTTTATTAATGAGTAGTGTCGCAAGAAAACGATCTTACTTATAAAGGCATTGAAAGAGACTTACACCTTGAAGTATAGATAATCAGTAGAGAGAGAGAGAGAGAGAGAGAGAGAGAGAGAGAGAGAGAGAGAGAGAGAGAGAGCGAGAGAGAGAGAGAGAGAGTCGTTTTCTAAAAGTTTAAAGTAGAATAATACAAGCGTTAAATTAAGCATTGTTTTTATTTTCATTACATATTATAAATGTTAAAAAATTGGAACTTGAAATATGAAATAGCAGGCCATATTATCAGGAAAACCCTTGAACGATACCCAAAAATATATAAATTGTGTCTTACCGAAAAAACTGCTTCCCAGTCTTTGTCCTTACAGTCAGCCGAAAATAATATTTTATCCAGTATTTTCGTTGATCATCTGTTACATGGCTTGGACAACGTGCTGGCTGCCTGTGAAAATAAACGCTCGGAGGGCTCTGGTATACCGAAATTGTCAGGAACACGTTAGCTAGCATATAAAGCTGTGGGAATAAAAAATGACTTCCAAATGCACTAAGGGCTTAGCGTGCAGTGGTGCCACAGGCGTTGCCAAATAAAGGCTCATTCCTTCTTTCTGATGAGCCAGAGCGGCCGTAATCTTGGATAATTACCAGGACCATTCGATACGATACTTGCTGTTATAATGTACAAGCGTGGACGATGCAGTTTCTCAGAAGAGTAGGTGAGAGCACAGGAGAAAGAATACAGGAGCAACTGGTAGTGGAAAGCTTAAATGTGCAGATTAGAGAATACAGAAACGACGGGAAGGACCATGTCACAAGAATGGACGATGACAGAATACAGAAATTAATGATGAGTTATTGCCCAGTGGGCTGAAGATCTTTCGGAGTCCTCCTCGGCAGCTGCGTGGTCAACGCAGCGGATTGCTAACCGAAGTGACCTGGCTTCGACTCCCGACCGGGTAGAAGATTTTCCCCGCTCGGGGACAGGAAGTTGTGTTGTCCTTACGTACCATTATATCTGACTGTCCACTGTTGATATGACCGTATGGGCAAATCACGAAAGCCAGTAATTTGAAAGAAATCGTGGAAAGATCAACAGCTTTAACAAAAAGGAAGTAACAGGCAAATATCTAAAAGATGCAGAAAGGAGCAGAAGAAAATAGTACTAATTCCAGGAAATTAGCTAAATAGTGTTATACAGGAAAGTATCGGTATCGGGTTGAAAGTAATCGATGCTTTTTCGGTGTTTCTGTCTGGCGGCCACAGTATTTTGGTGTTGTTTGCGATGACCAGGGGCCGTGGCTAGAGCAGAAGCTGCGTGCTGAGCAGACGTGCGCGTGTTTGTTTGGGAGAGCCGGAAAACGAGAAATTTGGCGTCGCCGCTTGGACGAAGCGACACCTGCCAGTGGTTGACAAGGGAGCTGGTCGGGTCGCGTGGCACGAGAGAGCAGACTTAGGTGTGTGTGTGTGTGTGTGTGTGTGTGTGTGTGTGTGTGTGTGTGTGTGTGTGCACCTGCTATACGTTGGAGACCTCGCGCGCTGCTGAACAGCTGCGACAGGCAAACCACCTACGTACGGGGCGACGGACTCTTTCTGACGATGTACGATAACCTGTTACTGTTACTTTAAAATAATTTTTTGTAGGCAAGACCGCTCTCTTAACTGTTTTTTTAATTGACTGATTTCGACAGGTACAACTGTTATCTGTAGATCCTCAAAAACTCATGCTCCACTGCGCGTTCGTCATTCGGACCATGTTAACATTTTGGTGCAGAGTGTACTTCGCGTTCCAGACAGGTTTGTCAGAAATAAAAATACGAACAGATCTGTCACAGGGAAAAATGCACTGAGGTGACAACAGTCACGGGATAGCTCCCAATATTCTGCCTGCCTCGTTTTACCCGGTATAGTGCAGCAACTAGAGGTTCAGTGACTTCAACAAATCGTTGGAAGCCTCCTGTACAAATAGTGAGCCATGCTACCTCTATAACAATCCGTAATTGCGAAAGTGTTGCCGGTGAAGGATTTTGTGCACGAACTGACCTCTCGCCGGCCGTGGTGGCCGAGCGGTTGTAGGAGCTACAGTCTGGAACCGAGCGACCACTACGGTCACAGGTTGGAATCCTGCCCCGGGCATGGATGTCTGTGATGTCCTTAGGTTAGTTAGGTTTAAGTACTTCTAAGTTCTAGGGGGCTGATGACCTCAGAATTTAAGCCCCATAATGCTCATAGCCATTTGAACCATTTTTTGAACTGACCTCTCGGTTATATCCCATAAATATTCAACGCGATTCATGTCGGGCGATCTGGATCGACAAATCATTCGCTCGAATTGTTGAGAATATTTTTCAAACCAATGGCTGACAACTGTGGCCCAGTGACATGGTGCATTGTCGTTCATAAAAATTCCATCGTTGTTTGGGAACATAAAGTCCATGAACGGCTGCATATGGCGTCCAAGGAGCCGAACACAACCAATTCGAGTCAATGATCGTTTCGTATGGCCCATAGGAGCCAGTCCGTTCGATGTAAACACAGCTCAGACCATTATGGAACAACCAGCAGCAGCCTGCGCAGACAAACATGGTTCAAATGGCTCTGAGCACTATGGGACTCAACTTCTGAGGTAATCAGTCCCCTAGAATTTAGAACTACTTAAACCTAACTAACCTAAGGACATCACACACATCCATGCCCGAGGCAGGATTAGAACCTGCGACCGTAGCGATCTCCCTTGTTGACAACCTGGCTCCATGGCTACGTGGGGTCCGTGCCGCATTCGAACCCTACCATCAGCTCTTAGCAACTGAAATCGGGGCTCATCTGACGAGGCCATGCTCTTCCAGTCACCTAGGATCCAACCAATTAACTCTGGACAGCCACTGTAGGCGATGTGGTGTTCTGATATAGAACTAGATACGCCAGATTCCACAAGGTGCATTTAGCTGTATATAAATTTACTTGTGGCAAACCTATTTGTAATTCTGACAATCCTGTGTGGAGTGTTCAGTACACTCTCCACTGAAATGTTAACATGGCAGGAGTAATGAAAACGTATAACCAAAAACAATTTTATGTATCTGATGATGACAGTTTGTATCTGCCGAAACGGGTCAATAAGAAATAGTTTCGAAAGTGAGCTTGGCTACAAAATAATTGTTGGAATTTCTCATTAGGAGAAACTTCAGTCAAATTGTTAATGTTAACTGCGTTTAGAAAACGGCTATATCTGGCGGCTACTTATTTAATTATCTCGTTAGAGGATTATACACGCTTGCGCAGATCCTGGATTCGGTTCTGCAGAGGGATGGAGGGGGTGACGCTATGTTACTATAAAGTATTTACGGAATGTCCACATACGTGTGAACAAAGAATACAACGTAAGAAAGTTCTTCAGCTTGTTTTGAGCCGTACTCATTCAGCATAGCTCACGAGTGGCCATCCACTCTCCCTTTGCAAGAAACAATTCGAACTTACGTGTCTTCCAATGCAAATCTTTCCGAGTAAATCGAGAAAAGTGCTGTTGCACTTTTCTTTACGTAACACACAGATCAAATAGGTAATCTCCAACACAAAATATTTGTCAAATTTACTTATCTACTGTAACACATTTGAGTTAATTCTGTAATGGGTGTTCTGTGATGCAATTACAGATGGAACATGTTCCTGAGCCAACGATCCTTGTCGTACTACACCACCATAAGTTAAAGTTTTCCTTTTCGCACGAAAATGCATGCGGTAGTTTCCGAAATTTGGGCACGTGTGACGGTCGGCGTCGATATTTTATTACCTGTTACAGTGACAGCATCTGGTGCCTACTATTACCGGTATGTAAGTTACACTGAGCTGATCGAAATGGCGCAGTGTTTAAAGCGAGAGGGGTTTAAGCCCCCATGCGGCTATCGTGGCTTAGGTTTACAGTGACTTAGAAATGTTCAGGCGAACACCGCCGACCATCGAAAGGTACTCCCAATCCCCCCAATCCCCCCCCCCCCCCCCACATTTTTTCAAATATTTCTGCTCTGGTCTTAATGGTCTAGACGTCGATCAGAGGTGGCTTGTGCCCTTGCACAGTGCGTGGAGAAAAGAATATTTTACCGTAAATGAGAAGCATTCCGTCTTGAAGCCACAAGTTGCCCATCGGGCACCATCCGACCGCCGTGTCATCCTCAGCTGGGGATGTGGATAGGAGGGGCGTGTGGTCAGCACACCGCTCTCCCGGTCGTTATGGTGGTTTTCTTTGACCGGAGCCACTACTATTCGGTCGAGTAGCTCCTCAATTGGCTGAGTGCACCCCGAAAAATGGCAACAGCGCATGGCGGCCCGGATGGTCACCCATCCAAGTGCCGGCCACGACCGACAGCGCTTATCTTAGGTGATATCACGGAAACCGGTGTACTCACTGCGCTTTCAAAATAGGACTTACTGACTTTCGATAACGCCCTTATGCTTCTCGAACTTTCTGCCTGTCGTTCTCCGTGAGCTGCAGGCCATTCAGCAGCTGTGCCACATCTACCTTCCTGCAATGCGCTAGACACGTTTGTAGTAAACTGACCGCCACATTGACAGTGAGTTGACACACTTTGATGATAATTATCATAGTTCAGAGCCAAAAGTTAAGCTCGATAAACAAGAGGGTACAAATACGTTAAGACAGATATTTCATAAGTAATTTACGCTGTCTCTTTTGTGTTGCGCTGAGACACTTGCTAGGAATTTCTTAGCAGGCGTAGGTGCGGCACTGTCATTTCCTTCGGGGTGTAAGACCCAAGTCACACCGGCGAAAAATAACGTATTGCTCTCTAGACACCAACTGCCTTACAAGTAGCCGTGTCCGGACGCAAATGCGATATTGATCTCAGCACGGTACGTACGAATTACCATGGCATGCATTAAACATTAGGAACCTGGTAAATAACAGTCTGTCGTCGAAATGTGCTGAGCCAATTTATGCAGAGCGTTGAATACAAAGTGAAAAGGGCGACCACCAGTGTTTCCACTGGTGTAACTGCCTGAATCAACGCTCTTTGTGCTCAGAAAGATTGGAAAAATTTCCTCATTATCGCTCTTTTATGTCTGTTAACAATGTAAATAATACAGGGACGCCGAAGTCTAACAGGTGGTTAAATAATAATGCGTACAATATTGTAATGTGTGATGCCCTAGATGAACAAATCTTGTTACGGTTATAAGACAATTACAAAATAAATTATAAACGAGAATGTTGTATCAGAAAACGACACGCCACATTTATATATTACCGCATGCATTAGCGTGCCATTTATTGTTTATACTCAAAAAAATGAACGTAAATTTTTTTTAAAGTTAAATTTCATACTGCGATGCGTCTGATGGTCACGATTCTCGAGCTATTCAAGAAAAACTTACGGAAAAGACGAGCCACGATTCGCAAGCCGTTCAAGAAAAAGTGGAAAAGTGAGCTTCAAACACACTTCAACTCCCACATTCACTCTTCACAAGTCAGGATTTACCGTTTGTTGTTCGTGGCACTCACTCCTACAACGGTACAAATATTTCTGATTACACGAATTACTCCCAATATTCGACCTGTTTTGGTCTTTATTGATTGGGCTATTACACCACTAGCATAGTCGGCTATTTAGTTAACATTATTAAACTCGCCCGTGCACGTAATTAAAGAAAATACAGTTTTGTAATCACATCTACATCTACATCTACATCTACATGACTACTCTGCAATTCACATTTAAGTGCTTGGCAGAGGGTTCATCGAACCACAATCATACTATCTCTCTACTATTCCACTCCCGAACAGCGAGCGGGAAAAACGAACACCTAAACCTTTCTGTTCGAGCTCTGATTTCTCTTATTTTATTTTGATGATCATTCCTACCTATGTAGGTTGGGCTCAACAAAATATTTTCGCATTCGGAAGAGAAAGTTGGTGACTGAAATTTCGTAAAAAGGTCTCGCCGCGACGAAAAACGTCTATGCTGTAATGACTTCCATCCCAACTCGTGTATCATATCTGCCACACTCTCTCCCCTATAACGCGATAATACAAAACGAGCTGCCCTTCTTTGCACCCTCTCGATGTCCTCTGTCAATCCCACCTGGTAAGGATCCCACACCGCGCAGCAATATTCTAACAGAGGACGAACGAGTGTAGTGTAAGCTGTCTCTTTAGTGGACTTGTTGCATCTTCTAAGTGTCCTGCCAATGAAACGCAACCTTTGGCTCTCCTTCCCGACAATATTATCTATGTGGTCCTTCCAACTGAAGTTGTTTGTAATTTTAACACCCAAGTACTTAGTTGAATTGACAGCCTTGAGAATTGTACTATTTATCGAGTAATCGAATTCCAACGGATTTCTTTTGGAACTCATGTGGATCATCTCACACTTTTCGTTATTTAGCGTCAACTGCCACCTGACACACCATACAGCAATCTTTTCTAAATCGCTTTGCAACTGATACTGGTCTTCGGATGACCTTACTAGACGGTAAATTACAGCATCATCTGCGAACAGTCTAAGAGAACTGCTCAGATTGTCACCCAGGTCATTTATATAGATCAGGAACAGTAGAGGTCCCAGGACGCTTCCCTGGGGAACACCTGATATCACTTCAGTTTTACTCGATGATTTGCCGTCTATTACTACGTACTGCGACCTTCCTGACAGGAAATCACGAATCCAGTCGCACAACTGAGACGATACCCCATAGCTCCGCAGCTTGATTAGAAGTCGCTTGTGAGGAACGGTGTCAAAAGCTTTCCGGAAATCTAGAAATACGGAATCAACTTGAGATCCCCTGTCGATAGCGGCCATTACTTCGTGCGAATAGAGAGCTAGCTGCGTTGCACAAGAGCGATGTTTTCTGAAGCCATGCTGATTACGTGTCAATAGATCGTTCCCTTCGAGGTGATTCATAATGTTTGAATACAGTATATGCTCCAAAACCCTACTGCAAACCGACGTCAATGATATAGGTCTGTAGTTAAATGGATTACTCCTACTACCCTTCTTGAACACTGGTGCGACCTGCGCAATTTTCCAATCTGTAGGTACAGATCTATCGGTGAGCGAGCGGTTGTATATGAGTGCTAAGTAGGGAGCTATAGTATCAGCGTAATCTGAAAGGAACCTAATCGGTATACAATCTGGACCTGAAGACTTGCCCGTATCAAGCGATTTGAGTTGCTTCGCAACCCCTAAGGTATCTACTTCTAAGAAACTCATGCTAGCAGATGTTCGTGTTTCAAATTCTGGAATATTCCATTCGTCTTCCCTGGTGAAGAAATTTCGGAAAACTGCGTTCAATAACTCCGCTTTAGCGGCGCAGTCGTCGATAACAGTACCATCGGCACTGCGCAGCGAAGGTATTGACTGCGTCTTGCCGCTTGTGTACTTTACATACGACCAGAATTTCTTCGGATTTTCTACCAAATTTCGAGACAATGTTTCGTTGTGGAACCTATTAAAGGCATCTCGCATCGAAGTACGTGCCAAATTTCGCGCGTCTGTAAATTTTAGCCCATCTTCAGGATTTCGCGTTCTTCTGAACTTCGCATGCTTTTTCCGTTGCCTCTGCAACAGCGTTCGGACCTTTTTTGTGTACCACGGGGGATCCGTTCCATCTCTTACCAATTTATGAGGTATGAATATCTCAATTGCTGTTGCTACTATATCTTTGAATTTGAGCCACATCTCGTCTACATTCGCATAGTCAGTTCGGAAGGAATGGAAATTGTCTTTTAGGAAGGCTTCTAGTGGTACTTTATCCGCTTTTTTAAATAAAATTATTTTGCGTTTGTTTCTGATGGATTTGGAAGAAATGGTATTGAGCCTAGCTACAATGACCTTGTGATCACTAATCCCTGTATCAGTCATGATGCTCTCTATCAGCTCTGGATTGTTTGTGGCCAAGAGGTCAAGTGTGTTTTCGCAACCATTTACAATTCGCGTGGGTTCGTGGACTAACTGCTCTAAATAATTTTCGGAGAATGCATTTAGGACAATCTCGGAAGACGTTTTGTGCCTACCACCGGTTTTGAACAAGTATTTTTGCCAACATACCGAGGGTAGGTTGAAGTCCCCACCAACTATAACCGTATGAGTGGGGTATTTATTTGTTACGAGACTCAAACTTTCTCTGAACTGTTCCGCAACTGTATCATCGGAGTCTGGGGGTCGGTAGAAGGAGCCAATTATTAACTTAATTCGGCTGTTAAGTATAACCTCCACCCACACCAATTCGCACAGAGTATCTACTTCGACTTCACTACAAGATAAACCACTACTGACAGACACCAACACTCCACCACCAATTCTGCCTAATCTATCTTTCCTGAACACCGTCTGAGACTTCGTAAAAATTTCTGCAGAACTTATTTCAGGCTTTAGCCAGCTTTCTGTACCTATAACGATATCAGCTTCTGTGCTTTCTATTAGCGCTTGAAGCTCAGGGACTTTTCCAGCGCAACTACAACAATTTACAACTATAATTCCGACTGTTCCTTGATCCAAGCACGTCCTGTAATTGCCAAGCACCCTTTGACATTGCAGCCCATCCCGCACTTTCCCGAGGCCTTCTAACCTAAAAAACCGCCCAGTCCACGCCACACAGCCTCCGCTACCCGTGTAGCCGCCAGCTGAGTGTAGTGAACTCCTGACCTATTCAGCGGAACCCGAAACCCCACCACCCTATGGCGCAAGTCAAGGAATCTGCAGCCAATACGGTCGCAAAACCGTCTGAGCCTCTGATTCAGACCCTCCACCCGGCTCTGCACCAAAGGTCCGCAGTCGGTTCTGTCAACGATGCTGCAGATGGTGAGCTCTGCCTTCATCTCGTAAGCAAGACCGGCAGCCTTCACCAAATCAGATAGCCGCTGGAATCCAGAGAGAATTTCCTCAGATCCAAAGCGACACACGTCATTAGTGCCGACATGTGCCACCACCTGCAGCTGGCTGCACCCTGTGCTCTTCATGGCATCCGGAAGGACCCTTTCGACATCAGGAATGACTCCTCCCGGAATGCACACGGAGTGCACACTGGATTTCTTCCCCTCCTTAGCCGCCATATCCCTAAGGGGCCCCATTACGCGCCTAACATTGGAGCTCCCAACTACCAGTAAGCCCAACCTCTGCGATTGCCCGGACCTTGAAGGCTGAGAATGATCCTCTGAAACAGGGCAGGCAGCTGCATCTGGCTCAGCCAGAGACAGTGCCTGAAACCGGTTTGTCAGACGCACCGGGGAGGCTTTCTGGTCAGCTTCCGGGGACGCCTTTCGCTGCCTGACACGCCTTGGAACGACCTCCCAATCAACCACAAAATGGTTCAAATGGCTCTGAGTACTATGGGACTCAACTGCTGTGGACATTAGTCCCCTATAACTTAGAACTACTTAAACCTAACCAACCTAAGGACATCACACACATCCATGCCCGAGGCAGGATGCGAACATGCGACCGTAGTGCTCGTGCGGCTCCAGACTGCAGCGTCTAGAACAGCTCGCCCACCCCGGCCGGCGTTTTGTAATCGTTACGCTACAACTAATTACCTTGACAATTCTGCCCAAACTGAACCCTTACAAGCATAGAAATATCGGATTCAAAAGAGCACAAAGATGTAATTGATTATTTGATACAGTTAAAATTCAGAAAATTGTTGGATAAAATTTACATGAAAGTCAGTTTTACAATTTGTAAGTGGTCGACTAAGCTGGTGGTGCGATAGGGCAAGGGTACTAGGTGACGAACAGAAACGTTCGAATATGGGAGGCAATGCGTGCAGTCGCAAATTTTCATAGTTATAGCCACAACCAACATACTAGAAATCCTGACCGGTTTTTTTCCTTCAATAATTATAAAACAACGGCTTATAACGAAAGCGTGTACCAGTACAAAATTTAAGAACAATAAATCAGTAAATTTTCTACAAAAAGATCATGTTTTTTTTTTTTACGCGTAGCTAGTGAGAGGATACGAAAACATCGTGTTGGATTTTGAAGGACAGATATAACATTGTGGGTTGCATGAAACCACATCGGTAGAAGCAACTGAGGCTCCATGTAAATCTACAGTATTTTATTTTGTAAATAAAACTGCCTTTTCCTGCTGCTAGTTACTTTATTTATCCCAGACGCGATTCGCCTTCTCCTGTTCTAAGGCATCATCTGTGGGATCTTGTGTTCAGTGCTTTCACAGCGCACCACAAAGCTCTTTCCCCACCTCCTTCAGTATTGCAATAAGGATGGAAATATGCCACAGTGGCTTGATGTGGCATCTCGTCGTTTCTTAAAATACTTCGTAGACAGCAGTAACAAAACGTGTGCAACGATGACTAGGAGAAGTAGAGTGATTTCAATAAAAGCCATTAACCAGTGTGAAAGACGTTTCCAAAGGCAACGGTGCATTTTCAAAGCGTGGCCAATAAATGTACCATTTAAAAATAAAACCAATAAATCGATTATGTTCGGACAAATAACTGTACCCACTGATTCCCACTTCCAGGCTGTAGTAGAGAGAACAGAAATTGTGAAACATCTTGTAGGTTATTACAGCTTATTCGCATTCTGCACCTGTTTAAACATTCTTTATGCATCTTCCCAACAGAATTCGGATTTTTTTCTACGTATCGGTGTAATCGCCTAACTGCTGTTAAAATGAGAAATACATCACTCGTTACCCTGCGGGCCGCCCAGGGCGCAGCGTAAGCTGGTCTCGGCTCCCCGTGCAGCAATTTGAGAGCGGGTTATGGCGAGGTAATTTGTGGCGGCCACTAAGATGGAAGTCCTGAGGGGCCTCGCCATCGCGGCGGCGTGACTTTGTGAGCACCGTGTGCCTGTCTCCCCTATCTGGCGACATAAATCACTCTCCTCCCCTCTGCCTGGGCTCTGGGAGCCCTGCCTGCTAGTGTGCGTTGCGGGGTGGGGGGGGGGAGAGGGGGCAGCTCGTCCCCGCCGTTGGAGAAGTCACCGTGTTCGGGACAACCAGCTTCCACCCGTCACAAGACGTGTTGGTTTCTGGTCGCTGGTCACAACCTCGCGTTAAGGCCAATAACCGCCTCACCATGTCTGTCTGGAAGAAACACCGCCTTCAATCACTATTGCATCTCTTGTTTTCCTCCTCGATCTACACTTTTTAGCAGCCAGGCATTTATAGCCGGGTGTTGTACACTACTGGCTATTAAAATTGCTACACCAAGAAGAAATGCAGATGATAAACGGGCAAGATTGGACAAATATATTATACTAGAACTGACATGTGATTACATTTTCACACATTTTGGGTGCATAGATCCTGAGAAATCAGTACGCAGAACAACCACCTCTGGCCTTGACGCGCCTGGGCATTGAGTCAAACAGAGCTTGGATGGCGTGTACAGGTACATCTGCCCATGCAGCTTCAACACGATGCCACAGTTTATCAAGAGTAGTGACTGGCGTATTGTAACGAGCCAGTTGCTCGGCCACCATTGACCAGACGTTTCAGTTGGTGAGAGATCTGAAGGAAGGATGGAGGGGAGTCTTTCTTGTAGCACATCCAATGACGCACTGAATGTTTCAGACGCTGGTAGCGAGCCATCCTCTCATGCGGTTGCAATCTGTCGGTTGATTTCGGTATCGTTTGCTGCGGGCGTTATTTACTGCATTTGCAGTGATACCACACGTCCGCACTATATACCATAATTGCCTTGACTTACGGAATGAGCCTCATCTATCTTAGTTTGATGCAAAACACTTTTCTATAAAACCCAGAAACACCCTCAACTGTTTGTGTCATATGCTTACGTTCAAGGCACATGAACGTCTGGTTTTATCAATAGTTTTTATGTACTGCTTTTGACTTCGACATGCATTTTCGCATCGCACATTGCTGCTATTATGCGGTTTCCAGTGCCTTTATTCGTGGAAGCTATGCACATTATTACTGATCCAAGGTACTTGTTATAACAGCATTGTCTAGATAAAAAAAAGTGTGACGACGGCCTCCCGTCTTTTTTTTCGGTATAGTTCGTTGCGTTTGGTCTGGTCGGACGTCACAAGACATCCGTTCAAGTTGATCGTTTAATCGTTGACTCAGTTTTTCTTTATTACAGAGAGCACGCAGCCCTCTGACCGAACACGCTGAGCTACCGTGCCGGCTATTCCCCGTCGGGTAGACCGTTCGCCTGGTGCAAGTCTTTCGATTTGGCACCACGTCGGCGACTTGCGCGTCGATGGGAATGAAATGATAATGATTAGGACAACACAACACCCAATCCCTGAGCGGAGAAAATCTTCGACCCAGCCGGGAATCGATCCCGGGCCCTTATGATTGACAGTCCGTCGCGCTGATCACTCAGCTACCGGGGGCGGACATTGTCTAGATGTACTGGCGCTGCAGAACTAGTGGCAACCATGAGAATTTGCAGTACATATTCTGCGTTTTTATCATACATCAACTTCCTTTCTTCTTCTACAGTTCATGGTTAGGCATCGAGTGTGTTCCTTCTGTACAAATTGTCTGCCCACATGTACTTCCGTCTTCCAACATCCATTCTTCCTGGCGGTTTATAAGACAGGCTAGTTTGAAAAGTTGTTCACGCTCCATTCTCTGTATGTTTTCGTGCCAGGTGTTACACTGTTTGGATGTTCTACTTTCAGTAGCCTCTACTTGTAGTTCTGGTGTCAATGGTTTGTTTTTTCTGTTGTCTGTTCTTCAGCACCCTTTTGTTCTCCTTAGAAATTTCATTTGCGAACATTCCTTTTTATCTAATCTTTTTTTTGTACCTACCCAACATTTCCTCCCATGAAGAAATACTGGGATAGCATTAGATCTATACAATTTTAGTCTCGTTTCTTATCTGATCTTGTTTTTAAATACATTTGTCAAGGGACAAGTTGATTTTTTTCTGTGAAACTGTGCAATAAAGTTCCCGCAAAATCTCTTAAGTAAGATATTGGTATTTTTGAATTCAGATAATTCACTGTTTTGAAATATTTCCAAAGTATCTACATCATTTTGAATTTCTAAAATCTATCCAAAACGTCAATCTTAAAGATACATCAGTGGGTATTTTAAATCGTTTATTTGCAAACAGTGTTCGCTGAACGTAAGTTAGGATTAACTTATCACTGTTTACTTACTGGGGAGTTAACGTAACGCTGCTGTAAACCTTCCAAAAGCACAAATTCAATAGGTCCGAATTTTTTCAGTTTATAATAGAAATGTTTGCATTACCAATTTTTGCAATAACAATCAAACGTCTAGTATTAGACTATAATTTAAATAAACTACAAATGTTACAAAGGCGAGGCATTAGGAAAATATTGGACTCACGAAAAACTATGGAAGTTCGCATATTGCGTAGCATTGATGGAATTTGTCGAAACATTGAAAACTTATCAGAAGTAACGAGAAAAAGAAGACTGGAATTTTTTGGACATTTACATTGACTGCAAGACAGTAGCTTGAACAAAGAGATTTTCAAATATTCGTAGCATGGGTAGTTAACAGGAAGTTGGATCCATGAAGTAAAAAAAGGGTTTAGAACAAAATGGCATACAAGCTGAAGAAATAATTGACAGAGAGGTGTTTAGGGAAACGTGCTAAACATAGATGAGTGAAAAAATCTGGTATGAAGTATTGAGAAGACAGGAAGAAGAAACTTAGTGAACAAATGAAAGAGTACTGGAAGAAAAGAAGACAACAATGAATAAGGAGTTGAAGTTGGCACGTGGTACTTACTTAGCCCCTCCGAGAAGGAAAAACAGTAAAAGAAAGTATAACAACATCAAAAACTAACCTATGTTTCATGACACTACAGAATTAATTATAGTGTCGCCTTACTACACCACGTAAACAATGTCACATAAATTCACATAAATTGAGGTAAGGGACACGACATTGTCAGTTATTATTCAAGTACCTAACCATTTACCTGGTTAGCAATAACTTCTGAATGGCATTTTCGTTCAAGAACATACTCAGAATCTTTACGTGCATCTTAATTATCCTCTTCATCCTCGTATGTGTACAAATCGTCACTGAAAAGCATTCTCCTGGCGCGAACACCGCGCACGTTCCTACTACTGCTGCCAAGTTTTTGGCACTTACCACTGTTTACATGCACACATTCTGACAAAGTTGCCTGTAGTGAGAATTGGAAATTCAACATAGAGGTGCCATTTCTCAGTTTATAGTGTTATCAACTAATGTAAATGATCACTAATCAGCCATCGACTAATGTGAATTAAGCACATCACGTAATACGTTTCACATGCAATTGCTCTGTTTCTCATTCACTGTGCGTTACCATTATTTACAGCCGAGGTCTTCCAAATGTTGCCAGTTTTACATGTAGAACTTACTTAGGTCAGTTTCGAAATTCCATATAAATGAAACCCTAAAATCACATTGTCCACAGTAATTTTGGATCGATCGGGATCTTTGCCATAGAGAGCCACCACTTTAGTCTCGGTTTTACAAATCTCAACATTATACTGTTTACAGAGGTAATGCAGGTTTGTACTTACCTTTATTGCAGCCTAAATTCACCGAGACATATTGTACGACATTTTTTTTTCCTGGACCCTACTTATCCATGACTCACCATATCACATAACACGAGAAATATAAAAGAAAAGGGCGGAGGAAATTTGAAAGAAAGGAGAATGGGTTATTCCCGCCCGTGCGATACTGGAATTCAGAGTCCTGGCTCCCCCCACCCTCGTACTGCTCCATTCTCATCCTGTGTGAGCGATCCACCTGCATACGAAAAGAGAAACTTAATACTGTAAATTATGTTTAGTGGCGGCGCGCTGCCTTAGGAGGGGGTCGTAAGTTAGGAAACGTCATAATGGCGGCTGGACCCACGGGAGGGGGCGGCGAAGAAACGACGCGGAGGGAAATCCGATAAAAAAATGAATGGGAAGGAAATTGGGCGTTACTTACGATGGCCCGCTTTTCTCTGCCCGCAGCGGAGGGCGCAGCCGACGTTCTTTATAGGAGATTCCTTATTATCTTCTGTGCGTGACCGCGCGCCAGTCGGAGGTATATTCTGTGGCCGGCAGAAGGACGAGCGGCGCGAGATTAGGAAGAGAAAAGGCGGCCACTATTTATGCTCTATTAATGTTTACAACTGACGGCGAAACGGGCCGTGTTGTGCACCGGCAGAATTATTGAGAGGAGTCTGCGTGTTTCTGTCGCGGCGACCAGCCCGGGGAAATATCTCTCTGAGCCCTTAAACGTACGAGTACATCTCGGTGTTGCGAAAAGATCTCCCGTACTAACTCACGCTCCTCCTGTGTAACACAATATTTTAATAGAATACGTTTACTTTTTGTGCCAGCATTCCTGCGGTGAAATTTCACCACTACTTCTTAATTCGAAATTGTAGATTTCCGTCTACTAACTACGTCCGGATAAAGATTTAGAGAACTATATTTCCAGATTCTTGCAACTTTTCAGACCATCGCGAGTGTTCCCATAATTTTGGTTACAATCAGCTTCGCTGACGTGCGGAGGAAATTACCGCATCGTTAGTAAGATTAATTTTACTGGCGCGCAACAAGTAACAGACAACATCTGCATTTACATACATTCTCCGCATGCCGTTGCGGTTTGCAAGCTAAGAGTAATTCTTACCGCTTCTACTTCATTTCGTGTTTCGAGAACGGAGAACGAGAAAAATAGTTTACTCCCTGCCTTGATGCACTTCTTTATTTCCCTTTTCTTGCTCTTGCGCTTCTTGTGCGAAGTGGTCGATGGTAAAAGTTAAAGATGATTATGCAGTTTACAAACCTACTATTCTTCGAATGTGACTGTTTCTTAATATTTATATACAGGTTTTTAGAAGCCGCTACCAGTAACATTCCTTTTGTTAACTTTCTTAAATTATTTAAGAATGCAAATGCTTCGATGTATTACCTCATCGTCAGGCAGTACGGAACTTTAACGTGACTGTAGTACCAGTGAAATCTTCTTGGGCTATTACTCGTGTCGTGGCGTCGTGTATACGCAACGTTTCGACAGGTATCCTGCACATCAACTTCAGGGGAAGATTTCTCAAAGACTTCACCTTACGGTAACGGGTATTAACTCGTCGATACGTTGCGACTACATGTCGCCACAACTCTGTTGATAAAACGAGAAGGTTGCAGCGCTGAAATTCGCCGAGATAGCCTGTATTGCATATACGAATCTAATAGTTTTCTGCTTTCGTTGAGATCATGTGTATTGGTGTTACATGTTTTTGTACTGCAATTAGCCATCGTTTTATGATGAAATTATACATCGAAACATGCTGTAATATTCACAAGACTGTTTAAGCAAGTTAACACAGCATCGTGATTGGTGGCAGTCTGTGAAGAACATGTTTGCAAAGAAGATTAGGCTCTTGCATCCATCGACTATGTGGTCATTAGCGTCAGAGAACAAGCTCTGATAGGATGAGGCTGGATAGATATTCCCGATGTACTGTCGGTTGGAACAGCGACCAACACAATCAGAGTTAATTGTCGCTCTTTTATCATGCCTACTGGATAGTTGTTTTGTGCCAAGTACAGTCATCAGGCCATTCCTGTGGGGTAAAAATTATGTTCGCTTCCCACGTCGATGTGCTATGTAGTCAGTTACAATCAGTTGACCAATACAAATATTTGGATGTAACAAATTGTAAGGAAATGAAGTTGAATGATCATGTAGACTCAGTCGTAAGTGAAGCAGGTCGTAGAGTTGAGGTCACTTGTAGGATACTGGGAAAAAGCAATCTGTCTACAAAAGAGATAGGTAAAGAAACAGATGTATGACAGCATAGTATGTTGCTCAAGTGTGTGTAGCCATGCCAGATAAAACTAACACGGGATAGTTGAAGGTTCACAAAGGAGTATAGTACTAAGGGTCACAGGTTTGTGGAATGTACAGGAGAGCGTCACAGAGATGCCAAAACCTGAAGTAGTAGAATCTTGAAGATAGAACCCGACAATCCCACGAAAGCCTACTTACAGTTGAAGATGGTTCTAGGAAAGCACTGCATCACATAAATATTGCTTCCATAGGAACGGCGGAAACAGGATGAGCATAATTTCGGGTCTAAAGAGACACATAGGCAGTCGTCGTTCGCACGCACCATAGGCGAAGAAGCTTTAATAAGGGGTAAAATGGGAAGCAATCTCTACTGTGTACTTAAGTGTTTGCACAGTGTAGCTGTAGATAGCATTAAAGCAAGTGATGTGACCGAAAGGACGCCACCCGAATGTGGGTGTTTCCACGAGCAACTTCGGTGATTTCACTTTAATGGCATCACTTTAGTTGATGATAAAACCTTCTTCCAACTTCTTCACTGATCGGCGTTTGGATACCTCTGTTGGGATCTTCTGCACGGTCCCATTGGTGTACTAGATGGCTGAACACTCAAAAATGGTTGAAATAGCTCTAAGCGCTATGGGACTTAACATCGGAGGTCATAAGTCCCCTAATCAAGCTAAAGACATCACACACACATCCATGCCCGAGGCAGCATTCCAACCGGCGACCGTAGCAGCCGCGTGGTTCCGGACTGAAGCGCCTAGAACAGCTCTGCCACCGTGGCCGGCGCTGAACACTCAGCCATCCAGGGATTCGGCGTTTCCATCCTTCTCTTTTTCAGCATCCCACTGGTGACAGTGGATATGTGAACACCCTGGTATCCAGGGATTTAACGTTTCTATCCCTTTGTTGGGATCTTTTTCGGGTTTCCAAAGGTCTCACTGCATGGGTGAACAGTATCCAGGGATTTGACGTTTCGACCCGTTTGTTGGGATTTTCTTCAGGTTCGCAGTGATCTCGCTGGATGGGTAAAGAATCAGGCATCCAGGGGCTCGACGATTAGATCCCTGTATTGAGATCTTCTTCAGCATCCGTCTGGTATCGCTGGACGTCTGAATACTTTCGTATCCCGAGATTTGATTTCTCTACCCCTTTGTTGGGATCTCCTTCAGGTTCCCACCCAGTCACTGGATGGGTGAACACTCAGTCATCCGGAGATGTCATTAGAATCCTCAAGAACATCAACAACCACTGAAGAAGTTTGAAGGGGAGTATGACGCGGCCTAAGGACTCAGAATAGTTGATGATCAATGATAACGGACACAAACCTGCAGACATACATAAGTCACGTGAGTTGCACGTGTGGAAAAATCTGCTTGACTCCACGCCAGACATGTGTAGCGTGGCAGAAAAAGCGTACGTTATAGGAACTGGTACATTAGCACAATATTTTTGCACCTCGGCAGTGGCACTCTTGCAGCTTCACCCTGTCATTCGTGCGTGCAAAGTCTCGTGCTCTCCCGTCCCACATTTCAAGAATCACGCGTCACGCCGTTTAGCACGGTCTGAATCTGTTGCAGTAAACGACGCGAGACGAAATACCGGATCACGTTTCAAGGAGGTGCGGCCCAAGCAAAGAGAACCTGTCAGGCTGGAGACGACGCAGGGAGAACCAGATCTGTGTTTTTCCTTTTCTCCACACCGCTCCCTCGCCACGGTGCACTACGGCCATTAAACACGAGCGATTTCCCAAACAAGTCATTGGTGGACCGCGGGACAAAGTCCCCATCCACCCCTCCCCCTGTGCGCAGTAATTGGTGCGCAGACTCACCTGGTGCCACCCTATCTCGCCAGAGAGGTCGGGACTCTTAGGAACAATATATCACGAGAAAAGAAAGGGGGGTAGAGAAAAGGAAGGGTCTAGCCCTCAGGAAAGGGCTGTAGGGAATCTCCACCCTTCTTCATTGCCTCTCTCAGTTCGTACTCCACCCCTCTCCTCCTTACCCCTTCTTTTCATGTGGCACGAGTTAAGCCGTCCAATTTCAACGGTCATCTCTTTTCGTGCAGCGTGTGAACTAATAGCGCAGGTAGCACAGAGTGGCGGCTCTCATAGGCTGTCCATTAAATTGGGTAACGGTTATCGCGCACGCACGCTATGCACGTGGAAAGGTCTGCAGGTTAATTAGATAAGCGGGAAACGCGAACCATTTAGTGATCGCCGACCGAGATAACCGAGTCAGGCCGGGAACAGCCCGAATCCAGCAATCGAATGCTTCGGTTATTGGTAGCACGCTACTTATGGTCAAGCGGAATTAATTATGGTGTCTAGCGATACATATTACCACAAAATTGTCGCCACTCATAACTCAATAAAGCTAAAGCAACACCCCTCGTTCAGAACAGTAAATTGCATTGTTTACGCTTGTCAGCGATCATCACCCTGTTACCGCTGTCGCGCTAGAAGTTAAGACGCGAAAGAAGTAACGGCGATGGAAACAGGGAAGTTGAAGAAATCAGTTGGCTAACGCAGTTAGTCACCTGTTGTGACAACTGAATAGTTGTGTAACACTGGTGTTATATTCGTTATGATCAGTTAATTTTGATTAATAGTTTAAATTCGCCCTGGAGTCCTGCTAGGATGACTTAATTCGGTACGGTGACTACGCACGATAACAAGCGGACCCCTGCTCGAAACCCAATCTAACACAAATTTCCAATTTTCACTACAAGCGCAATAACAACATAAAAGACAGGACGACGACAGTCCCTTCTGTTTGTGGTTAAGTTCAAATGGCTGTGAGCACTATGGGACTCAACTGCTGTGGTCATCAGTCCCCTAGAACTTAGAACTACTTAAACCTAACAAACCTAAGGACATCGTGTGATGTCCATGCCCGAGGCAGGATTCGAACCTGCGACCGTAGCAGTCGCACGGTTCCGGACTGCCCGCCTAGAACCGCGAGACCACCGCGGCCGGCTGTGGTTAAGTTTGTGAAGTCGTATTCGAGAGGAGAGAAAGAGGGAAGGGATTTCTTACTCCCTCTGTCTCATATTGTCTATATTCGTGATTTAGGGGAAACAGTTCGAATCCAGCCCCCGGTTAGAATCCAGCCACGGGGAAGATTAGTTTGGATTTCACATACATATGGAGACACGTGTGGCAAAGTTTAATGAGAAGAAATAAAAGCGTTGATGTTTGCCGACTGCGTTTTAATTCTGTCATTAGAGACGGTAAAGGGCTTGGGAGAGTTGCTGAATGGAACTAGTAGTGTCTTGAAAAGATGTTACAAGATGATCATCAGTAAAAGTAAAAGAAGCATGAGGAACTGAATCAGGCGATGCTGATTTAATCGTGTTAGGAAATATGGCATTATTAGTTTTAGGAAAATTTTTATTTTGGGCAGTAATATAACTGATGATGCCCGGAATAGATAGGATATATATTATAGGCTGGTAGTGGCAAGAAAAACGTTTCTGACGAAATGAAATTTGGTGACCTCGAATGTAGATATAAGTGTGAAGCCTTTTTTCTGAAAGTCTGTGTCTACAGTGTAGCCTTGTAAGATATGGACAATTTACATTAGATGTAAGAGGAGAATAGAAGTCTTTGAAATGTGGTGTCACAGAAGACTGATAAGGAATAGGTGTGTGGACTGCAAAACTAATGAAAGGATTCTGGGGAAAAAAGAAATTTATGGCGCATTTTCATTTAAACATCGGTTGACATGGCAGGTTCTTAGGTATCGAGGAATCATCAGTTTAGTTAGCGACGGAAGGAGGTGTGGAAGGTGGCGGAGGGAAGTTGAAGATGGAGAACAAGGGTTGATTACAAAAAGTAGCTTCAAACTGCTGTTTTTGGAACGTGACTATCAACATTCGTCAAGTAATGTATAAAATTCATATACTGGGTGATCAAAAAGTTAGCATAAATTTGAAAGCTGAATAAATCACGGAATACTGTAGATAGAGAGGTACAAATTGACACACATGCTTGGAATGACATGGGGTTTTATTAGAACCCAAAAAATACAAATGTTCAAAAAATGTCAGACAGATGGCGCTTCATCTGATCAGAATAGCAATAATTAGCATAACACAGTAAGACAAAGCAAAGATGATGATCTTTACAGGAAATGCTCAAGATGTCCACCATCATTCTTCGACAATATCTGTAGTCGAGGAATAACAGAACTCTAAAGCATGTCCGGAGTTATGGTGAGGCATTGACATCGGATGTTGTCTTTCAGCACCCCTAGAGATGTCGGTCGATCACGATACACTTGCGACTTTAGGTAACCCCGAAGCCAATAATCGCACGGACTGAGGGACCTGGGAGACCAAGCACGACGAAAGTGGCGGCTGAGCACACGATCATCACCAAACTACGCGCGCAAGAGATCTTTCACACGTCTAGCAATATGAGGTGGAGCACCATCCTGCATAAACATCGCACGTTCCAGCAGGTGTTCATCAGCCAGGCTGGGGATGATGCAATTCTGTAACATATCTGCGTACCTCTCACCCGTCATGGTAGCAGTTACAAAACCAGAATCACGCATTTCCTCGAAGAAAAAAGGCCCGATAACGGTAGATGTGATAAACCCAACCCACACCGTGACCTCCTCGTCATGCAATGGAGTTTCCAGGACAGTTCTAGGACTTTCGGTAGCCCAAATTCTGCAGTTGTGGGCGTTGACAGACCCTCGGAGCGTGAAATGCGCTTCGTCGGCCCACAACACGTTACTCAACCAATCGTCATCTCCCACCATCTTTTGAAACGCCCACACCGCAAATGCCCTCCGCTTAACTAAATGGCCAGGTAACAGTTGATGATGCTGATGGATTTTGTACGGATAGCATCGGAGGGTACGCTTAAGTGCCAACCAAACAGTAGTGTATGGAATACCGGTGCGACGTGTGACTGGATGAGCGCTGACTTCCCCGTGCATAGACGAACCGGCTACAGTCTCCATTTCTTCCTGAACTATCTCAGCAGCATTACGCCTTGTGCTCGGTCGGCCACTACGGGGTCTATCGTCTAAACAACCCGTGGCTTCGAACTTCGAAATCATTCTCGCCACAGCTGCATTTGTCAACGGACCGTTACCCGTTCGTATTCCCTTCCTATGGCGATAGGATCGTAACGCTGAACTAGCACATTCCCCATTCTGATAAAACGGCTTCACTAAGAGCGCCTTTTCAGGTAACGTCAACATGCTGCCACTGCTGGCGCATCTGATTCTCTCATTACAGCTCCTTTTTTACACGATTGTCATGCGCTGTCACTGACGTTTTGCTGTCCAGCGCCATCTGTCGGATATTTAGTGAACTTTGTTCTTTTTTTTTGTTCTAATAAAACCCCATGTCATTCCAAGCATGTGTGTCAATTTTTACCTCTCTATCTACATTATTCCGTGGTTTATCAAGTTTTCATATTTATACTGACTTTTTGAACACCTGGTATACTGAGCGATTGTGGATTTGGGGCTACGCGGCAAACAAAATCCCGTTTACTGGTGCCCTGCTGTCATCGTTGGTGCGATCGGCCACTGTGGGACCAGAATGCCATCGTGCGTGCAGAACACAGTTGTACGGGCATCTGTTCACGTTTGTATATCGTGAATTAGACTTTGTGAATTCGACTCGTGAATTAGAATCAGTATGACACCACAGGTGCTTCGTTCTCCGGTCACCCTCAATGATGACACATCTCACGCCGTAATTACGTTGCAGGACGAAGTGGACACACGGTAACGGTAGGTTGGATTAATTTATTGTACACTGAATTCTTGACGTTGAGATACGAGAGTTAACGACGGGAAGTATCAGCTTGCCTGACGGCGGAGGAAACGAATGTCCCGATTTCGCCGCCCGTGGCGCCGTCTTAATCAGCTCCGGCCATAACCCTCGCAGACGGCCTCAAAGAAGCGCTATGCCGCGGTAGCTGGTGGGAGGGGACACTTTTACAGGCCTGTAAACGCTCCATATAAAACCCTCCTCCCCCTCCCGACGAGCGCCCGCCGACACTCCGAAACCCATACGCCTGTAATTACAGAGCTCTAACTCGCCGTAAAAACGGCACTTCCAATAATCTTTACTGCTATCTCCCGTTTGTACACATGCTGCGGCTACGCGCGCGTGGTCCAGACGGATCATGTCCGTGCTCAAGCGGCGGTTCCACTTGCACAACGCTTTACGGGCTTGCTCTGCTTTGACGGCCCCCTACTTTCTCTGCTCTTAAAATAGTATCGCCCTCGTTCAGTGGTAACACTATTAAAGGGAGAAGAAAGGACACGATTCTCTGTGGATGTAGTGCCTACCCTTCCGCTCTTTGTGTCACTATTTATTATTTGACCTGGAGGAGTGAGAGAGAACCACTTATCTGCGGTGGGTAGAGAGGGGCAGGGGGGTTGAGGACTAGAGATGGCGGCAGTTTTAGCCTCTGCACATAGCCATGAAACAAGCAGCGTCATAAATCTTGTTTTAGATCTCACACGCTTCCCACCAAAGGCACTCAGGTTGATGGTGTATTTCTTTACTTTCAGCTGAAAAGCATTCGACACAGTGTCTCAGTGTTACTTAGCGAAGAAAATAGTGCATTACCGAACATCGGACCAGGTTTGTAATTGGATGCAGGACTTCCTTGGTCGTAAGGCTCAACACATCGTTCAGAACGTAACAAAATCAACAAATGTGAAATCAATTTTGGCATTATTTTAAGGGATTGTGTTAGGGGCGCTACTATCTACTACTGATACTAATGATAAATGCAGTGTGAAACGTTGGAGGTTACTTAAGACTATTAGCGGTTCATGCTGCTGTGCATAGGAAGATTGCAACGGCAGAAGAGTAACGAATTGCAGAAATATGTGCAGAGGATAGATGATTGGTAGTAGACGCTGAACGTAAGTAGATTTAAAATATTGCCTGCACATAGGAGACGTAGTTCATTACCGCACAGTTACACTAATGGTGATAAATAGCTGAAAACAGAAACTTCCGTGAAATACTAACAAGTAAACCTACCAAAGGAATACATTTCGATTTTGATCGGCTTTGAATATGTTGTACTGTGGAGCATTACAGAGAAACATGTTTTTTATACTGCTGTTAAGTGCACGAAAATTCCATTGAAAAAAAAAATAGATTAATATTTCTGAATAAATGGCGTTGAACGGGTAAGAGATATATGTAAGGAAAACTTTCAAGTAAAAATTGTGTGGTTTTTAATGTACGTCACAAGGGTGCATCCGCATTTGTTGAAAAGATAATTTTTTTTAAAAAAAAGTCCCCTGTCATCTTGCATTTTCCCTTTTTTGCCTGAATAATGCTGCGCTTTCATTACCGTACAGATTTACTGTAATGTTACAACACTAATGTACAAAGTATTTCAAAAATAACATAATTAAAGCTGAATACAACCAAAACACACACACACACACACACACACACACACACACACACACACACAAAATATATGACAGAGAGAGAACAATGTGTGTAGATTACATATGGAATATAGTTACAATGAAAAGACTTATTAAACAGTACAACATGACAACTGGCACCGAATTAGAGACATATACAGCGTGCGCACAGCGGTTTGGTACATCATTATATAGGACTGAACTTTGTATTAACGATGTTACACGTTTTATAGTAGTGAAATGGCTAAATGAATAGGACAGTAGTGTGGGCCAATGGGTTCCAAAGAACATGAGTTTTGCGACAAATGTGGGTACAACGTCGTAACATACGTCAAAATCTTTTATCTGAACACACACACACGTTTCAACAGTATTCATTCAGAAATATTAAACTTATTTTGCGAGTGTTTCACCCGCTTAAATACCCGTATAAAAAATGTCTCATATTCTACATAAGAAAATATTCAAAGCGGATCAGAATGCAAGTGTATCTTTTGGGTGAGTTTACTTGTAAGTAACGACAGTCAGGAGCAGACTGACGTGGAATGACCACGTAAAAGAAACAGCAGAGAAAACAGATACCAGGCTCAGGTTCATGGGAACACTCTTAAAGAAACATAATTCGTCCACGAAAGAATATTGTTCATTTCTGTCTGGGAGCTTTACCAAGTAGCGTTAATACAAGGAGGAGGGATACACCATGTAATGAAAAGTATCCAGGCACCCCAAAAACGTAAGTTTTTCATATTAGGTGCATTACGCTGCCGCCTACTGCTATTTACTCCACAACAGCGACCTCAGACATGTCATTAGACATCGTGAGAGAGCAGAACGGGGCACGCCGCGGAACTCACGGACTTCGAACGTGGTCAGATGATTGCGTGTCACTTGTGTTATACATCTATCTGCGATATTTCCACACTCCTAAATATTAGGTCCACTGTTTGCCATGTGATAATGAAGTGGAAACGTGAAGGGACACGTACAGCACAAAAGCGTACAGGCCGACCTCGTCTGCTGACTGACAGAGACCGCCGACAGCTGAAGAGAGTCGTAATGTGTTACAGGCAGACATCTATCCAGATAATCACACAGGAATTCCAAACTGCATCAGGATCCACTGCAAGTACTATGACAGTTAGGTGGGAGGTGAGAAAACTGGGATTGCATGGTCAAACGGCTGCTCAAAACACACATCACGCCGGTAGATGTCAAACGACGCCTCCCTTAGTGTAAGGAGCGTAAGCATTTGATGACTGAACAGTGAAAAAACGTTGCGTGGAGTGACGAATCACGGTACACAATGTGGCGATCCGATGGCAGGCTGTGGGTATGGAGAATGCCGGGTGAACGTCATCTGCAAGCGTGTATAGCGCCAACAGTAAAATTCGGAGGCGGTTGTGTTATGGTGTTGTCGTGTTTTACATGGAGGGGGCTTGCACCCCTTGTTGTTTTGCGTGGCACTATCGCAGCACAGGTCTATATTGATGTTTTAAGTATCTTCTTGCTTCCCACTGTTGAAGAGAAATTCGAGGATGGAGATTGCATCTTTCAACACGATCGAGCACCTGTTTTTAATGCACGACATGTGGCGGAGTGGTTGCACGACAATAACTTCCCTGTAATGGACTGGTCTCCACAGAGTCCTGAACTGAATCCTACTGAACACCTCTGGGATATTTTGGAACGCTGACTTCGTACCAGGACTCACCAACCGATCGACATCTATACTTCCCCTTAGTGCAGCACGCTGTGAAGAATTGCCTTCCATTCCCCAAGAAATCTTCCAGCAGCTGATTGAACGTATGCCTGCGAGAGTGGAAGTTGTCTTCAAGGCTAAGGGTGCGCCAACACCATACTGAATTCTAGCATTACCGATGGAGGGCGCCACGAACTTGTAAGTCATTTTCCGCCACGTTACGTAGATGTTCAGTAAAATAAGGTGGTAGACACTGGAAGATAGACTTTGTGAATCAAGGACAGATTCACTAGCGAACTTCCCTTAAGAGAAAAGTAAGTTCATTTTTTGGCACTAGTCTAGTTTCTCTCTTTAATTATTCTTGCAAGGTTATGTGTGTTTCAAGAATGTGCTGCGAAATTACCACGACGCGACAGTCACAGGAATTAGAGCCTGTACGGAGCTTTACGAGAGTTGTTATTCCCAAGCCCCCCTCGCGGAAGGAACACGAAAGTAGGCTCAAAAAAATTGTGTTACCAGAAGTACCCTCCGCCACACACCGTAAGGTAGCTTGCGGAGTATGAACATAGACGTAGAATGAAAAGTTACCAAGTAAGTGTGCAGCTCAGTGAATTTATTTCCAATTAGAGTTCACAATCCGCCCTTGCCTTACGAAGACGCCGATGTGTTTCAAATGGGAAAGTTCTCTCGCAGGAATAATTAACGAGAAAAACTGGACTATCGCCAAGGAACGAGCTTACTTTTCTCGTGAGATGTTGGAGGCCTCCGTTCTCATTTCCCCCCGGCACTCGGCGACAGCTCCCCGACTCGGCGTCAACATTTGCATTCGGTAATGGAGAAGGGAGTGATTTCTTTCCTCGCAGCGCCCGGAGGCCCGTATCGATCGCCGAGAGTAAACAGCCCTTCAGTTTGCGTCGCCGAGAACTTCCTCGGCCAACGCGTGTCGCAGGCTCTGAATATCTGAGCCAGGATGCTTCGGTAAATGTTGACACGCACATGAGGCGCTCCTGCAGCGATACGACGACGTCGCTTTGCTCCCCTGTGAGGTTACATTACTATCGTGTTTTCCGTATTTTTAACGAAGACTGCAGTGTGTTAGGGAAAGGCATTTATGCTCGTTGCTGAGATGTTTGTTTTTACTGGGCTGCGCAGTCCTTAACGATAAGTGTACCTTATTGACTGTGAAGGGTTTTCCTTCTTCTTTTCGCACCACTTTGGGTGAGTATATACGAGTACATACTTTCAGAACCAGATCACAGTACTGAGGATTTTATTGCTAGTGTTCTCGGCATCAAACAGTGCCCTCAGCCGGTGATATGGTGCATAATAATACATTGGTATAACAGGAATACTTGCAGATGTTTCTGTTGGTGCCTAGGAACGGTGTATTGAACAGTATTACATCAGTATTTACATAATTTGCAGACTAAGCCATTAATGCTTATTTTCCCCTGAACGTCAGCCCAGGTGTTCAGTTGTAGACATGTGGATACAAAACGGGTCGTCTGTATTTACATACATAGTGTACTTAGTGGCGCAGCTAGGAACATGTAGAAAACATCAGATAATAAAGTTCGTGATACGTTTATGAGGGATTGTTAGACACAGAAAACAAATCAGCTCAATAATGTATGTGCCACATATAAGAATATCTCCATTTTATACCCCTTACGCCCTGTATACTTATATGCAGTGGAAGAGCAGCTAACTACAGGTTTGCACATTGCCTTCTATGACACGTACGAGCTCTTTCACAAGCGAAACGAGACAGACGATACAACTTTTGTTACCTAGCATCTCTGGATTACGCTTCCTTCCCTTTTCATTTCTCAATCAGTCGCGTTATTTTCTTTTACCCTACATGCTGAAATTGCGTCTTATTATGTTCCTTTTGCTTTACTACTTCCAAACTTCCTTTCACGTACATTGTTGCTAGCGCTCATAGTTTAAATCTAGTTCCACGTAATTTGTATTTATTTTGGTACTTTTCATGAACGAGTGTCAGGTGTGTTGATTTTTTAAGTATGTACTTCAATAATTCTAAATGTTATATTTTGTATTTGATGTAATGTATATCACGCCGTTTGTAATACATATCTAATGTAAAATGTGCCTGGTTTCTTGTAGAAGAGGGCTTGATGACCCTAATGTTACTACGTTAAGTTAATCGATAAATATATTCACTTACTGATGGTCTTCTTCAAAGAAGGAGCAATTTCAGTTGCCACACGCTAGTATTCGTTTCTTTACTTCCTTAAAACATTTTAATTGAGACTGTGCGTAGTTTACTTACTTTGTCTTTTGTAAGGGTGCAAGAAAATGTCTGCCACACTTACACTGCGTTAACGGATTTTCATGAGACGTATCGCCGTGTAAGAAAACAGCTCAAGCTCTAAAAGAATAGCGCTCTCAAACAACACACAAATAGTTTCATAGTGATATGGGGAGCCTCATTTCTTTTCCGTCATGTCTTCTAAAAATATTATTCTAACCGTTACCAATTTTCTTCTGGAGACCTTCATGTTCCCACTACGCATAGTTTTAATCAGCTCCTCCTCCTTTTCTCTTGCTGTCTACATGGCATATGAAAAATATGTCAGTATTCAAGGATAGGATTAGCCAGGTGAGAATAAGAAGAAATGTTGGTGTCGGTTAGTGGCTGACTTAAGACTTTTCCATACACAGAAGTGGCTGTCCACAATATTCAGAATTTTGTGACTCTTAGGAATGCTTGGCAACACCTAATAAAAAGTTTAAATGCCAGTTGGGAGTCCCCTCCCAAAAAACGCCAATGAACACTACTATCTTTCCTTCCCTATTTTAGGGAATTCGCCTTAGAAGAACAAAATTCCATAACAGTCGACTGTGGACTGTTAGTGATGAAAAATCCTGTATAATTTGAGAAACTGAGTGAACTGTACGCCTGGGCTTTAGTCAATGGCCTCTGGCGAAATGTACTACTGAAAACTGTTCTGGATTACTACACTCAACCGGCCGCTTTGGCTGAGCGCTGCTAGGCGCATCAGTCTGGAACCGCGTGACCGCTTCAGTCGCTAGTTCGAATCCTGCTTCAGGCATGGATGTGTGTGCTGTTCTTAGGTTAGTTAGGTTTAGGTAGTTCTTAAGTTCTCGGGGACTGATGTCCTCGGATGTTAAGTCCCATAGTGCTCAGAGCCGTTTGAACTACACCTCATCATCTTTTTCTGCAAACTACGTATTGTACATTTTGCATTTTGGCCCCTCTTCTGGGATCTTCTTCAGGAATCTTCAGGGGTTCACCGCTGGCCAAAACCTAAGCCAGGCATAGCCATATGGTGTAAATACAAGGAAATGGAAAAAAGCCTCTAGAATTTGAGAAAATGAATGGTAAGCACCTAGGCCACCTTGTTTAGGCTAGGGTCAAATGATTCTCTGAAAGTAAAATGTTTTGTTCAACCATACCGTGTTCCTCTTCAAACTTTTCTTTGTCCCGATCTTCAGATTTGTATAGGTGGCTGCGAACAGTGGAGACCTGAAGATTCCCAGTGAAGATCCCAGCAGAACGGTTTAAATGTCGAATACCGAAGACGAAGTCTGAAAAGGACCATGAATTGATCTAATAACGCAGAAGATTTTACCTTCAATGGAAAGGCCACGGGAGTTTGCAGACATAAGTAAATGCTTAGTGTTGTCGTGTCTTGCCCACCGAGTGCGTGTTCGTCACTCAGTGGAGCTTACGACACCACCAAGGTTAGGTGAACTGTGAACCGCCTCATTCAACGAGGCGACAGCAGCAGTATCTCTCCAATGAGGTTGCTATCTCCAATTCCTTCGCTATCCAGAGGGAGGTCTACTACAAAACCAGATAGACGGAGAGAGCGACACACACGAGGCTCTGGGCCAGTTGAGCGATTCCTGCTGCTTGGCGGCGGGGTTTACGCGCGGGTGGCGGCACCCGAGCTGCCGACTAATGGCCCCGCTTATGGCAGTTAATCACCTCCGGCGCAGCTTAACGGCTTCCCATTAGCGAAATACGAGCGTCGGAGGTCCTCGCCTGGGATCGCATAATTAACACCGCGCCGTAACCCCGGCCGCTAACGACCGAGTTCCGGCCGCCTGCATTCAGTGCCAGGTTAAAATTCTACGCAACTGCTGTCATTTCTGAGCCACGTTAAGCTATCGCGACACATAAATTAAACACCGGCTCACTCAGTCACGATAGACAAGAAGTACCTTATTTCTGATGTAAGAGCTGTTAGAGTGGAAAGTGCCCGCAACCTTGTTCGACAAGAGTCAGTTTTATCGGCTACGGTACTCCAGTAATGGAGGAGGACACAGTGTGCGTCGAGTCATATGATTATTGGGATAACGGCTTTCGACCTTTTTCTGCAGTTCATCTTAAGATCTAACATCTAATTACATCTTTCCCTGTAGACGAGCTTCTAATTGCAGTAATTATATGCTGCATTAGAGGATGACATGCCAGTTAATAAAGATATGAAGGGATCCAGAAAGTGCCTTTCTTCATCATAATTACAAGTGATCCCCATTCTCTGAAATATTATGTCGTCATTTAGTCGAGTAGTTCTCAAGTTATATAATGGAAATGAACACTTACTAGGATCACTGATCAGTGACTAAAGCACAGCCCAAAATTGAACCATTAATTTCGTGTCAACTGTGTGACATTTGCTTCAGTGCAGACGCTCGAATGTCGTCCGAATTCCTACGTGAATCAATCACTTGCATATAGGGTGTTAACGGAGTAGGAACGCTGCATCGCAGCGTGCGGTGAGTTGGAAATTTGGGTCAGTCGGGGACAGTGTCCGGATGACCGAAACGGTTACGGCAATTGCTCATGAGAAGCCGTAAAACCGGGTTCTAGTGCCGATCCGTCAAAAATTTTCAACTTTCGCCATTGCATTTCCACAATGACCTGTGCAGCTGCAAGTCACTGGTTCCCCACCCAAACTTTCTCTTTCCTTCCCAACCCTCTAGTCTATACACACTAATTTTTAGGTATTCGTTCGAATATAGATTCAGCCCCGTGGCCCAAGAAGGCTGTTGGCAACTGTCCACGCCTTGTGCGTCAGAGCTTGTACATTTGGAGAAGGATCGAAGAGCAATCTCAAGTGGTATTGTCGATGGAACTGTTCTGGTATTCACTTGAAGTTACTTTGGAATAGGAACAATTCTCCTCTAGAGGACGAGCCATGTACCTTGAGCACTTGCTGGTCTTGATCTGTACTGTGACTAAAGTCACCACGTTGTAGTCCTTTTCACGGTGGCAAAGTCGTTCATGAGCAACATCTAGCTGACGACGGCAAGTGAATTTGAAGCATGCAGATCCTTATCCAAATCCCGAGCTAATTTCAAATCTATATAGGTTTGCAGTCCTCCACTACAGGAGCCAATTTGAATAAAATCGCTATGTGTGTTAGGCCGCATAATTACAAAACACTGACACAACTAAACACGCAAAATTTCGAGCATCTTTGGATGTATGTCCACAGTCTGTGTATTTCACAAAACAAAACTTTGTCCATTATAGGTTATAAATTTATTTTTTATTTGCTGCGCTGTTGGCCAGTTTCGACTACTGCGTCATTATCAAACACCTATAAAATCATCCTAACATTGAAGTGTGGCGCATCATGTGAACTGACAGACTGATTTGCACGTCATATCTCAGGCAACATGGTGCTTAATATTACTGCTTATGTAAGTAATTTACGGTATCTTATACCGGAATTACAATTTTGCCATTATTACGTTTTTAGGATCTTCTGGCTGTGTAACAAGTTAAGCATTGATATGCTTTTTTGTAGGAGGTTAATAATGACTCCTTAGCCAAAACTGGCCTGTAGCATAACAAATGAAAGATAAATTTACAGGCTACAACAGACATCGTTGTCTTCTATGAGATCATTTTTGCAGGATTCTTCTTCAGGGTGCCTAACTCCCTGAGGAAACCCACTCCAAAGTCGTACGGGACGTCTGTGAGTTAGCGTTTCATGATAGGCTGCTTAACACACAAAATTACTTTACTGAAGTAAATTGAAAGCTCTTCGCACTGTATTGTGGAAAGAGTGCTAGCGGTTGCAATTTGTCAGCGAAAGAGGACGTTCAGCCCGGCAACCACCTTTGCGCTATTCCAGAAACGTGCTCTCAGCGTCGCAATTCGTGGAATATTTTTGTTGGCTTTACCACCAGATCTTAAAATCAATTTGACAAAACATCTCACAGGACCAGTTGGCCCAATGGCCGCTATAAATCGGAAAACAAAAGCCAATTGAGCCACTGAAATGTTACGTGAGTTTGATATTAAAATCTGGTGGCAAATCGGTCAAAAATACCACACGTGGGTCCGTGATTACAGTTTCACCAGTCATGCAAATCAACTCAGACATGTGGCTACACTTCGTGAAGGAGCATCACAGTCGTTCCCACCAAACAGAAACACTCTTGTCACAAAAAAGGAAGGGGTTATGCATTTCATCATCTCCGAAGCAATACTTAAGAAAATCAGTAACGTACATCGTGTGTGAATCATTGCTTAGCCAAGGTATCAGATAAGCATATGAGGGCTCCATTGAGCTTCTTTTGAGCAACAGGCTAGGTTCTGGCACTGAGTTGTACTTTCAATTTTCGTTTGGCATAAAAACGGAAATACAGCAGCACTTTACAGAGACACCAATTCAAGCTACAGTAACGTAACCGACCCAGACCTGACACACAGCGCTCGCAAAATATAACGGAACCCTCATCATTGTGTGCTATGTACACCTTTTAAAATAAGCCAAATTGTAGATGATACTACCAGAATGACACCACTGCGCAAGATGTTCCGTCTATGTATTTTAGAAACACTGGGAGACAGGCTACGATTATCGTGAAAAAGATTATAATATATTTCAGGGCCAATATAGATGTTTGCTTATTGTTCATCCGTATGGAATTCTTACCAGGTAGGAATTATGGAAGAGATAGAAAAGATCCATCTAAGAGCGGCAAATTTTGTCACGGGATCGTTTAGTTCGCGAGAAACTGTTACAGAGATGAAACTTTCTAGCAGATTAAAATTGTGTGCCATACCGAGACTCGAACTCGGGGACATTTGCTCTACCATCTGAGCTACCCAAGCACGACGACCCGTCCTCACAGCTTCAATTCTACCAGTTCCTCGTCCCCTACCTTCCAAAAATCTGCCAGGAAGTTTCATAGCAGCTCACACTCCTCTGCAGAGTGAAAAAACTCATTCTGGAAACATCCCCCAGGCTGTGGCTAAGCCATGTCTCCGCAATATCCTTTCTTCTAGGAGTGCTAGTTCTGCAAGGTTTGCAGAAGACCTTCTCTGAAGTTCGGAAGGTAGGAGTCACGGTACTGGTAGAATTGAAGCTGTGAGGACGGGTCGTGAGTCGTGCTTGGGTAGCTCAGATGGTAGACCACTTCCCCGCGAAAGTTAAGGGTTCCGAGTTCGAGTCTCGGTCCGGCACACAGTTTTAATCTGCCAGGAAGTTTCATTTCAGCGCATGCTCCGCTGCAGAGTGAAAAAGTCATTTTCGTTACAGAGATGTTAACATACTCCATTGACAAACTTTGTAAGACAGGTGCTGTGCATTAGGGAGAGGTTTAATATTGAAATTTCGGGAGAGCACTTCTCTGGAAAAGTCGAGAAACATTAACTTCCTCGCACATGCATCACTCTTAAAGACCAGACGAGAAAAGCCGAGGAATAAGAACTAATACAGATGCTGAGCTACAACCATTCTTTTCACGTACCATTCGCGGTTGGAATTGAGTAGCGGGGATCAGTTAGTGGTACCCGAAGTAACATCCGCCACTTACCATTAAGTTTCTTTCGGAATATGATGTAGATATAGATCTCTCTTCCTGCATATTATGGCATTTTCAGTTGGCACTACGCCCACATATCAACGTTACAGCGATTATACAGTAATTTCCCCTCTGTTGGGATACACGCTGAAGAGTCAGATCCCATCTTCCGTTAACTACAACCCTTCTTGTCTGCATTCCCAGTTTAGTCTGAACTGAGCAAAGAAATTCGAACTACGTGGAAACATAGGAGCTGTGAACACGTCTAGACTGTGGGGCAAGGCAGTATTTTGGAGCCGACATAAAAACAAACTGCTATGGCTGTCGCCTTCTCCGGCAACTATTCAGCGACGAGAGAAGGGAAGCTGCACCAAGTTTTGTTGCGCTTTCCCGGGGAAAGGCTTCTATAGCATAGCTGACACAGATCCTTGGCAGCGAGCCGGTTGCTTAACTTGTCACAGCTCCAAGACTTCCTGCTTATCGTTTACGGCCCATTGTAGCAACGACCCTATTTATTTCACAACAGCCATTCTACAGTCCCGGGGGCACGGTAATATTTGCGTATGGCACTCCGAAATGTATTTCCACACAATTTGCTACAACGACAGTTGAGGCTGAAGAGAGCTGCTTGGAGAATGGACTAAAGTTGCTTGGTGATTACTTTTACCGATCGATTCCAGAAAATAACCCGGCATTAGTTGCATAACTTCTACGGCTCACTTGCACCTTAAGTTACAGACCAGTACCTTTTGCAATATATAGCACGAAAATTGGTATGGAAGACTAACTCGTTCAGAAGTGAAACATTAAGTCTATTCAGTCCATAGTTAATTGCACAATTTTATTGGAATTTTGGAAACGAGCCAGCTAACAGGCTACGCATACATGATTTGATTGTATGTATAGTTTTATGGTCGACACTTACAGATTTATAAATAGCACAGTGGCTTAAATTTAATTAAAATGAAGTTAGTTACTCTTTGACAAGTGCAGCTTAAAAAATTCAAGAATAAAAGCTAAAGACGAATCTGACGCATCTCTTCATGCAAGTCTATCCTAAGCACCCTCTCCATTTCTGTATACTTAGTTAGTTAGTTAGTTACATGGTCCATACATCGTTTGAGCGACTTTTTTTATCAAAATTGCGTGGAACGAGTCACTTTACACGTGTGTGAATAGTAACTTTCAATGGATGACTCAATGCCGGGCATTTTCTTGTTCTTAAATAGCACACTGGTATAAGTTTAACTTCAATGAACAAATTATTTTCTAGTGATGCTCATGCAACTACAGACGTACTCATGCAAATACAGTGTTACAATTACAGTGCTCTGCAAAACTTCACGACGAGATAGATAAAGTAACATAACATATGAACTGCTCGGTGGATGTTAATGAAAGTAGAAGTAGTATGACAGATAAAACGCAAGTTTTAAAAATAATTCAGAATCACTTCCTCTGTACAACTCCTTCCCCATTGTCGAATTTTCATTTAAGAACATAAAAAACTACTCTGTAGAGTAAAAAAACTACTCTGTAGAGTAAAACATACAGGTGAGAGGACCTATCGCATGATGTGACACTGTCAAGTATCATAGGTGGATCAAACTTGGACTATACGCAGAAAGATTTGCACAATAAAGTAAGGGAACTGATAGAAATACCCAACGAGACGAACAAAAATGACACTTTTATTCAGAGACAATAATCACACCGAAGTCACCGAGACAGTTTATGCTCTCCTGGACATTATAAGATGTGGCACATGGCTGTGTTATCACCAAGGACAGCAGATGATGCTCCGATGCTGGCTAAAGGGTTGGTACGAAATTCTGGTGGTAGGATGTTTCACTCTTCCACCAGCGCGGTCGAGTACCGCTGCGTGGTCTTTGGTGTATGTGGACGTTCTGCAACCTCTCCCCACCCCTTCTCGCAGTTGCTCTATAGAATTTTCTGGTAAGCCTCCGTGTGAACTCGTATCTCTCTAATTCTATTTTCATGGTCGTTTGCCGAGATACACGTACGAGGAAGCAATATATTGGTCGACACTTCTGGGGACGTACGCTCTCGGAACTTTGATAGTAATTCGCGCCGTGATGCAGAACTCCTCTCCTGCATCGTATGCCACCAGAACTGGCGTAGCTTCACCGTGGCGCGGCTCTTCTTTGGATCTTCGCCATTTCCTCTATTAATCCTATCTGGTACGGGTCCCAGACTGACGACAGAACTAGGGTTTCGTAAGGTGCCGTCTTTATGGATGGATTAGTTTTAGGTGGTCGTTCTACTTTTAATGACTCCGTACACATACGCCGATGTGGTTGCATCCAGTGATTGTTCTGAAATCGTGTTATCAAACAATAATCGATCTTCCTGCTTGTGTATGCTCAATACGTTAAGTTTGTTTACAATGACGGCCAGTTGGCAATTCCTGCACCAAGCATCGAGCATCTGGAGCTATTCCTTCAATTGAGTACAATTTTCTAGCGTTATGAGTGTTCCGTATTTTTTAAATGTATTCGCAGTCGCGTATTCGGCGACCATCAGCTGTATAATGGAATGACGACAGTGAAAATTTGTGCCGGACCCAGATTTCCCGCTTATTGGGAGCAATCTCACTATCGTTAGGGTATCCGAGCAAGTCTCATGGTCAGGCTCAAGCTGCCTAATGGTCAGGCGACCGCTAGTGATAAGCGTGAAATCCGGGTTCGGCTCCCAGTCCAGATCAGATTTTCATTGCCTTCATTCAGTTATACAGTTGATGGATGGTTGTTTATATACGCTACTGCGATTACTTTTACTGTATTTCATAACGGCTGTAGTCGCCCCGCAGTGCCTGTTCATTTGCATATCGTGCATGTCCGAAGGAACAATTGCATTGTAATTCGGAGCAACACAGATTATAAAAAAGTATTCTCTGTATGCAACAGCATCATCTACGGAAAGCCTCATGGAACATTCGACGTTATCCGGTAAGTCATAGATATACATCGCTGAAAGTAATTATCCTTTAGCAATCACTTTCGTTACGCCGAAAGTCAATTTTACGGCTGGAGATTTATGACCATGAAAGTAGCATGATGTGTACTGTTTGCTAGAAACTCTTCAGTCCAATGAGACAGCTAGTCTGGAATTCGGTGCGCTCGTATTTGTAGACTACTGGCAATTAAAATTGCTACACCAAGAAGAAATACGGATGATAAACGGGTATTCATTGGACAAATATATTATACTAGAACTGACATGTGGTTACAGTTTCACGCAATTTGGGTGCATAGATCCTGAGAAATCAGTCGCCAGAACAACCACCTCTGGCCGTAATAATGGTCTTGATACGCCTGGGCATTGAGTCCAACAGAGCTTGGATGGCGTGCACAGGTACAGCTGCCCATGCAGCTTCAACACGATACTACAGTTCATCAAGAGTAGTGACTGGCGTATTGTGACCAGCCAGTTGCTCGGCCACCATTGACCAGACGTCTTAAATTGCTGAGAGAACAGGAGAATGTGCTGGCCAGGGCATCAGTCGAACATTTTCTGTATCCAGAAAGGCCCGTACAGGACCTGCAACATGCGGTCGTGCATTATCCTCCTGAAATGTAGGGCTTCGCAGGGATCGAATGAAGCGTACAGCCACGGGTCGTAACACATCTGAAATGTAACGTCCTCTGTTCAAAGTACCGTCAATGCGAACAAGAGGTGACCCAGACGTCTAACCAGTGGCACCCCCTACCATCACGCCGGATGATAACCAGTATGACGATAACGAATACACGTTTCCAATGAGCGTTCACCGCGATGTCACTAAACACAGATACGACCATCATGATGCTGTGAACAGAACCTGGATTCATCCGAAAAATTATACTTTTCCATACGCGCACCCATGTTCGTCGTTGAGTACACCATCGCAGGCGCTCCTGTCTGTGATGCAACGTCAAGGGTAACCGGAGCCATGGTCTCCGAGGTGATAATTCATGCTGCTGCAAATGTCGTCGAACTGTTCTTGCAGATGGTTGTTGTCATGCAAACGGCCTCATCTGTTGACTCGGGAATCGAGACGTGGCTGCACGATCCGTTACAGCCATGCGGATAAGTTGCCTGTCATCTCGACTGCTAGTGATACGAGGCCGTTGGGACCAAGCACGGCTTTCCGTATTACCCTCTTGAAGCCACCGATTCCATATACTGCTAACAGTCATTGGATCTTGACCAACTCTAGCAGCAATGTCGCGATACGATAAACCGCAATCGCGATGGGCTACAATCCGACCTTTATCAAAGTCGGAAACGTGATGGTACGCATTTCTCCTCCTTACACGAGGCATCACAGCAAAGTTTCACCAGGCAACGCCAGTCAACTGCTGTTTGTGTATGAGAAATCGGTTGGAAACTATCGTCATGTCAGCACGTTGTAGGAGCCAACCTTGTGTGAATGCTCTAAGAAACTAATCATTTGCATATCACAGCATCTTCTTCCTGTCGGTTAAATTTCGCGTCTTTGGCACGTCATCTTCGTGGTGTAGCAATTTCAATGGCCTATTAAAATGTTGTCTGGTTACGTCCGTTGTTAATTAGCTTACAAATTTTTCTAATCATGTCGAATGAAAAGCAGTAAAGCACAAAGTACATAAGATCTGTTTTACATACGTTTAGAGTTTACAAATGAAATGATCGATACCCACCGGTATCCAAAGGTTCATAATGTGCATTTGGCTTGATGGCATCACTGTGTGTGTGTGTGTGTGTGTGTGTGTGTGTGTGTGTGTGTGTGTGTTTCTGGAATATAAATCGTCTGGTGCCTGGCAGTCATGAGGAAATGGTAGGGGCGTGTTGGAGGAGGCAGGGCGCTGACCGCAGGGGCGCATGCGGGCACAAGGGCGGCCTGTGCTGCACGCATTCCGCCACCGGCACCGCCTGCGCCCGACGCGTCCGGCCAGCCAACCGCAGCCCTTAACGAGGGGCGCCGCGTGGCGCCTGAAATACGAGCTCTGCTGGCAGCGGCGCGCCGTTAATATAAAGCAACCCTCTCCCCAGTGAAGGGGTTCGGCTGCGACAGGCGGCGGGTGGGCGCGGCTGACTAACTGCTGATGGGCCGCCATTGGGCGCAGCTGCGCGCTCATCTACATGCCATTAGAATGCATTAGCTGCAGTCCGCGCGGCCGCGCTCCTATGGCACCTACCCCGCCACTCCCCTGACTGATGGGCTCCCATCGTGTTCGGCCTTTGGAATTTGCTGCGACGGAAAATATTTCTCAACGGCTTTTGGAGAGATCTTCGAAAAACCCTCCAATTTGTAGACCTCCCTCTGACGGATTTCCCAAAGCCTTTTCGGGTCTTCGAGGGAATTCGGAAGTCCGAACTGTTCTAAAATGAAAATCAGAAATGTTTTATTTTAAACTGGTTGACACACCTTTCGGCTCTTTCCCTACACAGTCACCCCTCCGATGTAGACATTTGTTGTGGCTTTCCAATTCCCTCTCCGTAGAAGTCAGCCGCTTGTGCTTTTCGCCACTTCTCTACACTAGTGTGCAATTTGTCGTCCGTGCCATAATGCTTTCTCCGTAACTAGTAGCTCATCCGAGCAGAGATGAACTTTAGACGGAAGCAATTCCGGGCTGTATGATCGGTGATCAAACACTTCGCATCGAAAACGCTCTAGGGACGTCCTCAGCGTGCGGACATGCATGACAGATACGTTGTGCGGGGTTGCATGAAATCAGGCGCAACCTCACAGCCAGCGCACATACTTCGCGGGAGTCACTATCATGTTAGGTGTATTTACGTGCTTACCGTACTCTCAGAACTGAAAACACCGACGTGACGCGATCGACGGGCATACTAGAGACACTGCTGAACGCAGTTGTGCTGTGGTTTATCAGATTTCCATTGTCGTTTCCATTTCATGGCATATCGCACCTTCCTTTCCGTATAGCTTTTGTATCTTTCTTTTTCTCCCTCAGTCGTCTGATGGTTTGATGCCGCCCATCAGACTTCCTAACCTGTTGCAAATTCTTCATTGTAGAATAGCACTTAAACCAACGTCATCAGTAATATTTGGATTTCAGCCATTTCAAATGGTTGATGGAAGTCTGCGACTGTAGAAAATGGGTTTGATTATAAAATAACTTAAACGAGCCACGAGTTTCTTTTCACAGTACTTAAACTTTGCATAACAAGTTTCGAGAAATGATTTACATTTTCAAGTGCGTTTTTCGTGTGCTATGTCACATACTCGAGGCACCTTCGACGGGTGAGGTGCTGCGTTGTTAGACTGTCTTCACTGCAATATGTCAAAAAACGAACATTTTAACTAGTGATCGGTTTGTTTATTTAACTAAACGTGAATTAAGAAACAAACTTTATTTATGATTGTCTTGTCATCCACGAGTGGAGAAACTCAGTTATGTCAAATATCATATAGAATTATCTGTGCAGAGTATGGAAAACAGCAGATGTATGAAAAAAAATTTACATGTGGTGAGCGGTCGTAGTACTAAACATCTCCCACAGAGAAGAATACTATTTTTGTGCTTTGGCAATATATGTTTTAAAAAATACGTCATTAGTCGTCTGACTGGTTTGCTGCAGCCCGCTACGAATTCCTTTCCTCTGTCAACCTCTTCACCTCAGAGAAGCTCTTGTACAATTACTTATTGGATGTTTTTCGGTCCCTGTCTTCCCCTACAGTTTTCGCCCTCTGCAGCTTCCTCTAGTTCCATGTTAGTTAGTCCATGTTCGGTTAACACAAGTCCTACCGTCCTCTCTCTTCTTCTTGTCAGTGTTTTCCTTATGTTTCTCACTTCGCCGATTCTGCAGATAATCTCCTCATTCTCTTTCTTATCAGTCCACCTAATTTCCAACGTTTTTCTAGAGCACCATATCGCAAACGCTTCGATTGCGTTATATTCCGGTCCATGATTCACCAACATACAACGTTGTGCTCCAAACATACGTACTTAGCAGTTTCATCCTCAAATTATGTCCTGTGTCTGATACTAGAAGATTCTCTTGGCCTATTTTTCATGTCCTCCTTACTGTAAATTATTTTTCTTGGAATGTAGCAGAATTCCTTAACTTCGTCTACTACTTAATCACTGCTTTTGATTTTAAGTTCCTCGCTATTCTCACTTCTGTTTCTTGCTATTACATTCGTTTTTCTTCGGTGCGCTCTCAAACCACTTTCTGTACTCACTAGACTATTTATTCCACGCAACGTGTACTGTAATTCTTGTCCAGATTCACTAAGAATACCAACCTCCCAGCGAATCTTTCTCAATGAGATCCTTTCACAGCGAAATTTTATCCCACTCTTGATCCTTGCTTCTGTTTCCGCCATTGCGTCTTCGTTGCATAGACTGAACAGTAGGGGTGAAAGAATGCATCCCTACCTAACACCCTTTTTAATTCGGGCACTTAGTTCTTGGTCTGCCTCTGGTTTAATGTTAATATTATATGTTACCCATATTGCCCTGTACATTACTCCTATTTTTCTCCCAGTCTCGAACATCTTCCGCCAATTTACACTGTCGAGCTCTTGTTCCATCTCGACAAATTTTACGATGTGTTGTTTTTACATCAGTCGTACTTCCATTAGCAAGCGCAACACCATGACTGTGTCTCCGGTGCCACTGCCTTTCCTAGGGCGAATACCCTCTGTTCTTTCGTACAGAAGGTATTTATAATAACAGTCTAGAAAATTAATTTCCTTACTTGTATTTACGAAGGTCCTTATGTATGTACATCGGATTTTATACACTGAAACGGCAAAAAAAATCATATAGGCATGCGTATTCAAATACTGAGATATGTAAACAGGTAAAATACGGCGCTGCGGTGGGCAAAGCCTATATAAGACAACGAGTGTCTGGCGCAGTTGTTAGATCGGTTACTGCTGCTTCAATAGCAGGTTATGAAGACTTGAGTGAGTTCGAACGTGGTGTTATTGTCGGCGCGTTAGCGATGAGACACAGCATCTCCGAAGCAGCAACGTTGTGGAGAACTTCCCGTACGACCATATCACAAGTGTACCGTGAATATCAGGAATCTGGTAAAACAACAAATCTCTGACATCGCTGCGACCGGCAAAAGATCGTGCTGGAACGGGACCAAAGGTGACTGAAGAGAATTGTTCAGCGTGACAAAAGCGCAACCCTTCCTCAGACTACTGCAGACTTCAGTGCTGGGCCATCAAAAAGTATCAACGTGCGAACGGTTCAGTGAAACATCGCCGATATGGTCTTTCGGAGCCGAAGGCCCGCTTGTGTACCCTTGATGATAGCACGACATAAAGCTTTACACCTCGCCGGGGCCGTCAACTTCGACATTGAACTGTTGATGTCTGGTCGGACGAGTCTCGTTACAAAATATATCGAGTGGATGGACGTGTACGGGTACGGAGACAACCTCATGAATCAACTGACCCTGCATGTCAGCAGGGGAATATTCAAGCTGATGGATACTCTGTAATGGTTTGCGGCGTGCGCAGTTGGAGTCATATGGGACCCCGGATACATCTACATACGACTCTGATAGGTGACACGTACGTAACCATTCTGTCTGATCACCTGCATTCTGCGGTCCTACGTACTTGAGTAATTCCAGCAGGGCGATACGACACCCCACAACTCCAGAATTGCTAGAGTGGTTCCAAGAACACTCTGCCGACATGAACATTATTGAGTATATCTGGGTACTCTAACGGATTTATGGACAGCCCTGCAAAATTCGCTACTTTATACATTAGTCGAATCCATGCCACGTCGTATTGCAGCACTTCTGCGTGCTCGCGAGGCCCCTCCACAATATTAGGCAGGTGTGCTAGTTTCTTTGGCTCTTCAGTGTAAAATGATGGTTGTGAGCCTCAGAGGTGGTAGCTTGGCGGAAGGGAGGGAATTATTAGGGTGGATAGCGTTATCAGTGGGACGAAGGGTACAATCAGTTCTGGTTTTGTGGCTGTGTACATAGTCTTACGCTTGGCGAAACAGGCAGGACTTGGAACATCCAAGGCCATATGAGCGTGAACTCAGACTTCAATTATATTGACGTCGACGAGCTTTTAGCTTGCCTCCTTCCCTCCTACTAACGTTCGCCGACGAGTATTATTGCAGCAAGAACCGATCAGGAGCATTGAACCGTCACCGGTCTCGGGATGCAGCCGTCACCTCACCTCATCCTTCCACATCGCTCTGTGTAAGTGCCCGCAGCGAGCGTGACGTCACGCGGTCTCTACAGTGAGGCAGGCCGCTCTGACGCCGTTACTGCTGCCCGGCCAGCGATTTACGGCGTCTATAAAACTCCCCTCCGAGTACACCTCGCGAGCATAAGCAGTCTCGGTTACTGCTGTAGCTCAACACTTTACAGCTTTCAGAAAAGTGCGTTTAAATTACTCCTTCTGTGTGCACTCACTGCGCCATTGCTTCGCACTTAAAAGGAGGCCATCAGTGCCATCGTACTAATGAATTTCCGTCTATGTATGACGTCCCCTAGTTAACCATTACTATATCGCTCCTGTTTTAAATGCGACACAGGTGAGATGAACTGATGTATAATGGCGATTCCTCATAAGTTCGCCATTAAAGAATTGAGTTAAAGTCTACTGGACAGAATTACCTCTGTTCTTCTTCTTCTTATTATTATTATTAAGAAGTACGATGTATGCATGTCTGAAGGATTCGCATTTATTTTCAATACCAAGTCGTGGACTCTTCTGGGCAGAATATACGCAACGTACGGGTGCAGATTGTGACACATAGAAGACGACATACGGAAGTTTGGCTGTGGCCTTGATTCGTGCACTGATAGCCGAAGCAATAAAGGCGACATCTCGCATAAATCTGGAAATCCCGGTCGTCATTTCAGTATAGAGCCAATGAAGGTTCGAATACGAAACTGCGACTACATTTCCTGAATTAGAGAGGCCTGAAGAGCAACATAGATCACAATATTTGTCCTTCATGAAACGAGCGAGGTGCCACAGGGTCTAGTACGAGACACCGGTTCAAACACCCGTCTGGCCATTTAGAAGTAGACCTTCCGGAATTTTCCAAACTCTCTTGAGTCAAATGCGACATTGCCTTAGAAGTACACAGTGAGTCAAGCAAACCTGTAATCATTCGTGGTGGTATCCTTAGCATATGTGCAGTAAATCCTGTTAGTCCCATTTTTGTACCTGTCCCACGCTCTTGGGAAACATGTTATGATGCGCCGTACGAGAGTTTTCTAGCACTTTTCCCTGCAGACTGAATGCATTTTACCGACGAACCCGATGTCTCACTCCGCTTCACCTGTGACTGGGCCAATTTGAGTGTTTCACTTCACATCCCTGCATATATCCAGGTATTCGTGTGACATGGCTGAATTAATAGGAAACAGCGGTTTTGCTTTCTGTAAAGTGCACAGTTCTACGTTTCTGAGCTTTTAAAACCATTTTCCAATCTTTGCACCTCTCTGAAATCTGCGTCAAGATCTGATTGGGTATTATGTAGCTTTTTTCCAGATGGCGCTCCACTATAGATAATTCCATCGCCCTCAAAAGCTTTGAGGTTGCTATCAATATCTGTCGACATAACGTCAAATTCTGATACTCAGTTCTTCCTGTCTTTGCCTCTCCGAATCTTATAACTCAGTCCTTCTGTTAATCCGTATCTATTATTTGCAAACCATCGTGTGTAAAATAAAAACTACTGTATTTCACTCATGCAGTTTCCCATGAAACTATGCTGCATCTTTTGAGATAAGTGTGCTGTAACGATGTAGGCTACAGTGATGGGTGTGAATACCAAATCTGATTAAAACCGGATATCTTTCAGAAATATCTAACGCTCCCTCTAAAATATCATAGGGATATGATGGCAATGAAAACTATGCATGCGTAACTATTCCTCTCTCTCAATTCAGAATGATCTCATCAAGCCTCTTTGTCACAGAGTATGCTCAGGTATTTGTTGGATATATTCTAATCTCTGTCTTGTCCAAGAGTTCTTATCGTATGCAGCTCTCTCTACCACCATGGAATCGGTATAGGATCCTTCCTTCGCTGATTCTGCGGAGACATTCTTCATTGCTTACTTTATTATTTTCAACACTCTTCTCTAGCACCACATCTCCAGTCCACAGTCCATGATTCGTTACCACACAATGCTGCGCTCCAAATGAACGTTCTCAGAAAAATTTTTTCTTAAATTATAACGAATATTTGACACTAGCGGACTACCTTAGCAAGGAACGGCCTGTTGCCAATGCTACTCTACTTCTTATGTCTTTCTTCGATCAATCCGTCACATGGTAATTTGCTTCCTAGTAGCAGTATCCAATGTTGGTGTTGATTTTCTTGTTAATTAGTCTTTTTCGTGCAGGTTCTCCTTCCCTGCACTCTCTAAGGCCATCTTCCCCTCCCCTCCTTCTGCGTATCTTCTCCTTCCCACAGTATCTGCCAATCTCCTCCTTCCCTCTATCTCACTCTGTCCTCCTCCTCCTACCTTCTCTCCATCTGTGTACCTCCTTACCTCCTCTCTCTCTCTCTCTCTCTCTCTCTCTCTCTCTCTCTCTCTCTCTCTCTCTCTCTCTCTCTCTCTCTCTCTCTCTCTCTCTCCCTCTCTCCCCCCCCCCCCTCCTCTTGCCTTCTCTCTATGTGTCCATTTCACCCTCCCCTTCTCACTGTCCATCTCCTGCTCTCCCTTTTCACATGAGTAGTCCCTCAACACATTACAGTACTACCTGCACAACACGCATGTTGTGCAGACAGCATAGATGTCAGGGGTTGATAAACAACCTAGATCTAACCTCCAGTTGAGGTGATTTCCAAACAGATACTAGTATGAAATTTTGTCAGTATCGATTCATTGGTTCAGGAAGATATGCTGGACACAAACACAAACCTATATCTACATATGCATCTACATGACTACTCTGCAATTCACATTTAAGTGCTTGGCAGAGGGTTCATCGAACCACAATCATACTATCTCTCTACTATTCCACTCCCGAACAGCGCGGGAAAAACGAACACCTGAACCTTTCTGTTCGAGCTCTGATTTCTCTTATTTTATTTTGATGATCATTCCTACCTACGTAGGTTGGGCTCAACAAAATATTTTCGCATTCGGAAGAGAAAGTTGGTGACTGAAATTTCGTAAAAAGGTCTCGCCGCGACGGAAAACGTCTTTGCTGTAATGACTTCCATCCCAACTCGTGTATCATATCTGCCACACTCTCTCCCCTATTACGTAATAATACAAAACGAGCTGCCCTTTTTTGCACCCTTTCGATGTCCTCCGTCAATCCCACCATGTAAGGATCCCACACCGCGCAGCAATATTCTAACAGAGGACGAACGAGTGTAGTGTAAGCTGTCTCTTTAGTGGACTTGTTGCATCTTCTAAGTGTCCTGCCAATGAAACGCAACCTTTGGCTCGCCTTCCCGACAATATTATCTATTTGGTCCTTCCAACTGAAGTTGTTCGTAATTTTAACACCAGGTACATAGGTGAATTGACAGCCTTGAGAATTGTACTATTTATCGAGTAATCGAATTCCAACGGATTTCTTTTGGAACTCATGTGGATCATCTCACACTTTTCGTTATTTAGCGTCAACTGCCACCTGACACACCATACAACAATCTTTTCTAAATCGCTTTGCAACTGATACTGGTCTTCGGATGACCTTACTAGACGGTAAATTACAGCATCATCTGCGAACAATCTAAGAGAACGGCTCAGATTGTCACCCAGGTCATTTATATAGATCAGGAACAGCAGAGGTCCCAGGACGCTTCCCTGGGGAACACCTGATATCACTCCAGTTGTACTCGATGATTTGCCGTCTATTACTACGAACTGCAATCTTCCTGACAGGAAATCACGAATCCAGTCGCACAACTGAGACGATACCCCATAGCTCCGAAGCTTGATTAGAACCCATACATATATTTCTTTCCTGCTTTTTTATTTAGTTTATTGACCGTTCGTATTCGGTGCTCCTTAGTTTGATCATTCCATTCAGCATGTCCTCACATACACTTAGAATTGAACAGAATCTTATCTTCGAAACAGTTTCACTCTGAATTTTAATTTCCCCTATGAACATTTCCTATATTTCATTAATTGCCTGTAGGGTACACGGCTTGATCATTATTTAGGTGATAGGCTTCCTGTTTGGAGAGTTCTGCAAGCAAAGGCCTACTTGAAGGTCGAAAGCAACATACACTCCGCCTCTGTCATCCTCAGAGCGTGCATTTTTCAAGGGGGGAGAAGTGAGGGAGGGTTTTGTTCGGGGTGGACGAGAGGAGGCCGGCGAACGCTGATGGCGCATGGGGGCGGCAGTTGGGCGCAGCTGCGCCTCTATCGCCATCGCCATGCAAATCTCTGCCACCCTCGCGTGACGTGTGGGGGCATTTCCAGCGAAGTGGCTGCCGTCCACCTGCCTACATTACCGTAAATCTCTGCCGCCTCCTCGAAGGCAGCTAGGCGGCGGGAAATGACGGAATGAATTATGCGGGAACAGGGTCTCGTTTTCTCTCAAAGGCTAACGCTCTTTCCACTTAACGTCATCTCGTTAGTCATCAGTACTACAACAAAAATGATGAACTTCAGGGTAACGTGTCATCGACAGCAAGGCGATAAGAGTCGAGAGAGCTACCCTGTGTCGAGACCGAAGCTGGTTCGTCAGTGAAGTACAAGAAGTATGACTGAAGGCGCGTGTATTACGTACAAACACAATAGAGCCCCCTCCTGGGTTAAGAACGCTGCTGTTTGTAAAAACATCTAACACTTCAGAATCTGCAAACAAGACAGTTTTTCACGCGTCTCAGTGCTTATGACGTCACATTTCCTGAAGTGTGTTTTGTACAATGATATAATTTTACAGGTACATGCAGAGCCATGTGTGGATACTGTCTGCAAAATATGTTGCCAATAGACTAAGTAGTAAAGAAGTAAAAAATTATGCCAGATGTTGAAGTTTTGTTCCTTGAGCAGCGATAATGTAGACATCTACGTCTACGTTCATATTCCGCTAGCACCGTAACGTGCGTGGTGGAGATTGTATTGTACCACTGTAGGCATTTCATTTTCTGTTCGAATCGCAAATAGAGCGAGGGGAAAAAGACAGTCTGTATGCCTCCGTACGATCCCTAATTTCTCGTGTGTACCTTTATGGGCCGTACGGAAGAAAATGTACGTTGGAGGCAGTAGGATCGTACTGCAGTCAGCTGCAAATGTCGTTTCTCTAAATTTTCTCAGTAGTGTTCCTCGTAAAGAATGACGGCTTCCCTCTAGGGATTCCAATTTGAGTTCCCGAAGCATGATGGTAACACTTGCGTGGTGTTGTTCGTACCTACCAGTAACATATCTAGAGCCGTCCGTGGTGGCCGAGCGTTTCTAGGCGCTACAGTCTGGAACCGCGCAGGTTAGAATCCTGCCTCGGGCATGGATGTGTATGATGTCCTTAGGTTAGTTAGGTTTAAGTAGTTCTACGTTCTAGGGGACTGATGACCTCAGAAGCGCCATAGTGCTCAGAGCCATTTGAACATATCTCTCAGCTGGCCCTTGACCTTCTTCGATGTCTTTCTGCTGATGCCAAATCTCGACCAGTTCTGAACAACTGGTCTCACTTGTGTCCTATGCGTGGTCTCCTTTACAGATGGAGCAGACTTTCCCAAAACTGTCTGAATAAACACAGGTAGACCATTCGCATTTCTTACCACAATCCTTACATGCTCGTTTCATTTCATATCTCTGTGCAACGTTATGGCCAGATTTTTAACCGAAGTGACTGCGGCAGCCATTGTACTACTAATACTGTAACCGAACATTACGAGTTTGTTTTTCCGACTCAAGTGGATTAACTTACATTTTTCCACATTTAGAGCTAACTGCTATTCATTATACGGTGTGAGTTTTTGGACCCGATGATGGCCTGATCCTAGGTCGGTATCGATCGTCTAAAATAAAATCCACTGTTACAGCTGTGTATTGCATAAGTCACTTCCTAACATTCGTTAAAGCTGTACAAAATCTCCATAAAAAGTCAGTTTGGCGCTAATTGTTGCGGCGGTGGTAGGGCGAAGCGTGCGGCCGCCTGCCATTGAGAGAGTCTGGAGCATGGATCCAGCTCAGCTGAGCCCGGGCAATAAAACGCGGTTTTACGCGCATTCCAGCCGGCCGGGGCAGACGGAAGGGAACCGGCGCTCGCGCCGGGTCGTTGATCCTGCCGCAGTCCCAGCGCTGTGGGCACCGTGGCGTCAAAGAGCGCCGTGGCGTGAAATGCACTGACACGATATGGCGACGCAGCGGCGCGGAGTCATACCACTGCAAAACCGTCTAGATATGTTGAGCCCGCAGAGTGACGAACATTTTGTGGAAAACGAAATTTTGCTCCAGACCTGGACTCGAACCCAGGAGCAGTCGCCTTAATCATTTTTTTTTTTTCAAAAATTGTTCAAATGGCTCTGAGCACTATGGGACTTAACATCTGTGGTCATCAGTCCTCTAGAACGTAGAACTACTTAAACCTAACTAACCTAAGGACATCACACAGATCCATGTCCGGGGCAGGATTCCAACCTGTGACCGTAGCGGTCACGCGGTTCCAGACTGTAGCGCCTACAGCCGCACGGCCACACCGGGCGGCAATCATTTTTTCTTTATTTTATTTTTATTTTCTTATTTAATTATCCCAGAAGATTATTTATTTTTATAACACCTTCTTCCAGTTTTTCAGCCCAGCCCTACGTGCACCTTAAAATTTTTAGAGCGAAATAAAATTTATTTTTGTGAGATTTTTTATTTGTTGACCTCAATGACATAAACAAACGTCATCCGCAGCCAACTAGTGCCGACGGGAGTTCTTGTTCGCATGGCTTGGAAGAAAGTTGAAACGAAAGCATACGTTAAACTGACACAAAGCAAAAACTCTACAGTTCAGCTAGATGAGTAAACCGTCCTTGATCGGGTTAGAATATGCGGCATGGGACAAGGCATGAGTACCATTCTAGGTATGAGACGCATATAGACGTACATTTCATTAAGGATATTACCAATGCAGTTATCCTGTTATTAAGGTGGCTTGGTCGGGGTGCGTGGCAGTGGGTGAGTGTAGTAGGCAAAACTCCACGCAATATGTTACAATACGTACTTTTAGATAAAGCTAAATGCTGTATGACTTACGAACTTCACCTTAGATATGTTAATCTTCTTATTATTTCATTCAAGATGCAATATAACGATGCTGAGAGTCGTCAGCGTGTTTCATCGAGGCCGGCCGGTGTGGCCGAGCGGCTCTAGACGCTTCAGTCTGGAACAGCGCGACCGCCACGGTCACAGGTTCGAATCCTGCCTCGGGCATAGATGTGTGTGATTTCCTTAGGTTAGTTAGGTTTAAGTAGTTCTACGTTCTAGGGGACTGATGACTTCAGATGTTAAGTCCCATAGTGCTCAGAGGCATTTGAACCCATTTTGTTTCATCGATGCTATGGTGGGTGACCATACTCACGAAGAAGAATGCAAAATAAGAATAAACGAAGGGCTCTTCGGAAACGCTCTTTGAATTATGCGTCCTCGGGAAGTCGGAACTGGAAGCTGGAGAGTTAGCATAAGAGTCTCTAACCGTTCTATTCACCAACCTGTCTTCTTCTAAAGTTGTGTTCCCAACGCAGAAGACAACTCGTGGGTTGTGGGATGTTCGATGGAGGCTGCTATGCTGTCATTTCGAACTTTTGATTGTGCTTTTTATGGGATGCCACTTGCCCAGGTTAGTCTCCGTATCTACAGAGGGCAAGATGTGTGGTTCTGACAGTAATGATGGGCGACACTTCTCATTAATGTATCGTGTTTGATACATTTTACACTGTCTTTTACAATACTAGACAAAGCTTTCTCAATTGTACGATATCTTTCCAGTCCAACTTCCGGTATAGAGTACGACATATCCGTCCCTTCAGAACGCCTGAAACAGAGTGACTAGCGCAGCCGAAGTATTTCGTCTTCCAGGCCCGTCAAAGCGACCCGAAGGTGTCCGAAACGCTGCGGTTGCAATATCGTTATTCTTATGTTTCTCAAAACTAGTGAAATATAAGAAACAACTGCGGTTGCAGTATCGTTATTCTTATGTTTCTCAAAACTAGTGAAATATAAGAAACAAAAACTATAAACTGCTAGGGTAACCATGAGAGATTGTCTTACTAAAAGATAGGTTGACTACAATGAAAAGTATATAAATTGTTGACAAGAGAAGTTCCGCGTTTCGGCGGCTAGCACTTGGATGGGCCGACGACCAATCTGAAGCAAGTTCAGTACAATTGCGGGCTCTGGTACATACTGACCTCACTCCACTTTTGTGCCATACGCTACTTCACGTGTATCAAGCTGCATCAAGGCGAGCCTCTAACAAGATAAAGGACTAGCAGCCAACTCTAGGAATACCACTGCGCTAAATTATGAAAACGGCTATACTCGCGAAATATTTATCGGGAATCCCTTTAGTCCACCGTTCAGTAATTCACTTGACAGCTAGGAGTATTTTTACCTTCGAGCCTGTCTGGATTCTTTTGCTTTGTGTCTGTGTTGATCGCCGGTAAAGAGTGATTCACGAAAACGACTCAGATATTCAAAACTGATCAGCTTGGTATATACGTCCGTATTAAAGTATGACCGGACAAGCATCGCATAAGTCTCTGTGTGTCCATCTTTTTAGAAATGGTTACTGGATTCGGCTGTTGGATACAGGATGGCAAATCAAACACCTTCCAGCCGTCTAGTTTCCAACCTTAGTGTATTTGGCAAGCAGTTTCAGCGTTTTACTAACCATCTTCAAGCCCCTGACCGACGTGTAGGCAGAGTCCACCTTGGTTGAGATCAAAACATGGTCCAGCAAAACTCCTACTGCTATAGCGATCACTTTTGCTCTTATCCGCCGACTCAGTCGTCAGATGAGAGGCGATTGATAGCGTGGACCGCTACGAGACGTGCAGAAAAGGAGTCAGTGAGGCTCGGGAAGGTACCGGCAGGTAGTGGAATCATTCCGATTCCAGTGCAGTGGCCAGCTGCACTAGGTTTCTCGGTTGAGAACCGAAGTGGTCCCACGCAAGCTTTAAATCCTGAGAGTCTTGTAGTGAGATGAGTAATGTTAGCTCATCCTGGTGCTCTTCACGTACATTGCGAGCTATGTGACACATTTATTGCATTGCATTGTCCTGCTGATAGATGCTTTCGTGGCGAGCAAAAACAAACTGCATATAAGGATGGACCCGGTCCCTAAGAATAAATGCTTAATTGTGTAGTTCCATTGCGCCTTTCAGAATGATGAGGTTACCCAGGTGGTACCACTAACACATTCTTCAGACCATAACGGTCCCTCTTACGGCTTGGATACCACCGACTATTGCAGGGTGCTTCACGAAATATCCCTCCGCGCATGCTGATGGCCTTCTCTATCGATGAAACGTGATTCACCTTGAAAGGCCACCTGTCATCACCCAGAGAACGATCAACAGCAGTACTGCTGTGCAAATTGCAGCCTTTGTGGCCGATAAACAGTAGTCGGCATGGATGCATGAACGAGGCGCCGGCTGCAGATATCATTCGCAGCAACGTTCGATGAACGGTCGCTAAGGAGACGCTGCTGGTAGACTCGTGTTCATCTGGGCGGTCAGTTACTCAAATGTTGCACGTGTATTCGCCTGTACACATCTCCACAACCGTCGTTCACCCCCTGTCATCTGTGCCCTCAGGTGCGCCGCAATTGCCCTCAGAGCTGGTTTTGGGTAGCTCCATTTTGTCGTGAACGGTATACTTCAAGCACGGCAGCTCGCGAACAGTTCACAAACATAGCCGTTCCGGAAAAGCTTACATCCTTGGGGCGCGGCGGAGTGGCTTCGCGGTTTGAGGCGCCATGTCACGGATTGCGCGGCTCCTGCCACCGGAGGTTCGAATCTTCCCTCGGCCATGGGTATATTTGTTGTTCATATCATAAGTTAGTTTAAGTAGTGTGTAAGTCTACGGACCGATGACCTCAGCAGTTCGGTCTCTTCGGAAATCACACACACACATTTGAACGTCCTTAGACCGTAAGTTAATGATTATGCCATGTTTTATATACCATCCATTGCTAGTGATACCACCTGCCGGCGTTGAGTGATTATTGCGAAGTGACGTCCCTATCAGGTGGGATTGAGGGAGGACATAGAAGTAATTCAGAGGCGGGCTGCTAGATTTGTTACTGGTAGGTTTGATCATCACGTGGAAATACTTCAGGAACTCGGGTGGGAGTCTCTAGAGGAAAGGAGGCGTTCTTTTCGTGAATCGCTGCTAAAGAAATTTAGAGAACCAGCATTTAAGGCTGACTGCAGTACAATATTACTGCCGCCAACTTACATTTCGCGGAAAGACCACAAAGATAAGATAAGAGAGATTAGGCCTCGTACAGAGGCATATAGGCTGTCATTTCTCCCTCGTTCTGTTTGGGAGTGGAACAGGGGGAGAAGATTCTAGTTGTGGTACGAAGTACCCTCCGCCACGCACCGTATGGTGGATTGCGGAGTATGTATGTAGATGTAGATGTAGAAGACAGGCGCCGGTCACGTTAATGTGACAGGACTGCGTAATAACACAAAACTGTTATAAGTCGTAGATTCTCTTCGATTCCTTGTGGAAGGGTATGGGTGGGATTCTCTTTTGCAGAAGGGGATGTAGATGCGAGGGATGTTTGGTTATGGGTTAAGGTGTCGATATGATAAAATTTGTGAAACTACGAAGAGTAGGTGTCTATTTTTTTCACTGGTGCTCCATTGGGTAGCAATAATTTTTTGCAACGTGAGCAGTGATAACTTTAAGGGCAAGGATATGTAGTGAGAAGGGCATAGCACCTAGCCAGCCACACGTACCTATAACGTTTGGCCGGCAGGAGGAATTCACAGTCCCGCTGCAAAAACTGTGATGCCTTGATTGCGTGAGGCGCCATTCCGGCGTTACTCGCATCCAGTCCCGAATTTTGGTTTGGTACTGATACGGGAATCGACGTCCGATGGTGTCGTGGCCTTGATAGCGGTAGCAGAGAAGGCTATTAGCAGCCAGATCATGCCTCCAGGAGGAGACATCAGCGGTAAAGGCAGATCTGAAGTCACATAGTCACATTATCTACTCTTCAGGTTAGATTAGATTAGATTAGTACTTGTTCCATAGATCATGAATACGATACTTCGTAATGATGTTGAACGTGCCAGGTTAATGAAAGGTGTCTTTACAAGATATTTCATTACACAAAATATGACACTTAATATTTTTTGTGGAGGTTGGGTAAATTAACCACTTACTATTTCCAAAAATTCATGTAATGAGTAGAAGGAGTTGCCATTAAGAAATTTTTTTTAATTTCCTTTTAAATGCTATATGGCTATCTGTCAGACTTTCGATACTGTTAGGTATGTGACGAAACACTTTTGTGACAGCGTAATTTACCTCCTCCTGAGCGACGTAGGATTTAACCTTGAGTAGTGAAGATCACTCTTTCTCCTAGTGTTGTAGCCATGTACACTGCTATTACTTTTGAATTGGTCCGAATTGGTAGTAATAAATTTCATAAGTGAATATATGTATTGTGAGACTACAGTGAAGACCTCTAGCTCTTTAAATAAGTCATGTCCATTATAATTATCCGGGCTGTTATGCCGTGGTCGGTTGATGAATTTTGTCTCAGTTCCCAACGTTTCAGTAGCGAGCCAGTGGGTGTGTTGGACCTTCCATCGACCCACGGACCCCCTTGAAGATGTCTCCCGCAGTCGGAGACGAAACGTTGGTAATTGAGACAAAATTCATCAACAGACCACGGCATAACAGGTCGGATAATTATAATGGACACGATATTTCCGGCCGTGAAAGTCTACATTTTAGTATCTTTAAATAAGGATGATCTTGGATGAGCTCCAGCAATTATTCTGATTACACGCTTTTGTGCAATGAATACTCTTTACTCAATGCTGGGTTACCCCAGAATATGGTGCCATACGAAAGCAGAGAATGAAAATAGGCGTGGTAAGCTAATTTACTCAGATGTATATCGCCAAAATTTGCAGTGACCCTAATAGCATAAGTAGCTGAATTCAAACGTTTCAGCAAATCCTCAGTGTGTTTTTTCCAGTTCAACCCCTCATCAGTGCGTAGACCTAGAAATTTTGAACATTCTACCTTCGCTGCCGATTTGTGATCGAACTCTATATTTATTAATGGTGTCATTCCATTTACTGTGTGGAGCTGTATATACTGTGTTTTGTCAAAGTTTAATGAGAGCCCATTTGCAGAGAACCACTTAATGATTTTCTGAAAAACATCGTTTACAATTTCACCAATTAATTCTTGTCTGTTGGGTGTGATAGCTATACTAGTATCATCGGCAAGCTAGCTGTAGCCAAAGCTTTGTGGACCTGCAATGACTTTGTAAAAGCAACAACAGGCTGACGGAGCGATAACGTAAGCGATGCGAGAGGTGGTACACGGATCGCCGCGCTCGTGCTGTGTGCCTCGGCGAGCAGCGGATGTGTGTTTCAGCTGCGTCGCCGTTGGCTCGATGCTTTACGAGCGCATTAACGAGCCCGGCGGCGCGATAACGGCCGCTGCTGGCTGCCCTGTTTGTCCAGCGACGGACGGCGCTCTGGGCCCGACCTGTCTGCGCCGAGGCGTCCCCTCCCAGCGGCCAGCCTCGTGCTGCATCAACGCAGCACCTCCGGCCTACCACGTAACAGATCGGACAGGTCTCCCAAAAGAACAGAGTGAGAAGGCGCAGTCGTTAGCACTCTGGACGACGGTTCAAACAGGTGTCCGGCCATCCTGATTTAGGATTTTCGTGATTTCCCTAAACAGCTCCAGGCAAATTCCTCGATGGTTCCTTTGAAAGGTCGCGGCTGACTTCCTATCCTTCCCTAATCTGATGAGACCGATGACCTCACTGTTTGGTCCCCCTTCCACAAATCAACCAACCTCTGCAGAGACCAGTACACGAAGCCTTCAGCGACTACCGTGGCAGAACGTCTTCAAACGATCTTTTAAAAGATCCGAAGAAATTTTGGTCCTACGTAAAGGCTGTTTGTGGCACCAAAACGCGGGATTAGCCGATCGGTCTAGGGCGCTGCAGTCATGGACTGTGCGGCTGGTCCCGGCGGAGGTTCTAGTCATCCCTCGGGCATGGGCATGAGTGTGTGTGTATTTGTGCTTAGGATATTTTAGGTTAAGTAGTGTGTAAGCGTAGGGACTGATGACCCTAGCAGTTAAGTCCCATAAAATTTCACACACATTTGAACATTTGTAGCACCAAAGTCAGCGATCACTCACTCGTAAACGAGACAGGAACATACATTGAGGGTAGCAATGCAAAAACAGAAATGCTTAACTCCATTTTGAAATTTTGCTTTACAAAGAAATACCCAAGAGAACTGCTCCAGTTTAATCCTAGTACCACTGAAAATGTGAGGGAAATACACTACTGTTCTAAAGTATTACATGTCCATATAAAATTTTGAGAATTTTGTTCAGAAATTCTTTACCAGTCATTCGTCTTTGAAATTTCAATTATTTACTGAAGAAGGATAGCCTACAAGTGAGAAGGAACATTATAATAAAGGCTATGATGGTTTGTAACATTTTACTTCAAGGAAATACTTCAACAGTACATACATATCTGTGCAATTATATGCCTCCTCACTGATGAAACCGAAGTTAAATATTAAATATTTTGATGAAATTTCCATTTACTTTCGTCATAGTAAAAAATTCTGTGTATCAAAAGTGCATTATTCAGTAGTCATACTTTAAAAGATCTTGGAATATGGTTGAACCCTCCTTGGTTCCTACAACAGCCTTCACTCTGTAAGGCGTGGAGACCATCAATTTTCTGATGGTACTAACGTCAATTTCATCGTGCCATACTTTCACACACACCACCGAGAGCTCCCGCTTTGTTGCAGGCTGCTTGGGTTGGCTTGTTAGGGGGAGGAGACCAGACAGCGAGGTCATCGGTCTCATCAGATTAGGGAAGGATGGGGAAGGATGTCGGCCGTGCCCTTTCAAAGGAACCATCCCAGCATTTGCCTGGAGCGATTTAGGGAAATCACTGAAAACCTAAATCAGGATGGACGGACGCGGTATTGAACCGTCGTCCTCCCGAAACCGAGTCCAGTGTGCTACCACTGCGCCACCTCGCTCGGTGCATGCTGCTTGTCCTGAACCTCTTTCCAAAGCTGTCGGCACAAATTTCCAAGTGGATTAAGGCGTGACAAATTTTCCGGCCGTGAAAGTTCTTTGATACCTAATTGAGTCATTACAAAACGAATCTTAAATGAGAGACTTGGGCGGTATGGAAACTCACCTTTTTTATGTGTGGCATGGAGCCAGATCCTATTGGAAAACCCACTGAGCATTTGGGGAACACATCACGTGCAGGAAAGGTCACAGGGCGCCGAATCACAACTTCTCATTGATCACTGTTCGTTGCTCCCTGAACAAAGTACAACCTTCCAACAGCGTGGTATGTCATTGCTCTCAAAGTCTGAAACGTGATGGTACGAATTTCTCCTCCTTACACGAGCCATCACAACAACGTTTCACCAGGAAACGCCGGTCAACTGCTGTTTGAGTATGAGAAATCGGTTGGAAACCCTCCTTATGTCAGCACGTTGTAGGTGTCACCACAGGCGCCAACCTTGTGTGAATGGTCTGAAAAGCTGATCATTTGCGTATCACAGCAGCTTCTTCCTGTCAGTTAAATTTCTCGTCTGTAGCACGTCATCTTCGTGGTGTATCAGTTTTGATGCCAGTAGTGTACATTCAGAGTCGCTTGTCTCTTAGTACTGACAACTCTACGCAAAGACCGCTGTTCTCGGTCCATAAGTGAAGGCCGTTGCGTGCGGTGTCTGTTGTGAGAGTTAATGCCACTGGATCTCGACCAACGCGAGCAGCAATGTCGCGATACGATAAACCGCCATTCTCGGCACCCTCTTGAGACTGTGGATCTCGGAATGTTGAATGACGAAATGGAATATCCCGTGCGTCTAGCTGCAACTACCATTCCGAGTTCAGAGTCTTCTAATTCCCGTCCTGCGATCGTAATCACGTTGGAAACCCGTTCGCATGAATCGCAAATAACAGCTCCGCCAATTCACTGCCCTTTTATACCTTGTGTTCGCGATATTACCTCCGTCTGCACATGCGCATTTCGGCATCGTGTGGCTTTTGTCACTTCCGTGTACATAAAAACTGTCAGAATGAAACACAAGTGTACAGGGCAGCAAAATCTCTCTGCCACAAATCTCCGCAGGACGGACTGAAACCAATCGCGGGCACGGTCCAGCCCTCGGGCTGCCGGCTGGCTACAGATTAGTTGGCTGACAGTGAAAGACAGTTCCGAGCTCTATTTCAAAATGTCGCCAGTCTCCACAGAAGTTGCACAGAAATTCTTGGCGTGCAAGCGTTCAGTTACGTATACATAACGGCGGCCTCGGAGACACCTGTCGCGACCTCCAAGTCCGGTGCTGTCTTCCTCGACCGCGGACGGACCGCCGCCAGCATGTGTCGCTGCGCGCCGTACGAACGACAAGTTACGGCCCCTCTCCCTCGCTGAACGCACGTGCACCGTATCCCAGCTTCGCACCACAGCCTCGGTTTGCACAATCAGCCGTGTTCGGTTCGCGAAGACCTTTAATTTCTCCTACATTGTCGCTAATGGCATTCGCCGATGCGACTGGTACAAAGTGACGCGCATCTGTTCGACCTCCACGAGTTCCCCCGTGCTTCGCGAAGCAGTAATAAATGACGACGGCTGACCGGTTATCGAGGGAAAATACACCGCAGTGCTGTCTTTATAAATAGGAATGTCGCATCAATTCTGCTGAACATACACAGTGGCAACATAACAGTTTTCTGTCCTGTACATCCCAGCAAATAACGGCCGGTATTGAATTTCTGTGATCACAGATGACCAGTCCTTACAGACTATCAGTGTCTGACTGTGATGATCCAAAGAGGCATCGTCATCTGCGAAGTTAGCTAGGTATCGTCGAATAAGTATAATAATAGAAAGCAGGCAACTTCGAGAATACCAAGCTAATTTTGTTTATCTTTCACGACGCTGGCACTGTAGTTTAAACATATTAGGATAATACAGTATAAGAGTTCTTCTTTCTCATTCGGATGTCTTTCATCACATGTTTAATTTCGTGTTTTATGCCGCATATCAAATAGCGATGTAAATTTACATTATTGTATAATTTTCTGTCCGAAAGATGTATACTTCCCGACAGATCTCACATTGAAACTTGTGTGCCGGACCGTGACACGAACTCGGGACCGTTACCTTCGTGGGCAAGCGCACTACTGACTATCACGCATGACTCACGACCTCTTCCCACAGCGTAAATTCTGCCAGTACCTCGTCTCCTACCTTCCAGACTTCACAGAAGCTCTTCCGCGAAACTTGCAGAACTAACAGTCCTGGAATAAAGGATATCGCGGAGACATGGCTTAGCCACATCCTGGGGGGATGTTTCCAGAATCAGATTTTCACTCTGCAGCGGAGTGTGAAACTTCCTGTCAGATTAAAACTTTGTGCCGGACCGAGATTCGAACTCAGGACTTGCCTGCGAAAGGCAAAGGTCCCGAGTTCGAGTCTCGGTCCGGCACACTGTTTTGATCTGCCAAGAAGTTTCAAGTCAGCGGCAATCCACCACAGAGCGAAAATCTCATTGTAGATCTCACATTGGTCGATAAGCATTGAAATCGATAATCTGCATAGATATACAGGTTGTAACGGATGTAAGTGCATATATTTTTATATGTGAGACTTTAATATGTACACACGTTAATTCGTTGATTGTTTTTTCTCTGCATCGAACAGTCTTCTCACAAACTCGTCACAAACTTCATGACCAAATGTTCTCTGCATAACTGTAACTGCATCCCCAAGTCGACTAGCTTGTCGGTATAGACTAACTCTTTTGCGTCCACATGTCCACAGTTCAGCACGTGACCTATTTCCCAGGGGGAATATAAGCATTAATGGCTTGCTGTTCCCACATGTACCTCGAAGGTAGTACCCAAAGTAAAAATATACAATTTGAAATAGCTACAATTATCAGTCTGCAAATGACGTAACTACTGATGTAATGTTGTTCAGTACCCCGTCTTCGGTCAGCAATAGAAACAGCTGCACTAATGCCCATTACATCCTGCACACATAACCTGACCAAAAGAGCGAAGCACCAAGACCTAGTCAGATGCGAATTTAGCTTTGGCGGACATGTCAATGACTATCCTTTGTGGCAGGTAGAATTGCCACCAGTGTTCATCAGAGTGGTTCACGTTTAGTGTTACTAGGCCTGCAGGGCACATAACGTGCCTGACCAAAGTCAGATATTAAGTGATAACTGTGGAGGACATGGAGGTACTGTGTACTCGTGTGAGACAGCGTTATCAGCACCTGGCAGAGTTTGAAACGGGCCTCAATGCGGGTATCCTTTTGCCCGGCTCGTCGAGTCGTGGAATATCACATGCAGATGTGACAATAACCTGATGCTCATCTGCATGGGAACGTCAGGGAAGCCGAACTCGTCTTCACGGTTCAACAAGGGACTGAGCTATAGCTCTGTACTACCCCAGGTGGTCATAGTAGGCGCGATGGAGGCGACATGGGAAGAGGTCCCATTCTTGTACTGGTTTGGAAATACTTAATAGTGCTATTCCTGGCGCTATTTCGAGAGCAGCCGTCAAATATGACTTGAGTTCACAGCTAGTAGGGACTGAGTGAACTCTGACGGCATAATGCTACCTCAAGGACATCCTGTGTCCTCATGTGTTACACTTCGGACGATAGCAACACGGTGGCATTTTTCAACAGGACAATGCCCGTTCACAGTTGGCACGTTTGAACTGTCTACGTGATGTGAAGGTACTCGCATGGCCAGCAAGATACCTACATCTGAACGTCTGTCAACTCCATCGCATTACCAGTGTCCAGCATATCAGCGACTATTTTCAACGGGCATCTTTCCCCAGGAGAATTTACAATGGATTTATGACACTGATCCCAACTGAATCAGTCAGTACATCCAAGAAACAAGGGTGCAACGTACTGCTGCCAAGTTCTCTACAAATTTCACTTCATCTTGTAATCACTGAAATAGCATCAGATACCCTTACAACGCGTTAATTTCGTTTCGTCCTCCTTTTCTGCGTACTTCAGCTTTTTGATCTACAGACAGTTCCTACACTTCGTGTTACCAGTAGCTCGAAAGGTACTAAGAGTAATAAGGGAAAGATTTCGAATGCACTATGAAAATCCTCCATGGATGGAAGTACGTTCGCGGTATGGCGCGAACTGTGGTGTGTAACTGGTCGGCTGTTAATAAGGTGACTCTTCCGTTGTAACTATCTTTAGTATTGTACTCCTTTCACAAAGCCATGTACTTTTCAATAGTAAAGAGAAAAAGGGGAATATACAGTACATTTACAGTACATTTATACCAGTCTAAAAGGACATGATACTCTCTTCGCAGAAAATAACATTGTGGTTGGGACAGTAGTAAACTAGATTATACAAATGGCCACTGCAAGTACATTTTTACAAAGCATTAAAATTAAGGGCGCCGAGAGACACAGAGCATTACGACTGGCACACGGCGCCTCGACACCTGGGAGGGAGAAGTTGTCTGTCCTCCAGCAAACCGAACCAGTAAGACTGCGCCAGCTAAAGAACCTGTTCTCCGCGCACTTTATTTACGCTGCAAGAGGGCGTTAAAGTAAGCCAAGATTTAATCCAACATACACCGAGCAGCATTAGTGAGATAACACGACGACTCTTTGCCTTACTGATGGCTAGGCGTAGCCACAGATTCACTACGATACCGCAGTTTATTGCGGCTCGGAAAGATAGAAACTTAAAAAGCAGATCTGAGTTAATTTAACTCTCTCCCGTGCGAGAACACACAAGTGCTTAGTGCTGGGAAGGTTTCTATCCAACCATTATCTTATAACTCCCGCAGAAAAAAAAGCATGCTGTGAGTTGCAGGATCACTTGTGCTGCCGTTTTGGAGTAAGCTATCCTTCTTTCCTGACCAAAGAAAAAAAGACCAAAATAATCTTCACTTATCCAACTCTTTCACACACGTGACCTACGAACGCTTAATTCGTGGAAACCTAGAGCAACATAATTGTCCCAGTCAAACGTATCGTTTGAACGCCGTGTCCTGATATCTACGTATGTATTATGCAAATCACTCTCTAGTGTATGTTGGAGAATTATTCATACCAATATTACTATTTTTTGTCCTCCACATTTTGCGTATGTTTACCGTGAAATAATTGTGCAAAACTTTAAGGCTAAAATTATACAGATGAGGTACTGAATGACAATTCACGTTAGACATATTTATCTAAGCTGTTTTATGTTTCAGTAGAACGAAATACCAGCCCAAGTTGCTTTTTTTTTTTTTACTTTTTGTTCAATCGTTGACTAGTTTCGGGCCGAGACCTTTTTTCAAATTATCATAACCAAGTCGAAAATGACATTTCCGAAGATGTCAAAAATGTGCAATGAACATTTACAGTGCATCTAGATAACTGTTATCTATATGCAGTGTAAACCCTCGTTGCATATTTTTTACATCTTCTGAAACTCCATTTGCGACTTCGTTATGATGACTTAAAAATGGATCTCTGCCCGAAACTAGTCATAGGATGAATAAAAACTAAAAAATTTGCAACATGGGCTGGTTCTTCTTTCTACTGATCAACAAAAGTTGCTCACCCAAGCTACTCTAGCATGCAGGAAGTTCGTGTTTTATGTTTCTTCATCTATGTTGATGCCACTATTGGGGAAAACGATACAAATTTGTGTGTGATGTGTCCAACGCAATTTTTTGCCCGAAGGACTTGAAATAAAGCCGTTGATGTCTGGTTACCCGGTAGATACGAAGATTCTAGAGCAGCCAATGGAGATATGTGAGAGAAAACGCCAAAAAGTCTAAAGAGTAGTTACATACTGCAGGGTCTCTTACCGCGATCAGGTAGATGCATTACCGAAATGAGTAGTGCAGATGTTGCTACTCTTTAATTTCCTTTCACGGGCCGAAATGGCGCTAGTAGTCTATGTCTAAATATTATAAATAGAATGGAAGTGTGGTAGACCGAGCCGGATGCGCAAATAAACCGTTTTCTTCAGTTGCGGCGACGTAAAATCAACGCGTAGATAAATATGCAATAGTCACGCATCAGCTTGACAAAGTCGACGGCGTTCACGGTGAAAGGACCATTTTTTTATAACGTCATCGTCGTTCTAGTTGACTTTTAAAGTGATTGACTGATAAAATCATAAATTGCTGTCTCTGCCATTCACCCATTTTTCCAAACGTAGTACAGCAAAGATGCGCTTCAGCGCATATTTAAGAATTTAAAAAATATCTGATATTTATGTTACTGAATGTTGATATGCTTTTGGATCATCTAATTACAACTGAATGAAACACAAATTTCGTGCTCTACGCGGTTCGCCTTTATTCTTTGCCAGGCACCTTCAGTGGCCTAAAATATGGTTCAAATGGCTCTGAGCACTATGGGACTTAACATCTGTGGTCATCAGTCCCCTAGAACTTAGAACTACTTAAACCTAACTAACGTAAGGACATCACACAGATCCATGCCTGAGGCAGGATTCGAACCTGCGACCGTAGCGGTCACGCAGTTCCAGACTGTAGCGCCTAGAACCGCACGGCCACACCGGCCGGCCCTAAAATATGTACATGCTTTTTTTATGCTATTTAGTATGCATTTTGGAACGATGTATATACAGGTTATAAAAAGTCAAGAAGTCGTTCGAAGTCCCCTGCAGAAATATTCAGTCACACTATAATCACCCGCAATAGCGAAAATATTGTCAGTGACGTTTTTTTCCACGAACTGACCTCTCGATTATGTCACAAAATGCTTGATTCTATTAATGTTGGGCTGTTCAGAATGTTCTTCAAACCAGTCGGGAACATTTGTGGCCCGGTGAAATGGTGCATTGTCATCCATAAAAATTGCGTCGTTGTTTGCGGACACGAAGTCCATGAATGGCTGCAGATGGTCTCCAAGTAACCGAACATCAAGACGACTCAGTCCATTCCATGTAAACACAGCCCACACGATTACGTAGCCACCACCAGCTTGCACAGTGCCTTGGCTCAGTGGGGTCTACACCGCGCTCGAACCCGGGATTCATCTGACCATACCGTGGTTTTCCGGTCGTCTAGGCTCCAATAAACATGGTCACGAACAGAGGAGAGGCGCTGTAAGCTATGTCGTGCTGTGGCCGAGCGGTTCTAGGCGCTTCAGTCCGGAGCTGCGCTGCTGCTACGGTCGCAGGTTCGAATCCTGCCTCGGGCATGGATGTGTGTGCTGTCCTAAGGTTGGTTAGGCTTTAAGTACTTCTAAGTCTATGGGACTGATGGCCTCAGATGTTAAGTTCCATAGTGCTCGGACCCATTTTAACCATTTTTTGTTAGCAAGGGCATATGCGTCTGTCGTCTGTTGCCGTAGTCCTTAAACGACAGATTTCACCGCACGTTCCTCCTACGTCACACATTGATTCTTGCGGTCATTTCACGCAGTGTTGCTTACTGTTAGCACCTGTGCTCTAGGTCATTAAATGAAGGCCGTCGGCCACCGCGTTGTCGGTGGTGAGAGGTAAAAAGCACTCCGTCTTCAGGCCACGAGTGGCCTACCGGGACCATCCGACCGCCGTGTCATCCTCAGTGGAGGATGCGGATAGGAGGGGCGTGGGGTCAGCACACCGCTCTCCCGGTCGTTGCGATGGTATTCTTGGCCGAAGCCGCTTCTATTCGGTCGAGTAGCTCCTCAATTGGCATCACGAGACCGAGTGCACCCCGAAAAATGGCAACCTGGCATGCCGGCATATAATGGTCACCCATCCAAGTTCCGACCACGCCCGACAGCGCTTAATTTCGCAGATCTCACGGGAACCGGTGTATCCACTGCGGCAAGGCCGTAGCCGGTGGTGAGAGGTAAAGCCTGAAATTTGGTACTCTCGGCACGCACATGGCGCTGTGGGTCTCGGAATACTGAATTCCCTGGCGATTTCCGAAACTGAATGTCCCATGCGTTTAGCTCTAGCTAATATTCCGCATTCAAAGTCTGTTAATTCCCGTAAAAAGGTCATTATCACGGCGGAAAGCTTTTCATATGAATCGCCTGAGTACAAATGACAGCGGCACTGCCTTCCCATACCTCGTGTACGCGATACTACAACAGTCTGTGTAAGTGCATATTGCTAGCCTGACTTATGTCACCCAGTGTAAAGAACAGCCTTATCCTGACTTAGCTTTATATATTCCGCGTTGGGACACGCTGGCGATCTTGACGGTTTCACTGGTTCCTGCTGATGTTGTTGCACTAGCTGTACGCAGACTGTTGAGTGTATCCGTTGTGCGACAGGAAACAGAGGTGAAGGTATACCTGGGGATGAGAAAGGTTCCTCAGGTAACGTAATCCGCACAAAACCGCTAACGCCATAGGCAGTTTATACGTTCGCAACAAATGGTACCAGAAGTGCATGTGTTATTAATGGAGAGAAAACTTCAGCATCTGTGGGAGTGAGATGGTTTTGTCACAGAAGTGACAGAAAAGTCATAAAGGAGGGAAATGGTGTAAAGCTAAATATACCGGGTGATCAAAAAGTCAGCATGAAAACTGAATAAATCACGGAATAGTGTAAATAGAGAGGTATAAATTGACACACGTGCTTGGACTGACATGGGGTTTTATTAGAACCAAAAAACACAGAAGTTCAAAAAATGTCCGACAGATTGCGCTTCATCTGATCAGAATAGCAATATTTAGCATAACAAAGTAAGAGAAAGCAAAGATGATGTTCTTTACAGGAAATGCTCAATCTGTCCACCATCATTCCTCAACAATAGCTGTAGTCGAGGAATAATGTTGTGAACAGCAGTGTAAAGCATGTCCGGAGTTATGGTGAGGCATTGGTGTCGGATGTTGTCTTTCAGCATCGCTAGAGATGTCGGTCGATCACGATACACTTGCGACTTCAGGCAACCCCAAAGCCAATAATCACACTGAGTGAAGGGGACCTGGGAGGCCAAGCATGACGGAAGTGGCGGCTGAGCACACGATCACCACCAAACGACGCGCGCAAGAGATCTTTCACGCGTCTAGCAATATGGGGTGGAGCGCCATCCTTCTTCTTCTTCTTCTTCTTCTTCTTGCGTTACGGCCTCTGTAGGACCACGGGTAGCCCCTTCGTGGACTTCATTTTCCTCTTTTTCTGCCGGAACGTCTTCATTGTATCTCTTCTCCTCTCCCGCTCTTCTTCCGAGATCTTCAGTGTCCGTTTCTCCTGTCTACTCCTCTGGTGGCACTCTAATCTTTTCCTGTATTCTTCTCTGCCATTGATCTCCGGTATATTTGTCGGTGTATATTTGTTCCTCCAATTTTCCTTTCCTTCGACCTTGATCCCCAATTCAAACGAGTCCTTCCGAAGCTCAACAATCCGCTTGGCTCCTGTCTTTCCCCTTGTCCTCCCTGTTGTTTCCCACTCTCTCTTCGTCATTCTTTCCACTCTCATCCTAACTACATGCTCAGCAAACCTTGCCCATTTGAGTCTGATTTCCCCGGATATTGTTCTCATGTTCCGGTACAATTCTTCCCTAGGTCTTCGCATTCACCTCTCTCCAACTCTTTTGGGACCTAGTATTTTTCTCTCTTCTTTCTCTAGTTGCTCTGCCCCATTTCTTCCTAATGCCATCGTCTCAGCAGCATCTAACACTGCATTCCTCACTGTTGCCTTGTAGTGGCATATCTTTGCCTCTGTGGATATATTCTTTTTATTGTATATCTCTCTCGTCATGCAGAAGGCTGACCTCATCATCTTTATCCTCTGTTATTCCCTTTTTGCTCCTGTTCCTTCCTGATATAAATTCTCCCAGGTATTTAAATTTGTCCATCATTCGCACAGTGCCTTCCGGTGTTTTCCAGTTTGCAGTGGTGTTTACTGTCTTTGTCTTGTTATAGGCGATCCTCAGTCCCACCTTTCTGGCTGCGTTACTTAAGTTGTCGAGTTGTGTCGTTGCGTCTTCTTCCGTCACACTTACTTTTGCTATGTCATCTGCAAAACCTAGGCAGTCCACTTGAGCCCTGTTGTCCTTTTTGTCCCCCACACTAGTCTCTGGTATTCCCATTTCCTCGTTTATTGATCTCCACTGCCTGATCAGTTCGTCCAGTGCTATATTGAACAACAATGGTGACAATCCACCTCCCTGTTTGACGCCAGTCTTGATCTCAAATTCTTCTGACAGTGCTCCTCTGAATTTCACCTTTCCTTTTGCGCCTGTCAGAATTTCTTTTATGAGTTCTTGTGTAGTTCCATCAAGTCCTCTGTTCTTCAGGATCCTAACAAGAGTCTGTCTGTCGATGGAGTCATATGCCTTTGTGAAGTCCACGAAGGTTATTACTGTGTTTTTGTTTTTTAAGGCGCTATGTTCTATCAGTTGCTTCAGGATAAATATCTGTTCTACACAACCTCTTCCCTTCCTGAATCCCGCTTGGTAGTCGCCAACTGTACTTTCTACCTGTTCTTCTACTCTCTTCAGCAATAGTTTTGACAGCTCCTTGTATCCGACCTCTAGTAGCGATATTCCTCTGTAGTTGTTTGCATCTCCCTTGTCCCTCTTCTTGTGTATTGGTACCACAATTGCATTCTTCCATCCATCTTTCAACTTCTTCGTTCTCCAGATCTGGTGAATTATGTTTTGTCATGTTGTCTATTGCTTTGTTGCCTCCCCGCTTTATCATCTCGGCTGCTATACTATCTTCTCCAGTAGCCATCCTGCATAAACATCTTATGTTCCAGCAAGTGTTTATCAGCCAGGGTGGTGATTATGCGATTCTGTAACATATCGGCGTACCTCTCACCCGTCACGGTAGCAGTCACTGACGTTTTGCTGTCCAGCGCCATCTGTCGGACATTTTGTAAACTTTTTTGTTTTGTTTTTGTTTTTGTTCCAATAAAACCCCATGTCATTCCAAGCATGTGGGTCAATTTTTACCTCTCTGTCTACATTATTCCGTGGTTTATTAGTTTTTCAAATTTATACTGACTTTTTGATCACCTGGTAGATAATGTGAGAGGTCTGGCGCACCAGCAACTGCGCCCCGTCTCTCAGGCGACACCGGGCCTCGGGTTAGAAAGCACAGTGGTTGCGCGCGGGGGCTGGAGAGGGCGTTATCGCGTTTCCTGGTTTTTCCGGTTCGTTAATTCCCGGCGGCAGTTTTAGAGCCCCGCCGGGCACTGTTTAATGGCTTCCTCATTCCGCACGACGAGCGCCCGTCTCCGCGGCCGGCATGGACTGTCCTGCTGGTTCGGCTATCTCCAGCTGCCCCTGTGAAAGGCGCTCTTCCGACACACACCGCCCTGCAGGCGTGAGCGGGAGGTACAGTGCTAGACAAGCGGTATCTCACTTTGAGAACATCGCGGGAACAATCGAGTAGGATTGTAGTCATCCGTCCTTCCAATCCTCCCGTACGCTGATCAGCGTGAACATTGATAACTTATGAATGGATTGGAGACACGGACCTAACAAAACGCAGCCCCCTTGCTCCCTGAAGGCGGCGTTAGTTTTTGACATGAACTCCACCACACGTAGTCCGCAGCTCGTGGTCTCGCGGTCACTTTCTCGCTTCCCGAGCATGGGGACCTGGGTTCGATTCCCGGAGGGTTCAGAGATTTTCACCTGCCTCGAGACGACTGGGTGTTTGTATTGTCATCATCATTTCATCATCATTCATGAATGTGGCGAATTTGGACTGAGTAAAGGTTGGGAATTTGTACGGGCGCTGGCAACCGCGCAGTTGAGCGCCCCACAAACCAAACAGCCATAATAGTTTGATAGACGAATGGCAACTTGAAATTTCCTGAAAGATTAAAACTGTGTGCCGGACCGAGACTGGAACTCGGGACCTTTGCCTTTCGCGGGCAAGTGCTCTACCAACTGAGCTACCCAAGCACAACTCACGCCCCATCCTCACAGCTTTATTTCTGGCATTATCTCGTCTCCTACCTTCCAAACTTTACAGAAGCTCTCCTGCGGACCTAGCAGAACTAGCACTCCTGAAAGAAAGGATATTGCGGAGACATGGCTTAGCCACAGCCTGGGCGATGTTTCCAGAATGATATTCTCGCTCCCCTGAGGACCGAAAATCTCATTCTGGAATGGCAACTTGTAAGTAGCCATAAAATTGTTCCTTTCCAACCCTGTTGAAAACGTGCGTAATACGAACTTCTCAATCGTTTTCTTGAAAGAAAAACACCTGACTGCTCTATACTGTTTCCTGCCCCCGAGAGCTAGAGGGGAAGGGGGGGGCGGGTTACCCAACCTTTCCCCTCTCTGAGGCACGCCCTTGCAGTGGAGTATTATTCAGAAATTGCTGTCCATTTCACAGACTCTTAATTGCAAATGGTCCAAGTGGCTCTAAGCACTATTGGACTTAACATCTGAGTTCATCAGTCCCCTAGAACTTAGAACTACGTAAACCTAACTAACCTAAAGACATCACACACATCCATGCCCGAGGCAGGATTCGAACCTACGACCGTAGCGGAGTGTAGCGCCTAGAACCGGTCGGCCACCTCGGCCGGCTCTTCATTGTACAATTGCATGAGCTCACATACCGAAACGGGTCGAGAAACAAATGCAATTCTTCCTCCAACGCAGTGGAAGTTCGCGTTCGTACGGGATTAAAAGGGTATCGTCTGTAACACACCGAATGGTGACTTGACAATTACAGATATGTGGAACAAAAACGGGAGGAAAGTGTGGTGCAGTTCCTATTTTATAAGCAACATCACGAGTCAAGATGTTCTCTAGTTCAGAAGTCGAGGGAAGACAGTCTGATAAAAGGACCACGCCCAATGGAGTTTCTCGTTGGCTAATGACTGCTTCACCTGATTTGCCCCAAAAATGTCACCAGTCATGTGTCTGTAATATGTTTCGCTACGCATCCTTCACCTAGAATCTTACGAAACTGAAGGAGTACGGTAGGAACTTGCCAGATCATTACATTTCCCCGTAGCAGGTTCATCTGGGAGTAGTGGAGAGGAAGCCGCGCTTGGCGGTAGGCTGCAGCAGATAGGCGCCTTCTGGCGTGGAAGCCGCAGCCATCTGGAAGCGGTCGTTCTGTGGTCGCCGACCCGGTTAGAGAAATGTCCTCCATTAGGGGACTCCGCCTAGGCAATTGCAGCGCCGTTAGTGCTAATGGCTAGAGCCGCACACGCGCACGGCGCCCCTGTAATGAGCGCGACGTTCCATTTGCCCGAGCGCAACTTCTGCTCGAACTGTTTGCACTTCTGACTCTCCTCCGCCCTCCCCCTCCGGATAATGGGATTTGCCCTCATATGGAGCCACGCGCGTCACTGCCGCGGCAGTAGTGGAATGTGTAAGTGTAGCAGCCGACGGACTGCCAGCCCCGTCTTAACAGAGCGGCGCTCTCGTTAGTGGGCGGCGCGTAATTGGAATTAACGTCGCCCTCTCTGCGCATTCCGCTATCTGGGCCCGGAAAAACTGGCCGCGGGGACGGAAAGTTAAGTGTCGATACTAGTCCTGAAAAATGTAGCACGCTGTTCAGGTTGTAAACTACCTCCTCGTGCCTGCAACTCCTGTCTTTTCTCATTTCTGTGAGATTTATTCCCCATTATGATTTTCTTGAATGTTTAGCCGTGGTCAGAAAACTGTGCGACAATTAATTGATTAAAGCTTCTAGCCGTAGTACGAGGTGCATTCAAGTGCTAAGGCCTCCGATTTATTTTTCTAATTAACTACTCACCCGAAATCGATGAAACTGGCGTTACTTCTCGACGTAATCGCCCTGCAGACGTACACATTTTTCACGACGCTGACGCCATGATTCCATGGCAGCGGCGAAGGCTTCTTTAGGAGTCTGTTTTGACCACTGGAAAATCGCTGGGGCAATACCAGCACGGCTGGTGAATGTTCGGCCACGGAGAGTGTCTTTCGTTGTTGGAAAAAGCCAAAAGTCACTAGGAGCCAGGTCAGGTGAGTAGGGAGCATGGGGAATCACTTCAAAGTTGTTATCACGAAGAAACTGTTGCGTAGCGTTAGCTCGATGTGCGGGTGCGTTGTCTTGGTGAAACAGCACACGCGCAGCCCTTCCCGGACGTTTTTGTTGCAGGGCAGGAAGGAATTTGTTCTTCAAAACATTTTCGTAGGATGCACCTGTTACCGTAGTGCCCTTTGGAACGCAATGGGTAAGGATTACGCCCTCGCTGTCCCAGAACATGGACACCATAATTTTTTGAGCACTGGCGGTTACCTGAAAATTTTTGGTGGCGGTGAATCTGTGTGCTTCCATTGAGCTGGCTGGCTCATTGTTTCTGGATTGAAAAATGGCATCCACATCTCATCCATTGTCACAACCGACGAAAAGAAAGTCCCATTCATGCTGTCGTTGCGCGTCAACATTGCTTGGCAACATGCCACACGGGCAGCCGTGTGGTCGTCCGTCAGCATTCGTGGCACCCACCTGGATGACACTTTCCGCATTTTCACGTCGTCATGCAGGATTGTGTGCACAGAACCCACAGAAATGCCAACTGTGGAGGCGATCTGTTCAACAGTCATTCGGCGATCCCCCAAAACAATTCTCTCCACTTTCTCGATCATGTCGTCAGACCGGCTTGTGCGAGCCCGAGGTTGTTTCGGTTTGTTGTCACACGATGTTCTGCCTTCATTAAACTGTCGCACCCACGAACGCACTTTCGACACATCCGTAACTCCATCACCACTCGTCTCCTTCAACTGTCGATGAATTTCAATTGGTTCCACACCACGCAAATTCAGAAAACGAATGATTGCACGCTGTTCAAGTAAGGAAAACGTCGCCATTTTAAATATTTAAAACAGTTCTCATTTTCGCCGCTGTCGGTAAAATTCCATCTGCCGTACGGTGCTGCCATCTCTGGGACGTATTGACAATGAACGCGGCCTCATTTTAAAACAATGAGCATGTTTTTTATCTCCTTCCGGTCCGGAGAAAAAAAATTGGAGACATTAGAACTTCAATGCACCTCGTACGATGCAAATGTACAATTTGATAAAGTCGTTTTACTGTGAACCCTGTGCCTCGGTGCTCGTGACGTAATGTCAGGTTACGGACCGAAATGTGGTGTGACCGCCAGACACCACACTTGCTAGGTGGTGGCCTTTAAATCGGTTGCGGTCCGTTAGTATACGTCGGACCCGCGTGTGGCCACTATCAGTGATTGCACACCGAGCGCTGCCACACGGCAAGTCTAGTCTAGAGACACTCCCTAGCACTCGCCAAAGTTGTACAGCCGACTTAACTAGCGATGGTTCACTGTCTACATTCGCTCTCATTTGCAGAGACGACAGTTTAGCATAGCCTTCAGCTACGTCATTTGTTACGACCTAGCAAGGCGCCATGTTCAGTTACGATATGTCTTCTGCATATATAATATTGTGAATCATGTACCATCAAGAGCGACTTTCATCATTGATTAAAGTTAAGTATCAAACTAGCTACGTCCGCTTTCTGATTTAACATTCCTTGTCATGTTCCAGACCTCACGTCAGTGTAGTTCTTCCCTCCTCACGCCAGCCTGCGTGAGCTAAAACGCGAGCATTTCGGCCTCCTCTAGTGACACGGTGTTGGCTCTTCTGCCAACACAACACGAAACGTCTCCAGTTCGACTCGAACTCTGTCATAGGGTTTTGTTTCGTTACTTCTTTCTTGATTAAGGAAAGGCAAACCTACGTTTCTAGCATATGTAGGCTTCGAAAAGCTTTTGACAATGATGACTGGAATACTCTCTTTCAAATTCTGAAGGTGGCAGGGGTAAAATACAGGGAGCGAAAGGCTATTTACAATTTGTACTGAAACAGGAGGCAGCTATAAAAGTCGAGGGACATGAAAGGGAAGCAGTGGTTCGGAAGGGAGTGAGACATAGTTGTAGCATCACCCCGATGTTATTCAATCTGTATATTGAGCATGCAGTAAGGGAAACAAAAGAAAAATTCGGATCACGAATTAAAATTCATGGAGAAGAAATAAGAACTTTGAGGTTCGCCGATGACATTGTAATTCTGTCAGAGACAGCAAAGGACTTGGAAGAGCAGTTGAACGGATAGACAGTGTCTTAAAAGGAGGATATAAGATGAAAATCAACAAAAGCAAAACGAGGATAATGGAATGTAGTCGAATTAAGTCGGGTGATGCTGAGGGAATTAGATTAGGAAATGATACACTTATAGTAGTAAATGAGTTTTGCTATTTGGGGAGCAAAATAACGGTCGAAGTAGAAAGGATATAAAATGTGGACTGGCAATGGCAAGGAAAGTGTTTCTGAAGAAGAGAAATTTGTTAACATCGAATATAGATTTAAGTGTCAGGAAGTCTTTTCTGAAAGTATTTGTGTGGAGTGTAGCCATGTATGGAAGTGAAACATGGACGATAACTAGTTTGGACAAGAAGAGAATAGAAGCTTTCGCAATGTGGTGCTACAGAAGGATGCTGAAGATTAGATGGGTACTCACGTAACTAATGAGGAGGTATTGAATTGAATTGGGGAGAAGAGAAATTTGTGAGACAACTTGATTAGAAGAAGGGAGCGGTTGGTAGTATATATTGGCATCAAGGGATCACCAGTTTAGTATTGGAGGGCAGCGTGGAGGGTAAAAATCGTAGAGGAAGACCAAGAGATGAATACACTAAGCAGATTCAGAAGGATCTAGGTTGCAGTAGGTACTGGGATATGAAGAAGCTCGCACAGGATAGAGTAGCATGGAGAGCTGCATCAAACCAGTATCTAGACTAGAGACCACAACAACAACAACAACAACAACAACACTTCTTTCAGCACGGGAAATGTTTTTTAAAGTGAGACATGCCGAACTGCACTTTGGTTGACTCTAAAGCATCGTCGTACTTTTTTTATTGTTACATTTAGTTATTTCCTTTTTTCCTACAAATCGTCGTTACTTCCTCCGCTGTTTTTAGCGTTGTTTTTTGTTGGCACCAGTATTTTTCCTAGGACATTCTTGTCTTTCTTTTCCATGTTTTCTACTGCTCCTACCTTCGTCAAATCCAGACAATCGGATTCTATCAATGTAACATAGTGCAGAAAGTTTGCTTGAGATAAATCTCTTATTTTACGTGTCTTTAAGGTACGTTTATATGGACCATAAAACCTGGATATTGCCGATAAGTAAAGCCGGTAACCTTGCCCAGGAAACCTGCCGGCTAAGCGAACTGCTACTGTTCCGCAGCATTAATTACGACCGCATTAATTATGACACAAATGTTTACACGGACCACGATATGGGCGAAACGAATGAAGGCTAGCTACTGGCAGTTAGTTAGGCTCTCTTTCTTTTGACTTGCACAAGGTAAAGTGTTTGCGAAAACAGAGCGATCACAAGTTAAGGGTACGTTCTTTTTTAAGCAAGCGAACTGCTTCCGAAGCTTTAAGTGATGCTGGGTACGTACAAGAACCCGAACGTTCGAACACTATTTTGAGTATAGTACTCGAAAGCAATTCATCTGACAACTGCTGATATCAATAAGAATATAAAATCAGTTCTGGCTACTGGTGATTTATATCGATATGCTTCTTGATACAAGGTGTTTGCAACCCTTTTCTGAAAGGATTCAAATAATTCATTAAGGTTGCTTGAAATGCCGATCAAATGTTCATGTTAAATTTCAATGCGATTAACTAGTACAGCGATACAGCTATGAATTCCATAAATGCGTTACATCTACGACCATAGTTACGAGACGTAAAAATTAATGTATACAAAGGACAAAGTAATAATAAAAACGAAGACAGCAGCAAGCTGCTTAGTATGAACACGTAAAAGCATGTGACGAAGCTTCAAATATGGCCTAAGAGATTATGAAGAAACACATTATGGTCTGTACTGCTGATCTTCTACGACGATGGCAGCAGCGAGAATGCCCTGTTTCAGACTTCGACATTAATTTTTATTACATTAGCTTAGCTCGCGCTGGTTCGGTTGAGTAGACTCTGACCTGCAGAGAATTTTTCTGTTTTTATTTAATCGAATTTTTATGTTGCTTAGAAATTGCAACACCTTCTAAGCTTTCCACCCTAATTAAGACCATATAAGCATGATGTTTTCCGAACTTACTTCTTACCAGAAAGCGATTCTGGTAGCTGGAGTCCAAAGTTTTTGTTAATCATGCCTTTCGCGTCTTTGTGGTGGTATTGTCATAGCAAATATTTGTTTATGTCAAACCGAGAAGTACAATACCAATTTTCATCAATTTATAATACATTTGTTCGCGTGGCCATCTTCCGCAACAGCCGTTGCTATAGGTTATCCGTCTTTATGTGACTGCAATCAAACTACAAAGAACTACACCACACGCGTTTCGCTTTTATTTATAAAAGCATCTTCCGTGGTTATTAGTTTTTCTTTACATATTTTCCTCCTTCCTTCCTTGCTAGCAGCGGCTGGTGTCGAAAGGCTTCATTTCACATCTCCACTTAGCAGTTTTTGGCATTCTGCAGTGTTTCCTGCGCTGGACGATTTAAAAGTCACTGTTTCTCTTCTGCACTGCCACACGGCAGAAATACTGCAGAATGCCAAAAACTGCCAAATGCAGATGTAACACGAGGTCTTTCGACAGCAGCCGCTGCTAACAAGGAGTGAAAGACGAAAATATGTAAAGAAAAACCAACCACAGAAGATGCTTTTATAAATAAAAGCGAAACGCGTCTGGTATAATTCTTTGCAAATACATTACAGTCAGCTCAAAACGGATAAGGTACAGCAAAAGATTCGTCAGTTTCTTAAAAAAATTTTAACCTAAAGAAATATGTTCCTAAGAACCACTGAGTTTCCAGAAACCCTGAAATACTAATTTTGTGATTACTGATCAAGCAATCAAATAACAATTCTCATAGATGCAGCATTAAAAAAACTTCAGTAGTGCTTTAGTAATTATTTATTTTGAAAAAAAATTTCGCTCACGGTTTTTTAACCCCATAGTCGTTGAATTTCCAAAAATGCTGAAAAACATATATTTTTTAGTTTCTGAATCAGAAATACCAGTTTTCGTAGTTCTAGCTTCAAAACTGCCTTCATACGTCCCCATTCATCACCTACTTCATTGTCTTAGGATTGCAATTTCGAAAAAGTCGCTTCTTGAACGACGCCTATAGTATAAGATCGACACTTTCTCCAAATTTAAAGTTTCTGTCGTTAGCTGCTTGGGTTGGACTGTGGCCGAGCGGTCTTGGACGCTGCAGTCATGGTCTGTGCAGCTGGTTCCGGCGGAGGTTCGAGTCCTCCCTCGGGATTGGGTGTGTGTGTGTTTGTCGTTAGGGTAAATTAGGTTAAGTGGTGTGTAAGCTTAGGGACTGATGACCTTAGCAGTTAAGTCCCATAAGATTTCACACACACATTTGAACATTTTTGAGCTGGACGGTGACGAGTCAGTCAGTCTGTCACTCACTCACTCAGGACACTGCCTTTTATATATACGAGTACAAAGATTCTGCGTTCCATTGCTCTGGTCGGAGTTGCACGCGTAACACCTACGGAATTCTTGGTTGTTTTGTTTGCCCCCTTCCTCATTACTGTCGAAAGCAAAGTGTGTGTCTCTATGTACGCCATCTTTCAAACAGAAGCTAGATTACTTGTTACCTGGCAGTGCAGCACAGTGGAGAAAGACGAAATAACGCTGAGTTGGAAGCATGCATGAAGGACTGTGATACGTATTGTCCTGCAATACGAAATATTCTCCATTCGTGGTGGCACTCTGGAAACAGTTCGGAAAAACGTCGGGAAATACTAGTGGCATTCTGAGCTACCGGTATATTGCCCGGCCATACTGCAATATTGCCGTGTATTGCAGCAACAATGCAGCAGTGTTGACGGCAACACCACTTCAGCTAGACATTGCAGTGAAATACGTTCCGTGTAAACGCGCCATTATTTCCGTTACTGTGGGTCTTGCTGCAACTGGTGCGACCCAGTAGCAGTGCAGAAGCCGGCCGGCTTGATCTCACGTAGGTGGCTGCGCTTATAGCCCAGCCTCTGGCTGCGCCACAGAGCGGCATTCCTGCGGCAGCGGCGGCGCGGATGAATTATTCACGGCATTAACTCAGGGGCCCGCGGCCACAACTCACGGTCGGCGCCGTAAATCTGGCGGCCCGGCCGAGGACAACGCAGTCGCGGGTCGCACTCTGCCCTCCGTCTTCTCTCTCTCTCTGTCCCTTCTCTCTGCTCCCAGTCCCTTCTCTCGGGAGCGTTGCTAACAACAACAAACACTGCTCCCGTGCAATAGCGTGTTTCGTGAGGCGTCCGCCCGGCAAGCGGATTTTTCTAACTTCTCTACACACGAGCTTTCCTTGCGAGAATGCATATGGAGTATATGAAATGATTGCATAAGCACAAGCTGTTCTGAGGTACCAGGTATCAATCCATTCTGAAACGCCGATATTAGTGCGTGGTGCATTTCCCACGACGGCAAGGCAGACGCTGACTCAGGTATGCAGACCATCGTACAGATTGAGAATACCGCCCCTGCATACGTTATGCCACGCCTGTTCGACTGATGTAAGAGTTCTTGGTTGACGAGTCGCAGGAGTTACATATTGTCCCATTATATGCTACACGGGTTCGTTAGGAGACAAGTCCGGAGATCGTGCTGGCCAGGAAGCTTCTGCACGTCTTGCTGAGCACGCTGTGTTTCACAGACACTGTTTGGGCGTGCATTATCCTGTTGGAGCAACATGTCACCCTCCTGAATATCAGCGCACACTCCTCTGCAGAGTGATAATCTCATTCTGGAAACATCCCCCAGGCTGTGACTAAGCCATGTCTCTGCAATATCCTTTCTTTCAGGAGTGCTAGTTCTGCAAGGTTCGCAGGAGAGCTTCTGTAAAGTTTGTAAGGTATGAGACGAGATACTGGCAGAAGTAAAGCTGTGAGGATGAGGCGTGAGTCGTGCTTGGGTAGCTCAGTTGGTAGAGCACTTGCCCGCGAAAGGCAAAAGTTCCGAGTTCGAGTCTCGGTCCGGCACACAGTTTTAATCTACCAGGAAGTTTCATATCACCCTCCTGTTGCCAAAACGGATCTAATAATACTCTGAACGTACCGAGCGTTGGTTAGCGTCCCCTCCAAGGAGGTGAACGCCACTTGTAGCTTATTGTATCCCAGACCATAAGGGCTGGTCTGGGGCAGAGTGTCTTGGACGAATGCACTCTACTAGACTGCGCTGACTAGGTCTACCTCGTCTGCGCAAGCGACCATCACTTGCGTGCAGCCAGAATCTGCTTTCACCGCCGAAGACCACGGCGCGCCATTTCATCTCTGACGACACCAGTCGAGCCGTGCACGTCTATGCTGTGGCGTGAGTGAAAGACCAGATAGAGGTGTGCGTGCCCGTAGCCTCACTGCTAATAAATCGTTCGTAACAATTCGTGTTGACACGTCTCATCTCACAAGCCCTCTTATCTGTGCTGTGGTAGCAGTACAATCTGCCACTGCTGCCCTTAAAAAAGACCATCCTGAGGCGCAACTGTGCTGTGGGGACGTCCAAAGCCTCTCCTACTGGCGTCAGAATGTTCACGTGACTACTGACACCAGAATCGCTTCACAAATCATGCAGCACGTCCAGCTTGTGTGGCAGTCCTCTGAAAGGACCATCCCGCCACTTGGAAGGCCAAAATGTGACCCGTTTCAAACTCGCTCAGTTGGTTGTAGGAACCACAAGTGCATCTCCGTGGCATGTTTGCCTGTCTGCTTAATACAGTGTGCCTTCTGGCTGTGGGCATTCCCTGTGACAGGGTAACACAGATAGAGCTCTGGCATCTGCCACTTCACTGGTTGGTTCAAATGGCACTAAGCACTATGGAACTTAACATCTTAGGTCATCAGTCCCCTAGAACTTACAACTACTTAAACCTAACTAACCTAAGGACATCACACACATCCATTCCCGAGGCAGGATTCGAACCTGCGACCGTAAGCGGTCGCGTGGTTCCAAACTGAAGCGCCTAGAATCGCTCAGTCACAGCGGCCGGCCACTGGTTGGTGGCGGACGACGTAGAAACTATTGTCAACACATCTACCATCCCTTAGGTGGCATATGCGGTGGTCGAATCAAATCGACGTCGTCTTTACAGGTGCTCTAATTTTTTTCTGACAGTGTCTTCACGGAATTTGCAATTCTGAAATTGAATATCGTTCACCCAAAATTGTTACATTGAAATCTGAAAAATTCTGTAGAAAACATAATTACCTAAATTTAAGGCGAATTTAGCGGTAGACCGCGTGGTTCACTCAGTAGCGCTGAATAGTAGTAACTGGGTAATCAGTGGATCGTTAGCTCCAGTCTCGCTTAAATTTAGTGAGTTAATATTTCTCGGAAAACTTCAAAGTCGATTTCCTCGATAATTTATGAGAGTTTCAACATATTGCTTTGGGGGAGTGATACTTGAGTTTTTAACTTCGTGTACCATAAACATAACTTTTTTTTTCTTTCTTTGGACCATGTCCCACGCCAACGCGGGGTCGGCTTTGTTATTACATTTGGCAATGTTAGTTTTAGAGGGTGGCTGGATGCCCTTCCTGCCACCCCCCGGGACGTAAGTACTGTACTCCAGCTGTCTGTGTCGAGTGTAATCCATGAAACAGTGCAAACGTTTTCAGATGTCAGTGAATCTTGTAACTGAGGCAGAACGTGGGGACCAGCCCGGTATTCACCTAACGGGATGTGGAAAACCGCCTGAAAACCACATCCAGGCTGGCTAGCATACCGACCCTCGTCGTTAATCCGTCGGGCGGATTCGAACCCGGACCAGCGCGCCTATCGAGTCCAGGAAGAAGTCCATTAACACTCTCGGCTACCGTGGCGGGTTCCTGTACCATAAACATAACTTATTACCAAAATTCGATTGCCAGGTTGTTTCCTTTCAGTAGAATCACTGCGTACAGTCGCCACACTCAGTGGGTACCACCTCAACTAATGATATTGTTTGATCAGAAATGAGTGAAGAAACTGACTGTAAACTATAGTAACAGACGAGCTGGTATGCCATCCGGAAGGCCACGATTTGATTCCTTTCAAACCCGCTCAGCTGAGTGTAGGAAGCATGGGTACGTTTCCGTGGCATGGTTGCTGGCCTACTTCACACGTTTTCACCACACTGAGCCTTTACGCTGCGAGCATTTCCTATTAAAGGCTAGATACAAATAGCGCTGTGGTTGCTATGCAATTACGCTATTTGTTGACGCGCGACGTAGAAACCATTACCAGTACACCTACTATCCCTTAGGTTGCTTATGGTATGGTCGGATCAAAATCGACGTAGTCTTTTCAAGTGTCCTAATTTTTTTTAATATAACAATAAAAATTCAATAAAATCTCCCAAGTAAGATTTTTCTCAGGAACGTCATTGTTTCCAAACGTATGTAGAGTAAGTACATGTCTTTAATACTGCAATTTCTACAGTGAAAATTAATTATTAAGAATTCGTGAGTGGGTGCGTAAGATTGTTTACTTGCAAAGTGAGTGCACATAACGAGTGTTGCCATAGACTTACACAGTTTACTTGCTGGATGAATTAGCAAAACATTACGACGACACCTCTAAAAGATAAAAATTTAATACGTCCAAATTGTTTCAGTTGTTTATACTGAGATTTGCATTAACAGTTTTTGCCATAATAATGTACAGAAACCTCAAACATTGATCGCACATTCAGAACAATATAGAATTAATTGTAGCAACTACTTTGTTAACGTATGTAAACAGTGTTAAGGAAGGCCCTTAACAGTTCTGCCACCACCCGTTTACGAAAATTCACGTGTACTGTGGTAAGGATTACAATTTAACATTGTTTAGTTGCGTAAATAAACATTGTCATTTACCTGATCAGCCACAATGTTGAAGTGCAAACACGTTCAGAAACATATCAGGATATTTCTGAAAGAAATTTCCGTCATTTGACTTCAGATTTGTAGTCATTTATTTTACACAACCATTATTTCGGCTGTACAGACATTCTCATCTGCAGTTGGAAATCTCAAAAGATGTCCGACCTGCCTGTCATCCCATAGTCGAAATAACATTTATCTGGTCTTACAAACCAAACATCGTGTTAAAGGATATGAGTGCTCTTCATCAACGGAATTTTATGATTAATAAAATTCTGTGTGTTTTTAGAACTATTTATATAACAGAGAGAGAGTTAAAATGTGCTCAGTCGGTCTTGCACTATCTTGTACCTGGAAAGTGAAGAGGTCTTTAAATGTGGAACATCTGATATTTGCCAAATGAACTGAATTTATTTAACCTGTCTTGAAAATCGAAATCTATGAACTGAATAGCTTCAGTTTCAAAATGTATTTTACTCGTAATTGGATTTAGATAACACTTCTGCCAAATCTGATTTCATTTAGTGATCAGTGATGTGTAGTTGAGTGACAACGTAACACGTAGGCTATTAAATGCAGTACTGACCGTATTTTCTCGATTGGAAAAGATGACTTGCTCGTACGTACATTACCATGTTGTACCTTGAAAGATGTTTTCATATTTCATTTTATGGAGTAATTTTTCTCATTTCAAAAAAGATTGCACCACATAAAAAATGTTAATTTTATCATTTAAAAATGGAATATGAAAATAACATCTATTAAGAGGTGGCTGCCTATTTAAAACGTCTACCAATGTTTAACTCTCTCCGCTACATTATAGTCAGATGTTAGTGTAGAAAACCGCTTCACGATCTCATTCCTATGCGAATGACCTTTCGTAAATAGCAAGTTACCTCTTCAAAACGTTTGAAAGAATATGTATATCTAGATAGAGAACATAATTTTCCTGCTAGAGAAATACGATGTAATTTCTCCTGTTTCTTATTCATGTATTCGAGTTTACGTCAGCAAATAAGCTCTTTCTTGAGCGGGAGTAGGGTGCTGTGGCACAGCAGGCTAACAGACGGTGCCATTAGGTGTCAGCATAGCAACTATTCAACGCATACGGTTTCCTTGAAGCACATTGTATCTCGAAAGACTGCAGAGCGTGGAAAAGTATAGAGAAGGATTTTCAAATGAAATATCCGCTGTTAGACTGTATATTACTATCCATCTACTTTGTATATGATGTTCACATTTTGTTAAGTAAATTAATGTTAATATACTGTCAAATGGTAGAAATTTCATTCAAAAAGTTTTACATGAATGTAGTACCCAACGACGGAAAAGTAATTTTAGAAAAGGTGTTTCCTAAGGATTTGATATCATGGGTGGCGATTCGAGGTACCCACCTCCTGTATGGCCAGTGACAATGAATGATCGGGCACAGTTTTTTATTAATCCAGTCTCAGAACTTTTGGACTGGCGGGGTAGACCTGGTACGGCCATCACTGAAGTTATGTACGATTCCTCCCATTGGCAAAAACACGTTTATTTGAGATATTCTGGTGATCGGCAAGGGATCCTTCTTAGTTTTCTCTAGTGCAAGCTACAGTAGCTTGTATCAAACTCCAACCCGAAGATTGTGGTGACCGTGATATGCTGGTTTTGCTCCAGCGTTTTGAGTCCTCATCACTAGCAATGATGGTACAAACGAACAAGTTTCGACAGTGTTAGGATCTGATCAGCCCGGTACACTCCGTAAGAAGATGTAGCGGAGACGCTCGTGCAGATTAAATGGTAATGCTTAGAAGAACGAGACCCCACTGGATAAATTACGGAAACAGGCAGGCTGTGGGACAGTTCTGCTGCTACCACTGCGTGTCTCCCGTAGGAGCCACTGGAATGTGATGAGGACCCAAACGCAAGAATATACTGAAAGGACAGAAATAATAGTGGAAGGAAGTACCCTCCGCCACACAGGGTTAGTGGGTTGTGGATTTTACATGTAGAGGATGCGCAAAACTGGCTCAGAATATATTTCATGCACCTTAAGATACACAACCAAACTTGTGAGGGTCGTTCAATAAGTAAAGCAACTTTCTTTTTCTTCCCCAGTTTCGTTTGAAAAAATGCGGAATTTTTTCGCAGAACGTCATGGAATATTCGCGCTTCAGGCCATATGATTTCATGAAGTTACGGTAGGTTGCGGCGCTATACGTAGTCTTCAAAGTGGCGTCTGTAACGGAGTTACGTTGCAAGCAGACAGCAGTCATTGAGTTCCTCTAGACGGAAAACCAGAGCATGGTATTTATCCACAGGCGCTTCCAGAATGTCTGCGGAGACCTGGCAGTGAACAAGAGCACGGCGAGTCGTTGGACGAGGCATCTGTCATCAACGCAACAAGCCCGCGCAAACCTGTCCGATCTCCCAGGAGCCGGACGGCCGCACATAGTTGTGAACCCTGCAGTGTCGGAACTTGGGACACTCTCATTCGAGATGGTTGACGGATCAAAATCAGACATCCCACTGCGCAAGTGGCCATCTCTGTTGGTAGTGCCGACACTTTCACCCACAGTTGGGATACTAAACTATGTGTGCCCGACGGATTCCTCGACAAGCTACATCTGTGCGGAATTGTTTGCGCTTTACGACGCTGATAGTGACAGTTTTATGTGGGAGATTGTCAGAGGCGAGGAAAGATTGGTTCATCACTTCGGATCGAAAACAGTGCGGCGATCTGTGGAATGGTGGGACACCACCTCTCCTCCGAAGAAAAAGATCAAAGCCGCACCCTCAACCCGTAAAGTCTTGGCGACAGTCTTTGGGGACTTTGATGTGGTTATTGTGTTTGATGTGCTCCCTTGTGGTGCAACTGTGAAGTGTATCGTGCTATCCTCAGGAAATTAAGAAAACTATTTCAGCGTGTTAGTCACCACAAAAATCCAAACAAACGTCTCCTTCTCCATAGCAAAGCCAGGCCGCACACAACTCTGCGCACCGGAGAGGAGCTCACAAAACTCCATTGGACTGCTGTTCCTCATATGCCCTCTAGCCCGGACTATGAACCTAGCCCGGATTTTGCGCCCTCCGACTTCCATCAGTTTAGCGCAATGAAGGATGCACTTCGCGAGCAGCAGTACGTGGACGACTGGGAGGTTACTGGTACAGAAAGACGTTGGATCCAACGTCGACGAGTACAGTGGTACCATGCGGGCATAGAGACCCTCCCAGTAATGTGGCGTAAGGCCGTTGCGTTGAAAATGAAAATGGCTCTGAGCACTATGGGACTTAACATCTATGGCCATCAGTCCCCTAGAACATAGAACTACTTAAACGTAACTAACCTAAGGACAGCACACAACACCCAGTCATCACGAGGCAGAGAAAATCCCTGACCCCGCCGGGAATCGAACCGGGGAACCCGGGCGCGGGAAACGAGAGCGCTACCGCACGACCACGAGCTGCGGACCGTTGCGTTGAACGGAGATTGTTGCAGAATAGGGTTTTGTAGCCAAAAGAGTGGGAAATAATATTGTTTATTGGACTCCTGAATAAAACCAACCTGCTTTCAGAAAAAAAAAGTAGTTTGCTCATTGAACTCCCCTTGTACATCTTCCACCAAGTGTGGACAGGAGGTTAATTGGACTGGCTATCTTGGAAGATGCATGAAATATTTTCCGTGACAGCTCTGCTTTGTCGATACACTACAAATAAACGCACTCCCTTGTGGCTTGAGAAGTATATATGCCAATTTATATAGATGTAGAGGCTTTGACCACTGCACCAAATTATTCCGTAGCTATTTTTACATTGTCAGAGACGGAGGTTTTCTTTCTGTCACAAAAAGAGTTACCGCACCAATTCAGATTTCAAGGTGAGACATTCCGATTACTTTCCAGGTAATTAAAGAACGGACTGTCCAGATGGGACGTGCCGAGGGAACTTTGGCGAGCCAGCAGAACTAACATTTCTCGCTGCCGGAACCGCACGAGACGCCACAAAAACGTCGTGTCCCGAACGCGATTAGCCCGTTACTCCGACAAATGTCGGCGAGGCTGCAGCACGCGTGAATTCGACAGCGCCGCGGCACGGCCGCCACCTACCGCGACTCCGTTATACATTAATAGGGAGGTAACAGTACCTCGAAACAAGAACTCTCCCACAGTTAGTATTCTTAATGTGGCTAAAGCGACAGCCAGCTTCGGCCGGCGCCGTAAAAATATGCGACCCCCGACTCGTAAACAGCCGTTTCATAATATTCATCGGAACAGGTTTCAGCAACACATTTGTTTTACGTGTTTATCGCCTGCTGCGTCGTTAAGACGTCGGCTCTCGCGACTACGGGCAGAAAACGTGGGGCCCGCACAGCCGTGTCTCCGACGAGGGCAAAATTAGCCTCTTCCTCAATGCCGGAGGCCATGCTACAAAGCGGAGGAAAATAATTACTCCTTCTGCTGTTGTTAACACCTACAATGGTCTCACAGCACCGAAGGTGTCGCGATATCAAATTCGGGAACGAAAGACATCTTCGGTAAGCTAGCCATGCTAAATTCTCTTTTTAAACAAGTAGGAGATTATTAAAACCAATTCCTACAAATGTACTTTGAACGAATTACTTTGCGTGGAGCAATCTATACTGCCGAATTTCAAACTGATGCAGTTGTTAACGACCACTCCGATTTCACAGGTAATTGGGAGCAAGGCAACTCTGTTAAGAAGTCCGCATTTCTTTTTATCTATTTCGTGTCAGAAGTAAACGTTAGGAAATCCAAGAAAAGATTTGTACTTAATCTACCACACTATTAACTTTTAGTTTTACGGACATCAACACATTATTACAGCAGTCTTCACTAACAGTATTCTTGACAGTTTGCACAACTCAGCAGTCAAGATGGAAGGTCTTCCTTGTTCATCTTGAACATTTATTCTGCCTCCGCTTAACTCCGTACACCGCTCAAGCACACTCTTTCTGTTCATAACAGCTTCTCCATAAACCGTTCTGATTCGCGAAAAATTTTCGGTAGGTGTTATTCCATCTGCGAGAAGGAAGCGGATTACAGCACGTGGCTCTCACTCGAGGGGACTTCTTATCGACATATGTCAGGCAACTGGACACTTCAACGTCAGCTGACGTACTATCGTGTTCCTGCGATGCTCGCTCTGGTCGGGGTTCCAACCCCCCCCCCCCCCCCGCCCCCCACCAATACTATTCAGTGTTGCCAGCCCTCAAGAAACAAAAACAATACGCAACCCGGTATGGTCATAGTACACTTACTTTCTGAACATGCCTCTTACCTGTTAATCTCGCTGTTTTTTCACATTCTGTTCCAGGTTTAGATGTACTTATCCGATAGGTCCACGGGTTGAAAAGTTGCTTACCTCCGTGCTTCGGAGCTTCCTGGGTGGTGAGCGAAACCCCACTAGCAGACAGAAACCACGGAATAGCGGCGGTGGACAGCGCGGGACACAAAATTATCCGAAGTACCGTTCCGCGGATTTAGAAGCAAAAGTTTATAGGCAGATCTGGATTAATACTCTGCCGCGTTATGCCTATAAAATCAGCCTATAAAATGCTCAACAATCATGGTTACACTTTATGGTAATGCAAGCTTCCTCGTCGAATTTTATTAATTAAATCTTCTCGGCTTATGAGGCGAGTCGTGTAGTCGGATTGGTGTAAAGTTTCGACGAGTTCCTACTTCACCTGAAGACGAAGAGTAGTAAATTCGGCGAAACATTCGGACAACAGCGCGCCACGACGCGGAAGATAACCCGCAAAGATTTTACGAAGTTACAGTTGTCAATACTTCATTGTCAGTAATCGATAATCATCGTGTCAGTAAACAATAATCATCAAGCCAGTAATCAATAATCAACATGTCAGTGATCAATAATCATCATTCCAGCAATTAATAACTATCATGTAGGAACTCGTCGATACGTTACATCAATAGGACGACGTGGACTGGGTGTTCGTGTTCTCCTCATCATTTCATCGTCATCATCATTCGTGACGTTGGCTAGATTGGACTGGACTGTGTAAAAATTGGGGCTCTGTACTGGCAGTGATGACCGCACAGTTGAACGTCCCACAAGCCAAACATCATCAGTACCACGATATGACTAGGCTCATAAGCCGATAAGATTTTATCAATAAAATTTCCATTAAGAAATAAAGAGTAACCATGTGTCGGGTCAAAACGAGATTCTTGGCCATTATATAGGCTTACTATATAGGCATAACGGGGCAGAGTATTAATCCAGATGTGCCTATAAACGTTGCACTCCCATAAAGTGTAACCCTGTCTCGCGGATCAAAACGAGAAAGGGAATTCCTGGATGGTAACAAAGGTTCTTTTTGTGAAACACTATTGAGTAATGCTGCGTATTAATCATTGTCTGGTGATTGTTGATACTTGGCATGATGATTATTGATTCAGTAATCAATGGTCATCATGTCAGTAATCAATGGTCATCATGTCAGTAATCAATGGTCATCATGTCAGTAATCAATGGTCATCATGTCAGTGATCAGTAGTCATCATGCCAAGAATCAATAGTCATCATGCCAAGAATCAATAATCATTAAAGAATTATTAATTCAATTTTTTTTCATTTCAAGTCATTTCTCATTAGTAGTTGACGAAAAGAACCTTTGTTACTATCCAGGAATTCCCTTACGATCTCACGGAGCTTTTTCATAACACTAGCTTCTCGATCGAACCAATGGGTAACAAATCCATCGGAAGCCCTCTGAATTGCTTGAGTATCTTTCTCTAATTAGACCTGCAGGGGATGCAAAACAATCGAGCAGTACTGAAGAATGGGTGGCACGAATTCTGTGAGTCTTTTTCCAGTTGGTACGAGCGTCGTGGAGGTATGGCGCGCGGTATTTGGGCGGCTGTGAGAGCTGGCGGTGGGCTGACCTTTGCCGGATCCGGTCGGACAGGACGGGAGGCGGTGGGCGTGGCCTGACCGGTCCAGGGCACCAGGCTGGCACCTGCCTCGCGGCCAGCGGCACACGTGGCGCGAGCAGCGTTCCTCAAGCCGTCTGCAGTGCCACCACTTCTGCATTACACCCTCGTGACTAGGAAAGTGTCAGATAGGGGGCAAAGGCGCAGATCAGGCTTGATGGAAACAGCGATGGAGAGTATTACGAAGAGGAATGGCAGGGGGCCAGATGGAGATTGAAACGACGCTCTAGTCGGTCTGTAGAGTGGAGAGCGAACAGCGCTACTGGAGGGGGAAGTGGCCCTTCCAGGAGTTATAAGTGCCCCGCAAAGTGCTTAAGAATCAATGTCCTGAAACTTCCTCTCAGATTAAAACTGTGTGGCAGACCGAGACTCTAACTCGGGACCTTTGCCTTTCGCGGGCAAGTGCTCTACCAACTGAGTTACGCAAGCACGACTTACGCCCCGTCCTCACAGCTTTACTCCTAGCAGTGTCTCGTCTCCGTTGCAGAGTGAAAATCTCATTCTGGAATCCATATCCTATCGACCAGTGACGCGTGTAAGGCTTCATGTAGTTGCTGTATGCCTGCGTTTCTGACCTATGTTAAACACTCTAAGGCAAAGAGAACGATGCACCACGAAGGAATTATCTGAATGAATGGAAATCGATGGATGCGATGGACATATACAGACAAACAAATAATTGCAATTTCAAGTGGGTGATTTATTCAAGAGAAAGAGTTTCAGTAAGTGAGCGATTCAGTAACAAGCTGGCCTGAGTAGCCGAGCGGTTCTAAGCGCTACAGTCTGGAACTGCGCGACCGCTACTGTCGCAGGTTTGAATCCTGCCTCGGGCATGGATGTTTGTGATGTCCCTAGGTTAGTTAGATTTAAGTAGTTCTAAGTTCTAGGGGATTGATGACCTCAGCAGTTAAGTCCCGTAGTGCTCAGAGCCAATTGAACCATTTTTTTGATTCAATAACAAATTGGTCCACTTCTGGCCCACATTCAGGCAGCTATTCAGCTAGGAATTGATTGATAAAGAGTGATATTGGGAAGAATCCTGTCCAATTGGCGCGTTGAGTCGTCAAAAATCCCACGTTGCTGGAGGACTCTGTCCATAATGCTCCAAACGTCCGGCGACCTTGCTGGCCAAGATAGGGTTTTGCAAGAACGAAGACAAGCAAGGTCATCGTCTTGCTGCCTTGTCATCAAGGGCAAGAATGCAGGGCGTCGAACATCGTTTACGTACCACTTTGCTGTAAAGATGCCGCGGGTGACAGCCAAAGAGGTACTGATGAAAATAAATGGCACTGCAGACCATCACTACTGGTTGTTGGACCGCATGGCGAGTGAGAATCAGGTTGGCATCCCATCGTTGTCCGAGACGTCTCCAGACATGTCTTCTGCCTTGAATCTTGTTGACTGGAGTAGGATTTTCAGTAGTGATCAGTCCCACTTCGAACTGAGCCCCAGTGACGTGGTATCCTGTGGGAATACCAGGGTGTCGCCTGCTACTCGGTCCTACAGCCAGGAGTGATGGTCTGGTCCCATTGCTTTTCATAGAAGTACCTCTTTGGTTGTCATTCGCGGAATCCGTACGCTCCTTTCATTGTCCTTCACGGCAAATCATCCTGAGCAGTTTAATGCCTATCCACTCAGGGTGACAGTTTCTATTGCTTGAACTCAAGCTAGCCAAGCACTTTTTGGCCAGCAAGGCCTCTGAAAACGTTTGGAACCGTATTGGAAGGACCTTCCAACCAGCTTGCGATTTTGACTATTAATGCGCCAACTGGACAGAAGTTGGTACGATATCCATCAGGAGGACATCCATCAATTGTGTCAATCAGTGTGAAGCCGAATAACTGCTTGCACAAGGGCCAGAGATGGACCAATACGTTACTGACTTGTTGAGTTTATGAAGCTCTTTCTCTTGAATAAACAATCCAATTTTTCTGAAGTTGTAATAATTGGTCTGTATGTACATGTACATCAGGTGTACCGGTTTCAGTCCCGTGTGTATAATTCCTTCGTGGTACGTCGTTCTTTGTGAAGGGGAGTAGTTTTATTCGAATATATATTTTGGATAAAGTAATGTAGGAGAAGGTTGGCGCATACACCTTTAGCCTGAGGGCACAGCCACGCTGTCTGAGACCTCGCTACGCTGTGAGAAATTCCCTTTCCTCACTCGGCGAGGAAGTTGCGGCGCGGCAGATATCTGGCTTCGGCGATGCGGGTAGGAGACGGAGGGAGTGAATGCCCGAGCAAGAGTGTGGGAATTATTGTAATGAGCGGCCAAGTATTTAGGAGCAGCCCTCGGCGCTCCTTGGAGCTGGCTGGATGCCTCCGACTGAGCGCTCTCTTCGCCTCCCAAACAACTTCCGCGCGCCAACTTCGCAGCTCTGCTGCTTCTGTCTGGCCCTTCGTGTTGCCAGCGAGAGTCTGAGTACACCGATCCTTGGGGGAACTACGAGAGGCCATACCGTTGCTCGCAGTATAGGCAATGTACCCACAAAATTTTAATTACCACCTCGAAAGCACCAAAATGTCGCCATGAAAATAGATTATAGTGTTAATCTTCCTCTTCATACACCATGTGATCAAAAGTATCCGGACAGCTATGAGTGAAAATTAATTTTGGTGTGTCCACCCTTCAGCTTTATGATGGCTTCAACTGTGCTAATGTGTGTCTGAATATCTGTAGGGAAGCCGTAACCAGTCAAGGTTGTGATGTTTCACACTGGAGCCTGCGTCGAAGTTGGCGATCTAACTAATCTATTAGGTTCAGACCCGAATTCCGTGCAGGCTAGTTTATTTTAGTATTGTTACTATCCCATTACATCATAGGCTCATATCATAGATGCTGCCTTACGACAGGTTGCATTCTCAGCCTGATAGAAACAGCCATAGTCCCCGAACTGTTCCTCCAGTGTACGCAGTACACAACGCTGTAAGATGTGTTCATGTCCTTCTGCATTTAGGGTTCACTTACGCTCAGTTTGAAGTTGGTTGGTTGGTTGGATGGTTGGTTGGTTGAGGGTAGGGGACCAAACAACGAGGTCATCGATCCCATCAGAGTAGGGAAGGATGGAGAATAAGTCGGCCACGCCCTTTCAAAGGACAATCCTGCATTTGCCTGAAGCGATTTAGGATAGTCACAGAAAACCTAAATCAGAATGGCCAGAAAAGGCTTCGAACCTTTGTTCTTCCAAATGCGAGTCCAGTGTCCTAACCACTACGCCACCTCACTCGGTACAATAAGAGGAACACATACCAATCACGGAAACCAATCTCAGACCATAATATTACCTCCTCCGTACTTCACTGCTAGTACTGCACGTGATGGCAGGGAACGCATCCAGGCATTCGTCAAATCCAAACCCTTCCATCGGATAGCCCCATGTACAGCGTGATTCATAACTCCAAATCACTCGTTCCCAATCATCCATCGTCTACTGGCGTGCTCTTTACACCACCTCATGCATAGCTTAGAATTGACTACAGAAATGTGGAGACTCATGAGGTGCTCCTCGACCATCGTATCGAATTCTTTTTAGCTCCATATGCACAGTAATCGGGCTAGTTGACTGCTGGTTGCTGTTAGGAACTCACAAGTGATTTCTGCCGCTGATTTCGTGTGTTTTATTTTTTTACAATCTTCTTTCGCATTTCTAAACAGTTCATGGACGATGGGGTCTGGGTCGACGTTGACGATCTAACTCATTCCAAAGGCCTTACATAGGGTTCAGACCCGGCTTCTGGAATGGCTAAGTACATGTGATTTGCCTGATCTCGCTTTATCCATGTTTGTTTCTTCTCTTTTCCAATTTTGATGATCACGCTCCATGTTAGCATTATGCTGTTACTGCTTCTCTGCTGGGCTTCTTTCTTGCTGCCGCGTTCGTCTCCGGTGGGATCTAGTGACAAATTCCGTATCACATAGGGTTGTCCGGATTCTTTTGATCAGATAGCGTAGTTAGAGTAATTGTCATTTCAAAATAAGCAAACTGCGGTAATCCTGGTGGTAGGTTCTTCTCTGTACATTTACCCTTCCCTGAAACCCATTTTTTCCGAGCCATGGGTGACTTCGCGGAGACTTCGTCTGCAGAAGTTTACATTTTAAGTGTTGAGTCATTTTGGAAATGTGTCTTAATGCGACACCATGTCACGAGGGTAAAGGGGGTGGGGCAAAATTTGATAGCTCCTAGCAGCAGTACATGTGACTGCGTTCTACCTAGAAAGGGATAGCGTGTAACTGTGGAACAAAAACACCTTCTTGGCCAGCTACTTACGACGTTTCACCTCCACAGCCTTCCGTAATCTCGTCATGAGCCGGTTTGCTCCTTACAAGCGTAGTCTCTTAGCAGCAAAACGTGGCATTCGCAAATGACTCCCTGCGTGATTTTGCTCGATGATGTTTGAATCTTTGACTGTTTCGGCGATGGTGACCCACATTTTTCTTCTAATTTCTTTGTTCGTTTTCATTAATTCATTGGCTTATGGGTCGTAGCCATAGAGCCAGTCACGATGATACGAGCCTTAGGAGAAGACAACACCCAATCCCCGAACACAGAAGATCTCTGACCCGGCCGGAAATCGAACCCGTGACAAGTCCATGTTGATTTCGCGACTCAAGAAGCTATTATTGATTCCCAAAACATAGCTACAGCAACATTTTCGACACTACGTCGGCTCGACGAACATTTTGAATAGGTGCGAACAGTAGCGAAACTCTGAGGGAGGCGACCTGTTTAATGTTCAATATGTTGCCAATTGATCGGATTACCTTTCCATACTCGATCTTTCACAGAGAGATGGCCCGACATTGAAAACGTTTGCGGCAGCTAATCACAGTGTCATACAGTGGTGCCTTGTTGCCATAAACTTCCACTGAATAAAATAGATTGTTGCACCGTTGTTTATTTTCAAATGCAGAAATCGATACTCCTCTTCATGAATAAGTAGCGACATTTTGTTCTGGATCATCTAGCGGCGAATTTCGCACTATGGCGCCGAGATTACAGTTTGTTCCAGGCTTGCAGTCATATTCCATCAAACAAAGGAAAAATTAATTGCTGGTACCCTAAACGTAATCATACAAAAAATACTCGTCTGAAAATCTCTGAAATTTGTTTGCAAACGCCAAAACACTTATGGAACAAAAACAATAAGCATTTCATTTACTTGCAAGATGATACTTAAAAAAAAAAATTGGCCATTTGCGAGTACTCACGCACTGGATATCCTTTGCTAACATAATTACGTATGTAGACAGTTCATCCTTCCAGAAATCGGGAACCCCGAAGGTTTTGGCCTGTTATTGACGGTGATACTAGCAAGATTTGGGTTCTTGGGACTCCAGAACTTCTGAAATTCAGGTCTGAAGTCTGAAAACAAGTGACAAAAGAAGCATGTGTTTCGGAGTTTTTCGCTTAGGTCTTGTGTGAAACATTGCTTCTTGCTAAATTTCATGGTTCTGGATCAACGTGAAGGGCACTGTAGGTTATGCTGAGTGAGTTTGCGAGTGTCAAAATATGTGATGTAAATGGCCGAATCCCTTGACTGCATTGACTTAGAAGATTCCCTTTTTTACACCGCCAAGGAACCGTAGACCTTAATATGTGAGTCGTCTAGCTGCTGCTGAAAAGGACGGATAGGCAAACAGGTGGACGGACAACAGCGTGATCCTGTGAAAAAATTAACTACACAACTTCACTTTTTGTAGGCGATCATATAAACTTTACAACTACACTTATTACATAATTATGATGCTAACTTCTTGGAATTTTTGCCGTTGTCCGACAGTGAAATTACGCCAATAGTTCTTGAATCAGTAGATAGTGATTATACACTTGAGAGAACTCTTTGACACACTCCAGTTCGATTTTTCGCTTCATACTGTTTTTGTTGGCTTCATTTCTTCTGCTATTTGAGAGCCAAATGGTCCGCCGAGCGAAAAGTAGTTTCATTGTTCTGCCACGAGTCATTTGCCATCATCGTCGCACGGAGAGAAAAAGAACCGGGGCGCGCAGTGTTATGATTCGCCTTGTCAGGCAGGCCTCGCTTCTGTACGGCGTTCGCGGGGAAGCCCAGCCGTCGCGGGGAAGCGGGCCCCTGGGAGGTAGGCAGGGCCGCCAACCCTTCAGGGAAATACCGCGCTCGCGTTATTACGCCAGACTGCGAGCGATGAGCGTTCTGGGAGATGGAGATGTTGTTGTGCCGGCGAGATACGAGGGGAGCCGCAGGCGTCCTTTCTTTCGCTCCCTCCCTCCCACCTTTTTCTTTTGCCACCCCTTCTCTCTTTCCGCAGCCTCCCCCCCCCCCCCCCCCCCCATTGCCATTTCCTTCCTCCACGCGCACTGCAGATACCGCAACTCTCTCGTCCCGGACGACGCTCGCGGGGCGGCGTTGGCAAGCCTGCTAATGAAATAAGCCGCAGCAACGGCTCGCCTGGGCCATCATAGCTGCGTCCTCGCCCCGGAATTTGCGCCAACCCCATACTGCCCCGTATCTTCGGTAGCAGGACTGACTGTTGGCTTCGCAGACCGGGGCAGCCTCAGTGCTGGGCGTATCCGACCACACCGACGCTAACGTGTCGCCGAGTATTTGCCGCCGCTTCTAACATGTGACCCAGCCGAACAGTCTTACGCTCACTGAAAAGAAGTTCCAGCTACCATACTAAATGCTAAGAGACACAGTTTTTCTTAAGATTACGAGAACGCAAGAGGAAAGAAAAACAAAATTAATATAAGGTCAGGGCAGGTTTGGTGACGTGGAATTGAGCAGATTTTTCCAGATGACAATTGGTGGGAATTGTACCGTTCTCGTCCTACGGTCATAAAACGACAATCAATTGGCGGCGAGCGTGAAGAAAAAATGGTTCAAATGGCTCTGAGCACTACGGGACTTAACATCTGAGGTCATCAGTACCCTAGACTTAGAACTATTTAAACCTAACTAACTTAAGGACGTCATACACATCCATGCCCGAGGCAGGATTAGAACCTGCGACCGTAGCGGTCGAGCGGTTCCGGATTGAAGTGCCTAGAACCGCTCGGCTACACTGGCCGGTGAGCGTGAAGAAGTTCTTCCACTAAGTGAACATTTTTTGATGGTGTTCACGGAGTCTTTCGTGGTGGCATGATTGTATATAAACGTCTCAGTTCAAAGAAAGCGTTACTTCGAATAAAATACTCGATGTTGCGATTCCTGTCTCTGCCGTCTTCATCGGTAGTAAACAACTACCATAGGTGCACTCCGAGCTCTTCCTCACACATTAAAGTAAGCATCTCAGTTTCTTCCGTTACGAGATCGAACAATCCAGCGTTGCACATCATCGTGCACAGCTTCCATTCTTCTACGGATCTCAGTTGAAGGCACGTTTCCTGCCGTCAGAAACTGAATTACAGTTACGTTACACTCCGCCATGCCGGCCGGGTGGCCGAGCGGATCTAGGCGCTACAGTCTGGAACCGCGTGACCGCTAGGGTCGCAGGTTCGAATCCTGCCTCGGGCATGGATGTGTGTGATGTCCTTAGGTTAGTTAGGTTTAAGTAGTTCTAAGTCCTAGGGGACTGATGACCTCAGAAGTTAAGTCCCGTAGTGCTCAGAGCCTTTTGAACCGTTTGAACATTCCGCCGTATTACCCGCTACATTTCGGGAAAATGGATGACATGTAATACATCAACCGGAGGCGATGGTTTTCAGTACATCGTCGTAAGATTTCTGTCGTGGGTGATACAGGTCAGCAACTGGAAGCAGTTAATTCCATAAATTATCTGGGATTACGCATTAGGACTGATTTAAAATGAATGATCATATAAAGTTAATCGTCGGTAAAGCAGATGCCAGACTGAGAATCATTGGAAGAATCCTAATGAAATGCAATCCGAAAACAAAGGAAGTAGGCTACAGTACGCTTGTTTGCCCACTGCTTGAATAATGCTCAGCAGTGTGGGATCCGTACCAGATAGGGTTGATAGAAGAGATAGAGAAGATCCAACGGAGAGCAGTTCGCTTTGTTACAGAATCATTTAGTAATCGCGAAAGCGTTACGGAGATGATAAACTCCAGTGGAAGACTCTGCAGGAGAGACACTCAGTAGCTCGGTACGGGCTTTTGTTAAAGTTTCGAGAACATGCCTTCACCGAAGAGTCAAGCACTATATTGCTCCCTCCTACGTATATGTCGCGAAGAGACCATGAGGATAAAATCAGAGAGATTAGAGGCCACACAGAAGCATACCGAAAATCCTTCTTTCCACGAACAATACGATACTGGAATAGAAGGGTGAACCCATAGAGGTACTCAAGGTACCCTCCGCCATACACCGTCAGGTGGCTTGCGGAGTATGGATGTAGATGTAGATGTAGTTCCCGAAGCATGTACCCACGTTTTATTAATGCCGCGTTATTTCGTGTCACATACGACGCATAACGTTTTCATTTTTCTCTCTTTTGTACGGAGGGAAGAGTGGCCCGTTTCTAGCCTGATGTCATTTAATGAATCTACGGAAATCCTGAACACGGAACGGTACGTACACTTAGGACTCGCCTGAGTAGGAGGCAGTGCACTTAGTGCTGCGCGTACGTCGTGCATCGAGACTCTGAGATCCATGCTGGTTTATCAAAAGTGGGCCTCTCCGGACAAAGAAGGTAGTGCGGAGGCTGAGAGAATAAGTCCCGGGCACCGGACGCGGGTCGGATTAAACTTTCTAAAAAGCAGGCCAGGTGCGCCGAGTGGCGGGCGCACTAGAAATAAAGCCGGCCGGGAGAAAGCGGACCGCTGCGCCGCTTTAATTTACGGCGCCAGATCGGGGGAGAAAAGCACGCACCGCCACCGCCGCGCAGAAATTTATGGGCCGACCTGACACGGCGCCGGTGCGCGAACTACGGGCGCGTGCTCTGCGGCTCGGACACCGGCGCCGCTACCGAAGGAGAGCATCGAGACTATGTTCCATCTGAAACTCTGCTGACACAAGATTGAAAAGAAACATTTGGTTCGTAAGCGCTGTGCTGTATTATATAAGAAGTGTACACCGAACGGGTTGTTTAATTTGCTTATACCTAGCTCGCTTGTTTCCGCTTGAGGTCGCTGTGCAAGCGAACGAGCTTCAGCGAACGAGAGTTCCCTCAGGTGTACACGACAGGCGAGAGCATGAGTGATGGACTGGACTGCAGAGAATACTGGGTGTTTCAAAATAAATATCGCGGATTTTAAGGCTTCGTAAAATTTATTATATTCGACTTAAAGTTATAAATAATACATCTAATGAAAGAGCAACTCAGTTTTGTTTGTATACCTGCGCAATACGGGACAGTTAATAGTAACAGAAAAACCTGGTGAGCGAGTGACAGAGTCTTTCAAACGTAGCTCCAAGAAATCACTTCGGAAAACTAGTGAAATAGCTGCTCCGTTGCTGTCTGAATGGATTTTTTTTTTAATGAACAGACCACCATTTGTATTGTTGTTCCTTCAGTTACGATCCAGGTATCGGCCTTTTACGCCATTTTCAAGTGACTGAGTTCATGCCATTAACATATGAAGGTCTTATTTCAATAGTGGTACAAATCCATTTTTGTTCATTCTGAGATACAGAGAACTAAAGTTAAGAGATCGCTGAAAAATCTGCAGTTCAGGTACCAGAAATATTCAAGTATATATACAACGGCCGGCTCTTTTAATTTCCCCGAGTGTTTCTGTTACACTTTAATAACGTGCTACAGCGAGCTGTTAGGATCGTAACATTGCGTCTGAATTATTTCGATGTCAGTTGTCATGGTTCCTCGATAAGCACTCCAAACATATAGAACAATATTCTACACGTAACTTTCCGAGAACCCTTCCAACAAATCTCAGTATTCCATTCGTCTTCCGTAAAATAGATATTACGTGAGCGTTATATTTCATATCGTTTCCTATTATTACCCATAAATACATATACGATGTGACATGATCAAGTGTTCACCACTACTTTTGTATTCAGACTCTATCGAGTTATTTCTCTTTACTGTGGCCATTATCTTTCTTTATCAAAATTTGGCGAGGGTTGCCATTCATTGCGTCACCTCGAAATTTTTTCTCAGTCTTTCTGTATTTTCTTTCGATGGTCCAATTACGATGCTTTCCTGTAAACAAAAGCAGTGTTATAGCGCTGGTGACCTTATCTCATATATCGTTTACTATATATGAGGGCAACATTTTTAGCCTCCGATCGGTCACGAAATTAAAACCACAGTGAAAATCCGATGTAACTTTGCACATACGTATTGGGCAGAGTTGCTAATACGCCTGTAGATCGCATCACATCGCACTTTCGGGTTCTGAGTGCACAATGAAAGCTGTTTATAACAGTAACTCTCCCGCCAAGTGAGAGGTGCCTGTTGGGGGGTTACGCCTGATCTCATACAGTCCACATAAAGTAACTGTCTTGCGTTTCATTCTTAATGACAGTGCTTGGTCGTAAACTGCAGGTTGAACGAAGGCCTTCCTGTAGCGTTTTCAGTGGGAAGCGTTTCTTCACTCACCATGCAGTACGGACCTGGCTCCCTTTAATTTGCAGCTCTTTGCTCACATCAACCGCTGGCTATGGGGACATGGGAACTGGCTATGGGGATATGGGAACTGCAGCCCAGCGTAGTGAATTGGTGGATAGTACACGCGGCTTCCTTCGATGATGAGAGTATTGCAAAGTCGATGCAAGGCTTACGAATAATCTCCAAATCGGAGCGGCGACTTTGTAGAGAAGTAATGCAAGGTGTAACTAAATGTTGCAAGTAAAATATGCTTGATTTTCAGTGTCGTCCCTATTTCTCGATCAGCCGGAGGCTTTTTGTTTGCTTGCTTGTTTGTTTTTTAAGTAGAAAATGAAAAGCTCTCGCATATTAACATAATTAGAGGTCCAGTTATGCTTGCCTATAGCACACCCGATATTACTTCAGTTTCTGTGGAACATTCGCCATCCAGCATAGCGTACTTGATTGTGTTGGGGAAACATTCCTCCAGCCAACCACGAGGACACTCCGTATGATCGTATGTTAGTAGCACAGTGTAGAACGACTTTCGGAAACATAGGAAGAAGGAATGAATTTCTCAGGTTTTCGTGGTATGATTGATTGTGTGCCTCTGGGTATACAGCCGAGTTATTGTTTCTGGGATACCACAGTTAAGGAGTCATCGAAACAAAGTTGTCAGAAAACCTAATAAACAGGGACGGAAGTTTCTTTTTAAACATGGATTGGGGTCCGGCACTCAGTTTGTTAAGACGTAGTAGGCCATGACATTCACCAGAACTGCCAAACACTCAGAGAGTTTCCCTCTCGTGGAACATCACTGCAGACTCTGAAACACAAAAAGGAGTATCACATGGTGTAGTGGGTGTAGGGAATCCGACTCGTTTATAGGCTAAATAGCGGAGCGAGAGCGACAATAGTTCACAGGTTTGTTGGAACTCTGACAGCGAGAGCAAACAACAGCAAAATTTGCAGTTCCTGAAGAAGACCGCTGAGTCGTTCGTCGAAATACTGCGCAGAAAACGGGAGGGCACCATTAAGATGGAATCTATTTGTTCATGTGCATCTAATGTTTACAGGCAGATCCACATGCCATCTTTGAGGAGGATAATGTTCGGCCGCAGATATATTAGTAAGACTTCCTTATGAGACAAGCCGGCAACACAGTTGCTATGGCCTCCATGTTCACCTGACATGTCAACCACCGAACACCTGAGAGACTTGGTTCATAGTCTACATTTCTCCACTGTTGTTCAGCAACCACTGTTGGTGTCTTGTGATCCCCTGTGACGCTCAAATTTTGCCAAATTCTCCACGAACGTGTCTCGTTGTTATGAGGTACAGATGCTATGATAGCAAATGTAACACCATACTGGATTATCAAAGGCAGAAGTCATATACATCTCTACAATCTATTAATGTGTGTTTTCGTAGATGGCTAATGTGTGGAGTAATATCGATATCCGTCACACTTATCCTCCTTGGAGTAAAGCTCTTCACATAAAATAGTGTCATGCTGTCATTAATCTGCCAAAAATAGTTGGTCTTTCTCTCTAGACAATAATTTTCCTGCACGGATTGACAGTTCAGATAGGCCCTTGCGCTGTACCCCTTTCCCCGCGAAGTACTTAAGGAGCAGTTGCGCTGTAACACGTTTTGTTTGCCGCGTTCCCTAACGGCTGGTTTCTTCGTCGCTCCGCTGTTCAGAATCAGACACGCGAGGGCAGTAGAACCAGTTCATTAATTCATTTAATTAAAAAACTCCAAAGGACGCACGAGCAGCCCCATGAACTATTTTATGCCTCGTTGTTTTCACGTTTCGTGTGCGTCTTGTAAGTTTGTTGTTCTTATGTAGCTGTGTCCAAACTGTAGTGCGTCCTTTCATTCGGGCCCACGCGTTTACATTAGTGTACTTAACCCAAGCTTCTCCCACAACCTCCATTGATCTTCGCCTTGTAATAGGCAAGGACAGTTACATTACTCCTCGCGTTCTGTATTTTCCCCTAATTCTTTTTTCTTCCAATGGCATCTTCTAAGTATTATTAATTTTTCCCTAAGTCAGCCAACTTTCTCATTACAAATTTTGCTAATTGCTTCATTTCGGTTCAATACTCTCTCCTTTTCCGTTTCATTCTTTATCTTTCAACTTTTGACACTATATCTTTGACTTAAATTTTGCACTCTTTTTTCAGTGTCTTCTGAAGCCCTCTTATTTTGTTTTTCTTTTTCTAAGTAATTTTTCCTGCGTCTGCAGGGGCTGTATTTGTAGAGGAATTCCTGTCTTTTTTAATATTAATCACAGGAGACAAGCGCCACTCTCTACAAACTAGCAAGCTATAGCTCCATTTCCACATGTGCCTTATTCGAACATAAGCCTTCAGTTGCACACTGTAACTCACTGATGGTGAGATTCTTCTAACTTAATGACCGAAGATTTGTGGAGTGGTATTCGGCTTAACCAATGTTTACTCTTTTTGTCACTATTTTCTTTTAATCAGATTAGTGCTTCGTCCAGCTCTGTTGCAGTTTTCCGTAAGTTTATCTGATTGTGATATATCTGCAAGCAACGCAGTGCCGTCTTCAGAGTGTCAGATATAATAGTTACTTCTTCCAAACAATAATTAAATGTGCCAAGTGAATGGGTTCGCCTCGGAAAGAGCAGATTTTTTTAAATATATTAAAGTGGGGCGGGTCCTTCCAAAGGACATAACCGATTTCTTTCCCCATCTTTATCTAAACAATGGTTTCTGTTGATCCATTATATCCCATCGTGGACAGGACATAAAACACAATCTTTCTTCCGTAAAATTTTACAACAATCAAGTTTTATTCCTAATGCTCAGAAGCCAACAACTTATCGTATCTTCCGTGCACATTTTCATTCTGGTACCTGCTCCTTGTATCGCAGTACTAGCGGCTCTATAAGAAATCAAATCTGACAAGTCTGTTTTTGCGCAGTGGGCAATCGGAAAATACCTGTTTCGTGGTGCTGTTGGAGGGAAAGCCGCTTGGAGTTTCAGCCTCCCGAGGCGAAACTTTTTGCTTCTTCACACTCGCGTGCCACTTTTCCATTGCGGTGCGTGTTAAATAGAGCTGTTCCGTTGAGGAGACCAATCTGACTGCGTAGAGTTTAGCATCGTGCTGGTGACTCAGAAAAAAGCATAAGTACGTTGACTCACCTTTCATACAGCAACCAAGACACATCCCAGCTTAACGTATCCTGCCGACAGGTCCCACGTGGGAGGTTACTGGGCTCATAAAGGCGTGGGCGTCTGCAGATATTTACGAGGACACAAGATCCTAAAATTGCCTGAGTCTGTATTTTTGATACTATATAGTGTCATAAATTCTAAATATGACCTGAGTTACGCAAAAGTATTTTATCTCACAGGACTGGTCTACGATGTGTATTATTATGATACTGACATGGTAAAATACGGGGAAATCCCCACTCGGTCGCTACCTCGGAGATGCTATGCCCCATCGCTCGTGCGTCGTCAATAACACCACGTTCAAACTCACTTATATCTTCATAGACTGCCGTTGTAGCAGCAGTAACCGATCCAACAACTGCGCCAGGCACTTGTTGTCTTATATAGGCGATGCCGACCTCAGCGCTGTTTTCTGCCTCTTCACATCTCTCTGCATTTGAATACGCGTGCCTATAACAATTAAACTACTGGCCATTAAAATTGTTACACCAAGAATATGACGTGCTACAGACGCAAAATTTAACCGACAGGAAGATGATGGTGTGATATGCAGATAATTAGCTTTTCGGAGCATTCATACAAGGTTGGCACCGATAGCTACACCTACAACGTGCTGACATGAGGAACGTTTCCAACCGATTGCTAATACAAAAACAGCAGTTGACGGGCGTTGCTTGTGAGGCCTCGTGTAAGGAGGAGAAATGCGTACCATCACGTTTCCGACTTTGATAAAGGTCGGATTGTAGCCAATTGCGATTGCGGTTTATCTTATCGCGACAGTGCTGCTCGCGTTGGTCGAGATCCAATGACTATTAGCAGAATATGGAATCGGTGGGTTCAGGAGGGTAGTACAGAACGCCGTGCTGGATTCCAACTGCCTGGTATCACTAGCAGTCGAGATGACAGGCATCTTATCCGCATGGCTGTTACGAATCGTGCAGCCACGTCTCAATCCCTGAGTCAACAGATGGGGAAGTATCCAAGACAACAACCATCTGCACCAACAGTTCGATGACGTTAGCAGCAGCATGGACTATCAGCTCGGAGACATGGGTGCGGTTGCCCTTGACGCTGCATCACAGACAGGAGCGCCTGCGATGGTGTACTCAAAGACGAACCGGGATGCGCTAACGACAAAACGTCATTTTTTCGGATGCATCGAGGTTTGGTTTCCAGCATCATGATGGTCGCATCCGTGTTTGGCGACATCGCGGTGAACGCCCATTGGAAGCGTGTATTCGGCATCGTCATACTGACGTATCACCCGGCATGATGGTATGGGGTGCAATTGGTTACACGTCTCGGATACCTCTTGTTCGCATTGGCGGCACTTTGAACAGTGGACGTTATGTTTAAGATGTGCTACGACCCGTGGCTCTACCCTTCATTCGATCCTTCCTACATTTCAGCAGGATAATGCACGACCGCATGTTGCCGGTGCTGCACGGGCGTTTCTGGATACAGAAAATGTTCGTCTGCTTCCCTGTCCAGCACATTCTCCAGATCTGTCACGAACTGAAAACGTCTGGTCAATGGTGACCGAGCAACTGGCTCGTCACAATACGCCAGTCACTACTCTCGGTGAACTGTGGTATCGTGTTGAAGCTGCATGGGCAGCTGTACCTGTACACGCCATCCAAGCTCTGTTTGACTCAATGCCCAGGCGTATCAATGGCGTTATTACGGCCAGATGTGGTTGTTCTGGGTACTGATTTCTCAGGATCTATGCACCCAGATTGCGTGAAAGTGTAATCACATGTCAGATCTAGTATAATATATTTGTCCAATGAATGCCCGTTATGATCTGCATTTCTTCTTGGTGTAGCAATTTTAATGGCCAGTAGTGTACTTTGGCGCTTCAGTATATAATCTAAGCCCGGTTTAATGCGGTTGTGAACGCTCGAGGTCGCTTGTAAAACTCAGCGCCTTGTTACACCTGTGGGACAAGAACCGCCTTAGGCGGGCGCGGGCTTCCTTCTGAGCCGGCACGTGGCGCCGCACCGCGTCCTCCAGGCAGGACACGCGCCCCGAGGTTTCGCAACACAGCGGCTGGACTGATCCGCCGCGCGTGGCGCGTCTCTTCACGCACTGCGTGGGACGCCTGCTAAACGACCGCGTCTGCTACTCATCTACGCTACACACGGCGCTCCGACAGAGCGCTCTGTTGCAGTGCGCCGATTATTGTCCCTGACATCCGTTGAGATACTTGCCGTTTACTGTCCCTCGCTTGCTGGCAAATCATGTTATTGCCTGACAGTCGCAATTATTGGTGACTTACGCAAATTATTAAAGGAAGGAACGTGTTTCGATGTACTATTCTGATATTAAGGCTATAGTTGCAATACAGAATAGAACGTGGAGTCTGACAGGGGCTTTGTTAATCATTAGGTTGCCTCAGGTGTCAGTGTTTGGACCACTACTGTTTCTTATGTACAGTATATAGGATGTAACGAGTGTAAGTGCACGTATTTCTATTCGTGAGACAGGACGGTGTACTGAACAATATTACATCAATATTAATGTCATTTACGGACTAATAATTATAGCTACTGCAAGTCGTGTGTTTTTAGGTTGGTTAGTACCTCCAAGTAAATATGCTTGGTGCAAGCTGTTAATGCTTATTTTCCTCTCCGCAGCAGTCATTTGTTGAGGTGTGCATAGAAAACAGAGTGTCTATACTTACAAGCGTAGTCTGCTTAGTATTGCAGTTACGAGCGTGCAGAAAACATTTGGTAGTAAGGTTTGTGACGTGCTAGTGGGAAGAGTGACGCAGAGAAAAACCAGCTGACTCACTGATGTGTGTACTTACTAAGGCACCACATACAAAAGTATCTACACTTACACCCTGTACACCCTATGTAAATGATATGCCTTCTAATACAGCAGCTGATTTTAAAATGTTTGGCGGCCGAGTGGTTCTAGGCGCATCAGTCCGGAACCGCGCTACTGCTAAGATCGCAGGTTCGAATCCTGCCTCAGGCATGGCAGTGTGTGATGTCCTTACGTTGGTTAGGTTTAAGTAGTTCCAAGCTCTAGAGGACTGATGACCTCAGCAGTTAAGTCCCATAGTGCTCAGAACCATTTGAATCATTTATTTTCGCTGATAATATAGGTTTATAGTGAATATTGTTGAGTGCACCATAGGGAAGGTATCAAATAGTGCAGTTGAAGACATAAGTTAATGACTTTCAGAAAATACACTGATGCTGACTCACAGCAAGACGCACTTTTTACATTTTCTGACACCGAAAAAAGACTAAACGTGACATTCTGACTACACATAATAGGGGCATACTATTACTGACTCTGAACAATCCAAATTCTTAGGTGCTCAGATAAGTGATAATTTGTTATGGAAAGCCCATGTTCAGGATCCTGTTCAAAAATCACATGCTGCTAGGTTTGCCATAAGAAAAATACTTGTCATAAGTACTAGCCGAAGCCCAGTAGGTAAGTAATATTCCAACACTTACCTCCTTATTTTCATTCGCTTTTGACATATAGTGTAATATTCTGTGGTAGCTCTTCCCATTCACAAAGAGCACTTTCTGCTCAGAAATAGGCAGGTCCAGCAATATGTATGTTACACACATTTCTAACATAGGAACCTTTGTTGGCTATATTTTATAGTACTTCAAGTCTGTATTGATGCAGTTATACGTGTGGTCTTACTGAATTGGTGATGACGCTGCTGTTGTGTGTCTAGCAGTACACATTATTTTCAGCGAAGTAAACAGATATATATATATATTGTGACAATAATTTTCGTGCGTTGACTTACATTTGTGGGATGATGGCTACATTATTTTAAACATTCTGATAACTTGGTTTGATTATTTTTTGGCTGAGTGCCTATATTAGTTTTTGTAAATTAATCCACCCAAGGTCATCCAGCTCCAGATTTAATCCGCGTTCGCAGGTTGCTGACCAGGGATCGTAAGCCAGCCAGCCATTGTGTATATGATTTTCAGACTGTTCCACATTCAACTAGGTAAATATCGGTGCCCAAGTTACATACCTCAGATACACGTCATGGAAAAAAATTCGTGCAAAAGGGAAACTCTACCACCAGTCGTCGCTATCAATGCTGACCTATCGAAACGGGGAAAAAGCAGAAGGGGAAAATGTACATTTCAATTTGGAATGTAGCTTGTGATTACTAACTGATTTGTTATGAAATCCCAAGTGTGTATTAGGTTGAGGGTGTCCGTCTGGTAGGAGACTGGAAACTGATACTAAGGGCCTCAGTTAATTCGGTCCAGTTGGCCCCTTTCTTCCTTTCGAACTGTGTAGTTTGTCAGAGAAGTTTTGAGCAACTGTAGGATGAACTCAAAGGAAGTTCATGTGTGGAAAAAAAAAGTTCAAATGTGTGTAAAGTCTTATGGGACTTACTAAGGTCGTCAGTCCCTATGCTTACACACTACCTAATCTAAATTATCTTAAGGACAGAGACACACACCCATGCCCGAAGGGAGGACTCGATCCTCCGCCGGGACCAGCCGCACAGTCCATAGACTGCAGCGCCTTAGACCGCTCGGCTCGTGTGTTGAAATACGGTATTTATTTAAATATAAGCTTCATTCATGTTTTCTCACTCTTATTAATTACACTTCGCGAGAAGTGTAGTGGAAGTGTAGCGAACACGTCGTACACCACGCTTGGTTGTGAGAAAAGTAATGAGTTGGGAGCGTAACCAATAGCCTTGGCTGCACACCGAAATATTAACTGTTTCTCAGTCACGCCCAAGGACCATATTCAACATGGGTAGAATAAAACTGTCCCGCAAAACTTTTCATGCATCTTGAAATGCGCAACACAACTTAAGTCACCTGCCCGACGTGCAAATTGGGTTGCCTGTCTTAGGGTGCATGAAATACGTTCCGGGCCTTTAATTCGTTTAGAGGAGCTTAAACGTTGTACTGCGATGACTCACAGAACGGTATCGCAAAATGAACAAAGGCTGTTTGCGCTCTGCGAGCGTAATTAACATCCGCACTGCGGACACGGCAGCCGGCGCGGCAGAGACAACCGAAAGCAGTCGGCGGCTGGACGGGTCGTAAAATTTGCCAGCCGTCTTTGCTTTTCCTCTCTTCCTCGGGCCGCACTCCTTTCTTTTGTAACGAGCGGTCGGCAGCTTTACGGACATTGGAAACCGGTCGCCCGTCTTTCCGATCTCTTCCCCGTTCCCCTTCCCCCATCAGTCCCTCCGCGCTTTCATCCGCTGACTCCTCCGGTGTGCAACACAAATGCTGAACTTACTCGCGCTAATTCACTCTAGCGTCCTAAATTGGCATTACGGTGACTGCGATGCTAAGCTACGGCCTGGAACGCCCGTCCACCCTACCGTACGTTCCATTACGCGCAACCAGAGTACTGCCTGGTCGCTACGCGCTACAGCCGCTTGAGAAAACCTCGGCGACGTCGTCTGCTCCTCGTATCATTAAAATCTCACTGAGCAAACAGCTGGAGTCCTCTTAATCTGACCGACAAGCGCAGAGTGCAGTTTTGCAGTGTAACGTCTCGCTCCGTGCAGATGAGGAGAAGGGGTCGGGGGCGCTCGGTTCGTCCACGTGTTTCACGTTTTGCTGTACACTAAACGTTTCACGGCGTTTTGCGATTTTTCCAAATATTTGGATGCAGCTACGAAATCCGGGCGCCTGTACAGGCACCGCGAGTCACTGTATAGCGCGTTGTGGAGGGTACTTCGCACCAATTGTAGCGATTTGCTTTATTATTCGATTCACGTGGGGGGGGGGGGGGGGGGCAAGGTGATTGCTTTTATGCCTCTGCTTGACAATGTCCTCTGTGGACAAACGATAGATACTGTTATTCTGAAGAAGGTTGGGTTATCCCGACTGAAACGTAGGTATATTCTAGATAAACGGTGCAGCTGAGGCTGTTCATTATTAAAATTAATATTTATGCAGTCACTGAAACGTCCCCAAAATATTGTAGTTATTTAAGAACTTTACCTAGTTACATACTTCGCGAAAAGAGTAGCTACTTCATTCCCATTTATGTTCACGGAGCATTATCGTAACACTCGCATAATGATCGAATCTACCGGGAACAAATTTATTGGCACGCCTTTGAATTGCTTTGCGGTCTACCTTCATTCCCACATGTGCGCATCCTTAGCACTTCAGCAGTGCTCAAGACTGGATCAAACAGGTGTTCGGCATTCGTTCTCCTTAATATATGAACTACACTTCCCTATAATGCTCCCAATAAACCGAAGTCGACGATTCGCCTTCGTTTCAACCGACCTTACGTGTTCGTGACGGTCTATGTCGCTTTTCAACGTTACGCCTACATACTTAATCGACGTGACTGTGTTAAGCAGCCCGCTGTTTATACTATCTTCGAACGTTACCAGAATGTTTTTCCTACTCATCTTCATCCAAGTGCTGCAATTTGTCGCCAGAAATAGAAGTTCTGGCCAAGTCATTTTATATTCTCCTACTCTCGCCTAAGGACGTGCACTACAACATCCTCAGCCAACAGTCACAGATGGTTGTTCATTCAGTCCGTAGATAATTTTTTTTCAAAGCACACAAAATTTGCTGCTCTCAGTGAATGCACGTCTATCTCAACCAGTTTCCGGGTGAACACTGCAGAGAGATTGCGTGCAGTCGACATTTGGAGGCGGATACCTCGCAAAATGCCCCGGACAACTTGATGCGGCATCTTGTACTATTTATGAAAAGTTCGGGTGCAGCACCAGCATGGTAACGCTAGTTATAATCTACAACATTTGCGGATAAAAATACTGTTAGAAGGAAATAACAGGAATGAAATTTACGCTTCTGAAACAATGTAACTTGTGTTAACATTCCAAGTAGCTTTCTCTGCAAGAGAGAAAAGAACTAGTGCTGTGAAACAGAGAAGTGCAGAATGCACCTTCTTTCAATAAATACGATATTAGTGATGACTTTATTCCCAAAGAACTTGAGCTTCGTGTTCCTGTCTGTTGAATAGAAGTGGACTCGAATGTAGGGTGATGAGATGACTGGAAGAAACGAGAAACATTCAACAGAGGAACGCAATCTCGCTCCTATCGCCTACAGAACAGAGCTCTGGTCTTACCTTTTTCGCCTCTAGTCTCCTTCGATCCAGAGTTCTCTTTCTTTTTGGATGAGAGTTTTAGACTACGGCAGAAACTCGGAGTCCAATCTGTGCAAAATCTTTCTATGCAGCTGTTGGAATGGCGTAGCGAGAGTTCCTTGGATTTAGTAGCGAATAGTTTCTCGTCAGGTATTTTTGCTCGGATAAATAAACCTTCCAGTTGCTAAAAAATTGTTTATTTTACTGTTCTGCGCGCGTCAGTTTTATATTGAAGCAATTTACCGGCTAAATCTGAAACTGAGATTGTAAATGCAAATGTTATACATAATGATGTAATGACTATTTAAATAATTTACATGTCATGAATGAAGGAGTTCTGACGTAGAAACACTTCAATTATACGCATTTACTGTCTAAGTACTGATAGAAGATAAATATTACCTGACATTGTGCTGCTGTGAAGCAAAGCCATATCATTGAACAAGTAAAACTCGGGTAGATTTGAAAGTGATTTGCAGAATTACATCATAGGAGAAAAGAGCGTGTCGTGACACAAAATACTCAACATTTTACGCTTTTGTGACTAAAAATTATTGGTGTACTTCATCATTAATAGGAATTATATTTTAAAAGTAAAACGTACAATTTTAATATTCTTTATACCTTACTTTTCGTACGGTACTATTGGGCGCAGGACTTTTAAATTCACCTGACTTCTGTTTTGTTTCAACACGCCACTGTGTAATCCATATTCTTCTTTTTCTCTTTTCTTTGTACTTACACTGTACGCGCATAAAACACGTAAACAGAGTTTAATTGTATTTAAAACGTTATCTGTATGTTCCGGTAGAAAATAGCTTCAGTATAAAATACGAAACTATTCGTGGAGTAAAAGAAATAACTTTTTAGCAGTCGGAGCGGTCGCTTGTTAATTCGTACACAGCAGCGGAACTGCAGGACTTTCCAAACATGTGGAAAATAGTAGTTTACTTTATGAACCATTCTAGGTAAAATTCCTTTTAAGTTAGCATTATCTCTGAGGTAGTGGACTGCAATAACAGTCCGCCCAAGCATATATTCATCGCTAGCAAAATACGTTTCTAGTTTTACTAAGATGTCAATGCTGGACAATACTAAATATTGTAATCTTGGATGAAACAAAGGAGTTCTTCATTTGTGTTCATAAAAAACTGTAGCTTCCCCAAAAGAGAGGAAATGTAAGGAACAGGTAATGACATTTAAATAAAAAATGTGTCATCGTACGAAGATACAAGCGACGAATATAGTGTGCGCAAAACAGGGAAGAAGATTTCCGTCATGAACTTCAAATGTCGTCGCCCTACAGAAATTCCAGAAACTAGTTCTCAGGGCTCATGTTTGAGTAGAATATATTTTCGCAGTCCAAATGATGTACTGATGTACAGTTACAGTCGTTAGAATTCATCCCCGTTGTAGACCATCAATTCCCACCGTGGCACGATCTATTGGGATACGATGGTGTCTGAGTGGTCGAACTGTCTGAAGAACGAATCTGACATTCTGCATCCTTGTTTCGCGTCCGAAAATGTCAGCTGAACATACATATAGTTCTGCTTGCTGTCACGGTATTCATAGATTCCTCCACGTAATTCGTACATCATGTTTTCGTTTAGTTACCAGCATTCGCACTTACAGTGTCCAGCTATCAAAACTAATGGTGGTGTAACTGCAGCTATTCTTCGTTCCAAGATAAAGCCGATGTGTGGCGTGAAAGTTGTACGTGAGACGACACGGAACAGGAATATCAGTAGTTGGCTTTCCGTTACACGACACGAGCCTCCCAGATACCAAGAAAAGCTCTTAGGTGACGCAAAAAGAAAAAAACGATACTGTCTTGCGATTGACTGAACGGTACTTCTTGAGAAGATCTGTTTTGTGTATTTCATTTTCCTAGGTTTTGGTATCAGTAACTGTGAAAAGAACGTATTCCCACACACACACACACACACACACACACACACACACACACAAGCGCGTGCGTTCTTATCTGGACGTGCTACCAAGTTCTTCAGTCCGATGTAGCCTTAGCATTGCTCGCAAACCCGTTAGAGACTAAACCGTGAGACTGAAAATAAAGAAAATCCGAAGTTTACGTTGCTACAAACGTAGACAGCTGCACATGTGCTGAAACGGCACATAGGACATAACAATCCTTCTAATGTGTTTCCGTTAACGTCTACTGTGCTTTATCACGTCTTCGTCAAGTTCTATTCAGTGTGTCAACTTCCTGGTTTCATCAACTACAGCGTCCTTTCCTGCACAAGGCGGTAAATACACGCACGTCGTCTTTTTAAAAACAAAAACAATCCTGTACCGAAAGACTAGGGGTTAGAAGAAACTCTTGTAACAGCTCTATAAACCGGATGGATAAAGTGCAGTAACTCACTGAGATCCAGTGTGGGCTGTAATTTTCATATGACAGCGAAACTTAGCAGAGATGCTATTGCGTTAATGCGGATCCGATTTACACTGAACAAAAAAAAAAAAATGGTTCCAGTTTTGGCCACCAAGTGCAAATCTGGCGCTGCGCAGCATCTCGTCGACATCTCCAGTGCTTACATTGAACAAATCGTGTAAGCGGTGGTTAAAAGAAAACTTTATGCCTTTCTCACTCGTCTCGGCACTGTCCACGTCCCATTCCTAATCCATTAAATGTGGAAACATTTCTGTCCGTCTTTCTTGCATTCACGGCGCCAGCTTTGCACCTTGCATTCTTGATGTCTAAAGTAAATTAGGGCTTTATTACACCGACACTAAAAACTCAAGGTTGCTCAGGTTACGAAGTAGCTATTTGTAGTGATGTATTCGTGGCTGTCCTTAAGCAGTGAAACGTTGAGATCCCTTGCCTGTTTTAGGCAATTTTGGAAACATTTCACTAATGCATAGCGATCTGAAGGTTCACTACAGACAAGTGCAGGAGTGTATACCTCATAGTTCTGTGCTGAAGCGCGCTTTGAAGTATTGAGTTCACACTCGTCTAAGCTACACACACACACACACACACACAGTAGTACTGCGCTTTCAAAAGGGAAAGTCTAAGCAGAAAGGATTACGTTTAGTACTTGAAGTTTTTATTGTCTGTTAATTTCTCTGTTCTTCTCTGCGTTTACATCTATACTCCGCAAGCCGTTTTATCGTTTGTCACAGGGTGTACTTTACATACCAGTATTAAATAATGTAGGCCTCTCTATGAATTGGAATCTGCTTCCACCTGTAAGCGAGATTATGTAGGATGAATCAATATATTGGTTGACTATTCTAATAACGTGCGCTCTAGGAATTTTAATAGTAAACAATAGCGTGATGCAGAACACTTCTCTCACATCGTTTGCCACTGGATTTGGCAGAGGGTATCTGTGAAGCTATAGAGCTTATTAAGTGTCGTAGCTCTTCTTCCGATCTCCTCTGTTTCCTCCTTCCGTCCTATCTAATACTGTTCTCAGATTCACAAGAACTATTCAAGTATTCGCCAGACGACTGTTTTGTACGCGTCCTCCTTTGTGAGTGGACTACGCTTCCTGGCCGGCCGGGGTGGCCGAGCGGTTCGAGGCGCTACAGTCTGCAACCGCGAGACCGCTACGGTTGCAGGTTCGAATCCTGCCTCGGGCATGGATGTGTGTGATGTCCTTAGGTTAATTAGGTTTAGGTTGTTCTAAGTTCTAGGGGACTGATGACCTCAGAAGTTAAGTCACATAGTGCTCAGAGCCATTTGAACAATACGCTTCCTGAGAATTAATTGTTCCAGTGAGTTTGTCTGGCATTGCCTTACCTGCTCTTAGTTTTATGTGCTGTTTCTACTTTTAATTGACCCGTACGCAAACGCCGACTTGACTGTTTTCAGTGACACTCTTACAGTCGTGTAATTATAGAGCAAAGTATTTTTGTCCCTTTTTGCACGCAATACGTTACATTCGCTTATGCTGAGGGTCAGATGGCCAAGTGATGTTCCTTTGCCGCTGTTCCTGCATTTTGTTATAGTTTCCTCGCATTGTAACATAACTATATACTACGGCATGAGCCACGAAAAGCGTGAGAGATCTTCATACAGTATATACAATGTCGTTTAATGTAATGGATATAAGTGCAGATATTCCTGTTAATTACTGCATTACGTCAATATTTACGTAATTTTCAGACTATTTAATATAGCCACGAGAAGCCGTATGTTTTTAGATTGGTTAGTACCTACAAGTACATGTGGCAAGAGTAACTAATTATTGCTTACTTTCTTCTGGCTAGCAGGTCAAGTGTTGAAATGTGGATGCAAAGTGGTTAGTCTATACTGAAGGGCGCAGTCCACTTTAGTGGTGCAAAACGACCGTGCAAAAAACATCAGGTGGTAAAATTTGTGACAGTCAATAAATTTTTTCTCCGTTTGTGACCGCATTTTCAATATATATGTTCGTGGAAAGACTGTTCAACGCAGAGGAAAGGCAACCAACACACTGATGTGTGTACATATAAAGATACTGCGTATAAAAGTTCCATCCACGTATACCCATTACACCCTGTATATTGAGAAAAATAACGATCCTATAAAATCCCTCAGGGTGTATACGAAATGATTTTTTGTATATGAAATTGATTAGAAGGCGACTCAACTCACATATTAGCCACAATAGTAGTCCTAATATGAACCCTTGTAGGGATAAGTTTATAATTTCTTCTCAATTAGAGAATATTTATAGCTGACTTCAGATACTTGCAACTGTTGTCGGTGTAATGCTTGCTAGTAAGACGGATTTATAGTCTTTATACAGGAGAAAACTGCCGCATTCTACAGGGTGTTTCAAAACGAATATAAGGGTTTTAAGGCTCGGTAGCATTTATTGCGATCAACTTACAATTGTAAATAATACACAAAATGTAAAGACAACTAAAACAGTTTTGTGTGTACATCTGTGCTCAAAGAGAAGAGTATGAAACGAACAACAGTGACTAAAGAACATGCTGAACGAGTGAGTCTTTCGTGCTTAGCCCCAAGAAATCATTTTTGAAGTCTAGTCGTGATTTAGCAGCTTCAGTAAAGTATGTGTGGCGACTTTCAAGGAGAAGCTTACAACTACGTCCTTTTCGCTTGAAGTTGTTATAAGTTCTAATACCTACAGACTACGGTTTACGTGCCAACTTAGCAAACGAAATGTTACTGCATGACTACCAAGATTTTCTGGGTCTTGTGATCTTCAGTGATGAATCGACATTTCACGTCAGTGGAAGTGTCAGCACACATAATGTGCGCATCTGGTGATCGCATAACGCCCAGGACATGATACGGTTGCAAACTGAATGTTCCTTGCGCTGTATCCCTGCGGAAAGTTTATGGGCCTTTGTTTTCCGGTGAAGCGACTGTAACTGGTGTTTCTTATCTTGATGTGCTACAACTATGACCCGTGTCTCAACTGGAAAAAGTTGAACAACACAGCTTTTGTTTGAGAGCTAAACGGTTCGCCGCCTCTCTGGCATAACTCAGTACGCGACTCCTTAAACGACTTTGTATCCGACCGCTGGATTTGTCGCATTTCATGCATGACCTTCACGTTCACACATGATCTGGCGAGATATGCCTCCGATACCATCTAATGTATCCGACTTTAGGAACAGTGTTATTGCAAACAGTTACTCCTCACAATTGATCAAGGTTTCGGAGCAACTCATCTATCGACTCGATATGTGGTCGATGTTCACACTGAATAATTGTTTGGGTTCCTCTTTCATTAGGCGTATTATTTATAACTGTAAGGTGAATGTAATAAGTGCTACAAAGCCTTAAAACCCGTATATTCATTTTGAAACACTCGGTTTTCTGCTTTTATAGTTATCTATACTTCCAATTATTTCCGAAGAGCCACTTACAGGTTTTACGAAGCGACGTCCACTGCTTGCCTCAGATTTCTGTCCCGGCCTTACATCCTAGGGCAGCACTTTTGCTGTTTGTTGGAGAAGACATACCTAGAAGTTTTACATACAACGTACGAACTAACGCCGTCCATACACGAGACGTATTTCTTATCGTTAACCAGGCCAGACTTGATTTTTATTTCTCTGTTAGGAAGAGACTGGTATATCACACGGAACGTGCTTGTCATCCTGATTTGCAACTGCAACGATCTCCAATGGTAGTTGTCCGCTGATCTGGCTCGCAAATCGTGAAACTTCTGAAAACGGACGGACGTAAGATTCCTACGATAGTTATATTAAAAAACACATTTTGTTTCTTTTTCATATCTTAGTCATGCTTCTTTGTCTGCGGTATACGTTAATAAAATCGTCAATATCCATGGACACATTTATAAGGCAATCAGTAAAGGCACCAGCTTTTAAATTTAATAATGCAATGCAAATGTTAAACAGCATTCTTTGTAAGATAAGAATAATTACATAACTATCAATTCTAATAAAAAAACCTTAGTCAAAAAAATGGTTCAAATGGCTGTGAGCACCATGCAACTTAACTTCTGAGGTCATCAGTCGCCTAGAACTTAGAACTAAGTAAACCTAACTAACCTAAGGACATCACAAACATCCATGACCGAGGCAGGATTCTAACCTGCGACCGTAGCGGTCGCTTGGTTCCAGACTGTAGCGCCTAGAACAGAACGGCCACTCCGGCCGGCGGTCCATACTACCTCCAACCAAAATGTGAGAAGAAAAGAGCTTGCAGTTGAAGAAATGTCCCTCATAGCATCGAAAGTGAACATGTGATCTTTTAAGATACGCGCTTTAGAGCTCTTTTTTACTAGGAATTTTTTGTTGTTTTTGAGTGTGGCTCCTGCCCCTAAAGTTCGACTATGTTTCCTTGGGACACGCCCGGTGTTCATAGGACGTATGTAATAATATGATGCACACCATAAATGGGCTTCAGACGAAACCATCTACATCCAATATGGCGTCTCTCAAGTTCCTTCTATACATACTAAGCTACCTTCCACAAAATCGGCCACGTTCCTCTCCAGGAAGCAGCCTTTCCAACTACGGAATTCTGCAAAATGTGAAATTCCACGCTGTGACGTTACATAATCCGAACACCACCTCTCCTGTCTCGTGTGAGGACGGCTTAAGGCTATGTGCGCTTGAGCAGGAGGTACGGAATCCTGTCTCCTAATTACAGCGACAGACCCGAATAATGCCCAGCCCGTGCAGTTGAGAGCCACACCACACACACACAGGCTCACTGGCTGCGCTGGCGGCCATAACGGCACCACCGCCGCGCTGGCCCGTAAATAATTAAGCCAATTGATATTCAGACTCACGAACGCTGGCCCTCGCCTAACGCCGCACGCGCGGGGGTGGAGCGGAGATTAGGGGCCGGACGTGCCCTGTGCGTGCGGAGGCGAGGGGGGAGGGGGGGCTGGGGGCTGAAATGTGTGTGTGCCAAAAGGGGTGCGCTTAGGTGGGGGGAGGCTTTTTGATAGGTTAGAGAATGGGGGAGCTCTGTGCCCGGCAGAAAGGGTGGATCTGGCGCGGCGGAGGAATTCGCGGGGGAGGATAAGTCCGCGCATGCAAATGTGTCGCCGGCAATTCCCATGCTGATCGCGCGGAAAACTGCCGGCCGGCGCGGCGGTGCGTGCGTGCTTGCTGCCGGGGTCGATGGCGGAGGGTGGTTTGGCCGGGGCAGCGCGGTACGCTGCGGTCTGCGCCGGGGCCGGATGGGGATGCGGGGGTGGCGCTTGCGGTCGCGCCGGCCGAGCGTCTGTTGCGAGGACCGCAGGCCGGCCAAATTCGCCGTATATCTGCCCCCTGCAGGCCAGATAGGCCGCGTTTAATTCGGCGCGCATAATGCCGGGAGTTAGCGGCGCCGTGTCCTGGTCCCCGGGAGCGGCCGCGCTGTTTACGGCGTGGCGTTGCCAGCCTCCTGCAACCCACACGGCGGTCGTGCATGTCCGGCTACTGAGCGCCCCGTTCTCGTGGCAGCGGCCTGCCGAACCCTCCCAACAGTCGCATCTCTCACTGCCTTTATCAGCTCCCCCAGAATGCTTCTCAATTGTGGACCGCCTCGCGTTGTAAAACGATGTACTACCTCACCAACAGAACTGTTTAACAATTTTTCTACACCCGACATTCGACTCACAGCGGCCGAATGCGCCGTATAATGTGGTATCCTTTTTGCGTCATAACTACTGCAACCCAACCTGTGTAAGCCTGTTTACTGTGTTCATCCTTTGGTCTCTACAATTTTACCCTGCCCCCCCCCCTCCCCACCCTCTGGCCCTCCCAAACGCACACCCCTCCGTAGCCAACCTGACGATCCCTTCATCCCTCAGAATGTGTCATATCAACCGATCCCTTCACTTTTTCAGCTTGTACTACAACTTCTTTTTCCATCCGATTAGATTCAGTATCTCGTTCATAAGTTATTAAGTCTACTTGTCTAGTTTATTCTCCAGCATCACATTTTAAAAACAATTATCTTCGTTATAAATGTGGCAGCGAGAGCAGCCGGTACCACCGAAAGCAGTAGTTTTTATTAAGTTGCTTTTTTGCACGCACTAAATATGCAGTCTTCTCACACGGCTGAATACGGTTAAGCCGTCTTTTCATGAGACACGAAAACACACAGGCAGACGAGGAGCTGGTGACGTCACTGCGTGGAATCACACGTTCCACTATAGCACGGAATGTTAAATAAAGGCCCTGGACTGGAGAACATCGTGGCCACTGTGATGCGGTATCGTTTCACGTCACAAGCAGAAGACAGGAGCCGCTAGTTTGTTAAACATCGTATTCGGTTGGTTGATATCGGGGAGAAGATCAAACAGCGATGTCACCGGTCCCATCGGATTAGCGAAGGATGGGGAAGGAAGTCGGCCGTGCCCTGTTAATTTCAATCGATAACAAGAATATAATACTAGATGAATTTGGGACCGCTCTGTTGAATGACACGTAAAATTTCGCCTTACAATTAATTTTGATTGTAACGGGAGGTACGCCGACGCTTTCCGTCGACAAAGATTGAACCATGAATTCGCGAAGAGCGATACTTGTTTGGTGTGACTCCAACCACACACACTGCAAAAACGAAATTGCAGATATCTGCTGAACCTCTGGAGAACCTACACCTGACGACTCGTAGGAGTGACACATTGTATGTGTGACGCAAGGCGAATGCGTGACATCGTCCATCTCGTGTGTGCCCCGTCTAGGAGTATAACGTACACAATGTTTCTCCTGAAACGTGGGCAGCTCTACACTCTACTGTACGGGCTGTGTCCCACAGCAAGGGACCGAGCGACGTGGCGCAGTGGTTAGACACTGGACTCGGATTCGGGGGGACGACGGTTCAATCCCGCGTCCGGCCATCCCGATTTAGGTTTTCCGTGATTTCCCTAAATCGCTCCAGGCAAATGCCGGGATGGTTCTTTCGAAAGGGCACGGTCGAGTTCCTTCCCCATCCTTCCCTAATCCGATGAGACCGATGACCTCGCAGTTTGGTCCCCCAAATAACCCAACCACATCATATTGGGACAAGGCAGTCATCTTGTCTGAAGATACTCTTCCATACAACATGATACAACGCTGTAAGGTGCAGTGTGGTGAAAGACGAATGTATGTGACTGACGTTGTTGACAGTTCCTGTCTAAAAATAAGTAAATGGAAAAAAGCGAATCCTTACTGAGTTGTAATATTCGCTAAGCAACAGAATTAAAGGATCGCTTTTTGGAAGCCCCGTAAATGCCACCTGCTGTGACCCTTAAGTTTGAAATTTTGCTCAGTTGTGCGTACAACCTTTCTCACTGATGTTGCGAAAGCGTGGCGTCCTCTAATGTCATAGCCGGTTCGGAGGCGCTTCAGGCAGCTAGGTGGCGACGCACGCGAAAAAAATCCTCTAGTTAAAACAATGGGAAATACAGTAAATGTAAAACCTGTTCCTCCGTACTCTTGTACTATCGTATTAGCTCTTCTTACACGTCGCAGTGACTCCGTTTGGTTAAGTTGGTTAGAAAGAAAAGAGAAAGCACACGTCTGTAATATGCATGGGAGTTGGATATATGTCGTAATCTCCTTCTCTCCTCTCTCTCAGCCCATCTACTCTTCCCCTTCTATTTGTGCATCTTCTCCGCCCCCTCTCTCTCTATCCCCTCCTTACACCTCTCCCCCCCCCCCATCTCTGTCCATTGCTTTCCCCCATTCCACTGTCCGTTTTCTCAGCCTCCCCTCTCTCTCCATCTGCTGCTGCTCACTGTCTTTCCCTGACCGTTGTAGCCGAGTGGTTCTAGGTGCTTCAGTCCTGAACCGCGCTGGTGCTACGGTCGCAGGTTCGAATCCTGCCTCGGGCATGGATGTGTGTGATGTCCTGATGTTAGTTAGGTTTGAGTAGTTCTAAGTTCTAGGGGACTGATGACCTTAGGCGTTAAGTCCCATTTGAAGCCATTTGAACCATTTTGTAAATTTAAGATTTTGAACAAGCAAATATTTACAATTTTTTTTTATAGAGATTTCACCTAAATTATTACATAAGTCTTTACACATCATATGCCGCTCCAGTAGGTATATAAGAGACTTGCGTATTAGAATGCAACTTTGTGTCAAAATTTGAAAACAATCGGTGAAAAACAATTGTTTACGATTTTGAAAATTTTTATTCATGTAGATTTTCTCCATTACGGCAGCATGACTTTCTATGTTTTTTAACATCACAACTGGATTATTGAACCAACAGTTTTATGTTGCGAGATGATCATTTCGAATGGAAGAACTGGCAGCGAATAATATATTCTTTGGTCTTGGGGGGGGGGGGGGGGATGGTGGGGGAGGGCAGCAGTTTTGTGGTACGTAAAAATGCAGACACTCGATTCCCGTCTCCGCGCACGGGTTTTGACCAGGGCGTATCGTGTGCTCTACAAGTAGGATGTAATGTGGTCAGCCTCTGTCGGGGAACTGCAGCTTCGGCCGCCGCACGATGAGGCACGGCAGCGCTTTCCCCTCTCGGACGCGCCGCATCTCGGAGCGGCGCCCTGCGATAGCCCGGCTTCTCGCATCCGCGGGCTTTCGGCGCCACCGTTTTAACGACCGGCGCGCGTCGCTGCGGCCGCATTAAGCGCTCCTCGCGACGTTTACGCCCGCACTCGTAAATCCGGCCGGCCGGAGACGGCTTTTAATTCGGCCGCGCCGTCGCTCCGTGCGTCCGGCTCCAGATACGCAGAGTCCCGCGTATGGACAATGAGGCTGTCGGAACAATAGGACTACGACTCTCCAGCTCCAGGCGACTAGCGAGTGTCTCCTTCCATTTCTTCCGCTTTCACAGCGGGTCGAAAAATAGTGAGAGGCGTTGAGTATCTCGTGTTTGGTTTGAAGCTGTCCGATCAATCTCGTCAGTCGTCACGCAAGTGCTGTATTGCTCACAAGTGACGCCTAATGACAGTGGCTTTCGACACTGTTGTGGCTGTTCAAAAATAAGTCTGAGCACTATGGGACTTAACTTCCGAGGTCATCAGTCCCCTATAATTTAGAACTACTTAAACCTAACTAACCTAAGGACATCACACACATCCATGCCCGAGGTAGGATTCGAACCCGCGACCGTAGCGGTCTTGTTTTCAGACTGAAGTGCCGAGAACCGCTCGGCCACACCGGCCGGCTGTTGTGGCTGTACGCAGCGCCGCACTGACCCGTGCAAATGTGGCGAAATAGCGTTAGACACCCGCTGTCGGCAAAAATAGTCGATAGCACAGATAAGCATTAATTCACAGTGATATAGTGAAAGACATTTTACAATACTACGTTGCGCAACAAAATTGATGAATAACTTTTTCGAAACCCCGTAATTCATCTATCTATATTTACATCTACATGATTATTCTGCAGTTCACAGCCAACCCGTGTGGCCGATTGTTTCTAGGCGCGCAGTCCGGAACTGTGCGACTGCTACGGCCGCAGGTTCGAATCCTGCCTCGGGCATGGATGTGTGTGATGTCCTTAGGTTAGCTAGGGTTTAGTAGTTCTAAGTTCTAGGGGACTGATGACCTCAGATGTTGTCCTATAGTGCTCAGAGCCATTTGAACCATTTGAACGTACGTTTGACAATTAGCTTCGAACCAGCTCGTTCGTTTTTAAGCCTGGTGCACTGAGGCTACACCGAAAAGAGCATCATCCTAATAACAATAAATGCTTTATAAAATATTTGCAGAACGACTATCACAATCCACATGTCACTCTTAGCATGGAAAAATCAAACTTGACTTGCTAAGAAGCACATATTTAATTTGAGAGTCATTCTGCGAACACTTTACAAAGCGTATTTTACGATTTTTATATTTACTGTTATGATCAGCCATTTTCATTGCAGCCTCAGTAGGCCAGGCTTGAAAATGAACTAGTTAGTTTGAAACTAAACATACGTTCCCTAACGGTTGACACATTCGTTAATCAAAGCTTTATGAAGAACTTATGAATAATTTTCCTTGAGAAAAAGAAAAAAAAACAGAAAAAAGTCTGACGAGGGGCCTATAGCGTTTGGTACACTGATGAACAGCCTCTGGTGGGACGGAATACCACTCTCAACGAGAACGTGCGGGTAGCATTCATCCCACGCTAGGTGAGGAGAGCCCTACGTCATAGTGACGTAGCCACGCGTCATTTTGACGTAGCCACGCGTCATTGTGACGTAGCCACGCGTCATTGAGTTTCACGAGTTGTGCTATCGACTGTTGTGTGCGTCTTGAATCTGCGTTGTTATTTGTTTATGTGCTTTCATTGTCCTACTGTCCAGTGTTCTGTACGTCGTTCTTCACATGGGCTCTAACGGAGATGAGAGAACTTTCCGTGAAGATAGTCTGAAAGATTTCACTATCTTTCTTAGTTGACTTACAACACGAAGGCAAAATTAAATGGAACTAGATGGTTTAATGTTTCTAGCAACATTCGGAATTATCTTCAGAACCACTTCAATTTCTCAGTATAACGTTGCTGCTCACATGAATTTTGTACAATTCATTGGATTTTACAAAGATACGAAACAATGTCTTCCTATTTCACGTTTTTATCCACATGATGTATTCAATATTAATCGGATTGAAAACATGACTAGACACTCTTTTAAATTTCGTTGTGGTTATGATTCCTTCATTCAGATATTCGTTACGTTCACGAAACACACAATAACATCCCACATTCTTTAGATTGCAACTTAATAATTAATTACTTCACTTTTCTGTCCACACGATTTATGAACGATCCATCGGATTGAAAAAGAATGACAAGCGTTTTTTTATTTCGTTATGGCTCCTTCGCCCAGACATTAATTATGTTCATGAAATACACAGTAACATCGCAAATTGCTGGGTTGGTTGGTTGGTTGGTTGTTTCGGGGAAGGAGACCAGACAGCGAGGTCATCGGTCTCATCGGATTAGGGAAGGACGGGGAAGGAACTCGGCCGTGCCCTTTGAAAGGAACCATCCCGGCATTTGCCTGGAGCGATTTAGGGAAATCACGGAAAACCTAAATCAGGATGGCCGGACGCGGGATTGAACCGTCGTCCTCCCGAATGCGAGTCCAGTGTGTAACCACTGCACCACCTCGCTCGGTGCAAATTGTTGGGATTACGTTTAACAATTCATTCAGCTGGAATGAGCATATCACACAACTCCTGCCACTTCGTTTGTGCACATGTATTTCCATTTATCTTTGACGTTATCAGTACAACTGTAAAGATCGATATACGTACTCATTTAGTCGATGTAGGTTATTTACGTCACAATGGCGTAGCGCTACGACATTATGACGTAGGGTTCTCCTCACCTAGCGTGAGATAAATGCTGCCCGAATCATCCTCAGGGAAGCCCTCGAGTGCGAGCCGAACTTTTGGGGTGTCGGAGAGAAAGTTTGAAAGCGGGGAAAAAGGATGAGGACGGCAGCTAAGGGCTGGAAGCTGAAGAGTTAGGGCGCGGAGGTCGGGGGAGAGTGCTTTGTTGGGCGCCGCCTGCGGGGTGTGTCCCTTCAGGGCAGATTTAGGACACCTGGGGGCGCGGCCATCCCTCACTGGCAGCCGCCTTCGTCAGCGGGGGTGGAGGCGGCCCGGCGTTAACGAGATCTACCGGCCAGACCGCTCTTTGTGGTCGGGGCGGCCGGAGGAGGGAGAGTAGTCGATGGAGCTCCCAGTAAGGTCCTGAAAGAGAGGGGAGACACCGCCCCTCTTCCGCTCCACCGAAACTTCAGCGTCGCTGAGAACTATTTTTATAATCAATCGGAACGAGTATGTGGGATTATCTTTGAACTTACTCTTCGTGTCATAATGGCGTGGTAACGCAAGACTGGAGACTTACAGACCAATGAAAATGACTTGGTCATACAGTATCTACCATCTTACTAGCACAGAGACTCAGAGAGCAAATTTTTGTTAGCTACAAGATTTATGTCAGTCAGTGCTTACGTCAGATGTTTAATGGCTATACCAATATCTACCGAGTTGTTAGTGTGAATGAGCATATGAAAATAAGAATTATTATACTCCTACATATGTGGCACCATTAAATCAACAAACTAACTGTTGCTACTTTTGTGGTCTTCAGTCCGAAAGGTTGGTGTGATGCAGCTCTCCATGCTACTTTACCCTGAGCGACCCTCTTCGTCTCTGAATAACTACTACAACGTACATCCTTCTCAATCTGCTCACTGTATTCATCTCTTGATCTTGCTCTGTGATTTTTACTCCCGACAAATGGTTCAAATGGCTCTGAGCAGTATGGGACTCAACTGCTGAGGTCATCAGTCCCAAGAACTTAGAACTACTTAAACCTAACTAACCTAAGGACATCACACACTTCCATGCCTGAGACCCGATTCGAACCTGCGACCGTAGGGGTCGCGCGGTTCCAGACTGAAGCGCCTAGAACCGCTCGGCCACACCGGCTGACCTACTGCCGACACTTCCCCTCCGGTAGACTAATCTCTTGATCTTCTTCTACGATTTTGACCCCCCACACTTCCCTGCAGTACACTAAACTTGTGATCCATTGGTGTGTTAGAAGTGTGCTATCAACCGATCCCTTCTTTTGATTACGTTGTGCCACAAATTTTTTTGTCTCCGCATTTGTGTTTGGTACCTCCTCATTAGTTCCGTCGTCGACCCATCTAATCTTCAACGTTCTACTGCAGTTTCTTAGGAAACACCTTCTGAGCCAAGATCGCTATAAAACACTGTATTCTGGATAACCGGTCTCGGTAAACTGTGTTACCATCATCAGATCTGTAATAACATTACAAAAGGTGCTACAGTGCGCTATTTGTTAAACAGTTTGTAGCGCGTTTTGTAATGTTACTACAGATCTGATGATTGTAACGTAGTTTACCTAAACCAGTTATCCACAGTACAGTGTTTTATTGCTACCCTGGCTAACAAATTTATACTCTTATAAGAACACCTTAACAGTATGAGTAAACTAATTCTTCTGTAGCACTACTTTTGGAAAACTTCTCTTCAGTTTTTGTCTAAACTGTTTATCGTCCATGTTTCACTTCCATACACAGCTACAATCCAGACAAATGTCTTCAGCAAAGACATCCTAACACTTAAATCTATATTCTATCTAAACAAATGTCTCTTCTTCAGAAATGCTTTTCTTGCCGTTACCAGTCAATATTTTATATCCTCCCTACTTCGGCGATCATCAGTTTTTTTTCTGCCATAGTAGCAAAACTCATCTACTAATTTAAGTGTCTCATTTCCTAATCGGATTCCCTTAGCATCACCTGATTTTATTCGACTACATTCCATTTTCCTTGTTTTGCTTTTGTTGATGTTCATCTTATGTCGTCCTTTGAAGACACTGTGCATTCTGTTGAACTGATCTTCCAGGTCCTTTGCAGTCTCTCTCAGAATTAGAATGTCATCGGCAAACCTCAAGGTTTTTATTTCTTTTGACAGGATATTAATTCTTACTCCAAATTTTTGTTTGGTTTCCTTTACCGCTTGCTCAATATACAGTTTGAATAACATCGGGGGTAGCCTACAATCCTGTATCACTCCCTTCTCAACCATTACGCGCTCAGCTCTTATAATTCCCTTCTGGTTTCTGTACAAATTATAAATAGCCTTTCCTTCCCGGTATTTTACCCCTGCCACCTTCAGAATTTGAAAGAGAGTATTCCAGTCAACACTTTCAAAAGCTTTCTCTAAGTATACAAATGCTAACCCACCTCCTAAGATGTAAACGGTGTAAATTTTAAGTTGACAAATCAGAATAACTCAACAAATAAGCTTCACACGAAAAAATGTGTGGCATCCAAAGTTGATTATTTTCGAGGGGGAAATATGTTAGTGCTAAAATTAGCCCGCCACCCCAGCCCCCTGGAGGTGGGGCGGGAGACAACTTTAAAATTTCAAATGGGAACCCCATTTTTTATTGCAGAATCAGATTCTACATAAAAAACTACGTACATTTTGTCTTAAACGTTTGTTTTTATTCTTAGTAGTTGGCACTGTAATTGAAGAAAATCCATGTTCTCATTTTTGCGTGGAAAATGGTTACGGATAAATTAAAATACTTATTTACTTCGTAAATTTTGATTCGCTTAAACTATAACTCTCCCTCTCTCCCCATAGGGAGGGGTTTGAGAGAGAGGAATTGGAGATATACAAATGTTGACCACGAAACAAACAAAACTTACCTAAATCTGGGGAAGAAATTAATATGTGGGTCAACATTTGTAAAACTTATTGTTCTCTCTCAAACCCCACCCTATGGGGGGAGAGAGAGAGAGAGAGTGAGTTTTAATTTAAGCGAATCAAAATTTACGAAGTAAATAAGTATTTTTTATTTATCCGTAACCATTTGCCATGCAAAAATGAGAACATAGATTCCATTGGATTACAGCGTCAACTACAAGAATCAAAACAAATGTTTAATACAAAATTTACGTAATTCTTTTATGTTGAATCTGATTCTGCAATAAAAATGGGGGTCTCCCGCCCCACCCCCAAGGGCTAATTTTAGCACCACCAGATGTCCCTCGCGAAAATAATCAACTTTGGATTCTACTCATTTTTTCGTGTGAAGCTTATTTTTCGAGTTATTCTGGTTTGTCAACTTAAAATTTACACCCTGTATAGTAGGGTCAGTATTGCCTCGCCTCTTCCTACATTTTTCGGAATCGAAATAGATCTTCCTCGATGTCGGCTTCTGCCAGCTTCTCCATTCTTCTGTAAGGAATTCGTGTTATTATTTTGCAAGCATGACTTACTAACGTGATAGTTCGGCAATTTTCACACTTGTCAGCAACTGCCCTTTAAACTAACTACAATACACAAATTTTATAAGCGACAGCATAAATATTTCGTGACCGATCACTGGGTCAAAAGATGCTACAAATAGTAGTCAACATTTCCTTGAGGCTACTATTAGAATACTTACTGTGGCTAGACACTGTAACTCCTCCGGAAAGTTCTGCATGACCTGCAGGACAATGCTCAAGCACGTACAGTGCAAGCTGTTACTCATTTGTTTGACTGGTGGGGCTGCTAAGCTCACCTACTGCACTCCCCTGACTTAAGCCCTCGTGAGTTCAACTCAATTTCTAAAGTGAAGGAAACACTTCACGGCATTCGCTTCAGAACTGCTACAAATTCGTCGGGCAATAGACCCGCCGCTCGAACTGTCAACACAACTGGCACTGAAGAGTATCCTAAGATTTCCACATCGCTGGCCACGGGTTGTACACAATGCTGGTGAATGCTTTGAAGGCCAGTAAACCTTTAAAACACGTATCTGTAAATAAGTAGTTGCCACTATTAAAGTTCCAACCCTCGTAGTATTCTTTGTCATTGATACTGGAGGGTACGAGCCTGAGATCCGTAAGTGCATTTCGATTGCGAGAAATTCTACTGCAAAACGTTCTCGCATCTGGAAGGACAGCTTCATCGCTGATCCTCGTCAGAACTCTAGTCTTCCCTGTCGTGACCTAAGCAGCAGGAACGTGAACGACGAAGACGGTGCATCGTCGCAAGGCTGATGATCTGGAAATGTGATGCTACAGAAGATTACTTCGAGTATCATGGATAGCACATTGAAGTAAAGAATCTATCCGGAGACAGCTCGGCCTCACAACAAAAGTGTCGACTCTTGTCGACAAAATCAGTTAAAATATATTGGTCGCATTGCCAGAAGGCAAAAGGAAATGCAAAGAACCGAGATGGAGGTAAATGTCAACAGCCGAAGAACTAGAGCACGAGCACCATTACGGTGGATAAAACAGATTAAGCGCTGACTGGGCTTGCAGTAAGCAAGGCAGAGGTTCATGTAGAAAGGTCGTCAAGCAGTTTACCACTTGATGACGCGACTTCATTGCGTAGGGTTATACCAAAGAGAGGAAAGAGTAAAATTTTGAGATGTATGGTATCGACCAAAGGAATATAGGTATTGAGAAGAAAGTATTCGGTATCGAAAGATATCAGCTCTTCCGTATTCCTAAGCAGAAGTGAACCCCAGTGCCTAGAAAATTGCCAGTGCGGTCACGGCTTGGGCTTTCTACCACAGCGGCCGCCCCTGGCGCGCAGCTGCTCGCTTCGGAGGCTCAATTCGTTGGGCCGCAAGTCTACGGCGGGTCGGGCGGCCGGCGGTAAGAAATGCGTGGAGGGAGAGCGAGTAAAAGCGGGCCCTAAGTCAGGAGGTGCATTATTGAGCCGCCTTTGTAGCTGAGTGCTGGTCCGAGAGCGGAGCGCTGTAGCTGTCCGCCAGTCGCTTCTTTACGACGAGTCCGCAGTCCACTGCGCGAGGCACTTGTCCGGACTAGAGGAGGCTGTGGCCAGCCGGGACTGCTTCAGAGGAGGTGTGCACCATAAATGGCACTTCTTCATATTAAAATCAGTACAGAGGTCAGTTGAGTTAGGAGTGAAGTGTCGCAAGGTTGAGTCCTGTCACGGTCGCCAAATTATATTCTCGTAGTCACAAGCATACCAATTATTTTGTAGTGTATGTGTGAGGCTGTTGTCTGGACTCGAGGACGCTGTGGGCGGGATTGCTTCAAGGATTGCCCACCATAAATCGTTCTCCACCATATTAAAATCAGTACGTCAGATAGTTTGGCTGATAGTAAAGTTTTGCAAGTTGGATTGTTTTGATGGTCGCCAAATTATATTCCTGAAATCAGTGGCTTGCCAACAATTTTTTAGTGTATGTGTTTGAATTTGGCGGGCAGCCAAACTTAATCACTGATTTGTCCATTCGCCCTCGAGACACAGGCACTAGTCTAGGCTTCGCGGTGCCCGTGGGTACAGTTACAGCTCGTGGTCATATTTGGTATTTCTACTGTGTACAGTAACACGTTCCCGCTACATTGCAAAGGTTTTTATCCACATGCTACGGCCATTTCTTCGAGAGAAACGAGATGTGCTTTTTCAACACAACAGTGCAGGTCCACATACAGATTCTGCAGTTACGTTCTCTTCGCGGTGTACACCTACTGTCCTGACCAGCAAGATCACCTGCTCTCTCGCCAATTGAACACACATGGGACATGATATGAAGCAGAAACTGACTCGTTCTCCACGACCTGCAAGGTTCAAATGGTTCAAATAGCTCTGAGCACTATGGGAGGTCATCAGTCCCCTAGAACTCAGAACTGTTTAAACCTAACCAACGTAAGGACATCACACACGCATCTATGCCCGAGGCAGGATTGGAACCTGCGACCGTAGCGGTCACGCGGTTCCAGACTGAAGCGCTTAGAACCGCTCGGTCACAGCGGCCGGCGACCTGCAAGGACCATTGCCGAATTGCAAACAAAAGCGGAAAATGTTTGGGACAATCGGTTACATGATGCGATTCGGCACCACTATAATAGTCTGCATGGCAGACTACACGCCTGCGTTGCTACCAGAGTGGGGCGTAGTGTGCTTGGACAGGATTTGCTTCTTTGCTTTGATATGTGTGAATTTGCTATTTTGCACTTCTACAATGTGATGAGCTACGTATCATATTACTTGGCAATAAAATGACCTTGTCCTTAGGCTCGTTGCATTGTTTTTGGCTGTGTCTTCAGAGCATTAAGATTTTCGCGACCTTGAAAATTTACAAATACTTACGTAGTAAGTAATAGCAGGTAGAGACTAAACTCAATAAATTGAATATAGCCTCCTTTCCGAGGACGTGGGAATAGCTTTATAAAATTATTTTTTACATATTTCTGTTTGGTTCGGCGTCCGTGTTGTTACACCGAAACAGACGTTGTTACCTCATCGACATAAATTTAGTGACACATGGCTTTAATTTTCGGAAACGTTGACATCTGACCTGAAAGCTATACTTGCTGCTAATCGGGATGGTACGTTTAACTGCACCCGTGAGGAGAAACGGTTTAAACAGTTTAGGAATATCGACGAGGCGGCGTGAAGGATATCAGTTACAGATCGAGAGGTGGCAACGGAGAGGGCGGCACAGTGAAAGAACGACACGGCGAGGTTTCGGCGTGTGTTCCCGCAACGGGAGAGAATCCCCGTGCAGTCTCTGAACGCCGTGACAATCGTAGGCGCGGCTGGGGAGATGAGCTGCCTGCCACGCAACTTATTCATGCGTCGCCGCACGCACTGCGCCACGCACTGGCCGCCGGGACGGCCATGAATGCTTAACCCGCGCCACATCAAACATGCAGAGGCGCCGGCTCCACCAGGTTATGCCATAACGCACCGTAGACCTGCGCGCCGCACCTCATGAATAGTGGAGGCGGATACAGAACGGCTCCACTCATGCGATGTTTTTCTCTCGCCTGCGTCTGTCCCGCTTGGAGCCGAAATCGTCCAACGTACGCCCACCGCAACTCTGGCAGGTGTAAGTCCTCTCAAACAACTCCTGTTCGCAGGGATAGCTGACGACGGAGGCCTGATGTTTTCCATCCTCAGTTCCCTTAAGGATACATGCTCTGACATAACGCTTAACAGCAGCCGAACTGAGATAGATGGCGCAGTGCTTAAAATACAGCACTGTGAGGGATGAGGTGCTAATCCCAACCCGGACATCTTGGTTTAGGGTTTCGGAGGTGTCCATAAGCCGGTTAAGGTGGAGACTGGGATGCATTACTCGAAAGAACACATCGATTTCCATTCCACACCTGAATTTGTTGGGCAGAATCAAGCCACACTAAATGATGTAAACATGAGCCCCAGTCAAAGCAAGCCTCCTTGCTCGATCGAACAGCTATTCTGGATATTTTACACTGTGATTGTGATATTAGTTCAAGTGTTTATAGCAATAACTATAGCCAGTCACTTGATGAAATACACAGATATTGTCCACAATCTTAGGCAACAGGTAATTAACTTCGAGCTCTGATGACCATCCTCAAAACTAGGGAAGGAATGCTTTTTTAAACCTTCCAACCAGCAAATATAGGTATATGCTAGCCGATACTACGGCCTGTGAGTTCATAGGAGACCATGACCGCAGTCTTGATGTCACTGAAACATTCCCCTTTGCCGGCCGGGGTGGCCGAGCGGTTCTAGGTGCTACAGTCTGGAACCGCGTGACCGCTACGGTCGCAGGTTCGAATCCTGCCTCGGGCCTGGATGTGTGTGATGTCCTTAGGTTAGTTAGGTTTAAGTAGTTCTAAGATCTAGGGGACTGATGAACTCGGAAATTGAGTCCCATAGTGCTCAGAGCCATTTGAACCACTTTGAACACATTCCCCTTTACATCATATCTGACCCTCTGACCCATAAGAGAACAAACGCATTGGTGTCGATTTATTAGCGACAACGCTTTCTGATAGTACAAAGGAATAATGAACGAGAGAACTGAGGGGGGGGGCTCATTGTTTAGGTTAAACCAGTACAAACAGAGATCGCAATGCTTAAAACAGATCTCATGAAGCCACACTCTTCGTGTCTATGAAATACACCTTACACGTATAATTCACTAAATGCCCATGTACTTAGACTTTTTATCCTCAAACACATAATAAAATGGCCAGATTTCAGCTAGTGTGATAGCAGCGGCAACCACGTGCCTTGGAGTTTCAATGAAACACGAATTTAGGCGGGTAGTTGCAAATGTCATTTAAAAACATGAAGTGCCGTAACTCTCTGCTCGAAATGTTGTAAAAGCGAAACGTAGTGCGTTCGAGAACATAGTTCTTTAGGCAACGCAAAAAAATAGGTTCAGATGGCTCTGAGCATTATGGGCCTTAACTTCTGAGGTCATCAGTCCCCTATAACTGAGAACTACTTAAACCTAACTAACCTAAGGACATCACACACATCCATGCCCGAGACTGGATTCGAACCCGCTACCGAAGCGTTCGCGCGGTTCCAGACTGTAGCGCCTACAACCGCCCGGCTACCCTGGCCGGCCTAGGCAACCCACGTTAGGGTTGTATAAATATGAGACAAATGAAACGTTACTTCGTAAGAATCCCCGTTTCTTTGAGGAGTGAATATAGATACGTATTTTTGCAGAAAATTAGCATAAAATCTCATCATTCACATTCAAGTATCTTTCAATGGACCACGTGATTTTTCATGCGATGACCAGCTTCGATGGAAAGGACTGGTTTATTTCTAATTGCGAACAGAATGATTTTGAAAGTAGAATTTTATGTGCCCATTCGACAGAATGGTCGCAAAGTACACTAGTGCGATATTTCTTTCATCGATTCGTACAGCGACAGTAAAACTGGAAGAATAAAGAGTACTGCAACAGCGACGGCTCACTCTGACTTCTGCTGCCACGCAGAAGCGCTTCTCTTTCGCTGCTGGAGTACTGTTTTTCTTGGTCTTTTACTACTCCTGCTAATACATATCGATAAAACGAATAACGCAGTGTCCTAATTTGAAACTTATCTATCAAACGGGCCCGTAAAATTCCACCTTAATAATTATTTTGTCTGTAATGCGAAACAAATTGACGTTTCCCGCCTACTCTGGCTGCCGTATGAAAGACGTGAGGTGCAGGATTTGTGTGAACTGACTACAGCTGCAAGTTGCAAAAATGAAGTTACTAATATCTAATCAAACACAAGAGAAAATGCGCCTGGCGACTCCTAGGAGAAATATCCAGTATATATACTACAAGGAAAATCACCCTGTACTGGTTTTAACTCCCTTGATATTATTTAATGAGTGGAAAAGTAACTAGATCATCAGCTTGCAACCCAACGAAACATAGAATTACTATTGCCCACATTGGAAATGACTGGAATGTATCTCACGCAAATAAATCTGATGTTGCACGTACTACACAAACGTAGCGAAAGCAATCAACCATCTCACAGTGATCCAGAACGGTCTCACTTCCCATTTGTTTATGACAAGAGTAAACAGACTGGCTCATTCCCACAAAACCAAGCGAAAGACCCGCCACGTTGCTTTGTCCAGTGACCGTGCGGTCCTCGCTAGCCGATTTTGCCTGCTAAATATTTCTACTGGTTGTTTCACTTCGAAGTTTAGATGACTTCCTTAAGACGTGCATTGCAGTTCCCATCCATACTTAGCTCCAGCAGACGGGTAAGTGTCTAAATCTCACTGAGACAGTCGAGTCCTTGTCGGTGTCGTGAAACATATCTAACAGGAGGCGACTTTCAGCGGTACAGTCGGAAAATACGAATAAGCCAGACAATACACGCCGTTTGAGAATATCGAGAATTCGGCGCTGTTGCGAGGAGCGTAGCCTCAATTTAGCGAAGTGAAGAGTTTCGGTAAGGCGCTCCTGGAGGAACTTGGCGGAGCAGTCGGTTCCTGCTTTCCTCCGCGGGTAGTACGCGCCTCTCGGGGCTGCGTTAATCGTCGCCATTAGAAGGGAAGGCAGTGGCGCGCCTAATGCGGGAAGCCGACCTCCAAAACTGCTTAACGAAATGAAATTAGCGAATCTCACTACGCCGTTCGTACGTGCCGAGTGTTGGAAGAACCACTCCGATACTGTCTGCGCAGAAGCTGGTTTGACCACGAACTACAATTTTGTCTTCAGCGACAATTTTCGTAGATTGCCTGTTCTCTGCATCACACATAACGCCAGTACTTTGTTCGACTTTCGAAACGCTGTCTCCTCTAAATCACTCGTTCCAAACCTGGCGATAATTACTCTCTGATGGGTACAATGAAGATTTCTGAGAGATACAAACATAATTTTTCAACTGAGTTTCGCTAACGAAACAAAATTATCTTCAAAAGCCATTTCTGTTATCGCTAATTCGTGAGACTGCAGTACGAATTTCGTAAGATACCAAAAGTGCGTCACAGTGTGCTGGAGATTACAGCTTTTGAAACGAATTTGTGAATAAAATTTTCCTCACATAGTCCATCCACTACATACACTCTTCTTACTACGCATCTATGACAATAAAATTCACACATACTAAAATATCTAATTAAAATACGTTTTCTGGGTTGTAGATAGTTCCAGCAATAGACCAGAAATTGTTTCATTATTCATTTCCCAATGATGAACGAACTAATTGATAGCACAATAAAACAGTAACCTCTTAATGGTTACTGCACTGCTGTAGGGCCTACACTGCATTATTATTATTATTATTATTATTATTATTATTATTATTATTATTAGCAACAGCCCTCATAGCCTGAAGGTGACCAGTTCTTGTCAAGTGGCCCTGAGCACTATGGGGCTTAACTTCTGAGGTCATCAGTCCCCTAGAACTTAGAAATAGTTTAACCAAACTAACCTAACACACATTCATGCCCCAGGCAGGATTCGAACCTGCGACCGTAGTAGCAGCCGCGGTTCCAAACAGAAGCGCCTAGAACCGCTCAGTCATAGCGGCCGGTGCCAGTTCTTGTCAACTCAGAAATAAGGAGTCACGCATTCAAGTCATTTTGAAGCAAGTTTAGTGCACTTACTTTAATTTTGTTGATTTTAAATGGAGGTGCAGGGTGTGGGTGAAGCAAGTGTCGCTAGGGAGAGAGGCATGTTTCATGACAAGTGACTACCCTCAGTATGGACAGTCGGCGTTCTTTTCGAAGATGGAGTTCTAGGTGGTGATAGTGGTGCACTGAAAATTGCTTCATCGTTCTACAAAAAAAGCGGTGTTAAAGATAAGAAGTACCAGTTGTTTCATTGGCTTATTAGTTCATGGTTTAATGAAACAGCTTCAAACACAAAATATCATTTATCTTCCGTCATTTAGAAATGGAACTGTTGAAAGGGAGAGTAGTCAGACGCTAATGTTGATGGTTTGTAGTTGTGCTGGTATGGTTTGCAGGGGTAGAGGTGGGTATTAGGTAACATGTGATAGCACTAAGGGGTAATTGTCTAAGAAACGTTCGGAATCACTGCTCTACATGGACATATTTCATTCCTTCGCTCACGATACCTTTTCGATATTTTAAGAATGTGGCTCTGGATAAAATCCGACGATTCTTCTATAGCGAAACCCAAATATTTGAAGAACGCCAGAATTAAATATTTTCTATTTGTTCCATTATACGACATACGAGAGTTTTTTAAGCAACCTCATTCGTACATCCTTCACAAATTTGTAGGATTCTTCATATGCACCCCATTCCGGCACCACTTTTCCTTTGAAGTCTAGCGGGTAATTTCGACTGTTTGTAGATGTCGTGTTACATTTAGTTGTAATGAGAGTCAATCGTCATTTTTGTACAATATGAGCAGTCTTACGTAAGTCTCCCACCTACGTACCACGTTGAAGGTACCCGTTTGGTATGAAATGAAATGAGCGTATGGCATTGTTGGCCGAGAGGCCCCATTCGAGGGAGTTCGGCCGCCGCATTGCAAGTCCCTTTTAGTTGGCGCCACTTCAATGATGATGAAAATGATGATGGACACACAATATCCAGTCGCCTGCCGGGAATCGAATCCGGGCCCTCTGTGTAGTAGGCGGTAACGCTACCACTACGCTACGGAGGCGGACACCCGTTTGGTAAATCATCGTCGCCTGCTGCCTGAAAAAGTCCGTAACTGCCTGCTCTACACCCTCGTCCGAGATGAATCGTCGGCCTTTCAGGGTCATTTCTGATAGACCGAAGGTGTGGTAATCGCATGGGGAGGGCTCAGGACTTCAGTGCAGGGGCTCGACAGTCTCGCACTGGAGCTGCTGTTAATGAGTCTGGCCCCCCAGATCGACCGGCATCTACTGCCCTTTGCTACCAGCAGATAACTAGGTACACGATTTCATTAGTGTAGCTTTCAACAGACATACTGTCCCACTCAACTTCTGATTTTCCGATTGGTGTGCACCGGTGTTTGTTTTTGGCAGCCAAGAAAAGAATAATAGGACGCAGATCCTGTTCCGACGGATTTTGTAATAACATCGTCAAGTTTATGTTTCCTCATTTACCGCACGCACCTCAGAAATACGCAAATGCCACTCTCATCACTTAGCTACATATCGATGCTCATATACTCGCATCGGAGTCGTACATACGCTTCAGTCACTGCCTCGAACTGAATTTTTTTGATCGCCCGTTTTAGCTGTGGGGTTTCAGAAGACAACTTCCAGAAAACTACGATACATCCCAGAAAACTCACACATATCTGTGGATAGAGCGTACGTCTCCAAGTTTCAGTTCTTAATATGTGCCGATGAAGTATTTGCAGTAGGATGCCAGCGTGTCAGAACACGTAGACGAATCATCCGCTGCGTATTGTCGCATCGAATAAGTCCGCGCCTGCAGGTAGGCAACCTAGTGAGCACACTTCCAGTGCGCGCTGCTGTCTCGCCTTCCCGGCTAATGCTGCCAGTGACTTCAATGAACTGGACACACGTATTGACATTTGCTGCGTCACAATGGTGTCCATATTGAGCACCTGTAAGGTGAGTTGCACGATTCGACAACTGTTCTATCCACTGCTATTTGTCCACTTCCTGCCCGTCTTGTAGTTTTCAAACAGTAGTCTTTTGAAATCCCGAAGGCTCTTACGAAAATTGCCTGTAGCTGCCTCAGGTCATACAAATTCTGTCATTACCGGTATAAACTTATTAATCACCATCAGACGACCTGTTTAGAATCAAAGAAAAAGAGGGTAGTAAAATTTCGGGGATCGCGCGTGCATGCAGGCGTTATCTACCTTGAGTCTACTAAGTAATGTTTTTCTATTTTTTCAAGAGCCGAGCGGGATTAGCCGAGCGGTCTCAGGCGCTGCAGGCATGCACTGTGCGGCTGGTCCCGGCGGAGGTTCGAGTCCTCCCTCGGGCATGGGTGTGTGTGTTTTTAGGTTAAGTAGTGTGTAAGCTTAGGGACTGATAACCTTAGCAGTTAAGTCCCATAAGATTTCACACACATTTGAACATTTTTGATTTGTTTTAAGAAGTCTCTTTTCACAATCAATTTTATATTGTGAATAAAACCAGTCTTATACCGGATGGTTACTCACAAAAGTGTGGGCTGCAATTATCGTATGCAGCGAAACTTCGTAGATATTCTGATGCGTTAATGCCGAACCGATTTAAGGCGGAAAAAAAATTAGTTCCAATTTTGGCCACCAGGTGTAAATCTGGCGCCGTGAAGTCAAGAAAATCGTACAAAAGTGTTTGCATATGTAATGTATTAGAACATGGGCAGAAATGGTCAAACAAGTGAGACAGGCATAACGTTGATTTTATTATTAACCCTTGCTTACACTGTTTGCTGAATATGTTCGCCTGAGACCTCGACGAAATGCTGTACAGCGCCAGATTTACGAATCGTGGCCAAAACTTGAACGAATTTTTTTGCAGCGTAAGTCGGCTCGACATTAACGCATTGGCACATCTACCAAGTTTCGCTGCCACCCGATAATTACAGCCCACACTCGACTTCTGCGGCTGGCTGCACTTCAGTCGTAACCACTCGGTACCTGAAATTTAGTAGTAACCAACTTAATGTTATTGCGTGCTTTACTGTAGCCTACAGTTCCAACAAAGTGTAATCACTGTGAGCGCTTCTCTGGAACCGTTAGTTTGAAGAGTTACTGTCGTATACTTACAAGTGTGCTCAGTTTCATATGGAAGTTAGTATGCTTTGAAAAGAAGAAATAAATTAAAACGTTATGCATGGTGCTGAAGTTCTGCTTCACAGACAACAAGATGTATTGTGTGTGTGTGTGTGTGTGTGTGTGTGTGTGTGTGTGTGTGTGTGTGTGTGTTTTATGCAGAGCGAGGAGGGGGAGGGGGGTGGCGTTGTTAGAGAGATCAAGTTTTTGAAAGGTATGATGTTGTTGGAGGGCGCTAAATTCTCTTATTCTCCAATGTTGTTGTTTTGCTCTTCAGACTACCTAACAGATCAAAACGAAAATTTCTGTTCCGACACTGACAATGTTGAGTGTTTATGGAAAAAGTTCAAGGCAATCGTAAAATGCGTTTTATACAGGTACGTGCCGAGTAAAACTGTGAGGGACGGGAAAAACCCACTGTGGTACAACAACAAAGCTAGGAAACTACTGCGAAAGCAAAGAAAGCTTCACTCCAAGTTTAGACGCAGCCAGAACCTCTCAGACAAACAGAAGCTAAAAGATGCCAAAGTTAGCATAAGGATGGCTATGCGTGAAGCGTTCAGTGAATTTGAAAGTAAAGTTCCATGTACCGACTTCACTGAAAATCCTAGGAAGTTCTGGTCTTACGTAAGTGGCTCGAAACAGCATATCCAGACACTCCGGGATGATAATGGCATTGAAACAGAGGATGACACGCTTAAAGCTGAAATACTAAATTCCTTTTTCCAAAGCTGTTTCACAGAGGAAGACCGCACTTCAGTTCCTTCTCTAAATCCTCGCACAAACGAAAAAATGGCTGACATCGAAATAAGTGTCCAAGGAATAGAAAAGCAACTGGAATCACTCAACAGAGGAAAGTCCACTGGACCTGACGTGATACCAATTCGATTCTACACAGAGTACGCGAAAGAACTTGCCCCCCTTCTAACAGCCGTGTACCGCAAGTCTTTAGAGGAACGGAAGGTTCCAAATGATTGGAAAAGAGCACAGGTAGTTTCAGTCTTCAAGAAGGGTCGTCGAGCAGATGCGCAAAACTATAGACCTATATCTCTGACGTCGATCTGTTGTAGAATTTTAGAACATGTTTTTTGCTCGAGTATCATGTCGTTTTTGGAAACCCAGAATCTACCCTGTAGGAATCAACATGAATTCCGGAAACAGCGATCGTGAGAGACCCAACTCCCTTTATTTGTTCGTGAGACCCAGAAAATATTATATACAGGCTCCCAGTTAGATGCTATTTTTCTTGACTTCCGGAAGGCGTTCGATACAGTTCCGCACTGTCGCCTGATAAACAAAGTAAGAACCTACGGAATATCAGACCAGCTGTGTGGCTGGATTGAAGAGTTTTTAGCAAACAGAACACAGCATGTTGTTATCAATGGAGAGACGTCTACAGACGTTAAAGTAACCTCTGGCGTGCCACAGGGGAGTGTTATGGGACCCTTGCTTTTCACAGTATATATAAATGACCTAGTAGATAGTGTTGGAAGTTCCATGCGGCTTTTCGCGGATGGTGCTGTAGTATACAGAGAAGTTGCAGCATTAGAAAATTGTAGCGAAATGCAGGAAGATCTGCAGCGGATAGGCACTTGGTGCAGGGAGTGGCAACTGACCCTTAAAATAGGCAGCTGTAATGTATTGAGAATACATAGAAAGAAGGATCCTTTATTGTATGATTATATGATAGCGGAACAAACACTGGTAGCAGTTACTTCTGTAAAATATCTGGGAGTATGCGTGCGGAACGATTTGAAGTGGAATGATCATATAAAATTTATTGTTGGTAAGGCGGCTACCAGGTTGAGATTCTTTGGGAGAGTCCTTACAAAATGTAGCCCATCAACAAAGGAGGTGGCTTACAAAGCACTCGTTCGACCTATACTTGAGTATTGCTCATCAGTGTGGGATCCGTACTAGATCGAGTTGACGGAGGAGATAGAGAAGATCCAAAGAAGAGCGGCGCGTTTCGTCACAGGGTTATTTGGTAACCGTGATAGCGTTACGGAGGTGTTTAACAAACTCGTGTGGCAGACTCTGCAAGAGAGGCGGTGTGCATCGCGGTGTAGTTTGCTCGCCAGGTTTCGAGAGGGTGCGTTTCTGGATGAGGTATCGAATATATTGCTTCCCCCTACTTATACCTCCCGAGGAGATCACGTATGTAAAATTAGAGAGATTCGAGGGCACACGGAGGCTTTCAGACAGTCGTTCTTCCCGCGAACCATACGAGACTGGAACAGGAAAGAGAGGTAATGACAGTGGCACGTAAAGTGCCCTCCGCCACACACCGTTGGGTGGCTTGCGGAGTATAAATGTAGATGTAGATCCAAGACTGATATCACTGAGATCTCAATGCTGCTCTGTCTTCTGCAAGCCTCTTCATCTCCGAATTACTTGCGTTAGCCACATCCATTCGTACCTGCTTAGCGCGCTTATCTCTTGGTGTCCGCCTACTGTTTTTAGCCACACTAAATCGACGATTCCTTCATCCCCAGGATGTGTTCCACCATCCTATCCTTTCTTCAGTCAAGTTATAACACATTCTGTCTTGCCAGTTTTATTCAGTACCTACTCATTAGTTATGCGATCTGGAGGTCTAATCTGCAGCATTTTTTTGTAGCAGCAAATATCTTCTCGTGCTTACGTCCACGTTTCACATCTACGCAAGGCTCCACTCTAGACAAATACCTTCATAAAAGACTCCCCAACATCCAGTGTCAAAAAATTTAGCCTCTTCAGGCACGCTTTTCTTTCCGTTGCCACTCTACATTTTATATCACTTCCGCCATTATCAGCTATTTTGCTGCCTTAGTAGCAGAAGTCATCGACCACTTTTAGTGACTCATTTCCTAATCTAATTCCCTCGTCATTGCTTGATATGATTCGATTTCATTCGATTACCCTTGTTTCGCGCTTATATCCTCGTTTCAAGACACTGTCCATTCCGCTCAATTAGACTTTCAAATGTTTTGCTGTGTCCGACAGAATTGGAATGTCATTGGTAAATTGCTAAGTGTTTACTTCTTCCCCCTGAGCTTTTAATTCCTGTCCTGATTTCTCGTCTCTTAGATTCTCAGCTAACTCAGTGTACATATTGAATAACATTGGGAAGAAGCTACAACCCTGTCTCAATCCCTTCTCAACTGCTGCTTCCCTTTCATGCCTTATAACTGTACTCTGTATTCTGTACAAACTTTAAATAATCTTTCGCTCCCTTTATTTAAGCCCTGAAACTTTCATAAATTTTAAGTGTGGATAATTATATTTGGTTCTTTAGCAGTTGGCGTTTTTTTTAAACTTTTAATGTAAGAGTATAGCTTTTAATTTGCAGATTATGACAGCACTTCAAATTTTTAAATTCAGTCAGTAATTTTATGACACTTAGAACACGAAAATTTTGTTGCCCTAACAAGTCGTAACTGTATTTGAGTTTCGGTTATTTAGCCGTTTAGTAATATGGATAGGACTTTCTGTAAAATATCGTCTGTAATGTCATCTTTCTTTGAAGTTGGTCATTAGAGGCGAGACGAAAGGACACATGGTCTAATAGCGGCTACTGGCGCGACATGTCCGTACGACATACGCAATAATTGGGGCATATGTTCTTTCTGCAACTGCCACCTCACACGTTATAGAGTTGTGGCTGTTGGAGAGAGGACGGCTTAGCGACTTACATCTGGAGAGGCGTGCGCGTCTGCTTTTCGGTGCGGCCGCTATCCCTGAGATACGATTGGGTTGCATTACTTTTTACACACTGCCGGCGCCGCCTGCAGTGCCGTGTTTTTATCCCGGCATTTATTAAAATATAAACTGCGAGCGGAGCGTGGGCGTGTGGTGTGGCGCTGCGTTTCCGCGGCTCACACACACACACACACACACACACACACACACACACACACACACACGCATCGCAGCTTCCAAAGCGGACCGCTTCGTTTCGGCCGCACCGCGCCGGTATTTATCGCGTCTGCGCTACGGCTACGTGCGAGATTAAAACACATAACTTACCCACTTTCATTCCGAATCCCCTCCCTCCGCTATGCTGCGTGAATGTGTGTGAATGTGTGTGTGTGTGTGTGTGTGTGTGTGTGTGTGTGTGTACATAGGGGTGGACGTGTGTATGTATTTTATTTCACACCCTTGCCTCCATTTTCTGCGGCTTTTGTCGTTTCATTTCTCGCGACTTTTGTATTACCTCTTTTAGCTCTTATTCTGTTCGTTATAAAGCCACACACACTCTCTGTCCCTTCACCGCCTCAGGAGATTTCTTTGCAATCAGCGTTGTTTCCATTGTGACTACATCGCAACGACCTGCGTGGGCAACCCAGTAGTTTCTCTTTGGTGGCGGCGGCGTCAGAGCTGCTAGTGCCCACTTCGAATACCGAGGGACGAGGAACGAATAATCGGAGTTTTGGTACGAGTCGAGGAAGAAAGATTATGGTTTAATCTTCCAACGATATCGAAATCGTTACTGACAGAATGCCACTGCAGTTGAGCCTAGGGATATCCGATGATCGTCCATAATTACGAAATACCGATGTTAGGAGTTAAAACAACGTTGTTCCGATATTCCTACTGAAGTCCTTGAAGCATAGTAAAACTCTTGCTGAAGACAAAAGTCATATATCACGTTTTGCCCACATGCTCACATTGGTAATGAAAAAGTATTGAAAGACTGACAAAAAGTGTGAACTGTATACTTTTGTGAAACGGATTGCAATATGATTTCAACGAAGTATAGTAGCTAATAATGAGCCAAGAAAGGAATCCGACCTGAAAATAATTCAAGGAGGATGGAATTCAACGTTCTTTATGATTAAAAAATTTCTGCATCGGCGTGCAGTGATTAATAATACCGTTGATTTCCGTACAAGTGCACAAGCCGCAGGTATTGAAGATCTAGCAGAGGATACTCGTCAAATTTACGTCTAAAAGTGTGTTCCAAACAGTAAAGTGATCAAAACAAGCAGAATATTGATTATAAACTACCTGCCTTATAAGTATTATAGATTATAGGAAAGAATCTGAAGAGTAACATCATAATGCATTAACATATTAGCCATGTCAACGTTGTTCGATACTAGATTAAAAGAACATACATGTTTCTCAGGTACTTCGGTATCTCCGGAGGCATTCAAAAACATAACGATTTGATCAATTGTGAAATCTGCTATCACTGATATGAGTAACACGTTTATCCATTAAGAGAAACAGAGAAGCCTAGTTTGATTTAGGGAGCGGTCACTATAAAATAGCACAAGACAACCATAACTTGCAAACTGAAACAGAAACGGATCTGTCATCACATTTCAGTTATTACCTGAAAGATCGCCTTCTAGAAATTAAGATCTGATATAAGTATTCATTGGTACTACTTATCCGAAGATGTAAAAACTACAGTGAAGTAGTTAAGATGCGTAGCTACTTCGTCAGATTGTGGAAGAGTCGTTCAAAAGGAGGATATTCTCTCTGTCAACAACGCAGTGGACTAAAGGAGACACTTCTTTTCGAAGTATTGCTTTTAAAGACTGTAGACATAAAGTTGTTGGACGTATAACGTTAATTATTGACACATTCAGTGAGTCGTATATCATATTAGATGTATTTCTATGTTGCTTCCTAAACGCTTTCGAAAAATTCATCATGTATCATCGATGTTTTGGGGTCGGTTGCTATCCGGCGTGAATGCCAAGACAGAAATAGATATCTATGATTTGCCAGTATCGCCCATCCCTAGGTGAACTAAGTCGTACGTACTTCATTGAATGAATATTTCTCCACCCGGGTGGCGCGGCTTTGGGAAACCTAAACTCGTACCGAGGTACTGACCGTCTAGGCATGGTTGAACAATCTTGTACCTCGTTGCTGGTGGAAGGACTGAAACTGATCGGCTGTCGGACCCCCTCCGTCTAATAGGCGCTGCTCATGCACGGTTTAAATTTTTCGGCGGGTTTAGTGACATATCTGAACAGTTAAAGGGACTGTGTCTCTGATACAATATCGACAGTCAACGTCTATTTTCAGTAGCTCATGTAGCCGGGGTGATGCAAAAGGTTTTTTTCATGTGCTTATGTCTGAGAACGCCGCTGCATCCTGTAATGTATTTGCGTTTCTCTTCGTTTACAGACAGTCCCTCAACAGATTTGCTGATCCGTTCCTGCTGTCATCAAAAGACAAATTATGTCCAGTTCCTCAGAATGCTTAAAAGGAGGGGTAATTCACATATTAACAGTAATACTGATTTGGATATGAACCCTTTTTATAATTTCTACTCAGTTACAAAAAGTTTCTCCTTTTATGCGTATGACTTGATCTGATTAAATCGTCGATGTGATGGTTTCAAATAGAGCGGATGTGAGACTATATGTACGCTGCCGCATTCCTTTCGCATACGCAGCTGTTTCTCTTCGCAGGTACATCTACATCTACATCTACATTTATACCCCGCAAGCCACCCAACGGTGTGTGGCGGAGGGCACTTTACGTGCCATTGTCATTACCTCCCTTTTCTGTTCCAGTCTCGTATGGTTCGCGGGAAGAACGACTGTCTGAAAGCCTGCGTGCGCGCTCGAATCTCTCTAATTCTACATTCGTGATGTTCTCGGGAGGTATAAGTAGGTAGGAAGCAATATATTCGATACCTCATCCAGAACGCACCCTCTCGAAACCTGGTGAGCAAGCTACACCGCGATGCAGAGTGCCTCTCTTGCAGAGTCTGCCACTTGAGTTTGCTAAACATTTCCCTAACGCTATCACGGTTACCAAATAACCCTGTGACGAAACGCGCCGCTCTTCTTTGGATCTTCTCTATCTCCTCCGTCAACCCGATATGGTACGGATCCCACACTGATGAACAATACTCAAGTATAGGTCGAACGAGTGTTTCGTAAGCCACCTCCTTCGTTGATTGACTTCATTTCCTAAGGACTCTCCCAATGAATCTCAATCTGGTATCCGCCTTACCAACAATTAATTTGATGTGTCATTCCCCTTCAAATCGTTCCACACGCATACTCCCAGATATCATATAATCATACAGTACAGGATCCTTCTTTCTGTGTATTCGCACCTTGCTGAATCACCCCTACCTCGAGTCGCCTCCCCAGGCCGTATATCGCAGCCTCCTTCCCCCCCCCCCCCCCCGCCTCCACACCACAATCCCCCCCCACGACACGTCCGAATTTGCCCGCTTTTTACCTTTCCTCCATTTTAGCCGCCCCGACTGGAAACGCGCGGCTAATGAAAAGAGATAGCCGGCACCCCCGGACGGCCGTAATTTAGCGAGCTGGCCCGGGCGTGGCCGGGGGTAACAAAGTGCACCCCGCGGAAATTACACAACAGGCAGGCCGCCGGCTCCATTCCGCCCTCGCAACCCCCCGACAAAGGCGGGCGCCGCCTGGGAGGAATCACTACGCCCACACTCCGCGGCGGCCGGGGTGGCGGAGCGGCGCTGCTAATTACAGCCAGCCAATGGGAGAGCCGGCGAGGAGTGGCCGGGGTGAGCCGTCTGCCGGCCTTGACCAGGCACCACCACCTAATGGGCTACCTGCGTCCATTTCGGGAAAAAAAGTCATCCACGCAGTCCCGAAGAAAACAAGGGCAGATAACTCGAAAAGTATCGCACAAACAGCTGAAAAACTCATGCATTTCAGTTCCTAACAACAATACCGTGCCGAAGAATAGAAAATAAAACTGAGGATGTGTCACAATGTGGCACCTGAGAGGTAGTTCTGATGTTGCACTTACTAATGGAAGCAACCTAGGGGGGAAATATATGTATATAGAAATTCTTAGAAGCTGCACAGAGAGATAAATATAATATGTACAAGAAGTAAGAAAGAATAATAATAATAATAATAATTTCATAACCACTTCTACAACCCTTTACATCACATAACATCAACAGATAGGAAGGAATTAAATTGGAAAAAGAAAACACTACATGGCAAGCACCCGTATCACCTAACACAGCCATACATCGATCAAGACGCATCCAACACATATATACAAAAGGCAATATATACAGTGAGACAGAAGGATTCATGATTGCAATATAGGATCAAACAAAAACACCAGATATTACAGCAAGCATATTATTAAAGATCCCAATACCACAACAGATAAATGCAAACTTTGCAAACAACAAATAGAAACAGTAGATCACATCACAAGCGGATGTACAATACTAGCAAATACAGAATACGCCAGAAGACATGAAAATGATACAAAAATAATACATCAACAACTTGCAATCCAACATAAACTAATTAAACAACACATTCCCACATACAAGTTTGCACCACAAAATCTACTAGAGAATGATGAATACAATTTATACTGGAACAGAACCATTATAACAGATAAAAAAACACCACATAACAAACCTGATACCATACTCACCAATAAAAAGAAGAAATTATCACAACTAATCGAAATATCCTTATCCAATACAACAAATATACAGAAGAAAACAGGAGAAAAAAATGAAAAATACATTCAACTCGCTGAGGAAGTCAAGGACATGTTGCATCGGGATAAAGTTGACATTATACCAATTACGCTATCAACTACAGGAGTCATAACACACAATATCTACCAGTACATCAACGCAATAAATGGTTCAAATGGCTCTGAGCACTATGGGACTCAACTGCTGTGGTCATCAGTCCACTACAACTTAGAACTACTTAAACCTAACCAACCTAAGGACATCACACACATCCATGCCCGAGGCAGTATTCGAACCTGCGACCGTAGCAGTCGCACGGTTCTGGACTGCGCGCCTGGAACCGCGAGACCACCGCGGCCGGCTCAACGCAATACAGCTACATCCAAACTTACTTACACAGCTATAGAAATCTGTAATTACTGATACATGTTCAGTTACCCGAAAGTTCCTAAATGCAATGTAACACATACCGTACAGTTAAAAGAAAGTCACGCTTAAGCAGGGTCCGCGTCACTTTCCATTTTTAACCAGACATAACGCCTGAGAAAGGTTTTCTCATAATAATAATAATAATAATAATAATAGAAGATAAAGAATAAAAAACTCACTTAAAAATGTGTGTATAAATAGGGTGGTGTCAACATAGTGAAGAAGCAAGAAAGAAATAAAAAAATAGCTCTGAGCACTATGGGACTTAACATCTATGGTCATCAGTCCCCTAGAATTGTCTAAATCTAACTAACCAAAGGACATCACACAACACACAGTCATCGCGAGGCAGCGAAAATCCCTGACCCCGCCGGGAATGGAACCCGGGAGCGGGAAGCAAAAACGCTACCGCACGACCACGAGCTGCGGACACAGAAGTCAAGGAAAGTTAAGATTGGGATTAAAATTCAGGAAGAAAGGATATCAATAATAAATTTCGCTGACGGCATAGCTTTCCCCAGTGAAAGCGGGGCAAAATTACAGGATCTGTTAAATGGAATGAGCAATTTGTTGAGTACACGTGATCTCATCCATGATGTCTCAACTAGCTGCGTGTTTCCTGTCGTGGGATCCTTAAATCATACGCAACTTAGGGGGCAGAATAAGGATGTTATTCGTGTCACACGCAGTAGGGTTTATATCGAATCTACACAAGGTGTGTAACGGACTATTATAATGGCTCTCAGACGGGTGTCTAGCCTATCATGTAATTTACTCGTTGAATTAACTGATCGAAGTCTCCCTCCAAAAATGATGGGAAAGGATTCTAGAGAGCTCCAGGTTTCGCAGGAGTGCTTCTGTAAAGTTTCAAAGGTAGGAGACGAGGTACTTGCGGAAGTAAAGGTGTGCAGACGGGGCGTGAGTCGTGTTTGGCTAGCTCAGATGGTAGAGCACTTCCCTGCGCAAGGCAAAGGTCGCGAGTTCGAGTCTCAGTCTGGCACATAGTTTTAACCTGCCAGGAAGTTTCATATCAGTGCACACTGCGCTGCAGAGTGAAAATCTCATTCTCGAAATATAATATTTTACACTTCGCCTGCTATTGTGAGAAGCTTTCTGTGCTCTTCACTGATGGATGAAATATAGCAGCATAATTTTCCATTTGAAGGTCATTATGTGAGACAGTGATGGATATAACTGTTCTGTTTAAATCTGTATAAGAACTGTGACTTGCCTATACGACGGGCAGGAAATGTCGAGTGTTTGGAACAATGTTAAGTGGCTTGAAACCCAAGAAGGCTCTGATCATCTATCATTCATGCTTTTAAAAGACGGCTGCCTTTTATTTTACTGCTTTGTGGTGTATGTAGTGTGTGTGCGGCAGTATATCTCCTGTGCTTGTACCCTGAGCTCTGTCCTGGTGAGAAGTTTGGAAGCAAAGTGGTTGCGCCCAGCGTGTGTGGGTGGGGCCCTGGACGCGTATAAAGCGCCAGGACGAGCAGGAGCGACGGTAGAGGGAGGCGGCGCGAGACGGCCTCGGGGGTCCCGCTCGATTGCACCGGTCAAATGGGCCGGCCCGGAGTCCGTGGCTGTCGTCAAATGGGCCGGCGCAGGTGGACCAGGCTGCCGGTGACAATTCCGGGACGCGGGCGCTCTTCTCCTGCAGGACGCCGGCCACTGTGCGAGCTCTGCCTACATGCCCGGAGCCCGGCAACGGCCGCTGGGAGGTAGCTTTTTTTCAGCCAGACCTCCAGTTTCTCTGCTTGGTCCGGAGATGGAGTTCAGAGATTCGTTTTACGCCAAAGGCTGTCTGGGAGACAGCAGATGCAGACTGTCCTCAGCAATACGTGGACCCAGCTGCAGCATACCACACTGAGTTGAATTGGATTCGTCGATTTAATTCACTATTGATATCTTCATTAAATGTAGGTAATCCATAACCTAAAAAGAAAGGTTTTCTCTATAAGTAGCAGTTTCAAGACTGAAACATATATTTTAACCATGATCTCCTTTTCAACATTGAATCTTACTTGCCCAGATAATTGGTGATTATGTCGTGGTTGCAGTTAGACCCTGCACAAAATAACATGGCCTCTGTGTGCTGAAATGCATTCTCACTCTGAGCACTGGAGTCCATCCTGCTGCTACGAAGGGGCCGCCGTCTCGTTCGTCTTCCGCTTGTTAGTATGCAGACGTCGAGCGTACTCGTTGCCGTCTCTTTACTACATAGCTACGAATCTGTCATTGTATGCAGCGTCATTAAATTTATGTCGGTAGAGGCAAACGAGGAATCCAAAATCTCGTTAAAAGTCTTCGTGAGAGAGGTGCAGGAATCAATTGCTATTCCAGTCACATAATGACGAGCAGAAGGAAGAGAACAAACACAGTTATAAGTTATGTAATACATTCGTAAACTGTGAGTACGATTGTACAACTACTATGTGATTAACCAGTAACGTATGAAAATTTGGGCCAGACAAGGAACCGGGCCTGTATTTTCCCCTTTACAAGAGCCATGGCCTTAACTGCTTCAGCCATCCGAGCATACGTCCACGACAAAGTCAGAATTCCATGTCCTACAGCTTAATGTCTGTGTCTCACAATGCTTGCATATGAAATGTATGATTCCCACTTAGCGAGAGACATTGTTTTGCTTGACAGATTGTTGTGCTTTGGCGTGTGTGTCCAAAGCTATAAAGACACTGTAAAATGTATACACTTGCCAATGGATGGCAATCTGGCAAGCAAGACCAGCAATATGGGATTTAGACAATGTAACATATGTAAGTTTGGGTCTGTCTTGGAAATGTGCTCAGGTGGTCGAGGCAGCTAAGGTGCTAACTCGAATAAAGCGAGAAATCCGGGTTCGAGTTCCGATCCGGCACAAATTTTCATATTTTACTAATAAATCGTACAGCTGGTGTACAGTCGTATTCACAATTTGCGAATGCATTTCATAATTTAATATTGCTGTCAATTGTTAGCAGTGTCTGTTGATTGCACATGCAAAAAGAGGAACAAATTTTTATATTTACGTCATGTTGACGGATACATTATCAGGAGACTGACACACGTTCTTTATATTAGATTGTCAATATCAAAGGCACATAGTCCGCCACACTACAGTTTTTCCACTTTTTTGTTGCGAGGGCGTTCCTTGTGCCAGCGTGTTGTCAGACGTCTTTTTATGTGGTTGAGCCTACATTTTGCAAATATTTCTTTTTCCATACACTAGTGAGAAAGTATTGCACTTGGACACTTACATTTGTCGAATAATTGTTTGTACTGATATAACATGTTAAAACAATCGATGGTCATAGTTTACAAGCTAGGTGAAATATGTTTTTGTGCATAGGCATCAGCTATCAAACTGCCCCTCCCCTTCTGTGCCGTACATGTCCACAGCGGACTTCCAGCATTATTGTTGTCCCCTTCCGTACGGCACTGTTCGCGTACGTATGGACCAAGTTATTTGGTACACACTCTAGCAATTGATTTGTGTCGTTAGTCTTTTTTTCTGCTACGATGTGGGTTGTCACAACTTCCATTTCTGTGCCAACCTCTTCACCTCACAGTAGCATTTGCAACCAAAGGCCTGAATTATTTGTTGGTTAATTTCTCTGTCTTCAACAACAGCATCTGGTCTCCACATCTACCTCTGCCACAACAGAAGTTACTCTCTGTTGTTCTAACACACATCCCACCATCTTGACCATTGTTTCATACATTGGTACTTGTTTCGTTTTCTTCTTCTTTTTTGTTGTTGTGTCATACAACGGAGCGTGTTTAGATCTGTTTCCCAACTAGTTCCTACTGACCTGTGACTAAGAACTCATTTTGTGTCACTTTCCTAGAAGAGGTTTTAAATTTCTAGTACAATTTGGAGCTACCACTATACACCATAGCGGCTTTCAGCTTCCAGCACGCCTTACTGCCATGTCGTCGGAATTCTACAATTACAGTTTAGTCTACATTACGCAGAGGTTACTCTACACATCAAGGTCTCTTGTGAATGTGGATTCACTGTTGGCTGTATTTTCTGTCATTGCATACTAATGCTGTGTTAACGTATATCAGATTTCTAGTAATCATGATTGAATAAAATGAGGACCAAAAATAATAGACATGGGAAGTCGTTGTTTAAGATTTTCTACCGAGCAGCTTTTCATGTAAAGAACACGGAAAGAAGTGTCTGCGAAAGACGTTGTTCAGCATAGCTGCTGTTGATTATGCCTAGGAATGCTATTTCCTCATTCGCACATTCATCATTGGAGCAACTCATTTGTAATATATTAATATGTTGTAGAAAAAAAGTGAGGGAGGAAGAAGACATATAGGTAGCAAAGGGCACTGGCGGCGGACAAAGGAGGACGTTCCGATGCAGAAATGAGTCTGACGCCATTTTCCCTGGATGAATGCTGGCGTGTTCCTTTGAAAAAGACACTGCCCAGTTCCTTCCTTGTCCTTGTGTCTTCCGAAATTGTGCTCCTTATCTAATCTCACGACGCCAATGGAACGTTCAACTTTCTCTGTGGTGTTGGGAGACTGACAACTGACACAGTAAGCGAGTTGTGATGTTTCTGTTTTAATTCCTTACTTATCAAAAAATGCGAGAAACAAAACAGTTTAGTTACCTGTAGCTTATGCCATCTACATTCTGTTCCACACAACAGAGCATTTCCTCCTTCACAACTATACCCCTGTCCAAAAATCACATGCTACTTGCTCGGAATTTTTAGCATACTCCGAATCAGCCGCGTTCAAACTTTTCGCCCCCTCGGCGCGCAGAACAAAGTTAGCTCCCACCTCACCCCTCGCGGATTGCAGTATAATTCAAGCTTACGACGTAAATGCGGTATCTCCCCGGCCTCTCGTTTCCCAATCCCGGGCTATCCTCCGGGGCCGTATATACCACTTCAACGACTGTTCCTTTTCCACCGCCATAAATTTCCGCCTTTTTCTTCCTTTCCCGAAGTAATATCGTAAGTTCTCCTCATCGCCGTCCTCTCATAATACGCCGTTATAAATAACGCCCCGGCCCGGCCTCGCGAGATGGAAGAGAAATGGCAGCCCGATATTGGGGGACCGGCGCCCGGGCCCTGCGGGGCGCACAGATTAAAGCCACGCCCACCTCCAACCACCCACCCCCTACCCGCTACCCCCGCCTGGGCCTTCTTCCTTTATCCTACACCGCCTCTCAACCCGGCAAAATCCCGAAAATCAGCCGGGATTCTCGAAGCAACTCGATGTTTATGCTGTTTGTTACCGGTGATCGATCTCTGGTTTAGAATCTGGTTGGTACTTTATAGGTACAGTTAAGAAACCAAATGTACCTATAACATGTCTTCCATCTTCTACAGGGTTTCTCACAATTCATTTCCTCTCGAAAATTTCTCTCCTCCATACCTCCTCTGTGTTAGCACAGATGACGTGTCACGGATCTCATTTTTACTGAGATTGTAGTACACGCTAGATGCACCTGCGCAGTTTAAAGCGTGTAGGTCGTGAAGCGGTTATCTTCCGGCTGTAAGACACTCTTAGAAAGGATGTGTTAAATGGGTTTCCTCGTTTCTTAATTTAAATTTTTTTAGGGTCAAAGTGGCAGTGGCAAAAAGTTTGCTTTTTTAGGGTCTTTCCTAATGTGGAAAGTGAGGAAACAATGGTAGGGCGGCTGCTCACGATATGCGGGAAGAAAGCTCCGTAATCAGCGGATCACTCAATCGAGGCCCACTCGCTTTTTTTAAATTTATATTTTTTCCAACACAAAAAATAGTTGGCGTCGCTACCTCCAGACCGCGGAATCCAGGGTTCGGTTCCCAGTTCGGTCGGAGACTTCTTTGCTTGGTCGCTGGACGTTCGTATTGTCCTAATCATTTCGTGTCATCTACATCGTCACCCCAGTCACAGAAGTGGCTTCAGGTACAAAGAATTGTTAACAGGCAACCGAACCTTGCCAGAACGGCGTCTTTCAGCCAATAACGATATGCCGTCACATGATATACGACTGTATGCACTGTGGAGTGACGTGACATTCCAAACCGGACTACAACTGAGCGTAACCCGTGTGTACATTTCGCGGCCTCCTTCCCAGGCTGATCCACGGCATCGTGTTTAATTTTCTTGTGGAAAATCTGGGACGGCAACAGCCTTCATACACCATGTCTAGGTCTCCAGGGTAGTAAAAACTTTGCGAACGGCGTGATGTATGAACAGTTGCTCCATTGTCTTCTTCCGCTTCGACATTTGACAGGGGCGAGTGTGCGCCAACATTTAGCACGTCCGCTTGCAAGTGACGGCTTCATATGACGGGAGGAGGCGTCTAAATCTCCAGTCAGTTACTCAATAAAACACATGGCTTTACTATACCCCTTGTCTAGGCTGAGGGGTGGCTCCATTGTACGACATTCAGAGCTGGCGTCTCAACCTCGGCTGATCCTCTCACGTACGACTGGCAACAGACGTCAGCGATATTTATTAAGCGACGACAAAAGTGGTACCAGGTGAATATTTCTCTAGCTGTAGCTAGCGACTTTTGTTTGCTTGTAACGAGTGCAACCAACCAACCAACAACTACCTCTAAAAGTCTTTATTAATTTATTAATAATTGCAGGACCTACTGATTGGAATGAACACTGTACAGTGCATAAGAAAATAAATTGCGAGTAAACGAAAAAAAGGCGAAAGTAGTGTAAGTAAACTTACCATCAAAGTTGAGGACCGTGTACAAGAAGTAGTAACAGTGGAGGAATTCCGCTAGTCTGATACATGCAGGACGAAACAAGAACGACATAAAAAGTAGAGTGGCATGTCCAAAGAGGGTATTCCTGACTAAAATGAAATTTCTAGTCGCTCACATAGGTCCTTATTCCAGGTAAACATTTTTGAGAATGTACATTTGGAGAGCAGCGTTGTACAGACGTGAATAATGGACTGTGGTAGGAAACAGAAAAGTAGAGACCCGAATGGTCTGGAATGTGGTGCTATAGAATACTATTGAAATTTAGGTGAACTGGTAGAAGCCGACGTCGGGGAAGATCAGTTTGGATTTCGTAGAAATGTTGGAACACATGAGGCAATACTGACCCTACGACTTATCTTATAAAATAGATTAAGGAAAGGCAAACCTACGATTCTAGCATTTGTAGACTTAAAGAAAACTTTTGACAATGTTGACTGGAATACTCTCTTTCAAATTCTGAAGGTGGCAGGGGTAAAATACAGAGAGCAAAAGGCTATTTTGTACAGAAACCAGATGGCATTTATAAGAGTCGAGGGACATGAAAGCGAAGCAGTGGTTGGGAAGGGAGTGAGACAGGGTTGTAGCCTCTCCCCGATGCTATTTAATCTGTATATTGAGGAAGCAGTTAACGAAACAAAAGTAAAGTTCGGAGTAGGTATTAAAATTAATGGAGAAGAAATAAAAACTTTGAGGTTCGCCGATGACATTGTAATTCTGTCAGAGACAGCAAAGGACTTGGGAGAGCAGTTCAACGGAATGGGCGGTGTCTTGAAAGGAGGGTATAAGATGAATATCAACAAAAGCAAAACAAGGATAATGGAAAGTAGTCGAATTAAGTCGGGTGATGCTGAGGGAATTAGATTAGGAAATGAGACACTTAAGTAGTAAAGGAGTTTTGCTATTTGGGGAGAAAATTAACTGATGATGGTCAAAGTAGAGATGATATAAAATGTAGACTGGCAATGGCAAGGAAAGCGTTTCTGAAGAAGAGAAATTTGTTAACATCGAGTATAGATTTAAGTGTAAGGAAGTCATTTCTGAAAGTATTTGTATTGAGTGTAGCCATGTATGGAAGCGAAACATGGACGATAAATAGTTTAGACAAGAAGAGAATAGAAGCTTTCGAAATGTGGTGCTACGGAAGAATGCTATAGAAAAACGCTGAAGATTACATGGGTAGATCACGTAACTAATGAAAAGGTATTGAAGAGAATTGGGAGAAGAGGAGTTTGTGGCACAACTTGACCAGAAGAAGGGATCGGTTGGTAGGACATGTCCTGAGGCATCAAGGGATCACAAATTTAGCATTGGAGGGCAGCGCGGAGGGTAAAAATCGTAGAGGGAGACGAAGAGATGAATACACTAAGCAGATTGAGAAGGATGTAGGTTGCAGTAGGTACTGGGAGACGAAGCAGCTTGCACAGGGTAGAGTAGCATGGAGAGCTGCATCAAACCAGTCTCAGGACTGAAAACAACAACAACAACAATAACAGATGAAGTGATAAGATAAGGAATGAGGAGGTTCTCCGCAGAATAAACGACGAGAGGACCGTGCGGAAAACGTTGAAAGAAGAAGGGAAAGGATTATAGGACATTAGAGAAAAACGTTCATGGTACTACGGAGACATGCAGAGAGAGAAAGCTGCCGAGGAAGACGGATATTGGAATATATTCAACAAGTAAACGAGGATATCAACAGCAACTACTATTAACGGCGGCAGAGTTCGCAATATCCAACATGGATAAGATAACGTAATAATCAGTCGTGGTAAATCGCATCAAAGCGGTCAGAAGTCAGCGCCACAGAAAGAAAGGTGTTCGTGCGTACATTTAACAGTAGTTTTGGCAGTTTTAAAATAAGCAGGTCCGAGGAAATTGGACTCGCACGCAGACTCAGTTCTTCCACGGCACACGGCGTGCCGCTCGCGATCTGGAACGGTGCGGTGCGGCTTAGTCACATATTCATAACGGCGGCACGAGAGGCTCGGAGGCGTAACGGCCCAGCAGGTCCCAGATAGCGGCTGATGTCGCCTATCGAGAGGGCGGCGGGAATTAAGAAACGCCAGCCAATGGCGTGGAAGCGGGCCGTGATCCCAGCGGCGCATCGGCAGTGCGCCGTTATCCTCGGGCACCTCTGCGGGCTTATCGCCGCCGTCGGACTCATCACGAGGCGAGAACAATGCGTCGGCTTATCTCGAGGAGCTCATCTGGCCGCGGCTGGGGGCTGAGGGCTGCCGAGGGGCCAACTTTGGGGACAACACGCGCTAAATTGTCGCCTCCACGCTCCTTACGAACAATGTCAAAATCTGCTCCCACGGAGTAACTTGCTGGTTCTGGAGCCACGGAAGTACCTACAGAGCACGGGACTTAAAAGTTCGCGGCATGAATCCTTTTCTTTTTATCTCCAGCCTTCTGACTGGTCTGACACGGCCCACCATGACTTCGTGGCCAGCCCCTTCTTCTCAGAGTAGTACTTGCACCGAATATCTACAACATTATTGTAAATTTTGTGTATTTCAATCTCTGGCTTCCCTACAATTGTTACCCTCTACAGACCTATTAGTACTGTCGAAGTTATTACGTTATGTCTTAAAACATCTCCGTTAGAAAATTTATTAATGACTGTGCTGGTACACCTCTTACGTTATTTAATTTTCAAACAGCTGAGCAAAACTGAACGTACTCAGACAATTCTCTCTTATTCTAATCATCAATAAACTGACACACAGTATTTTAGCGCAGCGCAATCCGACTTTCAATAATCCCTACAAAAGAATGGCCCTGACTAACAACAACCTTTACCTTTCATGAATCACTCACCTCACAAAAATGTTCGTTACTCGAACTACTGCAATACAGCGAGCGCCATTAGTGCCAGCAAAATAAAAGATTCTAACTACTGAAGGCACTAACTACTGATATGCATAGTTAGCAAATGAAAGATTTTGATAGAGAACAACGTATTTACCTTACTGGTGTTCAAAATTCATTATATATCAGTTCATGACATCCAGTCTTACAAATTTCCTTTTTCTGACGGACACACGTCCAGATCGTCCGTTCTCAAAACACTCTCTCTCTCTCTCTCTCTCTCTCTCTCTCTCTCTCTCTCTCTCTCTCTCTCTCTCTCTCCACATCCACCACTGTTGTCGGCTCACCCCAAACTGCCTAACGCTATGCACTGTCCACATGCATCAGCCCAACACTACATTACCGAATATTCCAACAATGCCAGCCAGTCACAGACTGCACACAGCGCAGTCAGCGATTTTCATACAAAGCACTACGTGGCGTTACCAACATAAAAACTTAAACAGACTACTTACAGCCTTAACAACGCCCTGTCGTCCTGTCCCTTCTTCTTGCCACTATTTTTCAGATATTCAAAAAAACGGTTAAAATGGCTCTGAACACTATGGGACTTAACATCTGAGGTCATCAGTTCCCTAGAACTTAGAACTACTTAAACCTAACTAACCTAAGGACATCACACACATCCATGCCCCAGGCAGGATTGGAACCTGCGACCGTATCAGTCGAAAATGCTAGTACTTTTGGTTAAGCTTTACTCTCTTTTTGATATCGACGGAAACAGCAAATTAGCTGTTACCAGTCCAGAATATTATTTTATGAAAATACGATTGTGAATATATCCTGTCGTGTTTACATTACATGCACTTTGTAATCGTCGAAGTAAGGAAAGACGGCGTCTAAAATGTGAGAAGAACATACGAGGGGACTTTAAAAATAAGTTACTCACAATTTTGGCAGGTCAAGTAACTTGTATTAATTACTGCGGTACACGTCGAAATGACACAGATACATACGACGTTATTTTTCAACATAGCCACCAAGTCTCTTAAATCGAAGCTTGGAACGCTATACCAATAACCTGAATACCCAACCCCGCTCCTTGGTCACGGAGCTATTCGAGAACCGCTGTGCGAACGTCTTCGTCGTTGGAAAATCGCTTTCTCCACAGACGTTCTTCCAGCTTGCCGAAAAGATGTAAATCGCATTGTACTACATCTGTACTTCCGGTTCAGCATCTACCACGGATATTCTTGCTTGGTGAAATTATTGGCGCCATTTCGCTGCGGCTCCATACTCCGTCAGTAGTGTACGGCGAATCTGTGTGCAACTGAGAATTTTGCCATCAAGGCTAATACTGTGCCGCATACGTCAGCGTCAGAGAACGTTTCTAGTGGCGGCACCACTACAATAGCACATTGTTCTGCACCTGTTATCCGTACCGCAACAGAACTGTGTTTTCAAGAAACTCGGGACATGCAGTCTATTCTGACAATTTGTTATTCTTTCTTCACGATGGCCTTAGGAACTCGCCACTGTGTTCCTCGAACCACGGCATTACACTCCTGGCCTAGTGACATTGCGCATTATCTTGTTGAGAAATGTCACTGCCGCCGCGAAACATGATCGTCACGAAGCAGTGTACATGTGTGTAACCATAGTATGTTAGTCCTTGGCCGTCAGATGCGTCACACGAGCGCCACTAGGTTCAAGGCTGCCCTGTGGAGCCGCCGCCCCCAGGTGTCAAGAAGCTGTTGTCTTGGAGGACCACGGATCCTTGCACTCCAATCGGCATGATGAGGGAGCTATCGGGATTCATCAGACACTCTGCCACTGCGCCCACGTCCAGAGCCGATTGTCACGACTCCATTGAACCATAGTTGCCGAAGTCGTGCTTTTAACATGGGCTTCCGCAGCCGACGACTCATGCGTGTGTAAATCGTTAGGAGTGTTCGGTACACTGTTTGCTCAGACACGCTTCTACTCCGCCCATCATTAAAGTCCGATGCTAGTTCCGCCACAGTTCGCCACCTGTCCTGTGTTACCAGTCTGGCCAGTCTACGACGTCTGACATCTACACTCTTGGAAATTGAAATAAGAACACCGTGAATTCATTGTCCCAGGAAGGGGAAACTTTATTGACACATTCCTGTGGTCAGATACATCACATGATCACACTGACAGAACCACAGGCACATGGACACAGGCAACAGAGCATGCACAATGTTGGCACTAGTACAGTGTATATCCACCTTTCGCAGCAATGCAGGCTGCGATTCTCCCATGGAGACGATCGTAGAGATGCTGGATGTAGTCCTGTTGAACGGCTTGCCATGCCATTTCCACCTGGCGACTCAGTTGGACCAGCGTTCGTGTTGGACGTGCAGACCGCGTGAGACGACGCTTCATCCAGTCCCAAACATGCTCAATGGGGGACAGATCCGGAGATCTTGCTGGCCAGGGTAGTTGACTTACACCTTCTAGAGCACGTTGGGTGGCACGGGATACATGCGGACGTGCATTGTCCTGTTGGAACGGCAAGTTCCCTTGCAGGTCTAGGAATGGTAGAACGATGGGTTCGATGACGGTTTGGATGTACAGTGCACTATTCAGTGCCCCTCGACGATCACCAGAGGTGTACGGCCAGTGTAGGAGATCGCTCCCCACACCATGATGCCGGGTGTTGGCCCTGTGTGCCTCGGTCGTATGCAGTCCTGATTGTGGCGCTCACCTGCACGGCGCCAAACACGCATACGACCATCATTGGCACCAATGCAGAAGCGACTCTCATCGCTGAAGACGACATGTCTCCATTCGTCCCTCCATTCACGCCTGTCGCGACACCACTGGAGGCGGGCTGCACGATGTTGGGGCGTGAGCGGAAGACGGCCTAACGGTGTGCGGGACCGTAGCCCAGCTTCATGGAGACGGTTGCAAATGGTCCTCCCCGATACCCCAGGAGCAACAGTGTCCCTAATTTGCTGGGAAGTGGCGGTGCGGTCCCCTACGGCACTGCGTAGGATCCTACGGTCTTGGCGTGCATCCGTGCGTCGCTGCGGTCCGTGCACCTTCCGCTGACCACTGGCGACAACATCGATGTACTGTGGAGACCTCACGCCCCACGTGTTGAGCAAATCGGCGGTACGTCCACCCGGCCTCCCGCATGCCCACTATACGCCCTCGCTCAAAGTCCGTCAACTGCACATACGGTTCACGTCCACGCTGTCGCGGCATGCTACCAGTGTTAAAGACTGCGATGGAGCTCCGTATGCCACGGCAAACTGGCTGACACTGACGGCGGCGGTGCACAAATGCTGCGCAGCTAGCGCCATTCGACGGCCAACACCGCGGTTCCTGGTGTGTCCGCTGTGCCGTGCGTGTGATCATTGCTTGTACAACCCTCTCGCAGTGTCGGGAGCAAGTATGGTGGGTCTGACACACCGGTGTCAATGTGTTCTTTTTTCCATTTCCAGGAGTGTAGTATGAGGAGTGGCCGCCCAACCCTTCTACGTGTGGACGTGATTCCACCTTGCTTTCGCTACATGTTGAAGACACCTACCACAGCACTTCCGAAATGATCGCGCCGAGCCTCCGCGCCATCGCAATCTGCCCTCGGCGAAACACAGTGCGCGCGCCTCTCCCATTCTACACACGCTTACCGATACTGCGTGCACCGTGCGTGGTTCAGACTAGCAGTCATTCCTCACCTGGACGGTTCTATACCGATAGTAAGTCGGTGGTCATAAAGTTCTGGCTGATCAGTATATACAGAGCGTTTGATTGATATAGGGCGAAACTTAAGGCAGGAGTAGTGGACATTGAAACAAGCAAATAATCCTAACAAATTTATGTCCGGAAAGCAACGGTTTGCCTGATGCAAGGTATTAGCACTGAGTACAAGAGCATCTTATAATAGAGCACCATGGTCCTAACTGCAGATAAGCAGACACGTTATCACAAGCGTTTCACATGGCTACCGATCATGTGAGGCTGACTTCATCACATCTCCATATCGATGCCAGTACATGTTCAAAAACCCCAGGCGTGTTCCGAATGCACTGACAACCATCCACAATACGTCCCCGAGTACACAGGGCTGGAATTTAACCAACCCTGTTAAATAACACCACACAAAAGAATCTGACGGGAGCAAGTCGGGAAACCTGGGAAGCCACGGTACTGATTAGCCACGGTCGGTACACTTCTTGTGGAAACACTAATTACCAGATGTTGGTATCCGGAATGATGATAAGTCAAACTAGGACAGTTTATCAAGATGTAAATGCTGGGTTTCGAAATAAACGTCGCCTGCGACATTAAGGGTGCTCTCGTAACATACGTCGTATCGGAAAACATCGCTTTCCGCGACTATGTTTATTAGGATTATTTGCTTCTTTCATTGTTCTCTGCTTACCTCTTTCGTTTGTACGTATAACAGTCAAGTAGCCTGTATAGCACAATACAGCAGTTGGGGGCTTTATTATATTAACGCCTCTGAGACCTTACGCACTTGCTTTTAGTAGAAACCTCTTTATCACATTATGATATACTGCACCGTTGCTGAATTTTAATGGAACTGTTTATGCAGAGTGAATTGTATTTAACACAGACTGTAGGTGAATCTGCTTCCTTCCAACAGCTCGTCTGGTGTTACCTTAGAAATGTCTCACATAATAATAGTACATACTGACAGCTTTCACCTCTTCTTGTTTGTCTCGAGTGATAATTGAAGCAGAGGTGACATCAAAGATACAAGCGCACAGGTGAGCTGCTAACCGTTCGGAAAATTGAGAATTGCTTAGGTAAATGGGTTAAAGTAGCCAGGGCCATTGTGATATGACAAAGTGGGACTAATATTTATATGTTGAACACCACGAACACGCAGAAAATAGAACCTGCGTTAAAAAGTTGATAGCGCTGTTGCCATGTATTGCGCAAGAAATCCGCGTTTATCTCTGCTCTGCCGCAATACGGTGAACCATTTGTCTGAAAGAAAACGCACGTTTCTTTCCTTTACAAAGGGGGGCTGATTCTTGTGCGGTACGCTATCGAGCTGCCAATTTTTCACGATTGGGAAACGGATACATGTGCCTGACCGTAAACAACGAAACATAGGATGTCTGTGTTTCCTCTTTCTTGGTGTTTACGGCAGGCAGTGTTCTGCTAGTAATGACAGCTGTAAATCTGTTGAACGCAAAGGCAGCGATATTGAAAAGCAACAGCGATAGTGTCTTTTTACACAGCGAACGATAAGGGTGCGGAAAAACCGTAACCAGACACAAACAGCGTACATAAATCACCGTTTGTAAATATAGCTTATCGCGTCCGTTCAAACGTTCTGCGCGCTCCGATAACACTGTGTGTGGCAGGGCAAAAAGCGCTTCCGGTGGGTTTTTTAAGCCAATTCCCTTGTCGCACAATACGTAAACAGCAAATGGATTACTTCTGTGCCTCGGTTCTGCCTGTTTGCAGCTGCTTCTTTTCTGACTAAAATGAAATAAATTGCGTGGTACAATACATCTAATTGGTATTCGACGCCTGATTTTGTTTAATGATTAGACAAAGAGGACCACACGTAGACCCTTTACTGCAAGAAAGGTCTGCTAGTATGAAACGTAGATATCTGTATTACTAAACGTCAATAGCGGTGCATGATGTAAGGACCCACTTGTGTGTAGCGACAAAAATTTGATTATAAAATTTCATATAGTTATTGAGCTAATCATAAAATCTAAAAGCCTCTCATAATGGACTCATTAGTAGGTATAATCTAACGTTAAAAGTTTAACATAGTAAGCCAAGTGTTTATCCTCACTGTACCATTGGCTATGTGACGGGAGGGTTGTGGTACTTTATGCCCACTTTTTGAAAGTATTGTTATCTAATCAGATACTTTGTATTTTCTAAAATTTCTTTTGTGTTTGTCATAAAGTACCCCGCACCCCAAAGATGTATCATGTTTTGATTGCTCGAACAAAACAGTATAAATGATTTCTGTGTAATGAAGGTGGCACGATACATTACAACCTCAGGGCGACATCTGCAGTGCAAGAGAGGTAGAAAATCACTTACGCAGAAATCACCAAAAACATTCATGTAAACAAATGTATTTGAAAATAAGATAAATTCTCGAAACGAGTTGTGCTAAGCAAGAAAAAATAAGTTGTTGTTGCTGGTTTTCATTATTTGAATCAGTATTACATATGTGTACACACATGTATACATTAGGCATGTATAGCCTTTATGGTTGAAGACGCGACACCCTAATTTTGTTCAAAGTTAGTACGAAGTCGCAATGTGCTCACATGATCAAACGCAGGATTAGCGTATTCTGGGTAATTTGCTCTCTGTTTCAAGAAAAGCTAGTTTTTCCCAAATGTCAATGTTTATGAAGTCATATCTCCTTATCTATGTGGCATACACTTTTCTTCCTAAGTAAGAGAGATTCTTCGATGACTTTTGCACAGCATACTAACCATAGTTACAGGTGTATGAAACTCTAGAAGTTATTTAATTTATGAAAAAATGAATGAACTGTTGCATTTTAAACTTCATGTTTAGAAAAAAATCAAGTTTTAGAGCTAATTATCTCAATTTTTTTCAGAGTTTTTTAATAGATTTGGAAAATTCTAGAGTTTCATACACCTGTAACTACTGTTTGTATTCTGTGAAAAATTCATCTAAGAATCTCTCTTAGTTATGAAGAAAAGTGTAAATATAGCAACAAATGCAGCCAGTAATAAGTGAAAAAATGATGAAATTTCACATGTAAAAAAAAGGGATTTTGCTACGTTTTTGAACTTACACTGCGATGAGTGTGAGTCCTCAATCCTTCCTGGTCATGGTGACAAAGTCTTATGAATTTATTTGTAAAAGTATAGACAGTAGAAATTAAAATGTCCTGTGGTGACTCTCCTGCACCTAGTCGACCCGTTGGATGTCCTACCTCCCTTCACGATTGCTTTTTAAATGCAATCAAAAATTATAAGAAATAATGAAATCAATGTTTTGGCCTCTGGAATGTGTTAGGAAACGTGGAATAGGGATTGGATAATCGGCGAAGCGTTTTAGCCGTTTAGTAATATAGATGTCACTTATGTCTGACAATATTCGCGTCGTAAATAAAAGTCCGAATAAAGAAATGGCTCTGAGCACTATGGGACTTAAAATCTGAGGTCATCAGTCCCCTAGAGCTTAGAATTATTTGAACCTAACTAACCTAAGGACATCACACACATCCATGCCCGTGGCAGGATTCCAACCTGCGACCGTAGCGTTCGCGCGGTTCCAGACTGAAGCGCCCAGAACCGCTCGGCCACTTCGGCCCATGTATGGAAGTGAAACATCGACAATAAGTAGTTTGGACAAGAAGAGAATAGAAGCTTTCGAACCTCTCAGCCAAAAAGTTCGGATAGGCACTTCCACGGTTGTGTGGTATTCCTTCCCAACTGAGTTTACTCTAAAGTTGTAATCCCAAGAATTGACCACTGTCCATCTCTCCCGTTTGGTCGCCGCTGTATTTCAGACCTGCACTTGTAGGTAATTTCTTACAGGTTCGGAACTGAATATGATAATGCATTTAGATGGCAGGTGGGATCTGCCTACCCGAAAAAGCGTTTGCAAGAGGGATGTAGGAAGAGGAGGTGAACGCAGACTGTTATGATGAGGCAGTGGATGAGTGTTGGGAGTATGCCCAAGGCACACAGAGGCCACGAGACGTGCTTTTGCCTGTTGAAATCACTGTGGTGGACCTTTACGGCTGTTCCTGGGTTGTATCGCGTGACGCCAACGCCACACCCCCGCAGCCTGCGGACACGCACGTGTCGGGGCCGCCCCAGTATTTCAGAGGGCGCCCCTCACACGTCGTCGACGCTCTCCCGAACAGGGCGGCGGCGCCTCGGGTTGGCCGGCCTTCGGGCGCGTATCAAGATGAAGGGCCCGGGGAAACACACAATTAAATTACGCGCTCTCCCGCCGGAATTACAAGGCCCCGGCGGAGGGAGGATTCCTTGTGAGCCCCGCCATCCCATTGCGGACTCTCCTTTTCCACACGACACTGCGTACTTAGGGCCCCGTGCTGCATTCCCCCTGTGGTTACGTCTGAGTGTAACAAATGGTGCCGCAATCACTTTGGTGTAGGTAGTTTGGGATTCCTGCAACCGAAGAGCCAAATTCCAGTGTCGTATTTTCTATCAGTGAATCTTACGACCGGATCTTTTCTTTCATCTGCCCCCTTAGACGCTCCCTTGGTCCACACCTAATAACTTTTGTCATCTTGTCGGAGTGTCGGTGACTCTGTTTAATATAAAATGACTTAGTCGCCTGCCGGAGTGGCCGGACGTTTGTAGGCGCTAGAGTCTGGAACCGCGTACCGCTAAGGTCGCTGCTTCGAATCCTGTCTCAGGCATAGATGTGTGTGATGTCCTTAGGTTAGTTAGGTTTAAGTAGTTCTAAGTTCTAGGGGACTGATGACCATAGATGTTAAGTTCCATAGTGCTCCGAGCCTTTTGAACCATTTTTGACTCTTAGTCGAAAACACAATAATTATAATGTAGCTACCGGATTTGTTACATAACAATCACCAGCAGGGCTCCTAGTAAACAGAAAACTGCGTTCGTAACACAGAGAAATTTACGCAACCTCGGATGTACCTCTAGGAGTTGTGACAATTAATTTTCAGTATACATACGATGTAATCCGTATAATTGTACATATTTTTATACTGGTTCCTCAAAATGTACACAAATCAGTGTGTTTCTTGTTTTTTTTTCTCTGCACTGAACAATTTTCCTGCAAACACATGACAAACCTTACAGCTTGATGTTTACTGCATCGTAATACTGCGCCACTTAAGTATGTCGCGCCTGTCAGTATAGGCTTACTGTCTTGCATCCACGTGTTCTCACTTCGGTACATGATTTTCTGCCCAGGAGTGAATAAGCATTACTGTCTTGCTCTTGTCAACTGTACCTCGAGGTACCAACCAACATAAAAACATATGCCCTGTATTAGTCTGCAAATGACGTAAATACTGGTGTAATGTTGTTCAATATCCTTAGTTACTAATAGAAATATCTGCATTTATAGCAGTTACACCCTATGTATACGTGTGCCAAAGCGTGTGTGTGTGTGTGTGTGTGTGTGTGTGTGTGTGTGTGTGTGTGTGTGTGTGTGTGTGTGTGTGTGACCTAGCACATAATGTCGGAAACTTTGAGTCTGTTTATGGATCATGTTGCACGCAAAGAAGCTGCAATGCTATAAAATTGGAGCGAAAGTATAAAACGAAGTCAGAATTAGTGTAAAGAGGACCATATATAAAGCGTTTAACGAATTCGATAGCAAAATTTCACTTGACAATAAATCCCAAGGAGTTTACGTTCTGTGTTAAATCAGTTAGTGGATGGAAGCAATCTGTCCAGACACTGTGTCACTATAACGGCACTGAAATGACACAAAAAGGCCAAAATAATAAACGTATTTTGCCAAAACTGTTTCAAAGAAGAAAGTCGCACTGTAGTACCTCCTTTAACTCGTCACATGAACGATAGAATGACTAATACCTAAGTGAGTGACAATTGGATGGAAAATGAAGTGAAATCGCTGAGAAGAGGAAAGGCCTCGGGACTTACCGCGATAGCAGTACGCTTCTACATAATGTATGCGAAACAACTTGCCCCTATACTGGCAGCAGTGTACCGCAGGTCTCTGGAGGAGCGAAGTGTTCGCATAGGTCATTCCTTTTTTCCAAGAACTGTCTTCGAACAGACGCACAGAACTATAGGTCTTTATCTCTGATGTCGGTCCACCGCATAATTTGGGAACATGTTTCCATAGTGGTACACACAGTACCGTTCGCCACACACACTCACCATTAGATGCCTTGTGAAGTAAACTTGTAGCTATTAATCACAAGTTTCCCGTCCACATAAAGTGCCTGTGGTCGGAGCGGAGGAGCGTTTGGTGACGAAGAGTTCGTGCTAATAATTTCGCACACTAGGTCCTCATGTACATTTGAATCTGGTCTTAGGGTGGGTATTATACAACCAATTAAAATTAAAGCGACTTGTACTGATATTTATTATTTATACTTCGGAGTAAATCAAAGAAATAAGATAATTGTCTCAGAAAATATACATGGCCACACGTTGATTAGCTTCACTAGTGATTTGCTTGTATTTTATGTGTCACATGTAATGTTCAACATGCTGTTTATCCCAAGCGCTAATCGTATCAATAGGTATTATTTGACTACACAAGAAAATCATAAAAAGAAAGGTTCACTTTTACGATCAATTCACTTAACAGTTTTTGAGTACTGGAAAGACAAATTCTCCAGAAGTATAAGGAGAGGAAACATTATGAAGAAAAACTTTTTGAAAAAAAAAGTCATGAAAGAAGGACATTTGGCATGCGGACAGATTTAATTCAGGGAATAGTGTACCAACAACTGAAGGAGACAAGAAGAAGTGGGACACTTTGATAAGAAAGTTTAGCTAAAACCGAATCTTTTGACAGCGTTGTACGTGATTATGACGGTAATGATAGTGTTGATGTTTTTCACAACAAAACGACTTTGTAACTGATGACGAGTACTTTAGTAATTTCACACTTAACTAACTTGACTACATAATAATTCAGAACACGAACGTACTGGTTGCAAGCCAAGCGTCTTACTGAAAAGCCAAAATGGTAAAGAGGCGGGGAATTTCCTAAAATTTGAAAACTACTCGAATTTCCCGATGAATGAAACGTCCACCAACAATACAGAAAACCCAAAATGTTTGTGCGTAGCGCGAAATACGGAGGATGAAGCCTAAAATGCCACCCAAAATTAACACCTAGGAAACGTGAACACAAGCGTGATAAACGCGCTCTGAGACATCCCAAGCGGCATCTGACGAGCCTGTGTGAAGTACGGAACTGCTGCTTGTGGTTGACGAGGCGGAGAAGGCAGTGGGTATGGACTAAGTCGCTTTGGATCCTTTGCTTACCCAATATTGGTCCGTTTATCAGGATGAACGATTAGTGTAACTTTTTTAAAAAGATACGCTAGCTGAAAAACAAGTGTATCTGCCTCTCATGCTACTACGTAGTTTATATTAAGCAAACGATTCAAAACAAAACGTTTCTTTACTCTTAAGTACTATACGAGTCCGATACTTGTACAAAACTAATTGCGATGGCGAATAACATTGCTTGTATTTTCTTTCTGTAGTATCATAGTTCACTCGTCCTTTCTAATTACACTAACTTACGTTACACCTGATGTTTGAATTGAACGTTTAACCTTCCTTGCGAAAAAGTACAAATTTCGAAAACTTATGTTCTTTTCAGGTCTCTCTCTCTCTCTCTCTCTCTCTCTCTCTCTCTCTCTCTCTCTCTCTCTCTCTCTCTCTGTTTCTCTCTCTCCTCCAATCGACACACACACACACACACACACACACACACACACACACACACACACACACACACACACACACACACACCCCCCTAACGCACAGGTGGTCTTACGATTTGTGGTGTGTGTTTCTGCAATAAAATATGCTTCAGGGTTATTCGAAGACCAGTGACAACAATTGTCTCGCATACGAGTTTCCTATAAGGTAAAATAGGTACATAAGGTGTCCCATGTTCCACACGGCTTTGCTAATGGCTTTCGCCATATCTTACGGTGTCCAATGCAACATCAGAGAAACCCGCGACACTGCCGCACATGTGGGCAAACAAGTCTTCACAGACTACACTTTTGTACCGGACTGATAGAAAGAGAGACGAGCGAGGCGTGCTTGGACAGAGTGGTCGCGACCGGGTTCTGTAGCAGACGCGCCTCGCGCCGTGGACACGACACTTCCATTAGGAGGCGGCAAAGAGTTAGTTGGGATGACCCCAGTGTCCACCGAGACTCGGCATTACTTCCAATAAATAACTGTGTGCTGTCGCGCCGTTACGTAGGCGCTACAGTTGCCGCCTGGTTCTTCCGTGCGCCGTATTCAGCAAAATGACACCCCAAAAAGGACACATTACTATGACAACGGAATATTTTATGGCGGCATAGTTGCCATGGTTGTGTTAAAATGTGTCGGTCTTCGAGCTGCGCCGGCCGGTGTGGCCGTGCGGTTCTATGCGCTTCAGTCTGGAACCGCGTGACCGCTACGGTCGCAGGTTCGAATCCTGCCTCGGCCATGGATGTTTGTGATGTCCTTAGATTAGTTAGGTTTAAGTAGTTCAAAGTTCTAGGGGACTGATGACCACAGATGTTAAGTCCCATAGTGCTCGGAGCCATTTGAACCATTTTTTGAATCTTCTTGCTGCGTCGTCGTTTGCACAAACTCTAGCTTGAGAAAGTTTGCACATCGGTCGTCGCCAGGTGATGGCGGCTTTGGGGATCAGGATGCCGAAATCTTCAGGATAAAAATTATACGGACGGTAGAGGGCCCTAAACAGTATTTTGAAATACGGATCCACTTGTGGAAAGTGAGTACTTAGCTTTTTACTGAAGCAAATAAATTACACCTTACAGCAACGATACCTCTCACAGCATCTACTCAAAATGACATCAGTTGCCTCTGTACATGAAATACAACGTCCCACAACACTTGCAGCACTCACTCAAGTATGACTCTTGTCTGCTGTATCAGCACTGTACCAACCAATACTCTCCACATTCCGATTTTCGATACCGTGCGTAATTTTACAGATGCTTATTCATGAACCTTACCCCTTATGATCCAACACCATTCCTTCAAACTCTACTGTGCGAGTAGTTCGTTTTTTAGCTTTGTAGTCAAGGTTCTGTAGCCTGAACGACCCAAATTCTCGTTAATTCCTATCGACGCCGATAACTTTATTGGGACTAGGATGCAGCATGACGTGAAGCATTTCCTCATCCAGTGATTTTAAACTCCCAGTAAAAACCTTAAACCTCTATCAAGATTCGACCTTATGTGGAATCGCTTCTTTTTAGAGTATGCGCCTCGTCACACAAAATACGGTACAGTCGTCGTAAAACATTACTGAGGCGTACACGGAGGAGTTTGCTGTGTGGCTGACTTGGACGTCCCAAATAGCTCACAACTATTCCTACTAGGTCCGTGTTCATTAGATATTACCGTGAGGTACAAACATTACGCCTCTTTTTCTCATAAAAGGGGTTTACACAAAGTAGGAGACAGGGCTAGCCAGGAAATAAAAAGCAAGCAAGAGCCTGAACTATGGGACGTACGAGCATGGTTCAGAGGTTGGGCGTTACCACAACATATCGATGGATGTATGGCTCTGTTTCGAATATCAGAGAGGGACTAATTCCGACTCACGTGATCGATATAGCCAAACAACTGGCGGACTATGGACTACACCCCGTTGTAAGTCACTTGGTGCGAGGATAGTGTAAGTGATAAACGTGAAAACGAAGCATTACGAGAGCGCGTAGGGATTTTATACGGCGTATGTACTTCTGTCCCTCTGCCTGAGGAAGTGAGGAGACACGTTCTAGACATCTAATAACCTCTTACCTTCTGTAACAATAAGCAAAATAATAGAAGTCATAAAAACGTGCGATGATAAATAGTTAAAAGGTTCTCTTCGCCTAATTTCTTACTTTGTTTGTTCTCAGATGAACACTGTTTCCTTAGTTGCTCAGCAACCCCTCAGAGCGTTTGATAGCTATATTTATAAAACTGCAGGATCGTCAAACATTTATGATCGGGTGGGACCAGCTTTCTATGCCATGTACTTGACGACAGAGCTCACCTCAAAAATAGTCAAAAATTTATGATGTCAAAATTAATTGCTTCTATTGTCAGGTATTCAACGTAACGGAAGATTATGTGGCAAGAACTTGCTGGGAGAAAGCAACCCTGCTTTGAAAGTAACCCGCAAAGGCTGCAGCGCACAATCCTGAGTTACACTGACACTCTAGCACAGCCAGTCAACCGATGATAACAAGTCTCATGCGTCCCTGGATACTCCGTCAGTAAAAAATCTGAAAGTGTTGTTGGCTGTAACTAATACATCATTTAAGTGTACTGAAAGCATCTGCAGTAATACAGCGCCGTGAAATCGGTTGAACGGAATGGATAGAGCCTTGAAAAGAACACGTAAGAGCATTATCAGCAAAAGTGAAACGTTGCAGGATTAAATCAGACGATGCTGGGGGAGTTACATTAGCAAATGAGAACTGACGAGAGTCGAAGTGAACAGTATGTAAAATGCGAATTTACTATGGTAAGAAAAGCGTTCCTGAAAAACAGAGATATCTTCACATGTAATATAAATATAAATGTTCGGAAGTGTTTTCTGAAAATATTTGAAGTTTAGAGGAATATGAGCCATAGGCAGTATAGACAAGAATAGGAGCCTTCCAAATTTGCGGATACAGAAGAACGCTGATGATTAGATGGACAGATTGGGTAACTGATAATAATATTTGTGGCCTGTTGAAAGTGTTTCAGCTGGGTGCCACTTCAGTGAATTTCGTATACCTAACTTAACCCAATTTTCCAACTGGGGAAACGGGACGCACAGTTTAACAGGTAATCCGAGCGATGTACCGTCTCTGGTGAATTTGCTCTGCGAGGTGAATGCTAGCTTAAAAGGCAGACTGAAAACTCAGTGCTCCGACCAGGATTCGACACCGCGACTTTTAGATTTCCAGGCACGAGCTTTCCCTCTAGATCTCCAAGCCCGAGGTCGGATAACTAATAATAAGGTATATAATGGAACTGGGGAAAAAAAGAAATTTATGCTACAAGCTGAATAATTTGTGGGGGTCAAAGTTCTCGAGAGACCAAGACTTTCCTGTAGTAAGGGAGTTCAAGTAGATGTAGATTACAGCGGCTATGCAGTACAGTCTAGCTTGAAGAGCTGCATCACACCAGTCCTCGGACTTAAGACGACGACGACAACAAAAACTATTTCTTGACGGCCAGATGATGATGCTTTTATTTCTTTTGAAGACTGTCCCTTATGTATATCGTATGTAGTGATGCGTCAGCTCACAAGGATTATAATGTGTTTGGGACGAGCCGTGAAGTCGTACGTATTTACATTATAGTTGTGATTCTTGAGTCTCTCCCGGCTTATTAGATAACCAAAACATCCACTGGTGTGCTGCCGGTCTGCAGCGACCGAACCCAGTTCCCTCTGAGCAGCCATAGCGTACGGATCTCCGTGCCGGCACGTTCACAGGAGCCGTCAGTTCACCTGTTGATGGCAACATGTATGATCGCCGAAATATTGTGCCCGTTGGACACTGTAGACCGGCAGTACTCCCGCGGACATTTTGATAACATTATAGTTGTTTCTGTTATTGATTCGAAGCAATCACGAATCTGTGAAGACAGTTTTCATGATGCGTATTGGCTTGTAGCAGCCAAAGAGGTACAGTGCGAACGCCTTTAGAACATTTAGGAAGACGGAATCTACCAGTTCGCATGAAAACTGCTTCAATGACAGTGTGAGCTAAAAAAGTGAGCCCCATATTTTAATGCGCAAGTGCGCGGTTATAATTTGTCTCGAAGTTTCACAATAGCAGACACTCCACTACAGACTGAAATAACATTCCGTGGAAGATCGGCAACTTTGGCAACAGTGGTCGTCACAGGTGGTGTACTTGCAATCACATCACTCGCCATCCGAAACAATCGGACAAAGGGTTGATGGCGCAGTAATAACAGCTCGCTGGCAAATGTCCCGTGAGCTGGAGTGGAGGGGTGGACCGCTTTTACTTGCTCCAGCGACAGTAGCTGCTCAGTGGCAGACCGCAGCGTCCTCGCGGCTAGACAGCAGCGTGCGACCGTCCCCACGGGCTGCTCCCGGCCGCGCCGTTTGAGTTATTCCAATTCATTTCGGGGCCCCGGAAACGCATTCCTGCGCAGGCGGACCGTATCATTTCCCAAACCGGCAATTCCGCTCCCCTGCCAGCCGAATTCCGCCCAGCCTGGAAGTTTCCGAATCGCGGGCCACCTCGGCCGTCGCTGCCGAATAGCCGCCCGCTCTGCCAACCCTCCCAATCTTCTTCTTCTTTTTCGTCCCGTTTCGCTTTTCCTTTTCTCTTTTTCGCCCTCGGCGCCACATCCGTACCGCACCTCCCCCGTTCTCGCAGAAGAACTGGAGTCTGGCGGAGAAGGAAAGGCGAGTCCCGCCTCCCCTAACTTACCTGCACTCGAACAAGGTTCTGCGGAGGACATTTCCGCGGCAGTAAAAATCCCGTCCCCCGGCAGCAGAGTCCTCTGCCGGCGACTGATGGAAGCAGCCGCCAGCTGGGCCCCTTCGCCGTATGTCTCCCTTAGCGTCTGCAGCACGCGACGTGCGCGGGCGCGCCCAGCTGCTTCGTCCCGACGCTACGGTGCTTGCCCGCATCTCGCTCTCACTGCACACACACACACACACACACACACACACACACACACACACACACACATTTTCTTATTATTGCCTCATATCATGCCCTCCTCTCGAGTTCTTCTCCAATTCCCCTCCCTCCCCTCTCCCCCCTCCCCTCAACAACAGCAAAAAGTATTCCAGATTCTCGCTGTCGACACTTCAGACGGCCTGTAACAAATGTCGTAATTTGCGTCTTGTGTTGTTTATCGTCACCCAGTAAATATTATTTTCGTTCTTCAATTTTCCGGGGGGCGCAACGTAAGCAGTTTCGCATAGCTCGAGTCCTACTGTCACGGGAATACGGCAGAAGTGAGCAACGATTCCACCTGACGACCTTGCAGGATTGCGATGGAACCCTAGGGGATCGTAAGCGCGCTGTAACTACACAGTATCCCGTGTTACGGACGAGGCAATCCCCTTCGTATCTCTGCAGAAATCATTCGCGAACGTTATGAATGACTGCAGCGCTGAATCACTCTTCCTCGTAAATATTTATGGATAATCTGATTTGGTTATTATGTGCACTAAACCTTTTTCATTTCATTCAGTCTTTTGCCCCGTCTCGAGGACTTGCAATCCTGTTTTTCAGATGCTCACTGTGGTGTGCGTACTGTAAGACCTTCGGTACACACACCATCACATTATTTGACTTGTCGCTCTAGCGAAGTAGGCGAGTGTCAGCAATATGTCTCGTGGTGTTTATCTTCTGCCGTTAGGTTAGACGATAGAAATGCCACTTGCACTCTTAGAGTAGCAGATTGACAGTGACCAACTTTAAACAGACCTTTATTAATTTTCACACACATTTATTAAAATAATAACAAGCATAAACCTTACGTTACTTGGTTCTGGATGCTGTTTACAATTGACAATCTGAAGTTCCTATGGTCTTGGTACGTTAATCTTATTCTCACATATCTCTGTTACTTGACAAAGTGTCTATTCATTTATCTTCATGGCTATGTACAGTAATATGGTAATCTTATTAGGCACAGACTGAAACTTGTCTATAGACTGGTACAGACAAATGTAGAACTCGTACAGACAAATGTAGAACTCGTACAGACTAATGCAGACAGGTACAGACAGGTGCAGACTAATGCAGACTGACTAATCGGAGATCTGTACACTCGTTAAAATACCTCGCGCGTTCTGGTATCACTGTGCGAGTGTGATCCGCGAGGAGAAAAGGTTCTACGTTAGCAGCAATCTCATTGGCTGCGATACATATTTATACGCGGATCGGCGGAAGCAGAATTTGGTCCGTCTCTAAGGCAGCGCCATCTCGTAGTGCGGAGATGGACGAGCGCTGCGCCTGCGCTGTTGTGCTTAGCGGGGCGATCTCTACTGGGAAAGTTGTGTACGCGCTGACTATGCGGAACTATGTACACAACACTCACTCGTAGTGCCCAAATTTTCAATCAACAGCCAGAACATTATAACCGCCAACCCACATCGATATAAATCCGTCAAAACGACTGCACCCTCATCTGGCGAGGAATGACTGCTACTCAGACACACGCACTGTCCTTGTAGTATCAATGAGCGTGCTACCTGTGTGAGCTTGACTAAGGCAGATTGTAATGGCCCGGAGGCTCACCTCCGCGATCACTTCGGTACTCAGTCCCCTCTACTGGTCATAAAAGTTCGTAACGGCAAATTACCAACACCCTGTATACGCTGCATAAAGACCGAGGACGTTAAACAAAGTGAAAGTAGACGCCAATGTAGATAGATTGTGTCAAAGGGTGCAATATTAACTGGTTCAAATGGCTCTGACCAGTATGGGACTTAACTTCTGAGGTCATCAGTCCCCTAACTACTTAAACCTAACTAACCTAAGGATATCACACACATCCGTGCCCGAGGCAGGACTCGAATCTGCGACCGTAGTGGTCGCGCGATTCCAGACTGTAGCGCCTAGAACTGCTCGGTCACAACGGCCGGCCAATATCAACTGATAAATGCGTTAGTGCGGGGCACTGTAACATATTTGCTATAGTGAGTCATGTCAGTTTAAATCAGCGGTAGTGGGACATCAAGAAGAATGTGACCAGGTTATGAATTTTTAGAACGTACGTGTGGCAGCCAGGGAAAGTAATATTTATAGAAGAAAAGTGTGTCAAGCAGTCATTATTTCGAAGGATAAGTACAGTTTCAATAGAGATGACGGCCAAGGCTCCCATCTGTGTGACTACCCGCTGTTACAGAAGTAAACATCCAACCACGACCAGCGAGGAACATAAACAGTTGCCAGGAAACAACCGAGGCGGCACAACAACAACAACAACAACAACAACAACAACAACATTATTTGCATTACCCTAATTGGCAGGATCTGCTTTTGGTATTTACGCAATGACGTCAGTCAGTCAATAGCAGCCGGTAGATTTTCACCTAGTAACTTCACTTCTCCAAGAAAGTGCTGAAAGAAGGCCTTTTACAAGAGGACGCGACACTGTCTTACGACAGTGTTTAGCAAAACAGAGACACCAGTGGAATTCCAACGAAGATCCCAGCAGATGGATCAAAAAATTGAGCGTCGAAGAAGTTTGAAGAGGAACATTCCATAAATAATTCACACTATTTTTTTTTACTTACATGTTTTTTTCAATATGTCTTTACAGTCCTTCAGTATAGTTCCGCTGCTTAACTATGACTGAATCCGATTCAGGACACCACTTCTGTTCATACATCAAATGGCTCGGTAACGGTAGTAGAAAACTTCCAGAGAAAGATAACGACGTCCATAAGGAGATTTTTCAACTCCGGGAATACGTAGAAGCATGGTGGGCGTATGTCCGGGCTCTAGGAAGGATGCGGCAACACTTTCCATACGTATTGGCACGGTTTTGGTCTACAACATAGTCGATATGCGTGAGAACATTGTCGTGGAGAATGAGTGGCTCAGTCTCGAAAAACTGACGTCTGATTTTACGCATTTTTCTGCCCAGGTTTTGCATGAAGTTACAATAATACACTACTGTAACACTTGTTCCACATGGGACTCTAGCTGTCGTGATTATTCCTTGGCGATCATAAGCAAAAATCATCATTTGCTTGAGCTTTGATTGAGCGCTCCGACGTGGAGGACATGGAGCTCTCCACTCTATGGACTGTGGTTTCAACTTAGGTTCAAAGTGTCTGATCCACGTTTCATTAATAGTCACAATTCGAAATAAGAATCGTTCACCGGTACGGTCGAATCGTTGGTTGAACAAGGTTGTCGCCATGTCTAGTTGTTTCTGCTTCTCTCCAGAAATCTTTCTCTGCTTCAAATCATTGGCAAGAATATGGAATACTGACATTGGGAGAATTCTCGTAGCTTCAGAAAGTTCCTCACAAGTCGCACTGCTGTTTTCTTCAAGAGCATCTGCCCAAACTTTCACACTTCGTTCATCTGTTTTTGTCCTTCCCTGTCTTGGATTATCGTCTAAGCACACAATACAACCATTAAAACTATTAACCCAACGTAAAAATATACTACATTCCACTGTAAACCCACCACAAACTTCACTTAACGCACTGTGTGATTCCTATCGGGTTTTTCCTGCATAAGGTTTCGAACTTGATACACGACCTCTGGTCTTCAACAGCCACAGTACTTGAGACCCCTGCATAGCCCATTTCTGTCTCTCGCCAAGTTTATGTTACACAGTGATAAAACAAAAGCCGGCCGCGGTGGCCGAGCGGTTCTTGGTGCTACAGTCTGGAACCGCGCGACCGCTACGGTCGCAGGTTTGAATCCTGCCTCGGGCATGGGTGTGTGTGATGTCTTTAGGTTAGTCAGGTTTAAGTAGTTCTAAGTTCTAGGGGACTGATGACCTCAGAGGTTAAGTCCCATAGTGCTCAGAGCCATTTGAACCATTTGATAAAACAAAAAGCTGATCCCGGCGGAGGTTCGAGTCCTCCCTCGGGCATGGGTGTATGTGTGTTTGTCCTTAGGACAATTTAGATTAAGTAGTGTGTAAGCTTAGGAACTAATGACTTTAGCAGTTAAGTCCCATAAGATTTCACACACATTTAAACATTTTGATAAAACAAAACAACGTGCTTCTTCCTCAAGCTCCCATGACATCTGACGTAATTTTCACTGCTATTGCATCAAACACTCCACAGTTTTACGAACCTGTCAGTTATTTATAAAATGTATGACGCAGCGTAACGGCTCAGAAGAATTTTTCATCAGTCACAGAAAATACACCAGTAGTATTTCTGAAGACCAGAAAACTGGCTGTGCCGGTACGGGCGGTATCTATAGCTGTGTCAGTATTTGACCGGAGGAGCGCAGTGCCTCAGTCACAGAAGCTGCTGATGAAGACATAGTCGCCCAGGGCCAATGAAGAGGCGACTCAGGAGGCCCTGACACACGACCCCGTTTGGGCCCCCTCAATTACTTCGTTAGAGAGGCCCCGGGGCCCGCTGAAAACCTACGGGACGGTCGCCCGGCAAAAGGAACGACACACAGGAACGCCGCAGTAATGAAGAAAACCAGCCACCGCCGCCGTGTATTTCACTTGTAAGAGGTGCGCCCCAAGCTAAGTGAGTTAGCGTGAAGTGCAGCGGAGAGCTGGAAACCCCTCCAGTATATTCTGGACAGTGAGACATCGGCCGTGAGTTAGGCCTTCCAGCGGGACATCCGTGCGGCTGGAGGCTCATTACAACCCATCATCTGCCTTAATACGCGGCGAAAGGACCCACGACCGTGGCGAAGGTCGCCATGCGTAATAGCGCTTACGGCTACCTTAGCCATGGTGCTTCTATTAGGTTGCCGTCACGCAGAGCAAATTAAACGTTGCCTGAATCCAAATGCTTTCACGGAGGCCATTTCATGCCGCAGTGTGTAACATGGAGATGTTGCCCGGTCTCAGCCGGATTCAGTGTGTGTTTCATCAGGAGATAATTCGTGTCTTTAAAGCTTCGTGATGAGGTCAGCTTCTCCAGAAAATATGACGTTTCCTGCAGCAGCAACAACCCAGGGCTATGTTCACTTGCACTTCATGTGTGAGTTGCAGTAAATACATGTTGGGTTAGGGGTGACTGGCTGAAGCATCTGATACCGATTCGCCAACTCGTAACCGAACTGCGAGGAAATTAGATAATTTTTTATTTAGTCTATCTCAAAAGCATTGATATAAGAGTCTGCTGCAATGCTTACCGGTTTCGGGCTGGCACGCCCAATCTCAAACCACACACCTAAAATTACAAAGTACAAATGTCTTACAGTAATATGTACATACATTATGTATGTCCCTATTAAAGGCACTCGTATTCTTATGTACATACCTTGCTATTAACCGTATGTATTCACACAGAATGGTTCCAAGAGACACCAACAGCTTCTGTACAGCAAATACCCTCATAGATGTTATTTTGTGTGTTCGCTGCTACTTGCTGAAACAGCCAAACTGACAAAAATTATCTGCAGTCGTCAACAGAAGACCGTGGTAAGTGCCGACCTGATACACACGCGCGTGGTCATATGGCTGCCAATTAGTTTTCTACGCTGCTGCCACAACCATTGTCATTTATTGATAAGATTTTTAAAATTTTAAGAAATAAATAATCTTACATTCTATGAAAATTTGACAATTTTGTTTTACAAAATAACTTAGCCTCCGAATGAAAGTATAAATTTTACATTACGAGAAATGTTAACAATTTTGTTTTACAAAATAGCGTAGCAATCAAATGTGACATACAAAGCCAGAAGGTGACGACATAGAGCGCCTTGCTGCATACTACCCTATGTTTTTGCACCAGGGTGGAATACCATGCATTACTACGTTGCGTAATCGAGCTGTTACCTGTCAGCATAGACTAAACTTCGGGCTACGTTACAGATCGGGATGGCACTACATATCAAATTTCATATTCACCTATTGACAATGTTCTTTTATCCATTTATTTACGCGCATATGACGTTACATCAGTACGTTACGGGACAAAGCCACCTGGTATGGACAGGTTCTGTTGACCAATTACTTGTAATGGTACAGATATATATAGCAGCACGATGTATTGAATCGTAAACTTGGCTCTGTGTGCTTGATAGAACATCACAGGTGGATCGGGGATCCCTCCTCATCTAGGGCATGGAGTGAGTTTTTGGCGCCTACGGAAAAGGCGCATAAATAGTTCGTCTGCCTGATCTGTTCATAACCATGGGCGCGCCCATTGAAGCAAATAAAGGCGGGAAGTATTCATTTTATGGTTAATACTGCGAAGTATGAACTAGTGTATTTTTGTTTGTGGAGACCGGGCGGAATCTTACATGGCAGTGCCTAACTGTAATCGGTATGTGGATAGTGTGAGTGTACATTTAGGCTGAGGGACTTCATATCGACTTACGAGTTTTTTGTGAGCTCAATATAATAAATACAGTGTTATTGACAAAAGCCGTTGTGTCCTCCAGTGAGACAAATTGATGCAGTACTGTTGTAACTGTTCCTTGATATCTTGGATACTGGGATGGTGTTGAAGACCGAGCTGGTCCCATACTTATTCCGATAGGGACAGGTATGATGATCTTGCTGGTAAGTACCGCAGCATCTAGCAGACAGTTCAAAGAGACACGTTGCGTGTGTGGACGAGCATTATCCTATTGGAAAACGGCACCATGGTACTGTTGGGTGAGAGGTAACACACAGAACAGTCCTCATGATGTTAGTGACGTACAGCTGCGAGTGTTCCCTCAGTCACTGCCAGCTGTAAACTGGATCCATAGCTGAAGGCCCCCTACACCGTGACGACAGGAGTAGCCCCGCTGTCCAATACATTGTAAGCATCGGACTTCTTCCAATGTCGCCACAACTCTCGCCGACTATGACCGTCCGGTATAGGGCACAACATCGCTGAAATATTTGCGATGCCTTTATCAGTAGCCTATGCGTAACCATCACGACACCGCTTCAGGTACAACCATATGTGTTTTGGTACACCTGTTGGTGTTAGTCTCCAATCAATCGTGTGAGATAACATAGAATATTCCGAGGCATTATTTGTTCTCGGAAGGCAGGCGCAGATGCGAAGCGGTTGCGTGTGCTTCGTTCACCTCATTTGAGGTGATCGCACGTGATCGGCCAGAACCTTCACGTCAAGTACGCTTGATCACCCGTTCTCCTGAACTTCGGCCCATTGTCACGTCTAAATGCACAAAGAATGTGGCTACTGCACAACCGACCAGCCGATCAAATGTAGGTCCACAGTGACGCCTCTTCCAAATTCTCTCACGTGCTGATAACACTGTCCCACACGAGTCTCCATATCCTTGACTGTGATCACTCGACACTCGTCACTCGTGCAGTTCACGTCCAATATATACTATACCAGACCAGAGAAACGCACTAATTATACACTGAAATGATGAAAGTGATGGGGTACCTCATAATATCCTGTCGGACGTTCTTTTTCGCGGCGTAGTACAGCCACCCGTCGTGTCATAGACTCAGCAAGTTCGAGGAAGTCCTCTGCAGAAATATTGAGCTCTACTGCCTCTGTAGCCATCATTACGGAAATGTCGCCGCTGCAGGATTTTGTGCCGAACTGACTTCTCGATTACGTTCCACAAATGTTGTATGGGGCTCATGTCGGGCGATCTGGATGACCAAGTCGCTCGCTTGAATTGTCCTGAATCTTCTTCAGACAAATGACGAGCAATTGTGCCAAGTGATGTATATAAATGACCTGGGTGACAATCTGAGCAGTTCTCTTAGGTTGTTAGCAGATGATGCTGTAATTTACCGTCTAGTAAGGTCATCCGAAGACGAGTATCAGTTGCAAAGCGATTTGCAAAAGATTGCTGTATGGTGTGGCAGGTGGCAGTTGACGTTAAAGGGGTGAGGTGATCCACATGAGTTCCTAAAGAAATCCGTTGGAATTCGACTAGTCGATAAATAGTAAAATTCTCAGGGCTGTCAACTCACCTATGTACCTGGGTGTTAAAATTACGAGCAACTTCAGTTCGAAAGACCACATAGATTATATTGTGGGGAAGCGAGTCAAAGGTTGCGTTTCATTGGCAGGACACTTAGAAGATGCAACAAGTCCACTAAAGAGACAGCTTACGCTACAATCGTTTGTCCTCTGTTAGAATATTGCTGCGTGGTGTGGGATCCTTACCAGGTGGGATTGACGGAGGACATCGAAAGGGTGCAAAAAAGGCAGCTCGTTTTGTATTATCACGTAATAGGGGAGAGAGTGTGGCAGATATGATACACGAGTTGGGATGGAAGTCATTACAGCAAAGACGTTTTTCGTCGCGGCGAGACCTTTTTACGAAATTTCAGTCACCAACTTTCTCTTCCGAATGTGAAAATATTTTGTTGAGCCCTGACTACATAGGTAGGAATGATCATCAAAATAAAATAAGAGAAATCAGAGCTCGAACAGAAAGGTTTAGGTGTTCGTTTTTCCCCCGCGCTGTTCGGGAGTGGAATGGTAGGCAGATAGTATGATTGTGGTTCGATGAACCCTCTGCCAAGCACTTAAATGTGAATTGCAGAGTCATCATGTAAATGTAGATGTAGATGATACGGCGCGTTGGCATCGTAAAAATTTGATCTTTGTTTGGGACATGTAAGTCTAACTATGGCTGCAAATGGCCTCCAAGTAGCCGAACACAACTATTCCCAGTCAATGATAGATTCATTGGGACCACAGGACCCAGTACATTCCATGACAACATGGCCGACTCCATTCCGGAGCCACCACCACCTAGCACAGTGCCTGTGAACAACTTGGATCCGTGGCTTCGTGGGTTATGCGCCACACTCGAACCGTACCATCCACATCTACATCCATACTCCGCACGCCACCTGACAGTGTGGGGCGGAGGGTACCTTGAGTACCTCTATCGCTTCTCCCTTCTATTCCAGACTCGTATTGTTCGTGGAAAGAAAGATTGTCGGTATGCCTCTGTGTGGGCTCTAATCTCTCTGATTTTATCCTCACGATATCTTCGCGAGATATACGTAGGAGGGAGCAATATACTGCTTGACTCCTCGGTGGAGATATGTTCTCGAAACATCAACAAAAGCCCGTACCGAACTACTGAGCGTCTCTCCTGCAGAGTCTTCCATTGGAGTTTATCTATCATCTCCGACACGCTTTCGCGATTAATAAATAATCTTGTAACGAAGCGCGCTGCTCTCCGTTGGATCCCTTCTATCAACGCTGTCTGGTACGGATCCCACACCGGTGAGCAGTATTCAACCAGTGGGTGAACAAGTGTACTGTAACTGCCTTTCTTTGTTTTCGGATTGCATTTTCTTAGCTCTTACCAACCGAAATCAGGACTCGTCTGATCAGGCTACGGTTTCTCAGTATTCTAGGTTCCAACCGCGCCCAGGCTATGTCGTGTTGTTAGCAAAGTGACTCTTGCCGGTCGTCTGGTGCCATAGCCCATTAACGCCAAATTTCGGCTCGCTGTCCTAACCGAAATGCTCGTGGTTCAAAAATGGCTCAAATGGTTCTGAGCACTATAGGACAACATCTGCGCTCATCAGTCCCCTAAAACATAGAACTACTTAAACCTAACACATCCATGCCCGAGGCAGTCGCTCGGTTCCAGACTGAGCGCCTAGAACCGCTCGGCCACCGCGGCCGGCGAAACGTTCGTGGTACGTCCCATATCGATTCCTGAACTTATTTCACGAACTGTTGCTTGTCTATTAACACTGGTAAGTCTACGCTGCTCTCTGTCGTTAAGCGGAGTCCGTGGTGAGATGTAATGCCTGAAATTCGATATTTTTGGCACGCTCCTGAGACAGTGGCTTTCGGACTACTGAATTCCCTAACGATTTCCGAAATGGAATGTCCAATACGTCTGACTCCGATATCAGTCCGCGCTCAAATTCAGTTAATTCCCTTTGTACGACCATAATCAAGTCGGAAACCTTTCACATGAATCATCTGAGTGAGTGTAAACTACAGCTCTGCCAATGCACTGCCCTTTTGTACCTTTGTGTACTGGTGCTACTGCTATGTGCTTATGGCTATCGTATGACTTTGTTACCTCAGTGTAAAATCCGCTAAAGCACATCGGTGCTGTTCTACCTGCCACAGGGAATTGCGTCTCTGTAATCATTGACATATCAAAAAATGGTTCAAATGCTTCTGAGCGCTATGGGACTCAACATCTGACGTCATCAGTCCCCTAGACTTAGAACTACTTAAACCTAAGGACATCACACACATCCATGCCCGAGGCAGGATTCGAACATGCGACCGTAGCAGCAGCGCGGTTCCGAACTGGAGAGCCTAGAACCGCTCGACCACCGCGACCGGCATTGACATATCAGCAGATGGTGTTCAAAGTTTCATTGACACGTGTCTATGTCTCCCGGGTGCTTCTGTTCTTTCGTGAGGCGGTGTGCACCGGCTTTGTCCCATGTCGCACGCGAGTACGTGACGATGGCCGACGAAGGTGAAGGGCGATTCGTGTGGACCGCAGCTAGGCGCGTGCAGCGCCTCGCAAGCGCACGGCTACCGCCCGTGCTCAGTGCGGGCACGACCCGGCGCCCAGTAAACACCTCATCAGCGGCTGGTCGGAGCGCAGCCGAGCGCAGTGCTAACTCAACCGAGTCCGCGATAGGCCGGCGTGCTTCACGTCCGCGCGCACTATTTCCGCTCGTCATAAAGGCAGCCGTTAATTGCGGCCGGCGCGACGTGCGCTGCGAGAGGTGTGCTCCGCTACGTGTGTGGTCCGCTGCTGCCAGCTGCGTCCCGGTGCAGTCGCCTTATGAAGGTGTGCGTTCTCTTGCGAGCCGTGCAACTGATGTCGCTCGTGAGTGTGTGTACGTGCATGAGAACTACAGCATTTGATCACCTGGAAGCACAATAAGGGAAACACCTACTGCGAAACCGACCGTATATGGTGTTCATACGTAAAGGTGTCCAAGAGAGTCTTAACAGTTAAAAAAATTAATATTAATTTATTGAAAGAAGATAAAGAGCTGGGTTTAGTGTTATTTTCTAGGGAAAGACGTCAAGTATTTTCCCCTTTACATTAAAGATGTTGGTGGCCGGAGTGGCCGAGAGGTTCTAGGCGCTACAGTCTGGAACCGCGCAACCGCTACGGTCGCAGGTTCGAATCCTGTCTCGGGCATGGATATGTGTGATGTCCTTAGGTTAGTTAGGTTTAAGTAGTTCTACGTTCTAGGGGAGTGATGATCTCAGAAGTTACGTCCCATAGTGCTCAGAGCCATTAAAAATATTGTACGTGGTTTCCGTTAGTTATCTTGCACACATCCCATCAAAAGTTAGTTTCTTCCCAAACTCGGTGTAGCATTGCAGGTGTAACTTGCTCGTAAATTCTTGCTCGAAGTTCATATAGACAAGCCGGCACAAGAGGCACAAACGCGACATCCTTGATCAATCCCCATAAAAAAAATCGAGTGCTCTCAAATCTGGGGAACCTAGGGGCCATACATTTGACGCATCACGGCCAATCCACTGACGTGGAAAGAGGTAGCTGAGAAAATCTCGGATGTCAGCCAGATAGTGGGAAGGTGCACCATCTTGCATGAAATAAAAATTTCATTCTTGTTGTAACATATCCAGGTACACTATCCGTTGGTGGTTCCCTCACGTGAAAAAAGGGGGCCGGACACTTTGTTTTTGCTCAATGCAAAAAAGTGTTTCAAATGGCTCTAAGCACTATGCGACTTAACATCTGAGGTCATCAGTCCCCTAGACTTAGAACTACTTATACTTAGCTAACCTAAGGACATCACACACATCCATGCCCGAGGCAGGATTCGGACCTGCGACCGCAGCGGTCGAGCTGTTCCAGACTGCAGCGCCTAGAACCGTTCGGACACCTCGGCCGGCGGTTGGCTAACAGTAAGAGCCCGTGACTACAAATTCATTCTGTGAAAACTGCACATCAATGACACTTTCCGTTTTCGCAACACTTATGCTGGAAAGTTTTGGTGATTCACCCTTTATATCGCTTTCGTACACCATTTGCGCTGTGTATCTCTTGGATCACAGAAATATGTGTGACTTTTATATGCGTCTGTCAATAACACTACATTTTCTTTTGGCCATTTCATTGCTGAGACAAGTCATGCCAGCTGCAACAAAGCTGCATAAGGTGATACACGAAAGGTTTCTGTACTACTAGCGTCGAAGTCCAGAAAATAACTGACAAGCTTAAACCAATACCCATATTTTAGTTGCAAATAGCCGGTATTTTGCGGTATTCGTATTCTTTTGAGCTCTATTATAACAGGTATTTTTATTTTTTAGTAATAACAGGTAAAGAAACCGTCATATTAATTTGCCATTATTGTGATGCTACAATTTTTAGCTTTTAGCTAAAACTGCTTTTAGAGAGGTGTATTGGTTATTCGCAAAATTTCCATTACTTCGAAATATTGGGTTATTACAGAAAATGGGAAAATCGATCGCTGCTATCTCAATAACAACGCCAAGAGTTAAGAACGAGCAGCAAATAAGAATCGTTAGAGCACTGCTGAGATGATAATATAGGTGTTAACATGTAGCGTGGCCTGTTAGACAATGCAAAAAAATCGGGTTAAAACGTAAATAAACGTATTTGACCACAAAACGTGTTTCCGATTCGAAATAATCAAACAAAAAGAACGCTCCAAATTTTATACAAAAGTGTATTATTTCTCTTCCATTTCTGTCGAATAACAAAAGAGAAAGGGAATCAGGGCAAGAGAAGTAAACTAAACTTAGCAATTCATTCATAGCTCATAATGAAAACAGTACGTGGTTGATCTGCCGCCTGTGTGTATGTAACATGCCTTCAGAAACGGACAAATTATCACGAAAAATTAAAGTTGACCTATGTCAGTTTTCACTTTTTGGTACTGAGTATTGGTAATGTCTAAATATCGGCACGATCCTCGATTACAATATGATATTTGAGCAGACATTCAAAAAAATTGAATCGACAGGAGAATACTTACAAAGAAAGTTTTCTTAATTCGAAAGTCTGACGGAGATACGAATTTTCCAGTCTTTGTTCGTTATGTATATTCATTACTGGAAGAAATACACTACTGGCCATTAAAATTGCTACACCACGAAGATGACGTGTTACAGACGCGAAATTTAAGCGACAGGAAGAAGATGCTGTGATATGCAAATGATTACCTTTCCATAGCATTCACACAAGGTTGGAGCCGGTGGCGAGACCTTCAACGTGCTGACGTGAGGAAAGTTTCCAACCGATTTCTCATTCACAAACAGCAGTTGACCGGCGTTGCCTGGTGAAACGTTGTTGCGATGCCTCGTGTAAGGAGGAGAAATGCGTACCATCACGTTTCCGACTTTGATAAAGGTCGGATTGTAGCCTATCGCGATTGCGGTTTATTGTATCGCGACATTGCTGCTAGCGTTGGTCGAGATCCAAAGACTTTTAGCAGAATACGGAATCGGTGGTTTCAGGAAGGTAATACGGAACGCCGTGCTGGATACCAACGGCCTCGTATCACTAGCAGTCGAGATGACAGGCATCTTATCCGCATGGCTGTAACGGATCGTGCAGCCACGTCTCGATCCCTGAGTCAAGAGATGGGGATGTTTGTTTGACGACAACCATCTGCACGAACATTTCGGCGACGTTTGCAGCAGCATGGATTATCATCTCGGACTGCAGTTTGCTCGTTCGCAAGTAGCTCCCACCCCGGAGAGAACACTCTCCTGCCGTTGCACGTTAACATGTGCTCACTTCAAAGGGGACTTAGGTTCGCCCTAGCGCCCTCTCCGTGGCTGTCGGCCTTACCGTGTCTCGGGACACGGCATACAGCGCCCTAGGCGGGGCGCTGGCTCCAGATATATGGCAGTAATACAATTAGCCGGGGCGCGGCGCGGCCAAACTTTCAGTTCATTAGCCGAGAGTGCGGCGCGGCCCTCATACCTGGCTGCCGCCGCCGTCGGATGAAATTCCGGCGCTGTGCACGGATTTCGGCGGCGGGTCGCGTGACCGGCGCGCTTCCTCACAGAAGCCGGCAGACACCCCCATAATTCGCGGCCGCGCTGGCAGGCCGTCAGACAGCGGCACGAGCACTGCTCTCCCTGATAAGCGCGCCGCTCGCCCGTGCGTCACACCTCTAGGGAGGGCATAGCGCAGGGATCAGCGCAGCTCTCGAGCCGTTTCCCAAGTCGTACGCAGCTGTTCCCCAGACTGCCTATTTACTGCACACCGAGACTAGCGGTGGCAGCCACTCGAAAGAGAAAGAAGTAGCCTGAAGCACCCAGAAGGAAAGGATGAAAACGAACTTCGCGGTTTGGGAGGGTATCTTCTGTTATTTCAGTGATCACAAAAGCGAGTCACATTCACAATGAACTTGGCAGTAAATGTGACGAATATCTCTGAAACAGACAGTTTTCGATTATATCGATTTTTTGTTTCGACGCCAGTTTAACCTGGCGTTTTAAATCGCTCAAAACGGACGGTTTCTGAAATTATCGATTTCATCGCACTTATTGCCTGTAATAAATGTAGAAATCGAACAAAGATTGAAGAATTCTGATTCTCTCATTTTCAAGATACGCAGAATAAAACTATTAAATCGGCAAACACACACATCAAGAGTTTTGCAACACCCCAGTTCTCAGAACTCCTGCAGATAAACGTTGACAATGGATATTGTATCACAGACACAGAATCTTTGATTCTTCAGAGACGTCACTAAACCCGCCCAAAGATGTAGTGGCGGTTCTAGGCTCTTCAGTCTGGAACTGCGCGAACGCTACGGTCGCAGGTTCCAATCCTGCCTCGGGCATGGATGTGTGTGATTTCCTTAGGTTGGTTAGGTTTAAGTAAATCTAAGTTCTAGCGGACTGATGACCTCAGAAGTTGTTCCATAGTGCTCAGAGCCATTTTTGAACGAAAGATGTAAACCGTGCGTGAGCAGCGCCTATTAGAGGGAGGGGGTCCGACAGCCGATAAGTTTGTCATTCCACCAGCAAGGAAGTACACGAATCGTGTTGTCTGTAGTTCAGCCATGCCTAGACGGTCAATACCGCATTGTTACTTTGTGCCAGGAAGGGGTCTCAACAAGGGAAGCGTCCAGGCATCTCGGAGTGAAACAAAACGAGGTTGTTCGGACAGAGGAGATACAGAGAGACAGGAACTGTTGATGACATTCCTCGCTCAGGCAGCCGAAGGGCTACTAGTGCAGTGGATGACCGCTACCGTCGGATTACGGCTCGGAGGAGCACTGACAGCAACGCCACCGTGTTGAATAATGGTTTTCGTGCAGCCACAGGACGTCGTGTTACGACTCAAACTGTACACAATAGGCTGCATTATGCCAGAACTTCACTCTCGACGTCCACGATGAGGTCCATCTTCGCAACCACTACATCCTGCAGCTCGGTACAGATGGGCCCAAAAACATACCGAATGGACCGCTCAGGATTGGCATCACGATCTCTTCAATGATGAGTGCCACGTATGCCTTCAATCCTGCAATCGTCGGAGACGTGTTTGCAGGCAACCCGGTCAGGCTGAACACCTTAGACCCACTGTCTAGTGAGTGCAGCAAGATGGAGGTCCTCTGCTGCTTTGGGGTGGCATTATGTGGGGTCGGCGTAAGCCGCTGGTGATCATGGAAGTTGCTGTAACGGCTGTACGATACGTGAATGCCATCCTGCGACCGATAGTGAAACCGTGTCGGCAGCATATTGGCGAGGCATTCGTCTTCATTGCCGACAATTCGCCCCAAACCCCCTCGTGCCCATCTTGTGAATGACTTCCTTCAGGATAACGACATCGCTCGAGTAGAGTGTCCAGCATGTTCTCCAAACGTGAACCCTATTGATCATGCCTGGGTTAGCTTGAAATGTGCTGTTTATGGCCGACGTGTTCCACCAACCACTCTGAGGGATCTACGCCGAATCGCCGTTGAGGAGTGGGACAATCTGGACCAATAGTCCCTTGATGAATTTGTGGATAGAATGCCACGACGAATACAGCTATGCGTCAGTGCAAGAGGACGTGCTACTGGGTATTAGAGGTACAGGTGTGTACAGCAATCTGGACTACCACCTCTGAAGGTCTCGGTGTGGAACAACATGTAACGTGTGGTTTTTATGAGAAATAAAAACGGCGGAAATGACGCTTACGTTGATCTATATTCATATTTTTTGTACCGGTTCCGGAACTTTCGGAACCGAGGTTTGGCAAAACGTTTTTTGGTGTGTGTGTGTAAAACCGGAAATTTATCCCAATAGAAGGCGTTACACTGATGAAATACTTTCACAACTGAGAAAAACTGTGCACTGGGCCCCACCTGGACCCATATTCAAGTAAATATTAATGTTGATATGGGAATCACTTTCCTTAAGATGACAAGGCGACCTGAATGATAGTCCTCGAACACAATGAACTTTGCACAGAGGAATGCGTGCTGATTAGCGTTTTCATTCTGGAAACAGTGCTCCTAGGCTGTGGCTAAGCTGATTTTCCCCACTATCATTTTCTCCAGGACTGTGAAATAAAATGTCGTTGGGCTAGGGCCTCCCGTCGGGTAGAACTGTCGCCTGGCGCAAGTCTTTAGAGTTGAAGCCACTTCGGCGACTTTCGTGTTGATGGGGACGATATGCTGATGATGAAGACAACACAACACCCAGTCCCTGAGCGGAGAAAAATCTTCGACCCAGCCGGGAATCGAACCCGGGCCCCTTTTCATGGTATTCCGTCGCGCTGACCACTCAGCTGTCGCGCAGGGGCAGTCCATTACTTATTATGTAAATTGAAGGTGGAGGGGGAGAAAGGAAAGGAAAGGGATGGAACTAACAATGTCAGCTGCATCGGGATTTTATGAGGGATCAGTGCTGACCAGTGAAGTTGTGTGCCGGAATGGGACTCGAACCCAAGATCTTTCGCTTATTCGGCCCAATCTTCATTGGAGATGAGCATTTACGGTCGACCTCTAGCAGGAATCTAAACTTAGCGAGCACGAAAGACATGGAGCGGGACTGTGGATGGGTGGCGCTAGCTGTGAATGTGAGCCTGCTGGGGCATGCCGAGATAGTCCGTGCATTTGCTGTCAACACTGTGTCCGGGTGGCGCAAAGCTGTGAATGTGAGCCTGCTGGGGCATGCCGAGATAGTCCGTGCATTTGCTGTCAACACTGTGTCCGGGTGGCGCAAAGCTGTGAATGTGAGCCTGCTGGGGCATGCCGAGATAGTCCGTGCATTTGCTGTCAACACTGTGTCCGGGTGGCGCAAAGCTGTGAATGTGAGCCTGCTGGGGCATGCCGAGATAGTCCGTGCATTTGCTGTCAACACTGTGTCCAGGTGGCGCAAAGCTGTGAATGTGAGCCTGCTGGGGCATGCCGAGATAGTCCGTGCATTTGCTGTCAACACTGTGTCCGGGTGGCGCAAAGCTGTGAATGTGAGCCTGCTGGGGCATGCCGAGATAGTCCGTGCATTTGCTGTCAACACTGTGTCCGGGTGGCGCAAAGCTGTGAATGTGAGCCTGCTGGGGCATGCCGAGATAGTCCGTGCATTTGCTGTCAACACTGTGTCCGGGTGGCGCAAAGCTGTGAATGTGAGCCTGCTGGGGCATGCCGAGATAGTCCGTGCATTTGCTGTCAACACTGTGTCCGGGTGGCGCAAAGCTGTGAATGTGAGCCTGCTGGGGCATGCCGAGATAGTCCGTGCATTTGCTGTCAACACTGTGTCCGGGTGGCGCAAAGCTGTGAATGTGAGCCTGCTGGGGCATGCCGAGATAGTCCGTGCATTTGCTGTCAACACTGTGTCCGGGTGGCGCAAAGCTGTGAATGTGAGCCTGCTGGGGCATGCCGAGATAGTCCGTGCATTTGCTGTCAACACTGTGTCCGGGTGGCGCAAAGCTGTGAATGTGAGCCTGCTGGGGCATGCCGAGATAGTCCGTGCATTTGCTGTCAACACTGTGTCCGGGTGGCGCAAAGCTGTGAATGTGAGCCTGCTGGGGCATGCCGAGATAGTCCGTGCATTTGCTGTCAACACTGTGTCCGGGTGGCGCAAAGCTGTGAATGTGAGCCTGCTGGGGCATGCCGAGATAGTCCGTGCATTTGCTGTCAACACTGTGTCCGGGTGGCGCAAAGCTGTGAATGTGAGCCTGCTGGGGCATGCCGAGATAGTCCGTGCATTTGCTGTCAACACTGTGTCCGGGTGGCGCAAAGCTGTGAATGTGAGCCTGCTGGGGCATGCCGAGATAGTCCGTGCATTTGCTGTCAACACTGTGTCCGGGTGGCGCAAATGCCTAGCAGGCAGGAGATCCTGGATTCGAGTCCTCGTCGGAAACATATTTTCACTCGTCGCCGCTGATTCCTCGTACTTCCGGTGCAGCTGATGCCATTTACTGTTCTCGAAAGGCAGGCGCAGATGTAAAGGGTCTACGATGTGCTCGGTTCACAATATGGTGAGCCTCTCTTGTAATGGTCAGACGTTGTGAACCGAAACCTTGACAAATATGCCCGCCCTCAAGTTCCCATGCAGTCCAACATTCGATTACTCTGACATTTGGATCCAGATGTCACAAATATGTGGGTATGGCACGACTTGAGAGGTTGGCCAAATGACTACCGCCACAGACGCCACTTTACAACTCTCTTGGATGCTGATAATGCTATCTTACACGAGTATACGGCATTTCCTAGTTTTTCAAGTGACTCTTCATTCTACTTATATAACCCAGTACGTCTGGTAACGACACTAATCATAAACAACACTAATTCATAAATATTTTCAACATTTCGCGGCCCTGTCAGCAACTGTATGAATACTAGTTTTAATAATCAACAGCTTCTGTTGCACCGTTTACCTAGAATTTACCTAGGTTTCAGTGTGGATAACCCAACCTTCTTCAGAATAACAGTAACTACCGTATATTTTAGCTTGACGATATCCACTATGGACAAACGGTAGTTACTGTTATTCGGAAGAAGATGGGTCATACCGACTGAAACCTAGGTTAATTCTAGGTAAATGGTGCAACTGAGGCTGTTGATTATTAAAATTAACACTAATTCACTCCTGTGGAGAGTCTGTCTGCCACACAGAACTGCAGCTCTAATACTTAACATACCACCTTTTTTTAATATATCTACAGGCAGTGCTTTTGATAATTGGTCCAAGATGTAGAAACAAGGCTTCGGTACATTATAGCACGAAAAGGGGCAAGTACATATGACGACCGTAACTAATTACCGAGATGTACAAATAGGTAATATTTCGACGTCTGCGCCGTTTAAAGAAATGAGGTCCACATCCGTGGATATTAAAATTTTGTTAAGAGGTCGGTACGCCTTTGCCCCTGGCCTAAGTATTCACTTGCCTCACTCTGGCCTCATAATCTTCATTCCACAGATTAACGACGTACAGCGTGCCCGTGGCAAATTTTAATACAACATAGCCTGTCATATTCTTGGTACGTTTTGTGTCTTACAACTTCCTGTCGCAGTTGCTGAAACGGCTTCGCGAAATTTGCCACCGACCGTATCTATAACACTGCCAAGTCGAATGAAGTGATGCTACAGTGTTGTCATCCCTTACATAGTGTTAATATTTGCCATGTAATTCGTTCTTCAAATGTACGTTAATTCACCATTAATTTGCACTACGTCAGCATGCTTCATTCTGTCTTTAATGTAACCCCATACACGGAAGTCTATAGATGTTAAATCAGGTGGTCTTGACTGCCGGGATGTTGTCCCACCACCTTCAATCCTACTTCGCACATTGCTACGGACATACGCGACATCTGCACGATGATAATGTTATGGTGCGCGAACTTGCTGGAAAGCAACTTCTGTGCCCATATCCTGTTGTAATTGAGGTGTCAGATAATGTTTAAGCATGTCCAGGTGCGATATGTCAGTTACAATTGAGTCGCAAAGTAGGAAGTACTGTAAATCTCCTTACAGCTTACAGCGCCAGAAACATTTATCTTAGGCCTGGCCCGTACATCTTTGAATATGCGAAGTGGCTTCTGCTCACCAATTATGTGAACATTATGCCGATTCACTTTATCTACACAACAATCAGCTCGTTTTTCTTTGTCACTTTCTCTTAGAGCATGCAACAGTTCCAGTTTTGTAGAGTTTTACGACAGGCGTTGCCTTAATACCTCGCACACTGTAACACTTGGCGTACTTAACTCTACGCTGGCACGTCTCATTGATTTACCGGGACTAAGAACCTAAGACTGCCGAACTGGGTCAGGTGCTGGCCGACTCTGACACGGCGTCCTGTGTGATACACAGTCAGTTTCGGTGAAAGGATTGTACCAATTAATAGAAGTTTGTCTCTGAGGTGGTGGCTTGCGAGATTTAGACCTGAATTCTCTTTGAAATGTAGTATCGGATTGGGATTCCTGAAAACATAAAGAACACTGTACACTCTCTGCTCCCTTATACGACTCCATGGCGGCTATTGGTGTAACTCTTTCGCGCATACCACATAGTTGAAACGTCGGGAACTAAGTGTTATGCGGGAATAAAACTTGAAGAATTACTGCATACAGCGCATCAAATATTTCTGCAAGTTATTTACCCTTTTCACAATAAAAAGGTTACTTTCGTGTAACTAACTAGTGTAGCGCCCGCTGTTTCGCTCGTGTACCATGTAGAGCGTGCACACATTTTTTTTGTCTTTGTTTTTGTTTTTCTTCAACCAAGTTTTCATATTGTTCACGAATTGCAGCACCTTATAAATTATTCACGCTGATTAAAACCTTAGAAGCATGGTCTTTACTGAATGTACTTGTGAGCAAAAAGCGATTCTAACGTTTCCGTTAATCATGCCTTTTGCTTTCTTGTTGTGATACGTTCATAGGAACTTTCATCGCGTAACAGTATGTCCAACGGAGAAGTGAAATATCAATTTTCATAGATCTTTTATTATAACGAAACAATTTGTGATATAATTTCACCTCTTACTTCAGCCAGTAAGAGGTTAAATTTACGAAAACAGTGAGAGACGTAATTTTTTAAATTTCTAGCAGAAAATCCAAAACAAATTTTCATAAACAACAGCCTTGAAAACGTTTTCATAACGAAACAATTTCATTCAACTTTTCAACTCATGTTTATCTCCCTTAGAGAGCTTGAACTCCCAACAAACTAAAATACTTGTATGTATTTTTTTATTTCTTATCAAAAACTCAGATACTAAGTTTCATGGTTGTACCTTTAAAAATAATTTAGTAGTTCTCTGATCATGATTTATTTCCGAACAAATTTCACTCATTATTTTATCCCCTTAATGACTGAATCTCCAAAAATGTTGAAACACGTCTTCTTATGACTAAGAAACCAAATACGCCGGCCGTGGTGGCCGAGCGGTTCTAGACGCTTCAGTCCGGAACCGCGCGACTGCTACGGTTGAATCCTGCCTCGGGCATGGATGTATGTGATGTCCTTAGGTTAGTTAGGTTTAAGTAGTTCTATGTTCTAGGGGACTGATGACCTTACCTGTTAAGTCCCATAGTGCTCAGAGCCATTTGAACCATTTTTGAAACCAAATACGAGTTGTCGCAGTTCTAGCTTCAAAATTGCCTTAGTAGCGATATATTTCCTGTTTCACCCCCATAGATATGGAATTTTGAAAATGCCTTCTTAAACTACATTCTCTTCGAAGTTCAAGTGTTAGACTGGTGGTTTGGACTGACCGATGATTAATAAGAGAGTGAGTCAATCAGTCGGGACATTGCCTTTTATATACAGAAATTTATAAGAACCTTGTATTGTAGGTACTGTGTGAACATACAGGGAAAACTGAAGTTGCCCTAACACAGATCTTAGCGGGACAGCTGAAGTTAGTGACTGACAGGCTAGAAGTCTTACATAAGAAGCTTGCAACGAGGCTCTGGAGTAACAAATGCCGGAAGGTACATAATGGCGTCTGTGAAAGAGGGCTATCATGTAAGCCAACGCAACTCGTTAAAAGTTCGTGTACGCGCGACAGGGCAGTTCCCTCGCACATTAACTGGAAATAAACTTTGCTTCTGGGCCCGGAGCGCCTGCGTCCCCCGTAGACAGTAATCGCAGAGTCTGCCACGTATGTCGGCTAATTCCGCGGATCCCTAACAAGTACCTAATCTGCCAAATGGAGACGTTTTATCGCCGGCGCGCTGCCTGCTCGTCCGTAACGGTGTTTCGGTTGCGTTCCCGTCGCTGCACACAAATATTAAGCACGCTGACTGTTCCGAATTAGCCATACCGGCGGGGGAGGTAGTGCCAAATTGAAACAAATGCGGCATTCTCTTCGCCGTCGCCGTCGCGTGCGCTACGCGATCGGGGCGCCGGATCTACCCGGGAGATACGAGGACAACTTGATGCGCCCCTCCGCGGATATAAAACAGAGCGCCCCCCTTGTGCTCTAATGCGGCAATAATTAATTAACAAACTGCACATCCTTTCCGACTGCACACGACTGCTCCCCGCCCCTGAGAAGCCCTTCGTGCGCAGTAAATTCGCCGCCGCGCCCGTGTTCTCGACTATCCCTCCGCGCCAGCTGCGGCCATCGGATTTGCATGAAATTGCCTTCCCCCTCCTCAACCCTCTCCGGCACGGAACCTGCACTTTTCTCGTGGGTGGATGGGGAGGGTGAGACGTGTGCTGGGGGGAGCGCAAATTTAAATTCTCGGCTTGTAATTGCGCGTCTCCGGCTCAGCCGGCGCGTGGTAAGCACGTGGTCTGCGTGCCTCATACAGGACACGACACGTGACCTGGACTGCGACTCGTACTTCATACGCGGTAGCCGTAGGCACGTTGAAACCTGGCTCCATCGACAAAATTTCGGAAATGGTTCAGAGAAATTTTCCGAGGTCTTTCGTGTAAGAGACACGTGGTCTCCTGTGCATCGTTACAGACTAAAAATCGGTATTGCGATGCGGTATGTCCCAGGTACAGGTTCTCGATTTAATGTAGACTAATTCTCAGTACTTCACATAGTTATTGACCGAATTTAAAAATTTGAAGTACCGTCAGCAACGGCCTTGCCGCAGTGGATACACAGGTTCCCGTGAGATCACCGAAGTTTAGCGCTGTCGGGCGTGGTCGGCACTTGGATGGGTGACCATCCAGGCCGCAGTGCGCTGTTGCTATTTTTCGGGGTGCACTCAGCCTCGTGATGCCAATTGAGGAGCTACTCGACCGAATAGTAGCGGCTTCGGTCAAGAATACCGTCTTACGACCGGGAGAGCGGTGAGCTGGCACCACGCCCCTCCTATCCGCATCCTCAGCTGAGGATGATACGGCGGTCGGATGGTCCCGGTTGTCGGATGGCCTGAAGACGGAGTGCTTTGATAATCTACCATTAAGACGTCTGATCTTGCGTTGCAGCTTTAACACAATTAATCAAATACTTAAGTTAGAGGACATAAACATCCTGAGTCAATGTAACTCACGTCGCGGAAATTACCCAGACTATGTTCATCTAGTGCACTATTGAGAGCACTCAGCTACTTCTAGCAAACGTTTTACATAATTTAAATCCCTTTAAAAACTATTTCTCGCGCACACCCCACAGAAGATTATATCGTTTGCTATATTTTAATAATACTTCTACATCAGGCACGTCGTTGTAATTTATTAATTCTCTACCGCTCATTCTTCTGTAATAAATTTTGCAGACAGCATCTGCGTAGACCTCTCATTGTACCTGAAAAAATTATGTCATTTTACGACACATAACTCCAAGACAAAAGAGAGGTAGAGAGACCAGACAAGGGTTTCGTTAACTGAGACGTAATAACACACGACCGGAATGTGCTGTGACCGATGCCTGAGAGTAGGCCATAAGGCGGCTGCGGTAGCGACCGCCGCTTCCCATAATGAGGGACCTCGCTGGCAGAGCTAGGGTTTGGTAAGCACGAACACAAGGATTAAAAACTCTTGCCGTGCGCAGGCGAACATTATCTTGCTTAAATGTAAGCCCGGAATGGCTGGCCACGAAGAGCAACAAAACGGGCATAGAGTGCCTTCAACGTACCGCGATGCCTTAACGGTGAGACGGATGACAAGCAGAGGGCTCCTGCTACGAGAAGAGGTGGCATTCCGAACCATCACTCCTGGTAGTCGGATCGTATGTCGGGCGGCAGTGAAGCTGATATTCAACTGCTGTCTCGGGCGTCTCCAGACATGACTTCGGCCTGGAATGTCATTGAGTCCAATAGGTCTTCATTTATGACTGCCGCTTCGAAGTGAGCCCCGACGAGTCTATCACTCCATGGCAAGCTGGATAAGGGCCAGAGGTGTTCTAACGTGTTATTGACTTGCTCAGTTCAGTGAAGTTCTCTCTCTTGAATAAATTATGCAATTATTCTGAAGTTGTATTCATTTGTTAGTCTGTACATGAATATCACGCCTATCGATTTCCATCCCATTCGGGTGAGTCCTTCGTGGTGCGTCCTTCCTCGGTTTTTTTCCCTTGCAGTGTAGCTCTGGAGATACGACGTTATAAACATTGAAATGCATGAAAAAATATTATTTCTTAGAACGGAATGCAAAGAAATCACACAGACTATATTTCTTCACTGTTCAAGACACGAGAATTAAATGTAGCATCTAACTCTTAGACAGCATTTTTATTTTGTGCGCTCAGATTCCTACTGTAACAAAAGACGGCACAACAGCAGTAAAAAATACCCTTGCGACATGCGCTATGTAGTTAAAAATGGTTCAAATGGCTGTGAGCACTATGGGACTTAACATCTGTGGTCATCAGTCCCCTAGAACTTAGAACTGCTTAAACCTAACTAACCAAAGGGCATCACGCACATCCATGCCCGAGGCACGATTCGAACCTGCGACCGTAACAGTCGCGCGGTTCCGGATTGAATCGCCTAGAACCGCTCGGCCACTTAGGCCGGCTGCTATGTAGTAGGTTGCCGAGTATTTACGTAGTTTCCGTCATGGATGTGTGTGATGTCCTGAGGTTAGCTAGTTTTAAGTAGTTCTAAGTTCTAGGGGACTGATGACATCAGATGTCGAGTCCCATAGTGATCAGAGCCGTTTACGTAGTTGTACGATAAGGGCCGCGCGCGATTAGCCGAGCGGTCTGAGGCGCTGCAGTCATGGACTGTGCGGCTGGTCCTGGCGGAGCTTCGAGTCCTCCCTCGCGCATAGGTGTGTGTGTGTGTTTGTCCTTAGGATAATTTAGGTTAAGTAGTGTGTAAGCTTAGAGACTGATGACCTTAGCAGTTAAGTCCCATAAGATTTCACACACATTATTGTACGATAAGGGAGAGAAACAAGTGCTTATTACAAGACTAGATATTTTTCAGTGTCTTATGTACTCGTAATACAGCGTCTTTTCTCGAAATGTCGGTCCAGCTAAGGGCCGAACGAACTTGTTACGATTATAGTGATGTCGACGTGTGTAATGACTTCCGAGAGGAGAACAACCACAGTTCTTGGTTGGTGTTTTTTTCCTTAGCGGAGCAATTTAGGCTGCTGTGGCGGCCCCAGACAGCTGCACCGCCCGCGATCCCTCCAACCCCTTCGCTACTGCAGTCCCATCGGGACGCGTAATGGCTGGAATATACTGCTTAGCTGGGACCGGCGGGCAGTCAGATCCCCAGATATGAGCCTCCGCGTGTGGTCCTCCCGTCACGGGGGACACGTCTCCATTCGTGGACGGGGATAACACGGCTGCGCGACAGTGTGTGCGTCTGCGTGTTCGCGGCAAGCTGTAACTTTCGTCCCGAGGTATTAATTTGGCTCGCTGTGGAGCCGGACGAAATGTTAAAAAGTTGTGGCTCCCAGGTCGGCGGGAGGAAAATAAGCGGTCCCTCATTACGGGAAGCGGTGGTCGTTAGCGCAGCCGCCTTATGGCCTACCCCCAGGCATGGTCACAGCCCATTCCGGTCGCGCGATATTACGTCTCAGTTAACGAAACCCTTGTCTCGTCCTTCTGCTGGCGCTAAGTGGCACTTCCTCCTGTTTGGACTTTTGTTTCCTCGCTCGTTTTTCTCTCGCCGCCCGGCTGCTAGTCTGTGCAGGTACCTCTAGGGAAACAAGGTCGAGAACCAAAAACGACGACGCGTTCCCGGGCTTTTCTTATTCTGTCGTCTCTGCTCCTACAGCGCAACATGTCACTCCGCCTTAGCTCCACTCCCGTTTTCATCATCGTCGCAGTCAAATGGATAAAGGGCTCCTCTAAATACCCCACGTCTTCAGCTATATCCTTGCAAGTCGTTTTTGCATTTTTTAGTGTCGTCTACCCAGCTCCCATCAAGGCGTCGTCTTATCTTTTTCACCTTTCGAAATGCAACATATATCTTCTTTAGTACATCTATCGACCATCTGTCAGCCTCCATATTCCATTCGCCTACATTTCTTTGCTATTACAGTTATAATTACGAACTATAAAAAATTACATAACGCACATGGAGATCCAGTGATTCATTGCGTACTTTTTTAATATTTTTTACGGCACAATCACATTTATGTACTTTGGTTTGTCCTATGGACAGAGACTCCCCTTCGATGCTTCATAATGGAATTTTTTTCGTTTTTCTTTCTGTTCTTCACTTTAGGCGAATCGTGGTTTCCCAGTTTGTCCTCAGACCAGCGTTAGTTAGACTTTATTAACTTTAAAAAGCGAACTTTTCTCCCCATTCTCACGTTAGTATTAGTGTGCGGAATTATCTCGTGTTTACCCACATTAGCGTGTTGCGTCAGTTGCCTAGATTTCATATGATGTTCCTATATCTTTCACCGTGAATCGAACTTCCAGCTTCCACTTTTAGTAATCGTGTATTTGCGTATTTACAGAATAAATGCGCGAACTGAAGTCTTATTAGCAGCTGTTGACCCTTTCACTTACAACTTCCCATCCAAGTGGTTAAGTATATTGTTCATTAGTAGGTACTGGTGCTTCACAAGGGCGCACTGTTCGTGGAATGCTTTAGCATTTCCCGTTACACATATTAGGCAGCGTGCTTGCTCAGTGACCATGAATTAGTTTACTGTAGAACGAGAACAAAAATTATATGCAAGATGTCCCTCAAATGAGCCGTCAGGCGCGTTTTCTGTCGTCTTTTTGTACATATCTGCCATCTCGTTTTCGCAATGTGCAGCGGGAGTCAGCGAGACAAATACTTCTCATCACGTCTGTCACGAGACGTCGAGTGATGACGGAAAGCGTCGGATTGTTTCGCGTTACAAATAAAAATGGTTTTTAAGCGGAATATTGCGTGCCTATTCGCTAGAGCCATCAAATGGTTCAAATGGCTCTGAGCACTATGGGACTATGCTGTTGGTCATCAGTGCCCTAGAACTTAGAACTACTTAAACCTAACTAACCTAAGGACATCATACACATCCATGCCCGAGGCAGGATTCGAACCTGCGACCGTAGCGGTCACGCGGATCCAGACTGCAGCGCCTAGAACCGCTCGGCCAATCCGGCCGGCGCTAGAGCCATCCAAAATTAGTCTAGTGCGACATTTGCTTCAGGGACGGTAGAACACAAAGACCAGCCAGTACTGCATCAGCGACCGACCCGCTCTGATTGCCACCGCGATGCAGCAGCGCGTCTGAGTCGCTGCTGGAGTACTGATTATTCTTCTTGTTTTACCGTCCCTGTAAGTATACACTGAAAGGACGAATGCTGGACTAGACTCATATGGGACCCCTTTATCGAATGAGAACGGAAAATTAAGCCTGAAAAATCATTTTTTTGTGTAACGGAAAACAAATCAATGCTTACGTATCATGAAAGACAGAATGGGAAAAATTTGTTCGGTCTGAATCGTGCTACGCACTGCAAAAACTGAAACTGCAAATATCTGCCGTAGCACCAGATAAAATGAGCCTCACCACTCCTCAGAGAGCCGGCCGCTGTTGCCGAGCGGTTCTAGGCACTTCAGTCCGGATCCGCGCTGCTGCTGCGGTCGCAGGTTCGAATCCTGCCTCCGGCATGGATGTGTGTGCGTCCATAGGTTAGTTACGTTTAAGTAGTTCTAAGTCTAGGGGACTGAAGACCTCAGACGTTAAGTTCCATAGTGCTTAGACCCGTTTGAACCGTTTGAACTTTTCAGAGAGATATATAGTGCACGGTGTGATTGTTATTAATGTTAAAAATCCCCCGAAGTGACACAGATGATGGTCGCACAGGTAAATCAATGGAAGATAGATGGGGCCACAAATGTCGGAAAACGCCCCAAAAGCGGATGATAAATGTTGAACATGTGACGTCACCAGATGACGTAATACCTCGCCTCACGGGCATCGGTTGGGCTTGTCGATCGTAGTCTCACTAATAGGGCACACCGCTACACGTCGCTCCACTAGGCTACTGTCTTCCCGTTCACCTAAAGTGATTCATCGCAGCCTTGTATTGCCACTGCTACAAGCACTACTGTGTAACCTCGGATACTGCAAGAGCGAAAAGGGAGTAGTGTAACGGAGCAATGTGTACCACTGTCTCCTACGATAGGATCGACAAGCCAGGCCACTGCAAGCCCGGCGAGGTACTGAATCAGGTGACGTCACGTGTTCAACATTTGGGAGTCAGTTTTGGGGTATTTCCAGACGTTTTAAAGAGAATCCATCGTTTCACTGGACTGCTCAACAAGGAGCAATGCTACACAAAAGTAATCATACGTTCTCTTTTGAACTCCCCCATTTGACCTTTGGTTGTACTCGAAGTAATTGTTTTTTTTTTTTTTTTTTTTTTTTTTTTTTTTTTTTTTTTTTTTTTTTTTTACGTACTTCTCACAAACTGCGTTCGGCGGTCTGGTCCCGTATTACAAGCAAGTCTGTTTTTGCCACCCCCCCTCCCCCTTCATCCCATGTTCGTGACACGCAGCTCCAGAACTAGATTCTTATCCCAGGTGGGCCGTTTTCGTGCAGTGAGAAATCGCACCGGAAGTGTACGTTTCTGCGCTGATGGCGCTTCGCGTCTCACACGACCACGCGCCCTGACCCCCGTTCTCGGCGGTAATACCTGTCCGCCACGCACTAGTGCGGCACAAAAACAGGCCTTTGGCGAGATTTGGGGGCCGGGTAACACGGCTCTCAATCCGGCCGCACTTCATTACTTGCCAGTATCAACAAAGCCACGTGCAGCTGATAAGCGCACTCGGTGGGTCCGTACGAGCCAACGGTGAAGGTGCGACCGCACGCGATTCCGCACAAACAACCTCCAGGGATCACCAGTTTTCTCGAGGTGCCGATACTACTAACGAACACGCTAATGTCATTGCACGTTCATCTACAGGTACTTTCCTCTAACGTGCCGAGACCACGAGCTATCGACTACAATAAACTGGCGTCCGTAGCTTGGACAAAATAACATTTCCGAAATTACGCTCTAAGACGAAAAATTTAAAAAAAAAGGCACACTGCGAAAGAGTTACGCAAATTGGTTACAAATTGCTGTTCGTGTAGGTATGGACAGAAAACCCAAAATTGTAAAGTAGGCCAGCTGATGGAATACCGTGTGGCGCTGCAGCACTATTTCATTGCTCAGCTCGGAAGAGTAGTAAACGGGGGACAAGTCGACACCACGGCATAAAGTCTTCGCGAATTGCATCCCGTGTACTCAGTTGGACTGTAACTACGCCTCGCAGACAGGTGCGTGAACAACGGAAGAAAATGCGGGTATTTGAGGGAGAAGACCTGCAGCCGGGCACAAAGAAGCCGGTTGGTTAATCGACGAATCGCTCTATTTGAATAGGGGCGGGGGGAGGTAATGGGTGAACAATGGCCCAACACAGCGTCAAGAGCAGCGGTCGACCTAGAGAGACGACAGAACGTGAGGCCCGAGCAGTCGTCAGAGAGGCCCTCGAAGCTCCGTATTCATCATTTTCATCGATCCGACGTGCAACTGGTGCTCCAGTGACCACAAGGGCTCACAAAAAGGGCGCCAAGATGACGGCGCCCATTGCGCCTACTGCCGATAATCTGTGTGACCAATAAGTAGTATACGGCTCATTAGGGGTGGAATCTCCTTCACTAGAGTATAACTGTCTTCAGTAATGAGTCCTGTTTCGAACTGAGCTCCGATGACCAGGGACGATGTGTCTGGGGACGCTCCGGATAGCGGTCAGGGGTACCAACTTGACTGTCGCTTCCCAGTCAGGAGTGATTTGTCTGAGGTGCCATTTCTTTTCATTATAGGATCTCTTTGGTTGTCATCCATGGCAGCCTTACAGTAAAATGGTACGTCGACGATATTTTACGCCCTCGAAGTAAGCCATCCTGGGCTTACATTTCAGCAAGATAATGCCTGTCCACACTCGTCGTGCTTGTCAAACCCTATCTTGGACAACAAATTCCCTAAATTTCTTAGCTAATCGACCAGGTGGACAGAATGTGGCATTATATCTATCAGGAGGACATAGAAAAACTCTATCAGTGCCAAGCCGAAAATCTGCTCGCGTAGGGGCCAAACGTGTTACTGACTTGCTCAGTTTGTGACGCTCTTTCTGTTGAATGAATCATCCACTTATTATGAAAGTGTTTGTCTGTACGTTTATATGAGATCTACCAGTTTCCATCCCATTCAGATAATTCCTAAATGGTGCGTCGTATTATTGGCCTTCACGTCCGCATGTTGCACAAATATTTCTTTTTTTATTGACCACACGTGCTTCGACAACTCCGTGCCTCACTAAATTTTATGAGTATTTCAAATAATATCGACTTTGAGCCCACGTTTCTAAGACAGTTATGTCTTTTGTACCTCTCTAACTTTCCCACGGTATGCCACTTGGTCACAGTCAAATAGAACGGTAAGGTAAAACACCTTGCTGTTGTTACGTTAGGAAAGAAACACCTTCAGAGGTACAAGCACGGCTGAACCTGGTGAGGGATCAGGCAGATAGTAGTACATGGGGAGCAAATACATCAGTTGTGCATGGATGATCCCTGCTTCGGATACTTTGCAACAGAATATTTCTCACCAGTTAGCTCCGTAGCGCTCGTGTGAAGCAGTTTGACTTCATTTGGATACTACAATGAGAACCATTAGTGGCACAGTCAGATCTACGTCTAGATGATGATTAATAATGTTATCAAACGTCTTCCCAACAAGTTTTAAAAAAATTTATCAATCTCTGTTCACGAAGATTTACACTTGCTGCCTAGAAAACGCGTCAATGCTCTTCCTTATGTTCAGCCCCGTCGGCGGATGAAAACGTGAGTTAAAAGCCACCTTACCCGGAACCACCAGGTTACTGACAACTCTATTTTTAAAGTTACAGACTATAATCAACCTAGGGGAGCATGGGGACGAGTTAACAGATTCCAGATAGAAGGCATGTGCAGATAAAACATGCATAAGGGAGGCGCTTGCAGTGACTGTGCATGTGGCTGTGCTGACCTTCAGACAACGAGCTACCCTGTAAATCCGAGCCCTAACAGACGTTTCGCTGGTGGTATACAGAATCTAGATCCGTCGAGGCGCTCCAATGAATTGAGTCTTCGGCCATTTGCGTAATCTGAGCCGCTAAGTGTTTATATAGTGTAAATGTTGCACATGCTTATTTTTGGTTAAACATGTTAAACAAATCTGCCTTAAGTGATTTAGGGAGGTCACGGAAAACCTACATCAGGATGGCCACAGACATTTTGAACGGTCTTCTTCGCGAATGCGAAGTACTGCTCCAGTGTCTGGGATCCCCACAAGATTGGATTAAAGGAGGACATCGAAACAGTTCAGAGTATGCTATATCCAGAATAGGAAGGTAGGAGACCAGGCACTGGCAGAAGTAAAGCTGTGAGGACGGGGCGTGAGTCGTGCTTGGGTAGCTCAGTTGGTAGAGCACTTGCCCGCGAAAGACAAAGGTCCCGAGTTCGAGTGTCGGTCCGGCACACAGTTTTAATCTGCCAGGAACTTTCAGGCTGTACCCACTTTTGAAGTTATTTTAACAAAATTTCAGCTTTTGTGTAAAATACAAAAAAAAACACGATCCTTTCTTCCAGCGCCATTTTCATTGCTCTGTAACATTTATTCGATTTTTAGTAACTACTGCATTAAAAATTATATCTCTTTTCCGTCATGTAGCCTCACATCACATTTTCACGATAAATTGAGTACCGTTTCACTATTCGTCATACTGATGATGATGATGATCCGAAATCACATGAACAGTTGCACGTAATTCAAACGTACTGTTTCGTTTCGTACGTTTTAAAGGAATACACTGCTGCGCGAATTATTACATTTTGAATAAACTTGGAAGCGAAGTCATGATTGCTCTTGGTGACGACTAAATGGGTGGTAAGCCGTGCTTGCTGAAATCACTGTACGCCTTAGCGCACCTCCTGTTTCTTGTCAGTGTCATTCGTATATTATTTATCAAGCCACGTGCTTCACTAACAAAATCTACATTTCTTTAAGAGTTTCCTCGATTTTAAGAGCTTTTTATGTACTTGTCAAAGGTTCTATTGCCTACAGTAGGGTATTCCAACAACGGAAATAAAGTTGTGGAAAAATGTCAAGCAGTCTTTTGAACAATATTATTTTACGAAGAGTGTTATTCGTCGTGAGACTTTACTGTATTAGATAGTTGCCTTGTCCAGCCCGGTACTTTATGGGAAAATTTCCCGTAGGCAGCCGCATTAGCGGCTATAGCTGACGTCCCTTGTCACTTGTTGTAAGCTTTACTTGTTTCCCAAGACATGCTGCTATAAATAGTGTGGAAAGGGAAACCGCACCACCGTACACTCGTCATTTGCTCAACAGTCGCTTCGCTGCCAGTAGTAGGGGGCGTGTGGTGGTAATCTAAGGAGGACACGTTTGGTTTCATTTTCTCGTAGTACTATTATGTTTCTGGAACGTGGGCTCCAGGTTTGTCTGCGTTCATCTCCGTGTCACGTTGCTTTACCGTCACATCATATCTCAAACACATACAACCAGCGAAAATTTGACCTGCCCCCTTAGTTGCTGCATTTTCATAAACAGTAGCAAATATTCTGGGGGTAGATGGACTTGCAATACGTGAGGAATCCCTAAAATAATATCAGTCGACTGGTCAGTTCTAAAATTTTCTCCTCGCTTTAAAACCTTTAGAGAAAGACTGGAGAGAACAGACTGGTCTCCAGTCATTGACACGTTGATATGGTCTATCTAATTGCTCGTAGTTATGTGTCCGTCAGCATTTGGAACTAAGGCACGGATAAGGAGTTCTTCCAATCCTGTTAGTACCAAAGGGTCACTAGTGTTTCCAACAATAATAGTTGTGCCAAAATTTGTTTAAATTGCGAACCGATTTATTGTATGAAAAGCAATCCTTAACAGTGGCTAGCTACAAGTTTCAAGAGTGATAACTTTGGAAATTAGGTGATGGTGCAACAGGAGCTATGTTATTCCACACTTAGTCCAAAGCATCTTACCCACTTGGATGCCAAGTGCTGATGAAGACAATGGATTCATATATGGAAGGAACATTATTCAAATCCGAGTTTTTCCGTGCTGATTTAAGTTTTTCGGCAAAACATTAAAATTCCTCAGGTAAAAGACGTATGTTGCTTCAGTGTCAAGTTAAAACTCTGTTCCGGTTGTAATAACCTCATCACCGACGATACATAAGTGTATAAACTTTATTTTTCTTCTTCACAAGGCCAAGTGAACAAAACGTTATTTTGGAAGAAACAGTGAGTTGTGAGATTCGTTGTTCATTACGAGGAATATAATTGAAAGTTCATAGCGCCAAACGTAGTCTCAAATCGGTAACAGCAAGATAAGTTCGTTCGAAGTTGTAGGTACAAGTTGACGCAAATATAAATAGACCATTAACTGGATTTTAAGGTTTGGGCATTGACAGGACAAAGGGCTAAAGGCGAACAAATCTGAATCACGTTAAAATATTCGAATACGTGTCTGCGAGTGCGTAATATCTTCTTGCAAAGAACCAAAGCGGTATCGATGGAAATGCTATTGTCTACATCGTTCTTCGTCTTCACAATCAATTGCATAGGCCGAGCACGAAAATCGCCTAAGAAATAGCCCTGCGTAAACAACAGTGGAATTTCTGAAGCCTCAAAGAAGGAAGTCATCATATCGTGCGGGGACAATGCAGGGTAAAAGCACCTTGTTTGCAGGAAAGAAATTATAACTTCTTTTCCCCCCGCCTTTTCCCGTTTCTCTACGGAGTAGGCATATGTTACACATGTATTGGCAATGTAAGTTGCCGGATAGCGTCCCTGATGCCACCTGAAACTGAGTGACTCAAAGAAAGGGGGAAAGCAGTATTGAAAAGGGATTAAATACGATTGTCGGATGAAGTTTTCCACTGCTATTATATGTGTTTTTGCGTGCTCTTATTCCCACGAGAGTACCGACCCGGCGCCTTTGTAAGTAAATTACGAACGGAATAATTTATTTCCATGTGTTGTGACTATCATAATATTACACAAGAAGAGGGGAAACAGACATGTGATTTAGGGAAAATGGCACTAACGGCTGAAATTAATGTCCGCCGGCGCGCAGAGTTAATTAAAAAGGGCGGTAACTGCAGCGAGACAGGCGCATCCCTTTTTAAAATGGCATCGGTCCGTGGCCACCGGAGAGCACTTCCAGCGACGGCTAAAAACGGGGTGGCGGGCGCTGCGTTATTTTTCACGACGGGCCCATTACACGGGCAGCCGTAATAACATTTCAATAATTCAGCTCCGTATCTGACAGCGGCGCATTGCCGAACACGTTTCGCGGTGAGCGCAGTGCGAGCTTCGCCCTCTGTAATTAGTCTGTCCGCGGCAGACGGGCACTTGTTTCCTGGAGCCGGAGGGGTGGCTGGGAGCGCGAGGGGCGGGGGGAGGGGCGGCTCGAGGGGTGGCCGCCCGCAGGGGGTGGAGCCTAACAAACGGCGGCCGTTGCCACGGCAACCCCCCGCTGCCGGCTCCGACCGCCCCCCGGCCATGTTGTGACGTCACAATGGGGAGATCGAAACAGCGCCGGAAGACTCCGGCGCTCCCGCGGCGCGCCAAAACTCGGTTCACCAGCAGCTCGATTTCCCACGTGGAAGCAGCCTCTATCACCAAACGGCTAACCCGCTGCAAGGTGCACGCTGCTCTGGGTTTCAGACTGTCTGTCAGACGGGATACGGGCAACAAAAAATATGTTTTTAAATATGTCACACACTTATTGACCGAATCTCAAAATTTAAAATGCCGACATGATCTACGTTCTGGGAGGTATAATCTTACTTTAATAATGTAACTCACTTTATTATTTATCGTATGGCGTATATTAAGTGTGTTTGAATCACTAGAATAGCTATACATTTCGGGGAACCTGGGATAGGACGGTAGCGCTAACATTAAAATGACGACAGTTCAGCTAAAATCTCAAAGAAAAAGTCAAAAAAAAAACATATTGACAACATATTGACAATATATTCTTTAAACAGTCGCACAAAGAAATCATATGTAAAGGCACACAGGCAAACACCACAACAAGATTTTAAAAAGTTGGTTCGTCGTGCTCCAGGCCTGTGGCAGGACGTAACCAGATTCATAACTCTCTTGCTAGTGTACGTGTCGTTACAAGTTTAACTTTAAAATCTAATCATATTTCCTTAAAAAAAACAGAGGAAGCATACGAGTTTACAGGTGTCTGATGTAAAATGTCTCTAAAGAATCTCGGCATTTTTCTGTTTCTTTTTTCCTCTGCCAGCTGAAAAGCTAACGCTGTGAACTCCTTCGTTGTTAGTCCAAACAATCTCTAAATAACCGACGAGCTCTTTCTGTTGCTCAGTCCAGAAACCACGACAGAATTTTCCCTTTGACTTGTCAGTTTTAAAAATATCATTTCGAAATTGATTTTGAACTGCTCTCCGAAGAGCTTTTCTTAATAACATTGAACTGAATACTTGCTTTCCAAAGTCCTGTTTCCTTTCCCACGATAGCTGTCACGGTCTCTTCCATATTTTCTGTAGAATAACTTTCATAGAACAGCTTTTATAGAATAACTTTCATGATTAGTTTTGTGTTTGTGTTTGTAAACAAGAAAAATTGTCAGAAGTAAAATATGAAAAACTTGAAAATATAGTAATATATCTTATAATAAATATAAATACTAAAAAGAAAACACTAGGAATTAATGGTACGCCACATGGGGCAGAACGCAACCTCGTCCGTTCCGTCCGCCCCCGATCTTTGAGGTTAAGTACAGTTCGAAACACACAAAGCGCTCTGCAAATGAAACATCACCCAAACGTACTAAAATAAAGTGCTTTTTGATATTCTAAGAAGCAGAAAACTAGTAGAATAAGTGTTTTCGCTTAAATTACAGAGAAACAGTTACTAATATTGCGATATGCACGCGAAAAGCAAAGACAAATACATCAGTGGCACCACAATGAGGCAGACTCCTCTACATTCACCTCTTAACACCTTTGTCGCTTGAATGATTATAGAGTGCATCACTTAGCAGCCAAAATTAACGCCTAATTGCGTTCTGCCGTATGGACTCCCATGTCCCCCTTTCCACACGAGGATTATTAAACTAATACAGACCAATATTTCAACAGAGCTCTCCAGCATCATAAAACACAAATGACAGTTTCTGTAAGGCGAATATGTAAGTATCGAACCTCTCGTCACATTCAGGAAGTGCGGGACACGTTGATTCAGCTGTCTGTCGTTTCACATCTCACTCACGAGATAGTGATGAATATTTCCCACACTTGCTTTATATGTATTCCTTTTCACTAAACAAACTAGTCACATCATTTGGTCAAACCTGAATAATATATTACAATAGCAAACCATTGACTATGTTCATATGGAAATTAAGAGTTTTAAGCCGATCAATAGTAATAATAAACATACATGAATAAGTTAGTCACTGTTGGGTAACCTAACAAGTGTATCAGTTGTTTGTTTCACAAAGTCATGAACCTTCTATTAGCACAATCCATACTATTTAAGTTAATGATTAAGTAGCAAAGTAATGACTAACAAATGATAAACGAAGAATAGTTAGATCGTTGTAGCTGTAATACCACCTAGTATTACACGTGTGTGCCTGAAAAACTATAAAAACACAAAACCTTTTTAAAAAGTTTTATAAATGTGCAACGCTACACATGTAGAATAATTAAATGATCTAATAGATAAAAATGTTTGAGAATTTGAAAAAAAAAAATCATTTTGCGAAATAAAGGAAACGAACTTAAGTTGGCTAAAATGAGGGATATGTTGATAGGAAGCATTCTGAGGCATCAAGTAATGGGTAATTGGGTTACGGAGGAAAGTTTAAGAGGTAAAAATTGTAGAGGGATATAGTGGTTTCATTGCAGTAAGCTGTTTCAAATGGATGTAAAGTTGTAGTGTTTATTCAGAAATGAAGAAGTTTACATAGAATAGACTATCGTGGATAACTGCAACAAACCGGTTTCCGGACTGGAGACAACAACAACAGTAACAACAAAAACGTTTTCCGTATCGATGATCTACAACTTCTCCGTGATACCATTCTTCGTCGCTGTTCATGTAACATTGTCTGTGTTTCTTCGCTGTAAAATGATATTGCAATATTCCCGCACAATATTTCCTCTGCCGTGTTCAAATGTTTTTCCTGGTTCGAACTGGAAATTAAAATTGTGTCTAGTTTGGCCTAAGATTTTTTGGGGTCTCAGTTCGTCAGGTGAAGCCACTACGAAGTCATTAAAATAATGGAGCTTCGTTTCGTCGTAAGCGAGACTATATGTGGTTCTATTCCCATACTTATTCTGCAGCATCTTCGAAGACAGAGTTGATCCGAGGTTTTTGTGATCATCGTTATCAACGTTACATGGAGCAACCATTGTTTCTGTCTCAAAATATAGTACCGCTGTTAGCACATATAACGAGAAAAACCCTTCAACCATTTACCGTACCATCGAACAAGCTACTTATTTAGCGCCAAATGCGTTTTCGGGCATAAGCCCATCTCCATACAGTAGTATGACCTCCATTCCTTGAGTAAAATTCGTACCGTCTCTCTTGATAATAAACCATACTTTTTTCTATAATAATACAGACCAGTTCTTGTGGACTGCGTTGATGTGTAGGGTTTGAAGGATAAATTACACGTGCTTCCCACCTGGAATGTATGCCACCGTTTGAAAAGGGGCTTTTCAATTTCTAGCTTGGCAAGGTTACATCATTCGTCCATTTCACATAGTTGTGACTGCAATAACATATTTTTATCATCATTATAATGCTCATCACTCGCAGAGTTATCAACGATCATGGATCATGAACAAGTGGTTAAGGAATTCTACGTACCAAGGCCGTTTCTTTTATCGCCTTAGACCTACTGTTTCATGCAGTCTGTCGGGAGGTATATATTATCTGCTCTAACGCAGATAGTCGGCGAGGCCGAAAATTATACTGAGGTTTGTTCAGGTATGACCGTTACGTGTTAACCAATATTTGCGCCACTCTATTTTTTGATATATAAGTTTAGCCTACAAAATGCCGGCCTGGAAACAAATAAATGACGCCGAATAGTAGTGTGATTAAAAAATATAAATGATACAGAAATCAACCGATGCTGTAAATGGAAATAAAACAATGATAAGTAGTTGAAGCATTTAGTTAATAAACTGCATTGCGAAAATATTGTCAGTGGCAGTAGTAAGGAATGCTGCAGGGGCAAAAAATGGACTCAGAACACAATTTTATGCTGATGCATCGTTCGCGCAAAATTGATAACAGATTTCATCCCACTGCATCGAACAGTGTGCGAACGTGGTTCCTGATTATGAGCTCGTCTCTGAAAACATAGGCCGACAGCTTGTTTACAAAACAAGCCAGTTAGGAGTTCAGAACTGAACATGTAATGTAGCAACACTGGAAAGCGAACAAGTCTTGCTTGGGTTTCAGCTCACTCATTTTAAAAGCTGGTATTAGGCCTTACAAACATTAATCCTTGAATATTGGTAATACTATGTTGTCGTTCTGTTAAGAAAATAACAAGAGGTGGTTTTGAGCTTCATCCTTTCCGTAACTAAATAACCAAAAATAACTGTTCAAGACTCTGTGCATAGGCGAGGCACTAAACTTCTCCCTGCAACTAAATATTTCCAGGAGCTTACCAGCCAGAGCGTAAATTAAATTCTCGGTTCTTCTGGTGGTTCTAGTAGTTGGTTCTTTACGAATTTGAAGCAACCAGACTTGTTGGCATTATCAAAAGACTCATTATGAGATGGTTAGTGGTCATCAACAGTTGCAAAAGTTGGTAGCGATCTCATATCGAAAATTTACGCCGAATCAACGACTGAACTCCTTAGAATTCCCGAAACCGAAATCGAAAAAAAATGAAAAATGATAAAACAGAGATTACTTTTTGAAAATAGATGGGAGTTTCAGCTGTGTGAAAAATTACCTCACAAACTATTTTGTGCGGTATGATAATTTTGTTATTTACAAAAACAGTAGAAAGAAGCATTGATTCACTTTTCCATTCTTGGTTAAATACACGTCTTTCAGATTGCCGAAAAGAACGATGAAGCTAACAGTCATAAAAAAACACGTAATTTCGAACTAAAAGCTGCTTTAGTTTCACAGAAGAGACAGTCTTTTCACAAAAGTTACTGATGTATCTATACCAAATAGCTACTCAATATGGAAGTTGCAGAAGAGATCGCAAACAATGAAGAAGATGCGTTCCGAAAGATAAGCTGACACGTTCGCACAAGAGATGACGAACATAATAATGTCAGAAAACACATGTTCTCACTCAAAATGTTTCAGGCGTATCAATGTATGATATATTCCAACATGTTCGCGGCGAAAAATAAGTTACTAAAGCATGTCAGTCTTGTGTCAGACACTTGAAGCTAAGCAGTTATTACTTCAGCACTTTGGAAAAAAAAACTTTTTTCATTAAAAATTTGCTCGTCGATTTATATCTCAGGAACAGGCTCTTATTAAGTCGCCGAATATCATAGAACGGACCTACGAATTTGCCTCTTAGATTACGAAAGTATATTACGTTCTTTAATTCGTAAACAAACGATTCAAATTGAGTCCATTAAAGTGACGTGTATGATTATACAGTGGTATAAAACTTACTTGACGACTTACATAGACTCCAAAGGCGAACACATTTTCTGCATGTTGTTGTTTTGTGAAGCCGACAGTCCTAATTTCTATCCATGTATATAAATAAAACGGACTGAAATGTGCAAAACAAAAAATCCGTTTCTGCGCACGCCTACACATTTCAGCAGCTTTATAACAACTTCACTGGGTCTCTGAGTGGCCACACCTTCCACGGCGTGCGTAGCTACCCAGTAAGATGGTAGCTACAGACGTCGTAATCAATAGACATTCGTTCACACTGTTGGACAAGCGCCTCGTCTGGACTTCTCACGCATTACAGTACTGGTTCATACGTAAACTTATTGCGTACCTGAAGACATCCATTATCGGAAATCAGTAAGATTGTAGATACTGAAACACATTAACCTGAGCGGGAGAGAAGAAAGAATTTTGTGCTTAGACGAGACGAGAATTCCATAAGAAAGCTCCGAAGTTTATTTTTTTATTGGCAAAAACTAATAAGGAAAATGAAGCACAAAGGAAGTCTCAAAAATAAGCCCTTGAAAGTTGTCTATAACGTTTCGTGATCAAAGTATGACTTAAACTATTCCTTATTAAGTCAGTGTTGTTGATCTGCATTGCCCTGTGCCGCGAAAGTGTAGATAAAAATGTATCAGAACGAAGGTACTTTCAAAATATTGCAGCAAAACAACAATCGTATACGCTGCATAACAAGGTGTCCCAGGAGAAATAGCCAATATCCAGGGAAATGACGGAATAATCATTCGAAGCAAAAAAGTCTAGTAAACATGGGCTGACCTTAAAAGGTATGAGCATCCCATCTTCGATACTATAAACAAGTGTCTTGTGCTGCAAGCGCTCTGCTTTTAGTATTTTGAGAGGTGGTAACATAGACCTAAGTAAGAAAAAAATATGTAGTAGACATGGGCTCTGAAGTGCATACCTCAAGTACTGTAAGTACAGGTACTTCCAAATTCTCAATTACTACATAAAAAATCTATAACTAACTAAAAATTGCGCGTTTTTTATATATTGCAGTGAAGTCGTCAAAACAAATCAGACCCCCGCACATCGAAACCATTAGGAAAAAATGGCATAATACAAAGAAATACACACTTTAGAATGGAAATAATTTCCTGTAACGCTTCGCGTAAAACATAAATTAAAAAAATGGTGACTGGTAGCAGAAAGTTATTTGCAAATAAACGTATACCTAACGAGCTATTACTAATTTTTCGTCTCCGCTAATGTGAAACAAACATCTTCTGCTGAGCACATTCTCATAGCTCTTGAGGAACTTAGATAAGAGCCCGTGTTTACTTCACAATATGTTCTTGTTTTAATCGATGCAACCACCAACTAAAATATGGAAATCAAAGTACGTGCAGTAGAAGAGATTCGTTTCACTATAAGATGATGAAGAGGTCATGGCTCTTAGGGCACACATTTTTGAACCCATGTTTACTGGACTATTTTGCTTTGAATGATCGTTCCCGTCATATCCCTGAACATTCAACATTCCTCCGGGGACATCCAGTGTAATATTTAAATATAGCGTGTAATCGTATCTGTTTACTGGTTCCAAATAAATGCAAAATAGTTTCTCCAAAAGCAAATCTCAGAAAACTCCAGTTCTTTAGATACTTACGAAAGGTATCCATGGTTTTCGTCATCACACAGGACTGATACCTATGCGGTAAAATGAAACGAAATACGTGCAGTTTATTTGATGTAGATGAACCAGCTCTGAGAAAACAAATCTCTACCTTGCAGTACCGTTTCCTGGTATTTTAATTAAAACTGCTGATTGTTCTATTGCCGTGTAAGAAGCTTCAATAACCAGTCAGAATTTAGGTGTTCGTAAATTCTGCAGCTCTTTATTGGTTCCAGATAGTACAGGAAAAATAATTCTCTTAGTGAACATGCCCTCTGTGAAGACGATTCAACGTCTCAACTAATTAAGACTTTGAAATCAGGTGCTAAAATCGTTATTGTGGTTTGCACTCGTGAATACACAGGTCTGCGCACTAGTCTATTTTGTGCAAGCCTCTTTACCTCGGCATAACTGCTACTACATATACCAGTTTTAACCTGCTTTCCACTTTCAGAATAACTAAATCTGCCTCAACAATTTTTGATCGCACACTATCCCCTCTACTACAAAATGGACTATTCATGATGGTTAAAATTGTCGTCTATCAACCTATGCCTTCTTTTGCTCAAATTGTGCGGTACAGTTTTTCCTCCCAGATTCGGTTCAGCAATTCTCGGGTAGGTATCTACCCATCTTTTGCTCGGGTTTAATCAGTAAAACCACATTTCGAAAGGTTCTATAGGTAATATAAAACTACATAAATATAGTTGGAATGTAAGGATTAATATCTCTCTCTCTCTCTCTCTCTCTCTCTCTCTCTCTCTCTCTCTCTCTCTCTCTCTCTGTGTGTGTGTGTGTGTGTGTGTGTGTGTGTGTGTGTGTGTGTGTGTGTGTGTGTGTGTTTATTCCTAGTAAATAAAACATTTTGCCAGTTCCTTACCTTCCTGCTTGCTAGTTCAGACTTTTTTCATTTTGTTATTGCTAGCCATATTGTCGCGTGTGCGAGAAAACTTAGATAGTTCAGAAAAACGAATAGAAGCGTTTAAGGTGGTGCGGCAATCTTCCTAACGACAGGAAAGAACAATCTAAACAGTTTGGGTAAAGGATCGCGAAAACAGTTTGATATTTCACAGTTTCGTGAGAAGAGAACCGGCAAGTAATGATCTGTTAATACATGTTAATCTGGGCCGGTTGCATTTCTGCTGGTTTAAGATTACTGCATCCCTAAACGCGTAGAGAATTCTACATACGTTGGTAGATGCACAGGTACCTGTTTGGTAGGATTTTTAATTAAAGATCAGATTATGGAAGCACTCAGGCTTTCTTGTAGTGGCCACCAATATCACGTTCTTTTTATAATGGCCAGATATTTTCATCCCAAGGCACTCATTTGAGTACTCCAAAACGGCTGAAGTGGCGAAATAGCAATCGTCAGCGACACAGTGCTGTCCAGAAACTGTAGGCACGGTGCGCAGCCCCTGCGGCAGACGTGGCCCCGTGCCCGCGGCTGGACACCCCTGGCGGCCCGCGGTCCGTATCTCGGCCCTTACTGGCGCGCCCGGCGTCGACAATGGCGGCCATATTTCGGGCGCACGCAGATTGCGGTCGGCGATACGCGCTGGACCGACGCCCGGCGTCGCGTCTTCCACAAGCCGGGCGTCGTTTCCTCGTCCGGCGCTGCTCGCCGATTACACTAGATCGCGTGTTCCTACCCCACCCCCGCTCCGCTCCGTCGGCCTGCCCGTCCTTCCGCGCCAACACCTGGTGATGTCCGGCACACCCCTGTGGCCACCCGATAAGGGACATGAAGACCTGTCGTCACGCCGCGCTATAAGGGGAAACTTCAAAGAAACGCTATCTGCGATCGGCAGTGCGTGAGGATGCGAAGCAGAAACCGACACAAGAAGCTGTTCGACTGGGAGGGATCAAGATTAATGAAAATATATTTCATGAAATTGACCATGCACGGTTACTGTAGCTGGATACTGTGCAATACATTCGAAGACATTTGGAAGCTCTATGATCCTGTTGTTCTATTTATTTTGACGTTTAATCTATGCTTACCAGCCAGAACATTAAGACCACCTATCTAACATCCGATGGCCGGCCCGACTGGCCGAGAGGTTCTAGGCGCTACAGTCTAGAACCGCGCGACCGCTACGGTCGCAGATTCGAACTCTGCCTGGGGCATGGATGTGTGTAATGTCCTTAGGTTAGTTAGTTTCAAGTAGTTCTAAGTCTAGGGGACTGATGACCTCACATGTTGAGTCCCATAGTACTCAGAGCCATTTGAACCATTTTTTAACATCCGACATGTCCATCTTTGGCACGGATAACAGGAGGGACGCGTAATGGCATGGAAGGAGTGAGGCCTTTGTAGTTCGCTGGAGGAAGTTGGCACCACATCTGCACACAGAAGTCACCTAATTCCCATAAATTCCGTGGAGGCGCGCGATGAGCTCAGTCACATCCCACAAGAGTTTGACCGGGATCAGATCTGGTGAGCAGGTAGGCCAGTACATTAACTGAAACTCGCCACTGTGTTCCTTGAACCAGCCCATCATACACCTGGCGCATTACCTTGTTGAAAAATCCGCTGTCGACGGAAAACATGATTGTCGAGAAGGGGTGTCGTGGTCTGCAACCAGTGTACCATACTCCTTGGCCGTCGGAGTGCTTTGTACGATCTCTACTGTATCCACTGATGCCCGTGTGAATGCTCCCCAGAACATAATAGAGCAGCCCCCAGTTTTTCTCCGTCCTGTAGTAGAGGTGTCAAGGAGTTGTTCTGCTGGAAGATGATGGATTCCCACCCTCCTATCGGCATAATGAAAAAGGTATCGGGATTCATCAAATCACGCAAGGCTCTGCCAGTGCCGATAGTCACGTACCCTTTGCTGATGTCGGGGTGTAACAGTGGCACATACATGGGTCGTCGTTCATGAAAGCCCATCGTTAGGAGTGCTTGGTGCCACAGTTAGCTGCCTGTCATGTTTTACCATTCTGCCCAGCCGACGACGCCGGACATATGCAATGAGGGATGGCCACCCAACCCCAGAGAGTCTGGATGTGGTTTCACCACGTGCTGAAGACACTCACCACAGCACTCCTCGAACATCTCGCAAGTCTTGCAGTTTTCTAAATTCTCTTTCCGGGCCTCCGGACCATTTCCATCTGCCCTCTGTCAAACACAGATAGATCGCGCGTCTTTCCCATTCTACACAGCACTGACCCTATATGCACCGTGCGTGTGTCTGACAAGTCATTCCTCGCCAGGAGACGCTGCTGTTGCCCAGACAGGCTTATGCCGATAGTGAGTCGGTAGTCATAATGTTCTTGCCAATCAGTGTAGCTACATAATAATAAGGGCAGCTAATATACTGATACGCATGTTAACTTGTCACATTTTATTGCTTTAGTCGCTTATTTGTAGAGATCTCCACAACAGTGAAACACAATTTTTACGCGTTAATAAAAAAAAAACGCAACCAATCCAGAGTCAGTGATCTCTGCTACAGAGAAGCAAGTGAACTTCATAAATGTGATTCGTACATCTACGGCCAAAGCTGTGCTAGTGATACATAAACTTCAAAAAAGAAAAGTCGCTGCTCCGTCCTGTTAGATCTGCAGCAGTGAGCCATACTTTTGATCTGAAATTCATAAAATTACCTTTCTTGAGGCTTCATATGTATTTCTCTTTTTTTATATTTTCACATTAAGCTACTTACTAATTTTTTGTATTTAGTTACCAGTCTTTATATACTTTACGTTTTATGCCCCACAACTCTGTTGGCATGTTTCGCATGTGCTGAATTCATAGTTCTCTCTTACTACTGATAGACCACAGTGGAATATTAACGTAAATATTTGAATGATATTTGAAACTAGGTTACCGAATTTCTTGAGTCCTACTAATGAACTAAAAACGTCTTTTACCAAGCGACGCACCGATCAGATTTCTTTGTGACTCAACAGTAGCCAAAAACTGAGCGAATATCGCCAAACTGGTTGCAACTAGTATGCAATTTTTCATATATTGACTTACATAGATAAATTGCCTTTGCAAAACAAGCAAAGTTGTGTTTCAGTATTGAAATCACTAATTACATTTTCCGAAACGGTTCTCTTATTTTGAAAAGGAGTACATATGCACTAATCAGTCTCATGTTTTCTTGTATTTTTCCTTCTGTGTTGCAAAAGCAACAGAGCCGCAGTCACTTCCTATACCTCGATTTCATGCATTTCGTATCCATAATGTGCCCGTCCAAACACTTACTGCGTGGAAATGTAATGACGCAAACACTGCCGTTCAACAGTGACATTTTATGACGTTGTTGCCGGATAACATTTCTAGACTGTTTAGTTGCCCCCTACCGATGTCGTTTCATGCAACCCACAATTTGATAACTGTCCTTTCAAAACTACGCTCGAGATTTTCGTATTCTCTCACCCGCTACGCGCAAACTGTCCTTCAGAAAATACGAACATGACATGTTTGTAGGTAATTTAATGTGGGCAAATTTTGAACTGGGATACGTTTTCGCTAGAAGCCATAGTTTTCCAGTTATTCACGAAACACGTACGAAGGTGACCTTCAAACGCACCCCCACTTCGACAGAGACCCCACAGGTGAGGACTTCCCTCCTACCACTGTACAGAAATTTACCTCCGTGCGCATTATTTCCCGCATTCCACCTATTTTTGTCCGCATCGACTGGCCATACAACGCCCCAGGTTTAGTCGACACGTAACAATTGTAAAATTGACGTTTGTGTAAATTTTACCTAAAGATGTAGTGAATTTTAACAGCATAAAACAAACAATTACATCGTCGTATTTATTAGGCCTTCGACTACGAAACTACTGTACTTAATAGATTATGCTTATCCATTACGGATATTTTAGAACGGTGACTGTATATTGACTGTAAAAGCATAATGCCGGGTGCTGGTTGCGACAGTTTAGGCGGCTTTTTTCGGCTAGTGTCCATCGCAAGCCATCACCCAGCATTATGCTAGCAATAATGGTGTAACTTCTTGAAACCATCTCAAGATGAACCTGAAAAGTTCGAAACCCGGTTCATGGAATAAAACATAATTATTCAAGAAAGTGACTGGTGGCAGTTTTGTACAACTTACTTACATACTGCAGTTTGGATCGAATTATCAATGTAATTAGTTCTACCGTAACGTTTTTGTTTCAATAGCTTCACAGGTATGTCTAATAATCTTAACGAAGTCGCAGACTACGCTTATGGCGTAATAGTCCACTCAGTAAGGGCCACTGAATAGTTCGCGTAGCCGTAATTTTTTGTGTAGTGGTAGTAGGGAGTGCCACGAACAACATACTATAAATCCTCACTGGTGAGGAATGAGTGAGAAGGAGGAGGTGCGTTTCAACGTCACTTTTGTACGTTTATCTTGAATAACTCGAAAACCATGGCATCCAACGCAAGCGTATTCCAGAATAAAGTTTAAGTACATTAATATCTTACAACTAGGTCCTGTTAATTTTTTCAGTAGGACTAGTGGTTTTTCCGTAGGGATTGAGACAGTACGAAAATCTCGCGCGTGATTATTGAAAGCCAGATACACATTGCTGGTTGTATAAAACGACATCGATAGTGGCAGCTGAATAGTCCTGTATTGAGAATGAGATTTTCACTCTGCAGCGGAGTGTGCGCTGATATGAAACTTCCTGGCAGATTACAACTGTGTGCCGGACAGAGACTCGAATTCGGAACCTTTGCCTTTCGCGGGCAAGTGCTCTCTACCCAAGCACGACTCACGCCCCGTCCTTACAGCTTTACTTCTGCCAGTACCTCGCCTCCTACCTTCCAAACTTTACAGAAGCTCTCCTGTATTGTCAGCAAAATGCGATTACTATGGCCCGCGAAACCATAAATTACGGAATGGTGTATTGCAACGCGAAACACTTCTGAATTGGCAGCAACGGCAGTCTCAGTGACGCAACTGAAACAGCACACGTCAGTCCGGCTGATGACGATGAGATGATTGTGGTGATGAAGACGTTCTGCAAATGCCGAAATGTCACGGGTTTGTTTCGCAGCTATTCTTCAAGTAATGTCGCATTAGAAGCTCATTTCCTCCCCGGTAACGTCTTTGGGATGCACCTCGGTATTTCAATTAGCTTGGCAATAAAAATGCAGGGGGCGCTGGACGCCGTCGCGGGCCGGGTTTTACAGCCGGTCTGCACGTAATTTACGGCGCACTGCTGCCAACTTGGCGCTGTTGAGGAGGAAGGGACATCATACGCAGGGCCGCCAACCTCCGCGCGGCGAGAGCTCGATGCGTGTCGCATGCGGGCGGAGAGAGGACATAAATATCTGGTTCACAAATTACCGGCGCCGCGCCTGCGGGGGATCTACGGCTATTACCGCGTTGAGGTAAATAAGACGGGCCGCGGAACGGCTTCAGAGAGGAACCTGGCCGTCGAGAGATGCAGAGAGATTTCAGGCACACTGCGCAGCTGTTTCTGCGAGTCGTCGTGTGACGTCTGCGCCCGAGAAAGATATGAGAACCTGTCGGGAAACATGTGCAAAGTGTAAGCTACGAACAAGTCACTACAGTATTAGATATGAGAATGCCCGCCAAGAAGTTAGACAAATATTAAATCCACACAAACACACATTCATTATATAAAGAGGGTCTGTTCGTTTGTAATTCATACAAATCTACAACTTTATTCCTATCTTGATGAAATTTCGCACACTTTACCTTGGAGACAAGATGAAAATCACACCGTGCACATCAGATTTGGTAATATGACTTGAAACATCTGTACATCTAATATAAAGAGCAGGCATGCACCAAAAATGTCTGAAAGTCTTAGGCCGATTTACTTCAGATTCCTACATAATACGGTAATGAACATCTGGAAGGATATATATAATACACCGGTTATAGCCAAAGAAACTGGTACAACTGCCTAATATCATGGACTGTACTAATGGCTGAAGTAGTGCTAACTAACACCAAAATCATGCAGGGCTGTCCGTAAATCCGTAAGAAGGGGGTGGAGGTCTCTTCTGAACAGCACGTTGCAAGGCATCCCAGATTTGCTCAATGATGATCGTTTCTGGTGAGTCTGGTGGCCAGCGGAAGTGTTTAAACTCAGAAGAGTATTCCTGGAGCCAATCTCTAACATTCCTGGGCGTGTGGGGTGTCGCATTGTCCTGCTGGAATTGACCAAGTCCGTCGGAATGCACAATGGACATGAATGGACGCAGATGATCCTACAGGATGCTTACGTACGTGTCCCCTGCCAGAGTCGTATCTCGACGTATCAGGGATTCCATATCACTCGAACTGCTCACACCCCACACCATTAGAGAGCCTCCACGAGCCCGAACTTCCATCGATTTGGCACAGGGTTTAGTGTGATCCATTGCCGCAAATCAATCAATTCCAATCATCACCTTTCCAGTGGAGTTGCTGTTTACCGAAACGTGTTGATTATGAGAAGCAATTCGACCACTGCACCACATTCTGTTGAACTCCCTACGCACAATCATTGTGTTCGTTGGACTGCTGGCAGCACTTGGAAGGTCACGCGTGATTTCTTCTACTGATTTCATATGATGTTTTACAATTACTCTGCGCTGAGCTCAACGGTCTTTGTCCGTCAGTACATCTACGCCAATATCTACACGATTACTATGCGACTCACACACTGCCAGAAGTTTCTTCGAACAAACTTTATTTATTTACCTTTCCACTCTCTAACAGCGCGAAAAAAAAATGAGCACTTAAATCTTTCTGTATGAGCTATGATTTCTCTTATTTTATTATGATGATTGATGGTAATTTCTCCCTAAGTTGGTGGCGACGGTAAAATATTTTCACGTTTGCAGGAGAAAGCTGGTGATGGAAATTTCGTGAACAAATTCCACCGCAACGAAAAACCCCTTTCTTTTAATGAGTACCATCCCAAGTCACTTACCAAACCCGTGAAATTCTCGGCTACTTCATTAGAATACAAAAGGAGCTATCCACCTTGAACTTATTCGATGTCCTGCGTCATTCCTATCTGCTAAGAATGCCATTGTTGTTGTGGTCTTCAGTCCTGAGACTGGTTTGATGCAGCTCTCCATGCTACCCTATCCTGTGCAAGCTTCTTCATCTCCCAGTATCTACTGCAACCTACATCCTTCTGAATCTGCTTAGTGTATTCATCTCTAGGTCTCCCTCTACAATTTTTACCCTACACGCTGCCCTCCAATGCTAAATTTGTGATCACTTGATGCCTCAGAACATGTCCTACCAACCGATCCCTTCTTCTAGTCAAGTAGTTCCACAAACTCCTCTTCTCCCCAGTCCTATTCAGTACCTCCTCATTAGTTATGTGATGTAGCCATCTAGTCTTCAGCATTCTTCTGTAGCACCACATTTCGAAAGTTTCTATTCTCTTCTTGTCCAAACTATTTATCGTCCATGTTTCACTTCCATACATGACTACACTCCATACAAATACTTTCAGAAACGACTTCCTGACACTTAAATCTGTACTCGATGTTAACAAATTTCTCTTCTTCAGAAACACTTTCCTTGCCATCGTCAGTCTACATTGTATATCCTCTCTACTTCGACCATCATCAGTTATTTTGTTCCCCAAATAGCAAAACTCCTTTACTACTTTAAGCGTCTCATTTCCTAATCTAATTCCCTCAGCATCACCCGATTTAATTCGACTACATACCGTTATCGTCGTTTTGGTTTTGTTGATGTTCATCTTATACCCTCCTTTCAAGGCACTGTCCATTCGTTCAGCTGCTCTTCCAAGTCCTTTGCTGTCTCCGACAGAACTACAATGTCATCGGCGAACCTCAAAGTTATTATTTCTTCTACATGGATTTGAATACCTACTCCGAATTTTTCTTTTGTTTCCTTTGCTGCTTGCTCAAGAAACAGAGTAAATAACATCGGGGAGAGGCTACAACCCTGTCTCACTCCCTTCCCAACCACTGCTTCCCTTTCATGCCCCTCGACTCGTATAACTGGCATCTGGTTCCTGTACAAATTGTAAATAGCCTTTCGCTCCCTGTGTTTTAACCCTGCCACCTTTAGAATGCCGTACAGCACAGAAATACTCGGGCAGAGGACGAACAAGCGTAGTGTAGGCAGTCTCTTCAATAGACCTGTTGCGTCTTATAAGTGTTCTGCCAGTAAGACGCAGTTTTTCGTTTGCCTTCTCAACAACACTGTCCGTATGATCGTTCCTAGTAAAATTGTCCGTAATTGTAATTTCTAGGTTATGCAGTCTAGCTGGGAGCCTTTTAATTTGTGTCAGTTACCGTGTAACCGAAATTTAACGAATGGGTTTTTGTATTCTTGTGGATGAACTCTCACTTTTCTTAGTGAGAGACAATTGCAATTTTTCGCATCATTCAGATATCGTATCTAAGTCACTTTGCAATTGGTTTTAGTCTTCTGATGATATTACGACACGGTAAACGACAGTTTCGTCTACAAACTATCTTGGACGGCTGCTCAGATTATCTCTCAAATCGTTTAAGTATGTAAGTAACATAGAGGGCCTATTACATTTCCTTGGTTTACTCAACAGTTTTCCATCGATTACTACGTATATGAGGTCTGCTTCGTTTCGGTTTAGCTGTGATTGTTCCTTCACGTTTAAACTTCGCAGTTACATCACCAAAAATCGAGTAGGGCAGCTGTAGAAGGGTTGAAATGTCCACGAGGAAAGGTGGCGCAGTGGTTAGCATACTGGACTCGCATTCTGGAGGACGATGGTTCAGACCCGCGTCCGGCCATCCCGATTTAGGTTTTCCACGGTTGCCCTAAATCGCTTGAGGCAGTGCCGGGATGCTTCCTTTCAAAAGGTACGGCCTACTTCTTTCCCTAATCCGATGGCGCCATGACCTCCGTTCAAAAATATGGCTCTGAGCACTATGGGACTTAACATCTATGATCATCAGTCGCCTAGAACTTAGAACTACTTACACCTAACTAACCTAAGGACATCACACAACACCCAGTCATCACGAGGCAGAGAATATCTCTGACCCTGCCATGACCTCCGTGGCGAATTTGTTAGTCAGGTGATATTCAATGATCAGACCACGCTCAAAAGTCATTGGGCTGTCCCGACGGACCCGTTCTGCTGGTAGTGTTTGTGCACTGACAGCAGAATACTCCCCCTCGTCCGCCGAGCGGTCTTAGCCGAGCGATTTAGGCGCTGCAGTCATGGATTGTACGGTTGGTGCCGGCGGAGGTTCGAGTCCTCCCTCGGGCATGGTTGCGTGTGTGTGTCATTAGGATAATTTATGTTAAGTAGTGTGGAAGCTTAGGGACTTACGACCTTAGCAATTAAGTTCCATTCATATATCTTTGCATATGTGCTGTCGATTTCGATGCTCTTATGGTACTTCCCGCTACTACACGACCTGATAACCAAGCTAAGTGCTAGAAAATGAATCTTTAGAGCTTCCATATCTATAGCCGATACGCGTGAAAACACTATGCACAGCTGAGGGGAGATATATTTACCCTGTCCGTTAGGCTCCAGCACCTCCCATTCGAAGAGCTCACCGAAGAGAAGTTTCACAGCAAAAAAGGTATTTGGTACCCTTTTCGCGGAGCGGTCGCAAAGGAGTGAGAATACCTCAGCAGGGAAAGCGTCACCCGCACCCCGCCGCTCTGACCTGCGCGAGAAAAAGAGTAGAAAGTCCAGCCTGTCCCTGCCGCATTCTTCCGTGGGACACAAAGGGGTGCGACACCGCGTGAGGCGAGAGGGGTTGCGTCACGCAGATTTACGGGAGGCGACGCCCGGCCGCACAAAAGAGCCGGCACGCCTTTGTCTCGTGTCGCAGCGCCAAACTTTCGAACTCTTCCGGGCCCTCGCGGTGGTCCAGGGCAGCCCTCTTTCGTGTTTGTACCTGCGTGAGCGCACGCAAACAACAGACGTCAAGCCGACTGTGCTAAAAAAAAGAATTCTCAAGTGACCAGCATTGCTGGCTACTAACGTGTAAGTGCCGGCTTCCATTCCCAGTTTGACGTATGTGACGTTAGAGACACCGTCTGGAAACGACTGCCATGTGAATATTTTGTCGAAGCAGAAGGGGCTGTTAGCGCAATCGACATGTCCACCTCTGTACGCTAAACGCAAGACTTACTGCCTCATGATCCACAGACCCTGTCGAGGCGGGGTGGCTTGCGCTCAACATTAAAAAAAAACTGTGTGAAATCTTACGGGACTTAACTGCTAAGATCATCAGTCCCTAAGCTCACACACTGCTTAACCTAAATTATCCTAAGAACACACACACACACACACACACACACACACACACACACACATGCCCGAGGGAGGACTCGAACCTCCGCCGGGACCAGCCGCACAGGTCATGACTGCAGCGCCTGAGACCGCTCGGCTAGTCCAGCGCGGCTGCGCTCAACGTTAGACAGGTAGGTGTAATGACAACGGAGGGTTATCTTCGGACAAGCCAGAAAATAAATATGAGGTTCTTGAAGACGGGCAGAACCCTTTTCAGTAGTTCTAGAGATGATTGACTGATACGGCCTTGTAACATCAGTCATCTTGGTTTTTCTGGGGTGATACTGCGAACTGTCGAAAGCAATGGCAAACTACAGTTGTTATTTTTCTGAAGAACTTGCAGCTGTACTATGTAGTTAAATATTGATGGCATCCTGCTGGATAAAGTATTTCGGAAGTATAACTGCCCCGCTTTCGGAAATCCAGGTGGGGACTAATCAGAAGGACGTTGCCATCAGGAAAAGCAACGTACAAGTCCGAAGGAGCTTTACATCGTATTTCTGAACAAAACAGTCACTGCAATATCGAATTTGTCAAGGTCACAGAGCAAGTGACTATCAATTAAAATGTCTCTCCTCTGTCGGAACATGCACAACGAATGTGCGAGTGTAGATTGTAGATAGTTGACGTATGTAAGCCTGGGTTGGACAGTGAGACATGCCGGGATAGCCAATAGTAGGGCGACCGCTCACTGTAAGCGGGAAATCCTGGTCTGAGTCTCGGTCCGGCACAAATTTTCATTGTCGTCGTTCCATTATACAGCTAATGGTTGTTCATATTCGCAAACAGGAGAACATTTCATGTGTTCTGTTATATTCAGGATATTTTTGTTACCCATGAGACGATAAAATGACCCTATGGCACGCAAGCAAAGTAACAATGGTAGAAAATTTTAGTGACGTGGAAGAAATCACAAAGGTAGTACCAGTGTTCGGATCCACTCCTACTGTGTGAACAGGATGTTCAGAAACAGTTTGAAAAGCTTGTAAGAGTGTTACAGGGTAGGTTGTGCTGAGAAATAATTCCTAAGAAAGAAATTCCACGCGTAGTGCCGTTTACGAGTTAATTTGCGAATCATGCGGTCCATCAGATACGATGTCGCCAAACGTGTTCTTCTTTCAGTTTCCAGAGACCGAACGAGAGAGCGATACAAAAATTGGACATGGGACGGATGTCAGTGTCGAACCTGAGCAGAAGGCTGTCCAGTCTCTTGTGCTTTCATCTATACTAAGACGACAACTGACCCTAACCGTACCTGGCAAATCGCTTGAATTTGCGCGCGCAACGACTTCACTGGTTACTTTAATGCTGATTAACTCGGAAACGGCGCAAGATATGGAATTATTTTTTAACAATTATTTCTCGGCCAAGCTACCCGGCAACACCCTTGCAAGCTTTTCAGACTATTTATGACCACCCTGCATGTGAATGACCCCCCACTTAACAGATACAACTGATACTTCTTGCGTACGATACTAGTGTTATAATAAATCCCACTGGAGAGAAAGCAACAGAATAGATTGTTAAAAGATGTTTCTCAATGGATTATTAAGTGGTTCTCAAACAGCTCACTCTCCTTTAATTTTGAATAAGCCCCTATACCGATTGAGTAGAACAAATAGTCATATCCAAAACCGGATGCATTACATGAGCACGAGTCAGAAAATAGGATACAATGCTTCAAATTGGACGTACATATTGATGAAAACTTTAACTACTGGGAGCGTATTGCTCCTCAAACAATTAAGTTCGGCTACTTTTGCTCATAGTATACTCGCTAGTCTGAGAAACAAATTAATCAACCTCCTGCCGTATTTTGTATATTTCTACTCGATATGTCTTACGGAATAATTTTCCGTGTAAGGTATCATGTAGAAAGTATTGACAGCACAAAAGTGGGCAGTAAGAATTGTGTGTTCACAGACGGTCCTCATCTAGGCACCCCCACAAACAGTAAGGCGTTTGAACTGCAGCATCGCAATACATACATTCGCTTACGAAGTTCGTCATAAGTAATCCATCACAATTTGAGAAGAATAGTGTTGTCCACACCTACAACACTAGAACAAAAAAATGAGCGTTATTACCAAATATCTTTGATCAGTTCCTCAATAACATAAAATTTCTAACTGGTAATAATGCAAGTTTTAAATCTAACCTAACATCATCTTTCCTGGACAAGCCCTTTTATTCCATAGACTTATTTATATTTAAAGACTGGTAACTTGTAAAAAAAGGACCTACTTTTTAATAGTAGTTGCATGAATAGCACTAAGAACAAATTTAATCGTATATACATATCCTGTAAACTGACTCATTCCAGATTATGGCCTAAGTGTGTGGGACGCGTTCCAGATAGAACCAACTGGAGATACTGAACGTGTACAAAGCAGGACAGCGCGAATGTTCTCAAGTTTGTTTGATCCGTGGACTAGCGTCATGGCGATGTTAAAGAAATTGAACTGCCAGCATTGAATAATAGTCGAAAGTTATCGAACTATCCCATGAAAGCCTAGTTATAAAGTTCCATGGGACAGCCTTGGTGACTGCAACAACCTACGTACCGCTCCAGTGGGGATTGCGAAGACAAGATTAGACAAATCACAGAGCACAGATGCGTACGGGCAATCATTCTTCTCACGGTCCGTACGGGAATGGAACGGAAAGAAGCCGTAACAGCTGGTGCAACGCGCAGCACCCTCTGCCATGCACTTCACTGCGGATTGCACAGTATGGATGCTCAGGCAGGAAGCGGATGTAGAGGTTGTACCTCCTGTTTTCGTACATATGACGAAGGAACCAATAATTTTTGGCATGCGAATCTTGCGATAATTCCGTTTTTGGAGGGATGGCAGGGGTACTTTCCGTGGTGGTTCCATAGCAGTGAGTGAGTTTCAGGCAGTTTTTGACCAAAAACAAAATGTGAACCGGTTTACGCCCATATTACTCACGGCAGCTTCCCTCTTGCAACATTTTGCTGTCCCCTAGAATGAAAAGGTGACCAAAATAAAAGCTTTCTAAGGACGCAGAAAATATTAAACGTAAGTCGCAGAATACGTGAAATAGCGATACGAAACTGAGCACTTCAAAATAATTGAGGCTTTCGAATGACGATTAGCTAACTGATTCCAATTTGCATTCGGTAGAGACCACTAATTAGAGAAACTGGCACTCCGCTAGAAGGAAACTAATCTTCGTTAGTTCTGAAATATCCCTCGTACAATACAAATAATATTTTCATATTGTCTGGATCCGAGTAATCTCTGGACGGGAGAAGCATCACGTAAGCTACGTTCTGCATCATTGCTGTCGCAGGGGTAAGAGAAAATAATACCCTTGGGCCATTGGAAAGAATGTGTACCCATTCACTGTAACAACAGAATGACGCCACAGGAATGCTAATTGGGTGGATGTAGATATCTTATCGAGCCGCCGCTTTTATGTTCAGATAACTTAGACTCTACACCAGCAGGCTTACTTTACCGTGTTCTCCAAGTTTCACCCTCCTGGATGACCCGCTGTCTTCAAAGCAGACCTTGTGCTGGTTTCGAATGTCACCATCAACTTCCAGTCCACAACGGTATCTGGCAACAAACATAGACAAACATTTCGTTACCAAACTTGTAACAAACATTTCGCAACACACAATGAGAGAGATCTAAAAAATATGCATATTAGGTTTTTAGCTGTTACCCAGAAATGCAACGCCATCTGTGTGATTACTAAAGGGTGACATCAATTAATAAGTCCACTGTCGCTAATCCGCATTTAGAAAACTCTTGAGTTTCTGTTGAAAGTGATGGCATTTCCCAGGAAACCTTAGTTTCCGTTGGTATAATGAATGAAAAACACAATGTGGTCCTCAATTTTTTTGATTAATGATAGCCGATTTCGGTCTGACTAACAGACAATTCTCTGATTTAGTGCTGCAATGTGCGATTTGTCACTCAAACTGCATCTTGCAGCAGTAGAACTGACAATGATCCACTAGTCATATTGCTCATGTCATCATTAATTTAAAAATAAAATGGTGACCTAGGCGGCCTTTTTAATTCATTAGTTTTCTTTTGGTTTCTGTCCGTAAAATGCTTAAAAGACTTTTGTGACAATTTAGAGTTCTCCTTTGTACGAAAATTCATCATAGTAGCGTCGCATGTGCCATAACTGTTTTCATAGGTTATACTTCACTATGGACAGGCTGGGAGAGGTGAAGAAGATCAAATTGGATCAGGTCATAGTTACATGTAGCTATCATGTAGTTACATTCAAAGAAAAGATTAAAAGCATTGCCAGAACTCTAAATGCACCAAAGAAGAATGGAATTTGAAAACGTTCTAAGTACAACTTTTTCACAAAACGTGTTTTCAGTACTGCTGTATTCTCGGTACTCTGTTGCATATCTACAGACTTATTCAGGTGCGAGATCACGGAGAGTGTTTCAGATCTGAATTAGTAGATAGTGCACGGTCTTTGAGCCAAGCAATGCTCTCCTCTGCAGTTCCATAATTTAAAAGATGTGAGAAATGGTTTTTGTTGTCTTTATTACTACCGGTTAGAAACTTACTGCTTTATTCCTGTACTTATACTGTCACAAATAAAACATTGTGGCTCAGTATGTATGGGACGTGGTAGGAAATCTCTGTTTTTGGCTCTTACTCGTATACCCAAACGCTTTTTTTTTGTATGGCACTTTGAATGCTATTGATACAGTATTTATTTCCTAATTTGTCTCATATATTTTACTATGACGTACTTTGTTTTCATTCTCCTGACATAGGCGGTCAGAACATTTTCCATTTCGAACGCAGATGAGAAGTATACCTCTGCATCTGGGACATGAACCCAAATTAGTAGACTAGAAATTCAAGTTAACAGAACGATAAAGAGATATCAAAAATTCCAAGTCCATAAAACACACAAAGAAACCGTTAACTCCACATCCTAACGAGACTGAAGGGTCCGAAATGCACTGATCAAGTCTATTCACCGAGAATCAGGTCATGGGGTGAAGTACCTCTGTCCCCTGTATTGTTACGTCCAGTCGTGGTAACGGGTTCTGCACATGTCACTTGAGTGTCATTGCCCAGGGGCCTTCTTTTGTGTTCCACCAACTAAAGTACCAGAAATTTGTTTGCGGTCTATTCTACTGACCAAGATATCAAAATAGTCATCTCAGAATTCATCCGAAGTCAGTTTTGGAGGCTGTGTGAAACTCAAACCTGTGAATTTGGACAGGTAAATGAACTCCGCTCAGCTACATACGACTCCGGCATGTCAAGCACCATAGCAACGTACTCAGCCTGATTGATGCGGTCTGCGAAGAAAGAACAAGTGGGGTTTAGTGTTCTTTCAATAACGAGTCCATTGGAGATGGGCACAGGCTCGGAATGTGGAATCAAGGTGAAGGCATTCAGCTGCCCCTCCTTTCGAAAGGAGCAATACCGATAGGGCTTTAAGTGGTTAGTGGGAGACGCGGGATGCCTAAATTTGTGTGGCATGAGGAGTATTTGACGCCTCCAAAAAGGAGGAGAAATCTGAGTTTAGCTTCACAAAGACGACGAGTCATTGCGACGGACTAGAACTGTGAAGGATAGCGAAGGGATACAGCTGTCAGCTTTTCAAATGAACCATTAAGATACTGGCCTAAGGTGATTTTCCAATATGTCTAAATTTGGATGGCAGGACGAACAGCTGCAGACCACCCAAAAGAGGAGAGGGATCTCAACCTTAAACGACTCACCATTACAGGTCATCAGGGAGAGAAAAAGACTCTGATTGTGGGTGGTTCACAAATGGTTCAAATGACTCTGAGCACTTTGGGACTTAACATCTGAGGTCATCAGTCCCCTATAATTTAGAACTACTTAAACCTGACTAGCCTAACGACATCACACACATCCATGCCCGAGGCAGGACTCGAACCTGCGACCGTAGCGGTCGCGCGGTTACAGGCTGTAGCGCCTAGAACCGCTCGGCCACCCCGGCCCGCGAGAGGGATCTCAACCATTAACGAATCACGACTACAAGTCGTTACGGACAGAAACAGACTCTGATTGTGGGACTGTGGTATTTCGAAAGGAATCAACATACTTACCTCAAATGACTTAATTAGCTGTGTCGGGCTTTGTAACATCATTTCCCGTATAAGCGTCGAGCAATGTCTAAAAAATAGCGTCACCTCATTCAGACCCTTCGCCTAAGAACGACTCTAGTGCACACAACTGCACTACGTGGTTCGATTTTTCTTGAAGGCAATTGAGACGAAGGTCGTCGTCATACCAGGTACTGAGAGATACACTCTGTTATTGATACAGCGTTGAACTTGGATCTTCGTTCTTCACAGAATGGTTAACGTAAACTGCGATGGAGTAACCATTATTATATATTTTTATTATGGCTGTTGGAATGTGTATTGTGTACATGTGTCGTGACGAACTGTGTAACACAGTGTCCGTTTCGGGCTTTTCTGTTGCAGGGCCCAATGGCTGCCCACGGCGACGCGGCCGGCAGACCTACACGCGCTTCCAGACGCTGGAGCTGGAGAAGGAATTCCACTTCAACCACTACCTGACGCGACGCCGGCGGATCGAAATCGCCCACGCGCTCTGCCTCACGGAGCGCCAGATCAAGATCTGGTTCCAGAACCGCCGCATGAAGCTCAAGAAGGAGCTGCGCGCGGTCAAGGAGATAAACGAGCAGGCCCGCCGCGAGCGCGAGGAGCAGGACCGTTTGAAGCAGCAGCAGGAGAAGAAGCTGGAGCAGCAACAGCAGCAGCAGCAGCAGCAACAACAGCAACAGCAGCAGCAGCAACAGCAGCAGCAGGCGCCGCCGCAGCAGCCGCCGCAGCAGCACCACACCATCAGCCACCACCTGCACGACCAACACAAGCTGGGGCTGGAGAAGGCCCCCCCGGGCGCGGACCTGCTCAAGGCGGTGGCCAAGGTGCCCACCTAGATGCCGGAGCCACTCTGCGACCTGCCGCTGGACGAGCTGCTGCCCACGGCCACGGCTCCAGCTCCAGCCTGGACCGGGTTCCCCTACTTCCAGTAGGGCCGCCGCTCTGGCCACGGCAGGTTCCAGAGGGACCCCGTATCCGCCCGCCGGATAACGCTACTACGGAAGCAGTGGTGCCAGTAAGGTCCTGAGGCCTTCCAAGAGAGAACTCAACTCCGGAGTCGAGAGGAACCCTCGCCAGTTCGATGATCGGGAATCGAGGTGAAAGACGCGACTAGCACAACTGGACGAGATTGTGACTCAAGTCTGCTAGCTGCAGACGAACGAAGAGGAGGACATATCACTGAGGGTCGTGCCTCTAAGAAACGAGCAATGAAGTTTGGAAGTTGAGATTTTATGCACCAGAATTGATGAACTTTCTCAACTTGACTCTGCAAGGATTAGAGGTAATCGATACCCCAGCAACATTCCACAGCCTCCTGAGCTTCTACATCGCTTGACGATTCTCTTCATCTGATCACCGTCCTCTTCGACTCGTGGAAACTCACCGTTGGTCAGCATTCGTGAAACGTGTGTGTGATGGGAGAGAAAGAGAACAACATTACTTTTGGGTGGAATTACTTCAAAGTAGCGGCTCACTGACATTGTCTCTTGGAAGGACATTGTCTCTAGGAAGCAATGTCTGGTTGCACTGTAGTGCCAAGTACTTACAGTTTCTTTGTGTAGATATAGGGTACGTTGCAATAGTACTCTTCTTGATAAGTGCTTAGTATTTATTGCCTAACGTTCTACATTTATGGTAAAGAGAATGTGACTGGAACAATATTTTAAAACTCTTCCCAGTTTAAGACAGCCTCGACGGTCTCGCTTTTACACGATTGCCAAGTTCTGCATTGTTGTTGCCAGGTGAGACTTCCCCACTGAACTTTTTGGGTGAAACATTTTTCGTTGTGAAGACCTCCCTCGCCAGGCATCATTTCCAAGTACTTTAACCGTAAATCGTAACGTAATGTGACTGTGATATAACAAAAAAAAAAAGCTCAGTAAACAACAGACATCTAGAGAGAGACTCTGAAACCACAACACGAAGAGAGGACGAATCTGAACATCGCTGTCTTCTGACTCCATCTCTGCAGCCTTTGAAGCAGGAATAATCACCAAACAGGAGAGACTGAACTTTCAAAAGAGGAGTACGAAGACAATAGATGGAATGTGTGAATACCGTTCCGGTATATGATTGTTCTTCAGTTGTGGAAACCTTCTCTTTCATGTCTTAAGCGGAAGCGCACTGCCTCTATGAGAAAGAGTGTCATAGATTCGAAAATGTGTTCTTTTTTCGATATATTTTATTTTTATTTAATTCTTATCTGATGTATTTTAACACGTGTTTTCGAAGTAAGTAGTTCTGTTTGGACATCATTTTATGTACAGTGTCTAATCTGTTAAGTTTCGCATCAACAAAGGTTGTTTTTCTAGTTTACTCCAAGGAAAGTTTGATATTTAATTGGTTAATGCTGACATAAGAACCTTCTATGGCACATCGCGTCTGTTATTATCAGTTACTTGCTTAAAATCGGTAATTGCTTCGTTATAGTTCCGTTAAGGTTTTGACCTCCAGTCGAATTTCTTTTATATATAGCACATATGTTTAGAAACCACGTCTTGTTATCATATTTCACAGTGTATGTTGTTATGGAATATCTACTGTAATCAACAACTTCTGTTAATTTTTTGTCGTTCGGTTGTAGAAACTGTTTGTTGAGTCATGTGCATTCTGTCAACGAACCAGACATAACCGGTAATTTGTTTCTCTAAATAGTTCTAGAGAACTTTTATTACCAAACGTAATTTTTAGCACCACCGAAAATAATTTCAAGTTCAGCCCCATCACACAGCATCACTTTCTTTCGCTCCTCTTGTGCTTATTATTTTTGCCAATTTCACGACAATGACCATCTTCGCAGATCACACCCTTAAATGCTTCATGGGAGAAACAGGACAGCCGTGTCGGGATTTGCCCAACGTAAAACGTTCCCCATACATTGGAAGCCCCTCCCACACAGGATACGTGGCTCACCATGACTTGTGTCTATAAATGCCGTATTTCGAACACAATCGATCTTGGATACAGCAATTCAATACTTAACTAGTACATTATATACGTAACTTTGTGTCAGGGTAGATTTAAGTAGTTTAATACGAAAGAATAAGTACTGGACTAAAGAATACTTTGCTCTTACATATTCTTGAGAGACAATGAATCTGTAATTTTCGTGAGTGTGTGTGTATTTGTGTGGCTGAGTGAAAGTGTCAAAGCCGTAGAGTAAAATGGATCCAAGTCTATTTTATTGGGCATATGCTTACGTGACAGTGTATTTTTCAAAGTGGGGACTAGTGATGAAAACCACGCTGGACACAGCTATTTTAAAGTTAATTAGACGAATTAGTGGTATCTTACAATTAGTATCCACAAAGTTCGGCCATACGTAAAGGATTTTCGTGGGTGACCCATTCCACTCCACAGCGTTAATATTCAATGTCTTAGCATGACACATCTTCCTTGAATTTGCTTATATATTTCCCTACAATTCATTAAGTAAACTCGTGATTTCAACGTCCATTCCGAAGTGGTGTGTGTCCAGATTCATGTGTATGGTATTTAATAGATATTTAGATTGAAGGCATCCATTGATATATTTTCTTAAACACAAATATTTAACGTGTGGCACAGCTGTCTATCACTGCTTGGACTTATTTACATGCTATAGATATGGCCTGTTATGCATCAACATACGCCAAGTGTATTTGTCAGTTTGAAACCCTCTTGGTGTAAACAAATACAATTCTCTTCTTCTAAAAGTCAAGTGACGCATTCTCTCCTCCTAATAAGCCTACTCCAACGAGAAAACTGTATAGTTAACAATAATAGAGAATATTAGATTTTCCAGCCATTATTACAGATAACAGAAGTTCTAAGACGTTTCGTTTTCAGTCTTCTTCATAATTGCACTTTAATATTTAAACCAGTTCCTTTCCACAGTCCTTTTAAATCGGTATACTATCCGCAACTATCCTGCAGTTATTACCGTCACATTTCCTTCGGTTGTTAGACTTTCCGAACATTTTAGTTCTATATAGGGCACGCTATTAGGAAGTTTCATGTCAGATATTGCATACCTTGCTCCCATATCAAACTTAGAGAATAAGGAACCTTAATCATTCTAGAGTGTGGTTTTAAGTCCACCTAGCTGTAAAACTCCCAACCATTTCAATTGCGTGTAGTGTCTGTGTCAATTTCCGCTCTCTGCAACTGTGATAGTACGTGAGTCCATTTCTCCTCTTCTACGAGAGCCAACATGGACAATCGGTATCTCCTAAGGATTTAGTATTGCTGTTCGTAAAGTAGCTCGTGCAATTTAATACAATCGAGTGCAAGTTTAGGCTAAGACCGGCGAAGGTATTAATTGAATTTCTTTTTTTTTTTTTGCTCATACAGAGTCACGTTGTGACTGTGTGAGAGAAATGTATGTATAACCTCCTCGAATCCGAATTATCAGTACTTAGATATAAAATTAAATCTTCGTGTAAGTCGACGCAGGTACTGTGATCGACAAATCTGCGCTGTACACTCACTGAACCTGCGACGTCGGTTTCGGCAACAGAACGTTAGTGTTCAGAACTAACTACCTAACAAACCCTCAAGCAATCACGTAAAATTCCGATTTTTACGGTATACGAATTTTCCGAGTGGCAGCACTGATTGAATCACACATCCGGTACATCGCAGAAATTTGATGCTTTGAATAGTCAACCTCACCACGTGGGATTTAATTTGCGTAACTCTCCGGAATTTCTTCCTAGCTTTGACTCTCATGTACAGCACGAAAATGTTATTTTGAACTCAAAGAACCCACATGGAGAAAATGTCCCTATAGGCTGACGTAGGAGGCTTCATCAAACCAATGAGTGCTTGCGTATGGTTGTGTAGTTTTATGCTGCGACAGCATTTTTTTGTTGTAGCTATAAATATATGTGTGTTGTGAAAGTAATGTTAGGTAATTTTACCATAGTAATACTTAAAAACAAATTCTGCGAACCATGTATCCACGTATGTAACCCAGTTCACCACTTGTAAGCAAATTTTTTGCGTGAATCAGGTGGAGCAAAGATGGAGGCCACCTGCCAACTTTAGGAGTTGTGTATATACGTATAAATGCAAATATGAAAATGTTCAGTGTCATGTTTTTTTAAGAACAGTATGTGCCATTGATGTTAGGCTGATAAGCTATACGTAGAACTAACTGTGCAGCGTAGTTTAATATTATTAGGTAACAGTATCGAATTTCCTGCTTCACAAGCTGACGTATACCTTCTCTCCAAGAACAATGTTTCTTAAACTCAGCTGAGAACTTTAAAGTGTCTAGTTTTAGCGTCAATAGTTTTTGTTATCTTCGTTTACATAACGATAAGTGATGGATGTTTTTACTTTTCTATCTGTAAATAAATGTAGTCGTTCTAATTAGAAATTTTTGAACGCTTCCAATGTTACTGTTAACGCATTTTTCATGTTACGTTCTAAACAATAGTAAAATGTACGTTTCTGTGTAAGGCTTGGACGCAGACATGGGCTACATCTGAAAACAGAGTGAAAAGTGGAAACGGCCCGAAGGCGATGATTTTTTAAAATTTAATCTCTCCATCTCATTCCTAGATGAATAAAAGTATACTTTATGATTTTATCCATATTTGTTAAAAATGTTTTTTGGATGGAAAGTTTAGCGTTTTATAGCATTGTTTTCCATGAAAATATCGAAAAAGTTTCGTCCAACCGTTGAGTTTCCTTTTCTAATGGCTGTTTAGGTTGGTTCAAGACTGTAAAATTAACTTATGTAAATAGTGAATCAACTGTTCGTAAGATTTCGAATTGTTAGTTTTTTTAAATTTGGTTTTACATTGTAACGACGAGAGCAAATCATCCATCTGTCTGCCTCCTGCAGTGGGCAAGATGGTTTAATAGCAACAAGGTAAAGAATGCAATTGAAAAATATAATTCTTTTCCCTTGAGATAAACATTAAGTCCAACATTTTGCCTTTAAGAAAGGAGCTTTGTTAATTTTTTGGCTAATTTCGTTAGAGTCTTTATTCTGTTCGTTTGTAAATGTGCAAAACAGTTAGTGTTAACTTCTCTAAAAACATAAAAAAAGTCTTGTTGTAAAAAGTAGCCAATGAGCAAAAGCTGAGACAAGCTATATTTCATTTTCCATATGGAGAATTGACGTAGCGGGCACGCCTGACAAAACAGGAATTTGTAAACACTCTACTGCGTGCATTTTCAGTATATGGAAATGAGTAGCTCATTACTGTTGAACAGGCTACATTCTGTCCGCTCTCTCGTGTTATCTGTTGCATTACAAGAGTTCTTCTAGCCTCTCCCAGTAAAACCAAAACCCTCAATCCACCTTCCTACGTCCATCCTTCCCTCGCAATAAGTATTTGACTTTTGAATAATGGAAACATGACAAATGTAATACAGTGAGCTAGTTGTATTGGTAATCGTCTTACAGTTAGAAAATTGTAGCTTAGAATTTACAAGAAAATGTTCTTCTCGAAAAAGAGGCAATTTCTGCTTTCTATTTCATTTCGAAATAAGAAATAAAGAAACCATTTTCCCTCACCACTCAGTATACAAAATAATGTATCTGGTATCTACAACATTGTGTAAATAAAGGTTTAGTACATATAATATATGGCGTTTTATTGACTTATTAAAATTTACAGTCACCCACAATCAACGGACGTTAAGAATCTGTATGGTATATTGGTTTCAGTCAATGACGCCGACAACATATCACAGAAGAGTCAGTGGTAAAGAGCCACAAATTTTCTGTTGATGGAGAGTTAATTCTCTGTCTCATCTTGTATTTTGAACACGTTTCATGACTAAGGTATACTAGTTTTATTTCAGTCTTGACTGTATCTGTAAGTATAGTTGGTTCACTGAAAGCGGAAATAATGCCGCACATCACATGTCACTGGATGCATCTCCAACGAAAAAGTGTGACAAAAATGTTGAGTATAAAATATTTTCAGTTATTAAGTCAAATCATATCGGATGTAGACCCAGGATATTTGTTTACAACCATAGTCAAAAGTAAAGGTGATGGTCACTCTGTAACATTCATGGGTACAATGGCAGTGATATTTAAAGCCTGGGTTTAGAACCTAGTTTGTCCTGACTTGCGAAGTGGAAAGATTTCATATAACGATTCTTTCGCAAAAGACCGTGATATTACTTTAAATAATCCCCATCCCCTTCAACGCCCAAATAATTCCTCTTAAAGTCGAGTGTCTGTTAGTGCAGAACTGAATTCTAAATTCGTGAATAGTAAATTAAGGATAATTACACACCCTCTTGGAAAAAGACACTTTTTCCTTTTTAAAGTTTATAGATAAAGATTTTTGCACCAGTTTAATCTCTCGTCTAGTATTAAACCGATATCTCTAACAGCGGAACTGGAATGGATTTATATATTATTTACAGGATTTAGAGCTATATGCAGAAGTGATTCACGTATATGTCAGACTGAACATTCTCTGTCTTGGTGGAGGTAAGTTAGGATAAAAAATACTCTAAAACTGCCTTCGGCGCAGTGGTTACACATGTACACATACAATTCCCGCATTGCATTCGATCATATATCACCGTGGCTATGTTCGCTAACTACAGTTTTTTTTTAATGCTTCTCTGACTCCTGGTGTGCAAGTAAAATACACTTCAAGCAAATAAATGGGCAATGAAATTGAAAGCTTAACATGTACAGCGTTATTCCCTTGTACAGATTAATATCCAACCAGCACCTGATTTAGCTGGGCGTCTTACAGTAAATGAACACACAAGTAAAGAACAAATGATACTGGTCATTACACAAATTATACATGTTAATTCCTAAAGAAAGAAAAAACTGCAATCGCACTCAATTTATAATTTTTGTTTATTGTCAAGCAATAGCATCGTTACTAGTTTCATACCTACAGGTTCAGTTTCACACTTAAAATTACATTACGCAGTACACGAGATGTTCGCTAAGTGTGGGCGAAGGCTTCTTGGGATAGTGGTACTCTGCCGAAAAATGTAAGTTTTATTGTAAAATGGTCTAACAGTGGATTATAAGAACGCAAGGATTTTCTTCATACAGGGTCTTACTAAAAGGTACGGCCAAACTTTCAGGAAACATTCCTCACACACAAAAAAAGAAAATATGTTATGTGGACATATGTCCGGAAACGCTTAATTTCCATGTTAGAGATCATTTTAGTTTCGTCAGTATGTACTGTACTTCCTCGATTCACCGCCAGTTGGCCCAATTGAAGGAAGGTAATGTTGACTTCGGTGCTTGTGTTGACGTGCGACTCATTGCTCTACAGTACTAACATCAAGCACATCAGTACGTAGCATCAACAGGTTAGTGTTCATCACGAATGTGGTTTTGTAGTCAGTGCAATGTTTACAAATGCGGAGTTGATGTATGGATTAGCAAGGGGCAATATTCGTGGCGGGGTAAGTTGGTATCGAGACAGATTTCCAGAACGAAGGTGTCCCGACAGGAAGACGTTCGAAGCAATTAATCGGCGTCTTAGGGAGCACGGGACATTCCAGCCTATGACTCGCGACTGGGGAAGACCTAGAACGACGAGGACACCTGCAATGGACGAGGCAATTCTTCGTGCAGTTGACGATAACTCTAATGTCAGCGTCAGAGAAGTTGCTGCTGTACAAGGTAACGTTGACCACGTCACTGTATGGAGAGTGCTACGAGAGAACCAGTTGTTTCCGTACCATGTACAGCGTGTGCAGGCACTATCAGCAGCTGATTGGCCTCCATGGGTACACTTCTGCGAGTGGTTCATTCAACAATGTGTCAATCCTCAATTCAGCGCAAATGTTCTCTTTACTTATGAGACTTCATTCCAACGTGATCAAATTGTAAATTTTCACAATCAACATGTGCGGGCTGACGAGAATCCGCACGCAATTGTGCAATCACGTCATCAACACAGATTTTCTGGGAACGTTTGGGCAGGCATTGTTGGTGATGTCTCGATTGGGCCCCATGTTCTTCCACCTACGCTCAATTGAGCACGTTATCATGATTTCATACGGGATACTCTACCTGTGCTTCTAGAACATGTGCCTTTACAAGTACGACACAACATGTAGTTCATGCACGATGGAGCTCCTGCACATTTCAGTCGAAGTGTTCGTACGCTTCTCAACAACAGATTCGGTGACCGATGGATTGGTAGAGGCGGACCAATTCCATGGCCTCCACGCTCTCCTGACCTCAACCCTCTTGACTTTCATTTATGGGGGCATGCGAAAGCTCTTGTCTAAGCAACCCCGGTATCAAATGTAGAGACTCTTCGTGCTCGTATTGTGGACGGCTGTGATACAATACGCCATTCTCCAGGGCTGCATCAGCGCATCAGGGATTCCATGCGACGGAGGGTGGATGCATGCATCCTCGCTAACGGAGGACATTTTGAACATTTCCTGTAACAAAGTGTTTGAAGAGACGCTGGTACGTTCTGCTGCTGTGTGTTTCCATTCCATGATTAAAGTGATTTGAAGAGAAATAATAAAATGAGCTCTAACATGGAAAGTAAGCGTTTCCGAACACATGTCCACATAACGTATTTTCTTTCTTTGTGTGTGAGGAATGTTTCCTGAAAGTTTGGCCGTGTCTTTTTGTAACACCCTGTATATCTGAGGATTATAATGTCAACAATTTCCTAATATATCTTTCACTTTAAAGACATATCATCGATGGAGCCGAAGCTCTCAGAAAAAGTGTCAAAAAATTACTTTACAAGATCACCCAAAGAAAAAGTGAAGATAAATAACGTGATCATATCAGAACAAAAAGATACCCGACATTGACGTTCCAGCGTGCCACATAGACCACGTCACATCATACCAGCTTAGACGTAGAGGGAAACGAGTTCGTCGTGTAAATTGATCACTTCGAGTAAGTAAGTAAATAGTGCAGCAAAAAACTTGTATTTAAAGTAAAACATGTCTAGAACAACTTCTTAAGACGTTTAAGTTGTTACAATCCATTGTTAGGTCAATTTACAATAAAAATAATAGTTTTTGGCTGTAGGGCACCACAACGTCAATAAATCTTTGACTCAATCCGTGTACATCTGGCTCTCAGTACTAAGGGACTTAACATCTATGGTCATCAGTCCCGTGTACATCCCATGTACACTAAAAAGGAATTTTAAATTGCTTCTAAAATGAATCTGCCAGTTCGAAACTTGTAAAGGCACTATTTAGGATTAGTGAAGGTCATTAACAGTGATTGGTTGCTCATCTTACATTATTGTAACAACTAATTTTGATTTTCACACTGAGAGGGTCTCAACAATTAGCCATAAACATAATGATAATATTTCCCAACAAAAACAAAACTTTTGAATGTTTCCTTCACTTCATAAGACAAATATTACTAGTTTTGAGTTTAGAAACATGAATGTGACAAATAAATTTTTTTTATTAATTCTCGTTTTCGTGGTATGCCATAGGTGGAAGTATTTTATTTTATCAGATTAAGAGAAAATTGTATAATTTAATTACATGTGGCAACAACTAAGACAATCGGTTTGATATTTTTCTAATGACATTTGAGTTCCAGGAGGTCTAAATTGATAAACAATACCTGACAGTTTGTTGGATCTGAAGAGAATCATGTGAGGCCTTTAAGAGAGATTGCTGTCTTCTGGGTTGCATCCTTCGTATTCTGGAGTACCTCTACACACAGATCAGCAGTATTCCGAAAGCATTAAATCTTTACAGTGGCCCCTGTTACGGAAATACACTCAGTGTTCATCGCTGATTATATAACTAGGGGGGAAAAAGTCTGTTTGAGCAGAGAAACTGGATTTTAACGCAGATGTTGAGACCTAGTTATGTTATTTTTGCAGAAGTTTTCATCTCTTTTCTTGCTAAAAATCACTAGATGACTGCTTTAGAGTTTCCAGCTCCTCTCCAAAAGTCCGTTAAATGCAGAATCCTTAACAAGCTGTCAAATCTGTGGGCCAAGAAAAAAAACTTCCTTAGCTTTTGTATTCTTTAATGTAGCAAATTAGTATCTCTGTTCATCTCAGTTCATACTTTGAACAACAGTTTTTTCTTCAAACCTAGCTTCATATGAAGGGCTGCAAGACCAGCACCTGGTTCCTTGAAAGGCTCGGCAATACTCGCTAGAATGAAGTTTTCTTGCAGGATGGATATAATGCGATTTCCTTTCTCTACTGTCCTACGTTCCCAAAAATCAAAAGTATTTAGTGAGGCCAACAGCGTTCCTATGAGTACAGTGATGGTTTTTAGTTCGACACAAATTTTTGTTGGACGTATTTAACTGTGTCGAGGATGACTGCAATGTTGGCGTAGTTCTGCATGTGAGTTGTATGAGCATCAGGAATGGGAGAAAGGCAGTTGCCGTTGTGAAGTGACACAGCTTTCAAACTAGACTTGTATCATGATGCAGGTTCAAAGTTTCATCGCGATATTAACGCCGCAGCAAACAACGAAACAAATACTTTGATCACTATGACGGTGTTTGAACTGTGAAGACCTGACGTCACGTTGGAGAACACGCCATTGTTGTGTTCCTGACTAGAAGTTCTGCCTTCTCGGAGAAACCAAGGTTTCTATTCGACGCAGTTACCTGGTTAATCATCTCTCTCGTCGAAATCAGTATCATGAAATGTAGAAGCCTTGCTGAGTTCTTTGTTCGTACTCTCTACATTTCTAGCTCAAGCTCGTAATTTTGGGGCGAAGTAGGAACTGGTAAGCTAGTTCGATACGAAACGTGTCGCATAACAGGTGGAATAGTAGGGTATTGAAGTGTTCCTCATTGCATCATTGACAATCCTGCCTTTATATGTGAAGTGAAGCATAATAGCTGTGATTTCGGTGCTTTGTTGGCTCCCTTAGTTACGTTACGACGAAAAACACGATGTTGCAGAATGTCAACATATTGCCTTCGCCTGCCCTATCACCAGATCAGTCCACCTATGGGACTTCATCGGATTACAGCTCCAGCGTCATTCGCAAAAAGCATTATACGGCCCTGTAATGACTGACCAGTTGCAATAGGCATGGAACTCCATCCCACGAACTGACATACCGCTCCTGTAGAACACAATTCTTGCACGTTTGCATGCTTGCATTCAAAATTCTGGGAGTTACACCGGTTATTAATGTGCCAACATTTCACATCTGCAGTGGCATATTTCACAGGTAAATTAACCTGCGATTTTGATTTGTTAATTAAAAACGTAACCTAGTCAAATGTATCCCGGAAATTTCATTGCTCTACATGAATTATTTCTTTGTGCTGCGACTTTTTTTCTCTAGTGGATATGTCGAGTGCGTTACTATATCTGGTCCATTATCTTCCGTCTGCACAAATGTACAAAAATTATATACTTCCGTAGGCTTCCACGAACCGTGACATTTTGAATAAAATAACTTTGGTTATTAGACCGCGTCATTAGAGTGCACTGTCCGCCCCGATAGCTGAATGGTGAGCTTGAGGGACTGCCGCCGTCCTACGGGCCCGTGTTCAATTCCCGGCTGGGTGGGATATTTTTTCCGCTTAGGGACTGTGCTGTCTTCATCATCATTTCATCCCCATACGCCGCGCAGGTTGCCCAATGTGGCGTCGAATGTAACAAGACCTGCACCATGACGGCCGGACCTTCCCCGTGAGGGGCCTCCCGGCCAATGACGCCAAACGCTCATTTCCATTTCATTAAAGGGCACTACTTCAACTTCACTTCAGGGACACTGCAAAGTCAGTCGAAACGTCGCCAATTTATTTTCTTCCGTGTTTTATAATGACGCTGCCAAAATAGCCAAAATTACTTCATTCAAAACTAACAAAAATTATTTACTGAATTCACACGTTTTCGTAGCATTTTGAATTAGCAAATTTTACCCTTGATAAGCACTCTGAAGCGAAACATTCTGCACAAATTACCACACAAAAAATATTAAACCCTACAGACAGCTGGAGTTGTTTGTGTTTAGTCATTTAACAGCTGTGGCAACTCCAAAGGCAAGTTTACCTCCAAAATTATAAATACGCGGGGAAAAAACTTTCACGTCATTGTATCTGCAACGTAAGAACTAATCCTTTATTTTTATGGTACTTCTTGAAATCAGCTGATGTATATTAATAAGAGTAAGTAATTCTTAAGCCCGAAACATTCTTGTTCTTTGAAGTGATTGGGCGAAATTGCCGCCAATGGCCGGCTCGGTTTCCCTGTGGATACTGAGAACAGGCGCGCGCTAGCGGCCATTAAAGGTAACCCATGTAGCCAAAGATTCACCATCTTAACGGCGAGTTGTTCCACGAAGACAAAAAGCACCAATGAAAAAACGTAAGATTTGTACTATGTCCTAGTTATTAACAAGTATTAACGACAATCATCCTAGTGATGTGATAATAGCGGTTAAATTTCTGCACTCATCATTGGAAAATGCAGATACTTCACCTCTTTTTGCAACATTCATAGAATAAAGCTGTGTGTTGGGGATGGAGACCAGACGTTGTCACCCTATGTAGTGCAAGTAGTCTTGAACGAGCCACTAAAATTTTTGTCTAATCTTAGGCGGAAATAGCTTAAGTCATGGTTTTCGTTATACACTACTGGCCTTTGAAATTGCTACACCACGAAGATGACGTGCTACAGACGCGAAATTTAACCGACAGGAAGAAGATGCTGTCATATGCAAATGATTAACTTTGCAGAGCATTCACACAAGGTTGGAGCCGGTGGCGACACCTACAACGTGCTGACATGAGGAAAGTTTCCAACCGATTTCTCATACACAAACAGCAGTTGACCGGCGTTGCCTGGTGAAACGTTGTTCTGATGCCTCCTGTAAGGATGAGAAATGCGTACCATCACGTTTGCGACTTGGATAAAGGCCGGATTGGAGCCTATCGTGATTTCGGTTTATCGTATTGCAACATTGCTGCTCTCGTTGGTAGAGATCCAATAACTGTTAGCAGAATATGGAATCGGTGGTTTCAGGAGGGTAATACGGAACGCCGTGCTGGATCCCAACGGCCTCGTATCACTAGCAGTCGAGGTGACAGGCATCTTATCCTCATGGCTGTAACGGATCGTGCATCCACGTCTCGAACCCTGAGTTAACAAATGGGGAAGTTTGCAAGATGACAACCATCTGCACGAACAGTTCGACGACGTTTGCAGCAGCATGGACTATCAGCTCGGAAACCATGGCTGCGGTTACCCTTGACGCTGCATCATAGACAGGAGCGCCTGCGATGGTGTACTCAACGACGAACCTGGGTGCACGAATGGCAAAAACTCATTCTTTTCGGATAATGCCAGGTTCTGTTTCCAACATCATGATGGTCGCATCCGTATTTGGCGACATCGCGCTGAATGTACATTGGAAGCGTGTATTCGTCATCGCCATACTGGTGTATCACTCGGCGTGATGGTTCTGGGTACCATTGGTTACACGTCTCGGTCACCTCTTGTTCAAATTGAACAGTGGACGTTATATTTCAGATGTGTTACGACCCGTGGCTCTACCCTTCATTCGGTCCCTGGGAAACCCTACATTTCAGCAGGATAATGCGCGACCGCGTGTTGCAGGCAGGTCCTGTACGGGCCTTTCTGTACACAGAAAATGTTCGACTGCTGCCCTGGCCAGCATATTCTCCAGATCTCTCACCAATTGAAAACGTCTGGCCAATGGTGGCCGAGCAACTGGCTCGTCACAATACGCCAGTCACTACTCTTGATGAACTGTTGTAAGTAGGCTGTTTAGGTTTTTTTTATTGGTAACGCCGCCGCCACGTAGCGCTCTGTATAAAAATCACTGGCTGTGCCGTGTCCAGTCTGTGGCTGGTTTGCATTGTTGTCTGCCATTGCAGTGTTGGGCAGCGGCAGCTGGATGCTAACAGCGCGTAGCGTTGCGCAGTTGGAGGTGAGCCGCCAGCAGTGGTGGACGTGGGGAGAGAGATGGCGGAGTTTTGAAATTTGTAAGAATTGGTGTCATATTATGACTATTAAGGTAAATACATTGTTTGTTATCTATTAACATCTTTCATTTGCTAACTGTGCCTCAGTAGTTAGTGACTTCCGTAGTTTGAATCTTTTATTTAGCTGGCAGTAGTGGCGCTCACTGTATTGCAGTAGCTTGAGTAACGAAGATTTTTGTGAGGTAAGTGATTTGTGAAACGTATAGGTTAATGTTAGTCAGGGCCATTCTTTCATAGGGATTTTTGGAAGTCAGATTGCGTTGCGCAAAAAATATTGTGTGTCAGTTTAAGCACAGTCGTGTATAAATTTTTCTAAGGGGACGTTTCATATAGAACAGTCTTGTATAAATTTTACAAAGGGGACGTTTCACTGTGGTATCGTGTTGGTGCTGCATGGGCAGCTGTACCTACACGACTCAGTGCCCAGGCGTATCAAGGCCGTTATTACGGCCAGAGGTGGTTGTTCTTGGGGACTGATTTCTCAGGATCTATGCATCCATATTGCGTGAAAACGTGATCACATGTCAGTTCTAGTATAATATATTTGTCCAATGAATACCCGTTTATCATCTGCATTTCTTCTTGGTGCAGCAATTTTAATGGCTAGTAGTGTATGCTTTACAATGGTTTGTAAGGTTCTGACATTCAACTTTCTTTTTTAAGTTTCAAGGTCGCTATTTGTACCTTTAGCGCCCTTGATTTCGAGTGCATATTATTCGGATTCAGATGCCAACAATAATCTCCTAAAATAAAATAAAAAATATTTAACATCTGTTACGTTATAGCTCATCCCGGAAAGTGCTTGATACAATGAAGGAAACCATTCCATTTGATTGGGCCAAAGTCAAATAATTTTATTTTTCAAATATTTCACTAACAGTGAATGACTGATGTGTCCACTAGAAACTAACGCCCATCCGAACAGGTCTCGGAAGATGCAACGGTACCAACCAACCGTCGTGTCATCCTCAGCCGATATGCGTTATTGGATGCTACTATGGTGGGGCACGTGGTCAGCACAACGCTCTACCGGCCATTGTTAGTTTTCGACACCGGAGCCACTATTTCACAGTCAAGTAGCTCTTCAGTTGGCCTCGCAAGTGCTGAGTGCACCCCGCTTGCCAACAGCCGCTGGGTAGACCCCGACGGTCACCCGTCCAAGTGTTAGCCATTCTCGACAGCGCTTCGGTGAACTGGCGGGAATCAGTGTTACCACTGCTCCAAGGCCGTTGGCAATGTGTCTGCTTTAGTGAAGTGCAAAAGATAACATTCACGTTACACTAAAAAACAAATTACTTATTACAACGTCCGAGGATTTTACGACACATTTTATTTAGGTGGTCCATCGGCATTAACCTTTCCCTAATAAGATTTCTTCATTAGACCACACAAAGTGGTTGTAATAAAGTTACTGGTGACATGAGAGCCAGATTCCCGGAGCTCCTCTGACGTCGCGGCACAAAGAGTCCCGGATGGGAGGAACACAGGGGAAATTAATTTCCGGACCCGCTGTGTACCATCGTTGGGGCTAGACTAGACGCTTCCTAGGAAAACGTTTATGCTACGTGTTCAATTATTACGCAGAAAACCACCTGTCTATAAACGGAAGACATGGACGTTCTGTCACAATTTCTGCTACCACTTCACCCAAGCCAGAAGGAAAGCTACATCTCGGCTTCCACTACATTTCGAGACGGTATATGCGACCGACCATTGTTACAGACGGCCACAGTGGTTAGCGTAATGAAATGGCGAGTACGTGAAAGTACCGAGTCAGAATTCAATTATCGGCGACACTGAAGCGAGCAGCAGGTAATTAGAGTTCGTGAGAAGCATTAACCGCTGCTGCAGAGACGCGCTTCCTTAAAGCACGCACTCAACGTGTGTTACGACCCGCTACTGTGTGTGTGTGTGTGTGTGTGTGTGTGTGTGTGTGTTTGTGTGTGTGTGTGTGTGTGTGTTTGTGTGTGTGTGTGTGTGTGTGTGTGTGTGTTTACGTTCTTGTGAACGTATGCGTTTCGCATCTCAAGACGTTCGTTCACAGAACGTTTGCTACAGTCAGATTGAAATTACTCGGTAGTTGACATTTCACAGATTTCACATGCCGGAGCTGGTATCCGCCAATCAGAGACCTCAACAACACGCCCGAACTGATCGCCGATGCCAAACTGCCACAACAATTGTCCAGTTCACCCTATCCGGCTTGCTTTCTTGTTCTGTTTCGATCCCGAATCCTAGATGTGACACTTTGACTTCGTATTTCATCACACATGATAACGACTAAACAAGAACACACACACACACACACACACACACACACACACACACACACACACACACACACTCTGCGGTGCCAATCATATACACAAGTTTCATAGACAGCACAAAGCAAACACATCTGGATTCTTCCGCACTACGCGCTTCAGCGTCACATGTTCTGTTGTCATAATCACGTAGATCGACTTAGATTACAAAAGTACCGCACCGCATTACGTGAAACCAAATTTTTGAAGGCTGCGGCACATCTTTGCTACTGGAGCATCGGATTTCTAAACGTATGATTATCGCGTATAGTCATGTTGTGGCGCATTGGTTAGCGCAGTAACTGTCGTATAAGAGATCGGGGTTCGAAACTCATTAAAGATCCTTCTATTTGTAAATTTAATCAGTAGATATGCAGATAGTAACTGTTCCCGAAAGAACAGATTCCATTGATGACCGTGAAGCTTCTCTGGAATAAATGATAATTAATTGGAATCTTCAGCTGCAGACGGGTGTTGTTGATATAACTCGATGGGGACAGTTGAAAATGTGTGCGCCGACCGGGACTTGAACGCGGAATCTCGGGAGTTCCCGGGATCTCAGGAGACCCCGGGTTCGAGTCCCGGTCGGGGCACACATTTCAACTGTCCTCATCGAGGTGTATCAACAACACTTGTCGGCAGCTGAGGGTTTCAGCTAATCATCGTCTATTCAATAGAGTTTCATTATTATTTTTATTCTGTTAATTGATCTAAATACAATTTCTTAAAATTCCTTATACTTTGGCGCGTCATTTTCATTATCATATTAACTCTTTTATTTGCTCTTATTTTTATTTTTATGCTGATTCTTTTTTCGTTTGGAACCTGCCGGTACCGTCTACAATCTACAACCGAGTGCCAGCCAGGACAGCTCATCGGTTGTTAAAGCGGTAGTTCGTGTAGCCATTGTGAGAATAGTTTCACGTAACCAACCAAGGATAGCGAGACATTGCAGTGTGTTGTTTAGGTTTGCTACTGAAATTTTTTTCTGTCTTGAGTCTGATCGTAGAGATTAGCTTTATTCGTCGTGAACAAAGCGATCGTGATTTTAATTCTGCCGTTGGTTGCTGACCGCCGTTTTTCTCGGATGCACTGCACATCACGAGGTTGTGGTTACATTAAGATGAGAGTTCAAATTCAGGGATACAAAAGGTGGTGTCTGCAGAAGGTCAGTCACTGACCACCTAAAATCCGATGTGGGCAGAGCATCTGGCCATAGTTCGCGAGGATAGCCGGCCGGTGTGGCCATGCGGTTCTAGGCGCTTCGGTCTGGAACCGTGCGACCGCTACAGTAGCAGGTTCGAATTCTGCCTCGGGCATGGATGTGGGCGATGTCCTTAGGTTAGTTAGGTTTAAGTAGTTCTAAGTTCTAGGGGACTGATACCGCAGATGTTAAGTCCCATAGTGCTCAGAGCCACTTGAACCATTTTTTTCCCGACGGTATTTCCAACATTGCTCCGCCTTACACATCAAAGGCATTTGTGAAGTGACCCGCCGTGTTTGCGTGTCGCCTATAACCGAGCGGTAACCGGCAGTCGATGTGGCAACAATGTAGCAGTGACAAACGTCAGCTATCATGTTATTTTAATCGGACTTTATCCAAGTTTGTGACACTCCTTATCATGGCACTGAGTAGGCATACTTCTGCCCTATCCGCAACTCACAAAGCCCTCCTCCAGCCAACAAAAAACTCAAAAATCAACATCTTAATTGGAAAGGAAAGACGGATAATATACAGGGGTTCGAAAGGAACTAGAGGCAACACGGCTATAATTCATACTAGTCTTAACTGACAGACTTGCACCATGTTACACGTCCACAAAACAATCGCCCTGCATCTAGATCGTTTCCCTCCACACAGATTGGAGGTCTCGTATCTCTGTCGATGAATTGAATCTCCATGTAGACAAGTGTAATATGCTGCGAATATCTAGAAAGAAAGATCCTTTATCATTTAGATACAATATAGCAGGTCAGCAAATGGAAGCATTTAATTCCATAACTTAGGAGTCATTTAAAATGGAATGACCATATAAAACTAATCGTCGGTATAGAAGATGCCAGACTGAGATTCATTGGAAGAATCCTAAGCAAATGCAGTCCGAATACAAAGAAAGTAGGTTACAGTACACTTGTTCGCCCACTGCTTGAGTATTGCTCACATGTATGGGATCCGTACCAGATAGGGTTGATAGAAGAGATAGAGAAGATCCAACGGAGAGCAGCGCGCTTCGTTACAGGATCATTTAGTAATCGCGAAAGCGTTACGGAGGTGATAGATAAACTCCAGTGGAAGACTGCAGGAGAGACGCTCAGTAGCTCGGTACGGGCTTTTGTTAAAGTTTCGAGAACATGCCTTCACCGAAGAGTCAAGCAGTATATTGCTCCCTCCTACGTATATGTCGCGAAGAGGCCATGAGGATAAAATCAGAGAGATTAGAGCCCACACAGAAGCATACCGACAATCCTTCTTTCCACGAACAATACGAGACTGGAATAGAAGGGAGAACCGATAGAGGTACTCAGGGTACCCTCCGCCACACACCGTCAGGTGGCTTGCGGAGTCTGGATGTAGATGTCTCTCAAGGACATCCCTATGGCACGGATGGTTTCTTCTCGTGCGTTGCACCGTGTGTTGCGAAAAGGTTACTTATTTTGGCGAATATGTCTTAATCACACGAACTCACAGCGGGTGAATATGGTGGGTTTTGTGGTACCTCCTACCCCCACGTATGAAGGAGCTCCTGCACGGGGTTCGCTGTGTGGCGTCTCGTACTGTCATGAAGTGTGCAGCTCCGCAAAGTGCCGTAGCTTCATCCACAGTGTGGGGCGGAAGTGATGTCACTGCAGTAGTAGGCTGCAGTGACTGACTGTTAGGATGGCGTTTGAACTCGCCTTCAACACATTCACACAGTTTGCACTGCAGCTGACTCAAATACAGCGGTCTCCGCTCACTGCTCTACTTGAACTGACCTGCTATCATGCACAGACAGCACGCATGCAGTATTGACGCACATCCTTCGAGTTACGATAGTGCTGCCATCATCATACAGTATGTGCAATAACCACGAGGGAACAGTGATGATGGAGGACCAAGAATGAAGTGCTCGGATTAACCCTCTATGTCCCACCAACATGAAAAAATACATTCTTCTAATTTTTTTCTCACAATTAACCTTTATGACCATAGTAAGAAATAAATACTAAAAGAAACTAGCCAAAAGTAAACAATCAATTCTTTTAAGGAGTTGGTTGCACTTTGTAGCCACTAGGACATACAGTTCTCAACCACCCATCATTTCACGTGATACACTTGAAAGGAAATTCTCATTTTTGCTGGACACAATCCAACATCTCCACACTTACATGAACTCGTTACGCCTAAAACAAATTATATTCACATACAACAAGCAAAAATAGGTCTAAAATTTCAAAAGTTTGGTAGCAAAATTATGTACCGCCCCAGTGGGAAGCTGCTCATAAAGTCAGTAGTGCAAACTTATAAATTTATGTAACAGTAACGTTTTTGTACTTACTTCCACTGTCAATGATCCCCTCAATATTGCAACAATACAAAACCGCATGTCACGATCTCGTACAGGCAGGCAGCACTATCTCCACACCGACCGCTGATCTGAATGCTTTAAGTGACTGTTACGATCCATTACATTCACAGAAGTATCTCTGCATGTCTCTGTCTTGCAACAGGATCCGTGGTCTCATGCCGAACGCACTGGTATTGCAAAACACGTTAATAAAACGATGGCTTCAGGCAATCACTGGCACGCCAAGAGGTGAAGACGGCTTAGTCGATGGAGTCATTCACCCCTAGTGATCAATAAGTACACAAAAGAAAGGTTCAAGAGTGGGATTAAAATTCAGGGTGAAAGGATGTGACTGAAAAGATTTGCTAATGGCGTTCTATCATCAAGGAAAGTAAAGATGGATTACAGGATGTGTTGAATGGAATGAAAAGTACAACGAGTGTGGAATAGGAATTGATAGTAAACCGCAGAAAGAGAACAGCAATGACCAGTACCAAAAATGAATTTATCGATAAAATTATGAAAATTTTGGAGGAAAAAGTAGATAAAGTAAAGGAATTCTGCTACCGCGAAAGTAAAACAACACATGACGGGCATGAAGAGCAGATTAGTACAGGCAAAGAGGGCATTCCTGGCCAAGAGAAGTCTGCTAATGTCAATCGTCAACCTTAATTGGAGAAAGAAATTTCTGAGAATGTATGTTTGGAGCGCAGTATTGTATGGTAGTGAATTACGGACTGTGGAGAAAATGGAAAGGAATCGAAGCGTTTGAGATGTGTTGTTACAGGAGAATGTTGAAAATTAAGTGATAAGATAAGGAATGAAGAGATTCTCAGATGAATTGGTGAAGAAAGGAACATACACAGGACATGTGTTCAGGCACTAGAGAATAATATCCATGATACTCGAGGGAGTTCTAGAGGGTAAAATATTTAGGGGAAGACAAAAAATGGAATTTATCCATCAAATAATTGATGATGTAGGGTTCACGCGCTACTCTTAAGATAAAGATGTGGCGCAGAAGAGGAATTCGTAGCGGGCCGCACCGAGCGAGTCAAAAGATTGATAACTCAAAGAGAGAGAGAGAGAGAGAGAGAGAGAGAAAGAGAGAGAGCAAAGTACCTATATATCTCTAAAGTAAAACTGATTTCCAGTTTTCACTGCACGGACACTAATAACTATTGTACCTACGAATTTTGATTGGCAATGTTATTCTCACTAATCCATTTGTTACTAAACTGACACGGCACGTCTTTGCAGTAGGCTGTTTTGTCAGCAGGTAACACAACACGGTTGTCGGACTGCACTTGCTCGTCTTCGTCCTCTCTCTCCCTCTCCCCCTCCTGCACCAGCTTCAAATGATAACAGAAACATGATGACCACAAGGACCAATTTCATACAGTGAGAAATACGAGTACATAAATTGGCAATTACTGCTATAAATAACAAGTATCCACACATTTCACTGCAGCTCGAAAGTAACTTCCATCAAATATTCCCTGTTTCCTGGACGCACTGGTGAAGGCGTCGCAGGAAGGCTTCCGTAACACTGAAACATTTCGTTCGTTCGTGTCTCCGAGCATCCGTAGCGTCGCGCGAAATCACACTCACGGCTAGAATCTGTGTACTATCGGTGATGTTGGGAAGAAAAAATAAAATCACGTCAAGTATTCCTCCACATATTTAATAGGATTAATTTTCTGCAGTGCTGCAATGTTGAGTAAGCTTGTCTAAAAAACGGCCGCCATACTCCTTTTAACGTGCCAAACAGAATGAAACTGCTCACAATTCGACAGTCAGTAACTACTTACCAACTTTTAGGAAAGATTCGACTACGGAACTGGAGTTATTTCATCGCTAATAGTTCAGTACATCACCTACAACACTCACCGATAATCACCACAACAACAAAACAGGAATAAACTTCAAATACAGTAGGGGAAGAATCACACTTTTTTACGTCATTCTCAAGTCTGCGCAGAAACAAGTAGAATTCTTTGGTATCAATTTAGCCTAGCCCAACCCGCCAGTTACATCCAGGACCACCTCCAGCTGAGTAATGCCTCTACTCTCTTTTCCGATATCTCACGTTTTTACCGAACATGTCCATCAATTCGCTGTAGCCGAAAACAGAAAGGTGCCTAAACAGAGCTTCACACCCCCTCCTGAAGATATCCTTCTCAATCCTTTTTACTACAGTACGTAACTCTGTCGATTACGAAGCATTATCTAATCCCATTTCTTGAAATACTCAACGGAAACACTACCTCCACAGGAGAGGTCTCCCAACTTCGCCGTCTCACGACGGCTACCGCACGACTCCTCTATTGCTCAATCTCCCTGAAACCCACCACGAAATAAACTTCAGGCACTCCAGCCAAACAGCATCAGGAGTAGAATGTAGACACTCTAATTCGCTATTTCCTACTCCTGTTTGCAGCAGTGCTGTAAGGTTATGCCTTCTGACAAAACATTCCCTGCGACGGGAGTTGGAAATAGTGGCCGTCAGGGGGAAATTATTCACCCTGTAAGGCAGCCATGGGAGCTCCAGGCACGACCGAATATTACGAAAAAACCGGCCCATCAGTTCCAGCGTCAAGGGACCCTCTTTCTTCCTGAACCCAACCCCGTCGTAGACAATACCCAAAGGAAGTGTAGCCATGCACGGTCAGAAACGAGATTCTACGACACATCCTGCGGAATCGCTCTTATTTCGCGCGGAATCTTTAATTGTTTGCAAACGATTGTCAAAGGCCCTTTCCTCCACATAATCTGGAGATATTAAATTCTAGGTAAGGGGATGGCCACATCACATTGCCAAAGAGGGATATCATACGGTTTGGGAAAGGTTATCGGAGTATAGCCATACTTCGGCGTGCTGTGTGAAATGTTACAACATGCTACTGAAACCAGTTGTTACTCCTGCTGCATATTCCAGCATCAGGACATACTGAAATAATTTGCAGCAGTGATTGCCATACACTGCTGCAACACGGCCAGCGTCATCCTCAAAAGGAATGCCAACTGCACATCATACCACAACTTCTGGGCTCACCTGGAACTTCTTTGTTAATATTCATCAGGCTAATGACGGATGTTTTGCTCATCAACATGAAAGGATTTGCTTCAGTAGTTATTGGAGGAACAGTGGTTCTCGGTTAATCATTACAAGAATGTCTTGCAGTTGGCGAGTCCGTTTTGATTATCAGAGTATCTCAGGTTTGAACCACCTGCAGTCTGTGCGGATGATACCTCAGGTAACCAGTAAGCAGACGAACGGACGTCGCGACCGCTCCAGTGTCGTTGAACGTATGGGACTTCGTTTACGCGATAGGTGCACTCTTTCCACGTTGTTACACGTTCCAACATTTCTTGCTGAACTTGGAGACTGCTGATTCAGAACACTAACAGCGGCCTTGAACTGTCCCATCCACCTGACAATGGTGAGCCTCTCGCGCACAGCCAAATGTCGATCATTACTGTTCTGTCGCAGTGCCCGCCGAGTCACGTCACAGAACTGGTGTGGATGACAGCCTGCAACGCCGCAGTTCGCGTCTTCCCAGACCGCCGCTCCATAGCATACCAACTGTCTATTCTCTCCTAGTCAGAGATGTGCACATCGCCATCAGTCAACGCGCATATGGTCGGAGTTATCAAATGCAGTTGGTAGATACAATACGCTCCGTCGTTGGTGGTTGGGTTGGGTTGTTTTTGGGGGAGGAGACCAAACAGCGAGGTCATCGGGCTCACCGGATTAGGGAGGGAAGATGAAGGAAGTCGGCCGTGCCCTTTCAAAGGAACCATCCCGGCATTTGCCTGAAGCGATTTACGGAAATCACGGAAAACCTAAATCAGGATGACCGGCCGTCCCTTGTACACAGGGCGAATCACCCAAAACGTGCACGGCAAAATTACGGAAATGGAAAGTGCTGTTGATGAGCGGTTTTCAAAGAATGAATTGCAAGTCAGGGGCTATATTGTTAGCCAATAAACAGATTGTAATAATGCTTAGAAAGAGTATTTTTTATGTAAACATAGACTTTTTTAAATCGAACAATGTCTAATGATATTAATAGACGAAAAGTAGGGCAAATTACAATGTACGTGGTGCTTGTTGCAGGATTGTAGCGCGAGTCATTTATGAATTACCGTATTTTGAAAAGTTCCCACACAGAGACCTGTACAATATATGTGGTGCTACACACTAAAGAACAACACAAATACATAAACTGGCTACATGGTGTATCACGCCCGGAGGTACAACTGGGTGTGGTGGTACCTTAAACTGTTTGTCGTTCCTTGACCGTGCGCCCTGTCCACACCACGTACCTGATAACCACGCAGCGGTCCTACTGTTCTGCCCACATCTGGAGCATCCTGTCTTAATGCCGGCGCACAGAAGCTAACACAATCTTCATAATCGTTCACATGCAAATCTTGATGGAGAGAGAGGTGATAGAGATGGAACCTACGTTGGTAGAGAGTGGCTAGGACACTTGACTGAATCATGCCACTTCCTCGCGAGATTGCGTGGGAGATAATGTGTGGATCTACAGCAACGGCAGCAAGAAAATTAATGTATCCCATCGTCACTTGTTTCCTCCCGTTACGTTGTCTAGGTGCTAACTCTATTATCACGCAACTGGTTGTAATGACTGACAAATAATTCCGGAGATAGGTGACATCTATTGGGATATCCGTCCACGCACACCTTACAAAAACGAACTGCATTCTTCCTACATTGTCCATATCCTAAAAGCATGGCGGCTGCTTCTGCATTGCAAAATCCCATCGTACACTCACTACCTACCGCCTGGACTGTCACACACTGAGTGATTAGCAAGTGGTAGAGCACACAAGGAACACAGAAGCACACAGTAAGCAAACATAACATCATAGCTAGCAACTACGCATGTTGAATGACACGAATAAGTGTCGGTGTGCAAACTTTTCACAATGTGATGCCTCGTAAACGACTCGCACTAGATTCCTGCAACAGACAGCATTGATACTCTGATTTAGCCTACTTTTAATTCGTTAGTATTGAGAGGCATTGTCACATTTAAAAAGTGGACGTTTGCACAAACAATACACTCTTTAAGTATTGATACAATCTTTTTATTACCTAACAGTAAGATCCGCTGGCTACCAATAGATTCTATGAAAACCCCACATCAATAACACGTTCCATTTCTGCTGTATTCGTGGTGCAAATTGCAAGTGAATATATATATATATATATATATATATATATATATATATATATATATATATATATATGTGTGTGTGTGTGTGTGTGTGTGTGTGTGTGTGTGTGTGTGTGTATGTATACTACCTGACGAAAAAAGTGAAACAGTCAAAACGGTACACTTTGATTTGTTTGGGAAGCGGGTCGTAAAGCCTCTGCTGAGGCAAGCTGACCCATAAGCGTGCTCTTTGATGAGGTGCTTAATGTCCAGCATACTGGCTGTGGGACGGAGTTGAGTCTGAGACAGTCCCTCAGAGCTGGAGGTGTGCTGCTGCAGCGAAACCCGTATAAAAATATCTTATCGGCGTACTCATATTTTAGCTACGTATAACATACATAATCGACAGAGTAGCGTTCAACAGATCACAGTTACAATTGAAAAATTCAGTTTCGTAAACTGAAGCACATATTCACAATTGGAACTTCACAATAAAAAAAAGCCTGCCGATAAACCCATACCAACTGGAGTACCAACATGCAAAGTGAAAATTTATCTCTGTAGAAATAAAAAAAATAACGAATGCTTTATTGAATTAGTCAGCACCAGCACCTCTTGAAATATTTAATATTACTCTGAATATCCCTATACACAATGTTCCCATTTATCTTGACCACCACGAACTACTTTTAGCCTAGAGGCAAAATAGACAACATCTTGATCAAATACTTTTTAGCTGCCAGTGGCACCTTAACCACCATGAGTACCTCCCTTGTAACTTCGTTCGTTACGAAGGTACGGGCAGGACACTATGTCTTTTTTAAACGACACCCTACTTGTTTAACTCGGTAATCCACTTCCTCTCTTCGACACCTATACACTTACTTATCCCAGTGTATTCATGTAGACATTATGTTATTAAAAACGTAACACAAAACCGACTTTTACTCTTCTGTACTGGTAGCCGGGGTAACGTAACTCGTCTACCTGCTGCTATTGACAGTAAACAAACGAAAACAAGCAAAATACGCACCGGTCATTCAGGCAGTCGTCTTCAGTCGAAGGTTTGTGCGAGGACAATGTACAACGACGAAGCAGAGAAATGAATGTGCAGTCAGAGTAGCATGATTGACACAATCGAGGTTAGTTTGAAAGTAACTAAACAGGACCGAAACAGGTATTACTAACCAGTAATCTGACCAGCACACTAACACGTAGTGCAGAGACGGTGTTTCTGTGTATACACACTCTATCGAGACACCTATCAGTGTACATTAATATGTGGCGTGTTCATCCTTCGCCTTTGTGATGCCTTGAACTCCTGTTGGGGACACTTTCAAAGAGGTTTTCGAACGTCTGTGGAGCAATAGCATCCCATACGTCTCAGAACCTGAAACCAGAAAAGAAAGTGACGTTGAACGTGGGGTCTGGCGCAAAGTCGATGTTCTAATTCAGTGTTTTTCAACCAGTGGGCCGCGACCCCGCACTACACACGCTGGCAGATGACGTTCACCGGGCATTCGCCATACCCGCACTCTGCCATTGGACGCCACATTGCGTACCGTGATTTTCACTGTTCAGTCATCCGATGTTTACTCTCCTCACACCAAACGAAGCGTTGTTTGGCTTTTAACGGCGAGAGTTTTGGCTTATGAGCAATCGCTCGACCATGAAATCCAAGTTTTCTCATCTCTCGCCGACCTGTCATAGGACTTACAGTGGATCCTGATGCAGCCTGGATTTCCTGGGTGATGGTCTGGATAGATGTCTGCCTATTACGACTCTCTTCAACTATCGGCGGCTCTGTCAATCAAGAGACGAGGTCGGCCTATACGGTTTTGTGCTGTACGTGTCCCTTCACGTTTCCACTTCACAATCACATCGGAAACAGTGGACCCAGGGATGTTTAGGAGTGTGGAAATCTCGCGTACAGACGGCTGACACAAGTGACACCCCATCAGCTGACCACGTTCCAAGTCCGTGAGTTCGGTGTAGCTCCCCATTGTGCCCTATCATAATGTCTAATGACTACAGAGGTCGCTGATATGGAGTACCTGGCAGTAGGTTCAAATGGCTCTGAGCACTATGGGACTTAACATCTGAGGTCATCAGTCCCCTAGAACGTAGAACTACTTAAACCTAACTAACCTAAGGACATCACACACATCCATGCCCGAGGCAGGATTCGACCGTAGCAGTCGCGCGGTTCCGGACTGAAGCGCCTAGAACCGCTAGACCACCGCGGCCGGCCCTGGCAGTAGGTAATGCACCTAATATGAAAAACAAAGTGTAACTACGAGGTATTTCAGTGAACAGAAATGGTCGTCGTGACAGCGTGGACTACATATAAATTAACAAAATTACCTCAAAGAAATAATGTGTAAAACATTCCATGTCTCTACGAGTAATATTTTCAACAACAAAAAAATGTATAAACCAGCAAGGTAAAACCAGCTAGTTCTAATCGCAGAGGAGAGGAAGACAGGACGCTAGTTGGCAAGGAATTGAAAGTGGAGGCAAGCGCACAGACTAAGTGAGAAACTCAACGAAAGAGTGGGAGTGTATCACGGAACAGGTTAAGAACTGCATACGTTGGAGTAGGATCTTAGGCTAACATTGTAAAACTTTTGCCAAGCTAGTTATTTTGTTAACAAAAATATCAGTCCACCAGCATTTCGCAGAGTCTTTTTGTAGACCACGGGAAATGCGGGTGTTTTTGCAGAGGGGAGAGAAAATTTTGTTCGGTGTGAAACACTTGGTCTGGAGATCTTGACAAAGTTGCTTCGTCCTCAGAGGCTGAGAAGTGACGTTGTCACAATCACCAGCTGTCCACAGCTCATGGTTTAGTGCTGGCGTTCCTACCACTGGATCAAGAAGTCCCGGGTTTGATTCCCGGCCGGGTTGACGACTTTCTCTGCCAGGGGACTGGATGTTTGCGTTGTCATCATTTTATCATCATCCTCATTATTCGTGACAGTGGCTAGATTGGGCTGTGGAAAAATTGGGACTTGGTACGGGCGCTGATAACAGCACAGTTAAGTACCCTACAAACCAAACGTCACCACAATCTGCATCTGATTTGTTGCCGAGAGCAGCAGATTACGGAACTCACAGATTTCTTCTCTGCAGTTTGAAGAGTGTGTTGAGAAATTGCAGCTTAAGTGATTGGGGTATGACACTCATCGAGATTTTTAGTCACGTTATTATGATCAAACAGGTTCCAAATACTTTACGTTTTTCTTGAGTGAATGACGGCTCAATCATGACTCGACTAGTGTTGGCGTGAAATAGTTCTCTGTCTTTTTTGGCTCAATCAGATAGTCACTCTGTGTTCGTCAAGTTTTTGTAAGGTTTAAATTAACGCAGTTTCATGTTCTTCGCTTGTTCTCACATCTAAAAATAATTGCTCAGTCAGTTGAACCTATTCATCACATTTTAATGTTTCATTATGTACGCAATTTAGGTAACTAAAAAATAAAAAGAATATTTTAAGAAATTCAAATTTAATCTCCTTCTTCTTTCTGACAGTGTCTAATATAACTGATTTCGCATTACGTAGGAGTGTCAAGATAGTTTTGATCGGAAAGTGCGTGATTTTATGTCTCTCTCCTGAGACATCTGCTGAGCAGTTACACATTTCTAGGGTGGTGGAATCTATAACCCATACCGATGAGATTGTTTCGGATGGTGTGGCAGATGAACGGCTGTTATTGACCAGAGATGAATCGGTGACAACTTCGCTACACTGTGACCGGTCTGTCCGCTGTCACTAACTCCGAGATTGTGGGAAAAGCCTCCTGTCTCAACACTGTGATTGACGAGGAGGTAGCAGTCAGTGGTTCACCCGGCTTACTGCACTCGGGATACACCCTTGACGCGGTGGTATGAGAAAGCACTTCTTTCAGCGCTTCTTTAACGTGCTCTTATTGCAGTACTTGTGCTAGATTCCTTAGTCAGTGGCATACCAATGTTATTCTCCGCGCTATTTGATATTAGGAAGCAACTGATGGTAGCCTCTCAACGACATCATCTGACAGGGTACAAGTGGGAGATGAAAAAAAGGCTCTCAGCACTATGGGACAACATCGGAGAGCATCAGTCCCCTAACTAACCTAAGGACATCATACACATCCATGCCCGAGGCAAGATTCGAACCTGCGACCGTAGCTGTCGCGCGGTTCCAGACTGTAGCGCCTGGAACCGCTCGTCCACAACGCCCGGCTGACGTGTTGAATATACCGCTAACTTATATCACTGCGAGGAGACCCGCCGATAGGTTGCTGCCGAGGACAGCGTGTTGAGGGAATAATACACGATAGAAAACCGGGCCATTTTTATTCAACTGCCCAAGCGCTTTGCTTTTCCACTACGGAATATGCATGCCCTGTATGTCCCAGGTCCTCACATGCAAAAAATGTCAACACATTCGACACATGCTGGTTAACAGCTGGATGCGTGAAACTCACACCACTTGGGAGACTACATACAGCGGGAAGATCCTCAGATACTGAATCCCGAAGACTTCACGTCTACATCTACATCTATAGCTACACATATACTCTGCAAGGCACCGTACGTGCGCACAGAGCGTGCCCTGTACCAGTAGTAGTAAATTTCTTCCCTGTTCCACTCGCTAATAGGGTGAGCGAAAAACGACTGTCTTTATGCCTCCGTACGTATTCTAATTTCTGGTATTTTGCCTTCGTGGCCCTTACGCGAAATGTATTTCGGGACAGTAGAATCATTCTGCAATCACTTTGGAATTCCGGTTCTCAAAATTTTCTCATTAGTGTTCCCCGAAAAGAACATCGCCTTTCCGCAATTGAATGCCATTTGATTTCCCGAAACATCTCCATAACACTTGCGTCTTTTTCGAACCTACCGATAACAAATCTAGCAGCCTGTCTGTTCGATGTCCCCCTTTAAACCAACCTGATGTGGATCCAAAACATTACAGGTGTACTCCAGAACAGGAGGCAACAGCTTCCTGCTTGCAGTCTCCTTTATAAATGAACCACACTTCCCTAAAATTCTCCCAATAAACCGAAGTCGACCATTCGTCTTTCCTACGACAGTCCTGATATTCTCGTTCCAATCATATCGCTCTGCAACGTTACGTCCAGATATTTAAAGGACACGACAGTGATAAGCTGAACATTACACATCCGCACTAAGTTACATTTTCCTACATCTAGGGCAAATTTACATTCATCACACCAACTAGAAATTTGTCTAAATAGTCTTGTCTCCTCCTACAGACATTCAATGACGATGCCTTCCCGTACACTATAGTGTCATCAGCAAACAACTGCTGGTTGCTGCCTACTCTGTTCGCCAGGTCATTTTTATATACAGGGTGGTCCACTGATCGTGACCGGGCCAAATATCTCACGAAATAAGTGTCAAACGAAGAAACTACAAACAACGAAACTTGTCTAGCTTGAGAGGGGAAACCAGATGGCGCTATGCCTGGCCCGCTAGATGGCGCTGCCATAGGTCAAACGGATATCAACTGCGTTTTTTAAAATACCGAGCAGCATACATAGCACACGCTCGTTGGGCATTTTGATCACAATAGCCATACATCAACACGATATTGACCTTTCTCGCAATTGGTAAACGGTCCATGTAATGTATCACTAAGCAAATGCCGTCCGCACTGGCGGAATGTTGCGTGATACCAGGTACTTACACGTTTGTGACTATTACAGCGCCGCCTATCACAAAGCGAAAAAAGTGGTCCAACTACAACATTCATATTTCTTTACGTACTACACGAGTATGTAATAAAATTTGGGGGTTCCTATTTAAAAAACGCAGTTGATATCCGTTTGACCTATGACAGCGCCATCTAGCGGGGGAACCATAGCGCCATCTGGTTTCCCCCTTCAAGCTAGATGAGTTTCGTTCTCTGTAGTTTTTTCCTTTGATGCTTATTTCTTGAGATATTTGACGCGGTCACTATCAATGGACCACCCTGTATATAGCAAAAAATAGCGGTCGCATCACACTACCTGGGTCACTCCTGACGATACCCTTGTTTCTGAACACTCACTGTAGAGGACAACATACCGGATTCCATTACTTCTTTAGATCGTGACATCTATTCTATATGTTCGTATGTTAGTGAGCACCCTGCAGTGGCGCACAGAGTGAAATGCTTTCGGAAATCTAGGAATGTGGAATCTGCCTGTGGCCCTTCATCCGTAATTCGCGGTTTATCATGTGAGAAAGGGACAAGCTGAGTTTCGCACGAGCGGTGCTTTATAAAACAGTGCTGATTCGTGGACCTGAGGTAAATGAGCCCCAGATAGTCTACCTTGCCGGCCGAAATGGCCGTGCGGTTCTAGGCGCAGCAGTCTGGAACCGCGAGACCGCTGCGGTCGCAGGTTCGAATCCTGCCTCGGGTATGGATGTGTGTGATGTCCTTAGGTTAGTTAGGTTTAACTAGTTGTAAGTTCTAAGGGACTGATGACCTCAGAAGTTAAGTCCCATAATGCTCAGACCCATTTGTCTACCTTGGCTCATAAGAGATACCCAGCAGCAATACATCAAACTGGAAAATTTAGAGTACCTCGACCGCACCAGAGCCAAAACGAATTTAATTAAATGGGGCCTTAAACACGAAACAAACAATAAATGCAACTGTGGCGAAGCCCATGACATGTAACATCTTCTACAACATCCCAACGACTGCACAAAATAAACCCTTCACTGGAAAGAAACACTGGGAGAGGTCTGATATTGGGCGAAGAAGCTTCAGAATAAACTTTCCGGACACCAAACTGTAAGTGACGTAAGCGCAGGTAAGATCTCCAGAATTGTCGGATTGCTTTCTAAATCATTTAAACATTAAAAATTGATACTGAATTTTACGTATCTTGGCGTCAGATCTTAATACGAGTTTTCCTACGACCTCTCGTCGCTCAAGCACGGATTTCCTAATTTTTGCCACCGAGCGAGGTGGCGCAGTGGCTAGCACACTGGACTCGCATTCGGGAGGACGACGGTTCAAATCCGCGTCGAGCAATCCTTACTTAGACCTCGCTGTCTGGTCTTCTCCCTGAAACAACCCAACCTAATTTTTGCTGAGTAGGTAACCTGTGTTTTCCTACCGGCGTGTATCGCAACAGCATATGCAGCTCTTCATGGCATAATTTATCACAGCCCGCAAGGTGGCATAAACGCCACATCACCGTCATTGTTCTAAATCCACTGATTATAAATCATCCAAAACAAAAAATTTCGTGACATGCTTTGTGTTACAGTTGATCCATCTGACTGAAACGCATACATCACGGCTGTCTTATATAGCCGTCGAAGGAGAAAATAAAAAACAAACGGCTTCGCACTTAATGTTGAGACCTGCCTTGCTTCATAGTGCAGATTGTGCCAGTGTAACAAAATCAAAACGTGACGGGCATACACAACACCTGTGTCACTGTCGAGGTAGACAGCTGTTCCCCATGCCCTCTGTAGGCGCGCGCCCCTGACGCTCTCAAAGCGCCCCGCCACCTGCCACGAGAGCAGAGCAGCTGATGCGCCACTTACACAAAGTAGCAGCAGTGGGACAATGTATGCCAAGGCCGGCGTTAATAGCCGCGCAGGCGTGACGCCGCAGGCACTTTCTGACGTCAGCGCCACGCATAGGCGTGCGAGGAATGTCCGGAACACTCGTGCGCCCGTCCCTAAGGCAACCCGTTTCCTGTGTTTTTACAAAAATAGTGGAAAGAACTGCATATAGCATGGGGCTCTTCCGTCCAAAGCTTCACCGCTCCTCGAAACCCTACAATAGGTGTTCGCCACCAATTACCTCCCCATTATGTTCAGTTACGACCACAAACGCGCAAAACAACTTCGTCTCTCCTGCATCACATCTATATGATTACTCTGCTATTCACAATAAAGTGCCTGGCAGAGTGTCCAATGAACCACCTGGCAGCTGTCTCTCTACAGTTCCACTCTCGAACAGCGACCTGGAAAAACGAGCACTTAAATTTTTCCGTGCGGGCCCTAATTTTTCTTATTTTATCGTGATAATCATTTCTTCCTATGTAAGTGGGTGCCAACAGAATGTTTTCGCAATCGAAGGAGAAAACTGGCGATTGAAATTCATGAGAAGATCCCGTCGCAACGAAAAACGCATTTGTTTTAATGATTGACGCACCAATTCACGTATCATGTCTGTGACACTATCTCCCCTGTTTCGTGATAATACAAAACGAGCTGCCCTTCTTTGTACTTTCTCGATGTCATCCGTCAGTTCCACCTCATGCGGATCCCACACCGCACAGCAGTACTCCAGAATAGGGCCGACAAGCGTGGTGTAAGCAGTCTCTTTAGTACACCTGTTGCACCTTCCAAGTGTTCTGCCAATGAATCGCAGTCTTTGGTTTGCTCTACCCACAATATTATCTATCTGATCGTTCCAATTTAGGTTCTTTGTAACTGTAATCCCTAAATATTTAGTTGAATTCACGGCCCTCAGATTTTGTGACTTATCGCGTAATCGAAATTTAGCTGATTTCTTTTAGTACTCATGTGAATAACTTCACACTTTTCCTTGTTCAGGGTCAATTTCCACTTTTCGCACCATACAGATAACTTACCTAAATAATTTTGCAAGTTGTTTTGATCATCTGATGACTTTACAAGACGGTAAATGACAGCATCATCTGCAAACAACCTAAGACGGCTACTCAGATTGTCTCCTATGTCGTTAATATAGATCAGGAACAATAGAGATAGGGAAGATCCAACGGAGAGCAGCACGCTTCGTTACAGGATCATTTAGTAATCGCGAAAGCGTTACGGAGATGATAGATAAACTCCAGTGGAAGACTCTGCAGGAGAGACGCTCAGTAGCTCGGTACGGGCTTTTGTTAAAGCTCCGAGAACATACCTTCACCGAAGAGTCAAGCAGTATATTGCTCCCTCCTACGTATATCTCGCGAAGAGACCATGAGGATAAAATCAGAGAGATTAGAGCCCACACAGAAGCATACCGACAATCCTTCTTTCCACGTACAATACGAGACTGGAATAGAAGGGAGAACCGATAGAGGTACTCAGGGTACCCTCCGCCGCACACCGTCAGGTGGCTTGCGGAGTATGGATGTAGATGTAGATGTAGATGTATAGGGCCTGTAACACTTCCTTGGGGGATGTTGGATATTACATCTGTTTTACTCGATGACTTTCCGTCTATTACTACGAACTGTGACCTTTGTGACAGGAAATCACGAATCCAGTCGCACAACTGAGGCGACATTCCGTAGGCATGCAGTTTTGTTAGAAGACGCATGTGAGGAACAGTGTCGAAAGCGTAAACTTGAGTCCCAGCACTCTGCAGTCTGCCCGAGTCTTGACAATGCTCACCATCTCTCCATCTCAAGTTCTCCATGTCATTTCCCAGTGTAATATCGCCTTCTTCAGACAGACAGAAGCCCGGAAATCTACCGTACTTTCCTACCATAACCCACACTTCCCTAACCATAGTATAAGAAGACTCAATCCCATCCTTTCCTTAAAACTACCTGGCAGATAAAATCCATATTCCGTATCGGATCTCAAATCTGAGACCTTGGCCTCTCTTGGACAGTGGCCCATTCACTCAGCCCTAAAGCCGCAATCACACGTTAAGAGACAGCTAACGTTGACGCGGATGCGGACGAGGTATCCAACCTCAAAAGACAGAATACTTTCGCGCATGGGACAGGTTTGTTAAAGTGATTTTGCACCTTCAGCGCTTTCCAGTGGCAGTTGTAGGCTTTCTTTGACCCGTAAATCGCACAGTTTGTGCAAGAAAATGGATACGAGTAAAATACCTGCGTTGGCTCTGTTAAAAGGCACGTTTCCTCTCTCGTTCCTTATGCTAGTCACGTCGTTCTGTTTGTAGTATACATAAACAAAATTTCGGTTTCCATGAACATGTAAGAAGACAAAAAAGGAAAGGTACATGTTCAGTCACTAAAGACATCACCCTGTAAAGGTTCACAACATTGAACAAACTCACTCCTGGCAGAAACCACACTTGTATTTATGTAACACAAAATATTACAGAAATTATTACTTGTAATATAAGAAGAGAGTCCCACACAACCTTTTAGAAAACTCGAAAGTTACAGCAGGACGCGAACCCATTACTCCCCTGTTTCATAACGCAGCGTTCCTACAAGTTACGCAACGCTGACCGTTTGTAATAAAGAAGCTCGTATTTTTGTCTTTCAGTCTTCTGAAGGCTTTAATCGCTGGTATGTTATTAACTGACCTTTAACTATAACAAATCCTCCAAAAGCGACAGGTTTTTGGTAAATCTTCGATGTTGCGTTGCCTTAAAGCGACGTACTTTCATAGCATGCGAAATATGACACGAATATAACTAAAACAAAAATTCTTTAACAACCAACATGACGCTGCCCCTCATTTTATTACAACATATCGTTCCACTAACCATGCTTGTTGAGAAATCATATTTGCTGGTGCTTAGAAACAGCATATATTCACATAATGTTAGTTATAACATAAAACCCACCAAATATGAGCTTCAGCTGAACACGAAAAACACAATATGGTGATGTCTCTTAAGTTCTTCTTATGACGCAAAGAGCGTTCTTGCTTCTTATTGATCCTACTTTATCTAGAACGGTGCCGTAATATCACATTACTTATTTTATGTTCATGTCATGAAATGGCTCTTCAATGTGAAACAGCGCGACTTGTCCCGTGTAAACGACGCTTTAAGGCTGTAGGTTAGCGATGTCTCCGCAGTATCCTTTCTTACAGCGGCGTCCGTCGTGCCAGGTTCGAAAATGGTTCAAATGGCTCTGAGCATTATGGGACTTAACATCTGAGGTCATCATTCCCCTAGACGTAGAACTACTGAAACCTGACTAACCTAAGGACATCACCCAAATTCATGCCCGAGGCAGGATTCGAACCTGCGACCGTAGCAGCAGCGCGATTCAGGACTGAAGCGCCTAGAACCGCCCAGCCACAACGGCCGGCTCATCCTGCCAGGTATGCAACAGAAAGTCTGCGCAGTTTTGAAGGTAGGGTATGAGTTACTGATGGAGGTAAAACTGTGTGGGCAGGTCGCGAGATGTGCCTGGATTGTTCGAGTCACGGCCCGCCATATTGTTTTAATCTAGCAGGAAGTTTCAAATGTCAGCACACCCCATTGCAGAATGAAAAATCATTCTGGCGCCCTTTCTTTACGCACCTGGCACTCCACTCATCTCCTGTCACCCACATCCCAACGATCAGTTCTTTCCCACATCAACATCCCACATTTTTCCATACAATATTCTCCCCAGTACTTCACACATCCCAATTTTCAACCACCAGGAGCCGCAGAGTATCATTCTCATAAAAAAGTGAATGTGCATCAAATGAAATTCAGGAAGAACTGCAGTTTCTGTTGACTGAGAACAACAGTCTAATGAGCACACACTTTGTATTGAGAGTAAACTGAAGAAAGGCTGAAGTAATGAGGATTAGGAGATATGGGATATGACCTAGCATCGAAAGTGGGGATGCATCTGGTGAAATGGGCTCTGCCTGAAACCAAATAAAATAAAATAAAACCAAGGGACCACGAAGCAGGCGAAGTAAAGAAATTCTGTTACCTTGGAAGCGACATGCACATGAGGTAACGAGTACTTAAAAAGCAGACTAGCGTAGGCAGAGATGGCATTCCTAGTCAAAAGGAGTCGAGTAACATCAAAATTCGGCCTTAATTTGAAAAAGCAGTTCCTGAGAATGTAAGTTTGGAGAAAACTGGATGAAACGGCAATCGAAGCGTTTGAGATGTGATGATATATAGAGAAATTTGGCGAACTGATAAGATCAGGAATGACGAGGTTCTCTGTAGAATCGACGAAGAGAAGAATGCGAGGAAAACGTTGGTAAGAAGGAACAATTTGATAGGATGTGAGTGAAGACGCGAAGGTTTAGCTTCTATGGTGGTTTAGGGAGCTGTAGAGGGACTCCAGGCGTCGGCAGAAACTAGAATGTATGCAAAAAAATAACTGACGACGCTGGATCCAAGTGGGATTCTGAGATGAGGAGGCTGACACAGGAGAGGAATTAATGACGAGCCGTACCAGACCAGTCTTTGTACTCATAAGACCAAAGAGGAAAAATTTAGTCGTCGTGGCATAAACATCATTGCCTATTCCGCAATGTGAACATTTTGCTGCCACTTAATACTGCATTTTGGTCTTGCCAGCAGCCTCCAATAGTTGGAACGTAACTAATTGCTTCGTGATAATCGTTTTGTTATTTGTCAAAACATTCATCTTTTAATTTATGCTCATTAGGACGGTTTCTAAACAACTGTGGAAATTCTTTAGTGCTTATTATCATGTTGGTACCTATAAACATTCTTTTGGAACAGTAGCTCCTTGAGGTGCCCGTGTTTTTTGAATAAGGGAACAAAAAGGTGTTAGATGATAAGACAAGTATATATGGATTGAGACATTAATTTTATTTTTTTGTTACTCATGTAATCAATTGTTTGACATGGCAAATGGTTGCTGGGATTGTAATGATAACGATGATGACGATAAATAATTCAACGCTCTGGAATGTTTTCCTTGACTTCCTCGATGAAGTATGGCAAACAAACAGCTATATGAGATTCAGAATTAAATGTTCTTCTGTTCTTCAAAGCTTAAAGAAATGGGTGCGGCGTTTCAACTGTAAATCAGGACAGAGACCATCATTTTCTTGGAAGTAAAAGAAGAGGGGCACATCAACGTGGGCACCGGTATCTACTGACCCAGAAATCAGTAGACGCCCGCACCCATGTTAGCGCTATGTTCCTTGACTTCCGGAAGGCGTTCGAAACAGTTCCACACTTCCCTCTGATTAAGAAAATACGAACGTGGAAATATTAAATTATCTGCTTGACTAACTTGGGGAGAACACAAGATGTCATTGTCAACGGAGAGAAATAATCGGACGTAAAAGAAAAAATGGTTCAAATGGCTCTGAGCACTAAGAGACTTAACTTCTGAGGTCATCAGTCGCCTAGAACTTGGAACTAATTAAACCTAACTAACCTAAGGACATCACACACATCCATGACCGAGGCATCCATGACCGTAGCGGTCACTCGGCTCCAGACTGTAGCGCCTAGAACCGCAAGGCCACTCCGGTCGGCACGTAAAAGAAACTTAGGGCCAGGCATACCTCAAGCGAGTATTATACAGTACGTTCATTACATTCTATAGATACATTATACACGGTGTTCCAGTGTTCCATTTCTTTGCCCCCATCTCGCGGTCGTGCGGTAGCGTTCTCGCTTCCCGCGCCCGTGTTCCCGGGTTCGATTCCCGGCAGGGTCAGGGATTTTCTCTGCCTCGTGATGTCTGGGTGTGGTGTGTCGTCCTTATGTTAGTTAGGTTTAAGTAGTTCTAAGTTCTAGGGGACTGATGACCATAGATGTTAAGTCCCATAGTGCTCAGAGCCAATTTTTTTTGTTCCATTTCTTGGCCACCCTAAACAACTGTTTGTCCAGTTGAAAATTACAAAATGGTTCAAGCAAATGTTCTTTAGCTGTCAGGTGACATCAACCAGCAGGATTTCCTTCGTTGTAGCTTTGTTTTTTAACAAGGATATGAGCAGCTCCATGACTCTCTTAAATGGCACCATATATTTTTTTATTCGGTAATTCATTTTCTCTCCTAAAGACCTATTCAAAAACCTATCACAGTGTACCATTTACTGAAACGCAACGTTATTAATTACATAACACAACACTGACATTGACGCTCCCAGCGCTTAGTGCAGGTACTCGGGGTAACGGAACACATCCACGTGCTGACGTTGACAGAGGACACATGTAAACATAACTAGAGTGCACACCCGTCGTTCCGTCAACCATCGTTAGTTGAAGAGTTGTGTGAGTAGAATGTACACCAACGAAGAGACCGTAGAAATGCTACTCATATATGGGAAATGTACATTAGCGCACAGTAATTGCAATACTGTTTTCTTATGTACTGGTACATTTAGTACAGTAGTTTTGTCCTTTTAAATACTGTTGTGTAGAGCAGGCATACAGTATAGATTGTCCTTTCTACAAACTGCATAGAAATAACGCTTCTTTTATTATTATTATTATTATTATTATTATTATTATTGTTGTTGTTGAAGGTAGGTGAAATTCTACGTAGCCAGCGTAACTGTACAGAGAGTGATATCCTGACAAGAAACCACCCTCGCGACGGATGTTTACTCGTCTTGTGGCGACGTTTCAACCCACGACAACGCAATCGTCGTAGCACTCGCACAGACGAAGCTGCCGAAGTTACTGTTCACGCTTCCGTTGCTATGAATCCACACGACTACTTGAACACGAGATAGGCATTCCTAAAACCAGTGTAGATCGTATTGTTACAAGTCACCGGTTCCATCCTTACCATGTACACCTACATCAAGAATTGCATGGGAATGATTTCCAGAATCGTGTACAGTTCTGTCAGTGGGCACAGCAGCAAATCCTCGCCAATCCGAACTCCTTCTCAAACAAAGGACACGTAAATACAAGCAACTCGCATTATTGGTCCAGCGACAACCCACAATGGCGTAGACAGGTGGAACATCAGCGTCAATGTAGAGTTACCGTCTGGTGTGCGATGCTTGGTACTACAATTATTGGCCCTTATTTCATCAATAGTAGTCTAAACGACACAGCGTATGCCAACTACCTCAGACGAATACTTCCTCCTCTTCTGGATGAAGTGCCGCTAAGAACCAGAACGCTTACGCGGTATCAACACGATGGATGTCCAGCACATAATGCCTTGCGTGCACGTCGTTTTCTGAACAGAAGGTATCCTGCCAGATTGGTCGAGGAGGAACAGTTGCGTGGCCTGCTGGATGTCTTGATTTAAATCCTCTGGACTTTTTTCTTTGGGGATGCGTTGTCCATCGCGAAGTTCCAACAACTCCAGAGGTCATGCAAGGACGTATGCTTCTAATTCTCTTCAGCAGGTAACACTGGAAGCAGTAAATAAATCGACCAGTAGGAAGGTTTCGCGGATTACAAATCACGAAGTTTGGAAGTGTGTTCACCATTCTGTTGTCTTTTGCACTGTTTCCTCGGTTTTGGTGTGAAGGAGTTCTGCTCTGTCTTCCGTGTTTGGAGGTCTGTGTGGCAATCTACGGTAGTTGTGTAGATTCTGCAATCGATAACGAACTGGGTGCGCAATTTCAGTTACTTGCCGTAGTAAAGCTTAGTTAAAGTAGTTACATTATTTTCGCATAGTTGTTTCGGCATATCACTCCGCGACTAGAAATGGAGCGTGTACTTGAGCGTATTAAAATGGAAACTCGTAGCTTGCTCATGTTTGATTGAACGTAAGCTGATTATAACGCATTATACTACCGTTTCACTTCGTGTTGCTGTAAATTCAAAGTCGTCGCCCTCTCCTGAATTACGTAATAGTTTTTGCTCTGTTCAAAACCGTCAGTTGGGAACATTATGGTCCGATTACTTGTCGCGAGCTTGACAATTTTATCTGTTGCTTTGAGTGCCCATATTGTACAGTAACTTACGAACTCGTTTTCGGTAAAAATGCAATTGGCTGTGAGTCTACTTCTTTCAATATTGTTTCGATATATAGTTCGTTACTCTTTGTCATTAATGCGTAATATCGTGTCATGTTACATGGAAGCCATCTTGTATGTTGTACGTTCGCTTCACGACTCTTGAATATTCTTCTGGTACATCTGTAATCACATATTGAGTTGCAGTCACAACGCATTAGTAGTAAATAACTCATCTTTGCATTCTATCCGGTTTCAGGTGCTGATAAGGTAAGTCAGCGAGAGCTGTTTCTCTGCTTCCGGAGTGATCTCCCACATGATCATGGTTTTCGTTACAAACGATGTTCAGGATTTTTATGTTGATTCAGAGGGTTGGAGTACTGTTTGTATGTTAAGACAATGACTTCAAAATTCAGGAGAATTCCTCACTGCGCAGACTGAACCTATAAGGTGAACACTAACATTAGTTAAGTTCGTTTCAGTGGTATTACAAATCAGTACTCACTGAAACATTGTACTGGCTATCCTAGCCTATATCTTAGTTGCTCAAGATTATGAAAGTGCGTGTGTCTGCGACTCTTTATATTACACTTTTCAAGTCAAATAATTTGTCCCAATTTTCTGGAGCATAAGAATTAGGCGTGTACCTAACTTGGAGGTTTCAGTACTTAACTATCATCATTTACAGGATCCGTTACAGGCTGGCCAGAGTTGCCAAAACAAGAAAAGAACCGTGCCCAGTAGTAGGAAGAAAGCACATGTCACGCCCGCTTACAGGAAGGGTAGCAGAAGTTATCCACAGGACTTCTTTCCAGTACCCTTGACATGCATTTTTGCAGAATGGGTTTAATGAAGTACGAGTAACTTACTGCAAATGGGTACCGTGATATTTGTGTCTTCCCGAGGGTAAAAAGTTGAACTTCATCACGTTGTATTTAAATTTGAAAACTTGTTTGAAACGTACATGGATAAGGGAGAGGAAGGTATTTGCTGAAACGTGGTAAATGCCGCAAATATTTCAGAAAACTGAATTCCTTATCAAGTGCAGTTTACGTCTGCAGCTCGTGGTCTAGTGGAGCCGGCACGATAGCTCAGCGTGTTCGTTCAGAGGGTTAGCTGCCCTCTGTAATAAAAGAAACTGAGTCAACGCCTCAACACAACTTGAACGGGTGTCATGGGACTTCCGCATCGAACAAATGCAACGAACAAAATCGAACAAAATGAGAACAATAAAAAAAGGGGGCTAGCACTGTTGACTCTGGGTCACGGGGTCCCGCATTCGATTCCCGCCCCGGTTGGGGATTTTCTCTGCTCAGGGACTGGGTGTTTGTTTGGTCCTCATCATTTCATCATCATTCATGAAAAGGTGGAAATTTGACTGGGTGAAGGTTGGGAATTTGTACCGGCGCCGATAACCGCGCAGTTTAGCGCCCCACAAACCAATCATCACCATCACATTGCAGTTCGTGAGTTGTGTTACGGTTGCATCAAAGAAGAAGTCAATCAAATCAGGAAGATTAAAGTAGGAGGTCTATACATCTGCATCCATGTACTGAAAACAACTGTCAAGAGCATGGCAGCGGATGCTTTACATTGTATCACTTACTAGAGATTTTTCCCGTTCCATTAAAAAATGTGGCATAGGGAGAATGATGGTTTAAACGCCTGTGTATTCCCCGGAATTAATCTTATCCTATCTTCACTGTCCATACCACTGTTGAAGGATATTCCTAGAGTCATCACGTACAACTCGTTTTTGAAACTTCGTAAGTAGGCTCTCTCATGATCGTCTGCCAGTTCAGTGTCTTCAGTATCTCTGTGACGCTCTCCCACGGCTCAAACAAAACCTCTGACTATTTGTGCTCCCCTTCTCTATGTCAGTTCCCCTGTTAGTGTTATTTCGTACGGTTCCCATAAATTTGAACAATGTTCTTGAATGTTTCGCACAAGTGATTTGTAAGCAGTCTCCTTTGTTGTGTTGTCTTCATCATCATTTCATCCCCATCCGGCGCACAGGTCGCCCAATGTTGCGTCGAATGAAATAAGACCTGCACCGAGGCGGCCGGACCTGACCCGCTAGGGGCCTCCCGGCCAATGACGCCAAACGCTCATTTCCATTTTTTCCTTTGTGGACTCTTTGCTCTTCCCTAGTATTCTAGTAATACTTCGAAGTCTGACACCTACTTTACCTACGGCTGAATCTGTGTGATCGTTCAATTTCATATTCACTATACTGTTTTGTTTTCATTTTGAGAAGCGCATATTTTTAACTTTTTGATTATCTAATACAAGTTTCCAGTCCTTGACCAGACTGAATATTTGTGCACCTTTTATCAGACAGTGATTCATAGAAGATAACTGCATCATCTGCGAAAAGTCTAAGGTTCATATTAATGTCTGATCTCCCACTTCAATCTTCCTGATTTGATTTACTTCGTCTTTGACGCATCCGTAACGTATCTCCTAAACTGCAGTTAGTATCTCTCTTGATAACGTAGTCAGATTTCTGATACATTTGTAGCATTTACCATGTTTCAGCAAATATCTTCCTCTCTCTTATCCATATATGTCCCAAACGATTTTTCATATTTAAGTACAATGTGATGAAGTTCAACACCTCAGTGTCGGGAAGACCGACAGATATCACGCTACCCATCTGCAGTAAGTTGCTGGTGCTCATTACACCCCAGCCTCTTCAAAAATTTCTTGCGCGGTAGAATGCAGTGTTAGAGACCTTGACACAGCTGACAGTAACCTAACAACTTCACGAAGGACCGTCACAGGAAATGAACGTTAAGACTATTGATACGATATTGAGACAAAGTCCAGCTCTTCCGGAAGTGAAACCGACAGTTGTTTCCGAAATTAGAATTACATTAATACCTTTAGCTGCTGACGGGCGTTAGTATATATCAAGGGGAACAGGTGAAAATGTGTGCCACGACCGGGATTCGAACCCGGGATCTCCTGCCTACATGGCAGACGCTCTATCCATCTGAGCCACCGAGGGCACAGAGGACAGTGCGACTGCAGGGACTCTATCGCGCATGCCTCCCACGAGACCCACATTATCAACTTGTATGTTCATACACTACATTCATAGTGTCCCTACCCAACACACTCATTACTCGTGGAAGACATTCTTACCAAGTCCCGTAAGAGTTCGGGTAATATCTGTGCATCCGCACAGAACAGGAAGGTCCTGGCCGGTATTGCCACAACTATATACTTATATGGATACGGAGTCTGTTCTTTCGGAAATGTCCGAAAGAACTGACACCATATCCATATAAGTATATAGTTGTTTTCGATGTCAATGAAAAGACACATGTCTAAATGTCACCCCAAATCAATTAGTGAATTATCATCATCTCAAACTTTTCGTAACTTTTTCTTGGTGTCACGCGCTATAAAGTAATGAAAAAACTTTATTGTTTCCTTCATTTTCGTGATTATGCAGTAGAAGATCAGCATCAGTCATGAACTTTTCATTTAGGGCTACTTTACTACTAATTCTGTTTGCAGTACATTTTGCAGACGGTATCGACGTATACCTGCAAATGATAATTTTGGACCTTTTGTAAGCGTTTCTCGCTTCAAAAGGTTTTACACACTTAACGACAATAATGTTCACACAGTAACCTATTTGTAAAGTAATCAGAGCTTTGAAGCTTCGGCTGGCGCCCGTCGCTTCCGTCATTTTCTGAACGTGAGTTCCTGCAGTCGACGTCGACAACCTCCCAAGTGGAGGATCACCTTCAATTGATGAACGACTCAGTTTGAACCGAGAGAACCATTCGGAACACTGTATTACATCTAGAGTAGTAAGCTTGCTTCGGAGCTTAAATGTGTCGGCGAGTCTTGCATATATCGAAACGAATTCATACATCAAAAAAAGTTTTGTATCTCCTCAGTTCCCAGAGTTCCGGAACCTGTACCGAAAATTGGAATATAGATCAACATACACATCATTTCTGTCCTTTTTATTGCTCATGAATACCACACATTGTATGTTGTGCCACCATACATGAAGACCTTCACAAGTGGTGGTCCAGATTGCTGTACACATCGGTACGTCTAATACCCAGTGGCACGTCCTCTTACATTGATGCATTCCTGTACTCATCGTGTCACTAACGGCAAATCGGCTTAGATCCCTCAGAGTGGTTGGTGGGTCACGTTGCCCATAAACAGCCCTTTTCAATCTACCCCAACCAAGTTCATGTCTGGAAGACATGCTGGCCATTCTAGTCGGGCGATGTCGTTATCCAGAAGGAAGTCATTCACAGGATGTGCACGATGGGGGCGCGAATTGTCGTCCATGAAGACGAATGCCTCGCCAATATACTGCCGATATGGTTGCACTGTCGGTCGGAGGATGGCATTCACTTATCGTACAGCCGTTACGGCGCCTTCCATGGCCACCAGCGGCGTACATCTGGCCCATATAATGCCGCTTCAAAACCGTAGGGGTGTCTAAGGCGTTCAGCCTGACCGGGTTGCCTCCAAACACGTCTCCGACAATTGTCTGGTTGAAGGCATATGCGACACTCATCGGTGACGAGAAGGTGATGCCAATTCTGAGCGGTCCATTCGACATGTTGTCGGGCCTATCTGTGCCGCGCTGCATGGTGTCGTGGTTGCAAAGGTGAACCTCGCCATGGACGTCGAGAGTGAAGTTGCACATAATGCAGCCTATTGTGCTCAGTTTCAGTCGTAACAGGACATCCTGTAGCTGCACTAAAAGTATTCAAGAAGGTGTCGTTGCTGTCAGGATTCCTCCGAGCCACAATACGTAGGTAGCGGTCATCCACTGCAGTAGTAGCTCTTAGGTGGCCTGAGCGAGGCATGTCATCGACAGTTCCTGTCTCTGTATCTCCTCCATGTCCGAACAACATCACTTCTGTTCACTTCTAGATACCTGGACACTTCCTTTGTTGAGAGCCCTTCCTGGCACAAAGTAACAATGTGGACGCCATGAAACCGCGGTATTGATCGTCTAGGCATGGTTGAAGTACAGACAACACGAGCCGTGTACCTCCTCCCTGGTGGAATGACAGGAACTGATCAGCTGTCCGTCTAATAGGCGCTGTTCATGCATGGTTGTTTACATCTTTGAGTGGGTTTAGTGACATCGCTGAACAGTCAAAGGGACTGTGTCTGTGATACAATATCCAGAGTGAATGACTATCTTCAGGGGTTCTAAGAACGGGGCTGATGCAAAACTTTTTTGATGTGTGTATTATACAGTACCTTCTACGCTACTTACAGACAAAGTAATACGAGTTATACCAGTAAATCTTCGGTTCTTTATAGAAGCAGCTTTAGACGTCTTATTATCTTACAGATGAGTTAATTTGTTAAATGTTTGACGTTAAGTATGTAAGAGAGAAAAAGTTTCGAAAAGGTTTGGAATTTTGTTTGAAGTTAGTTGGAAGTCGTTAAGTGTTCTCAGTCTCAAATACTTTATGTACACGCACTTGACATTGTCATGGGATAGTGATACGCACAATTACGTAAGGCGGTAGTATGGCGTACACAAAGTATAAAATGGCAGTGCTTTGGTTTAGCCACCATTTGTACTCAGGTGATTCACGTCAAAAGGTTTCCGACGTGGTTATGGCCATACGACGGGAACTAACAGACGCGGATTAGTAGTTAGATCTAGACGCATGAAACATTCCATTTTGGATAATTGGGAGGAAATTCAATATTCCAAACCCATGTTATCAAGGGTGTGCCGATGATTCAACATTTCGGGCATTACCTCTCACCACTGACAACGCAGTGGCCGAAGGACTCCACTTAACGACTGAGAGCAGCGACGTTTGCATAGATTTGCAATGCTAAGAGACAAGCAACACTGCGTGAAATAACAGCAGAAATCAACGTGGGACGTACGACGAGCTATGGCAGCAGAAGACTGACGCGAGCGCCTTTGCCAACACCACGACAACGCCTGCGGCGTCTCTACTGGGCTCTTGACCATATCGGTTGGAAAACCACGGTAGAGTTTGAGGTACAAACTGCACGAATCCATGCATCAAAGTTGTCAACAAGTCTCTGTGCAAGCTGGTGGAGGCTCGACACTGGTGTGGGCTGTGTTTACGTGGAATGGACTGGCTGGGTACACTGAGTCAAATGGCTCGGAGCACTATGGGACTTAACATCTGTGGTCATCAGTCCCCTAGAACATAGAACTACTTAAACCTAACTAACCTAAGGACATCATACACATCCATGCCCGAGGCAGGATCCGAACCTGCGACCGTAGCAGTCGCACGGTTCCGGACTGAGCGCCTAGAACCGCTAGACCCCCGCGGTCGGCTCCACTGAGTCAAAAGAACGGATCATTGAGTAGAAATGGTTATGTTCAACTACTTGCAGAACATTTGCAGCAAACAACGATGAAAATGTTATGGATGACAATGCGACATGCCACGGGATCGCAATTATTCGCGATACGTTTGAAGAACTTTTGGACAATTCTAGCGAATGATCTGGGCACCCAGATCGCCCAATATGAATCCCATAGAAAATTTACGGAACATAACTGCGAGGTCAGTGCATGCGCAAAATTCTGCACCGGCAACACTTCCGGAATTATGGACGGCTATAGAGGCAACATGGCTTAATATTTCTACAGTCGACTTGGAACGACTTGTTGAGGCCGCGCCAGGTCGACTTGCTTTACTACACGGATCAAAAGGCGGTCCAAAACGATAATAGGAGGTTTCCCATGACTTTTCTCACCTCTGTGTTTATAATCTGGGTAATTTGCGCAGCCGGCCGCAGTGGCCGTGCGGGTCTCGGCACTTCAGTCCGGAACCGCGTGACTGCTGCGGTCGCAGGTTCGAATCCTGCCTCGGGCATGGATGTGTGTGATGTCCTTAGGTTAGTTAGGTTTAATTAGTTCTAAGTTCTAGGGGACTGATGACCACAGCAGTTGAGTCCCATAGTGCTCAGAGCCATTTTTTTTAACCATTTTTTTAATTTGCACGCCCTAAGTTACACTGCCTGCTTACTGTTTCAAACCTCCAACAAATGATTATACCTCTTAATTAAATTATGGCAGAATTTAAACTTTTGGAATTCCATCAATAATTGATAGTGAAATTTTTGTTGCCCGTGGAAACCGTTAGGCAGGCAAGTGACAAATGTGACTTGAACCACGAACCATGAATCGGATTAGTAACATAGATACGATCTTTTGGGTCTATCTACACCCTAAGCGCTTCACTTTATTTTAAAGCATTTTCACTAGTCACTTTAACAATGTTGTTTTTCTTAGAAATCTGTTTGCAAAGGTCGTAAACAATTATTCGAACTCCTACTGTCTATATCACCAATAATCCGGGTCGCTTTTGCAGAGTTATGTATGACTAAAATTAATGGGTGTGTTCGATAGTTATTTCTGTATACAGTGCACTGTACGTTTCTTTATCGTTCTAAAAGACTAACCGTAATGAGAACATTAAAGGCACAACCTTCCAGTGAATAATGAATACAGTAAGCGCATTACGTGCGTTGTTGTAATTGTGGTGCCATTCATTCAGTGCGGCCAACATCAGCTATGTCGTGACGTTACCGTATACACTGAATTGTCGCTGTACGTTCCATCTTTCGTGTCTTCTGCTGTGTTTTGAGCCTGAATTTTACTTTACTGCGCGGAATATATCCTCTAAAAGGAAACATGTTGTGTTATCGTTGAAAAGCAAAATAAAAGGCATCGAAAAATTAGAAAAAGGCGATGTAAGACAGCCAACTAACTGACTCTGACAGTTATGTTCAGGAATTGACACAGCATCCAACTACAGTACTGTACAAAATCTAAACGTTATCGTTTTCTAGACATTAAATTAATATTGTAGAAGTATGTATACACAAGTTTAGCTTTTTTTAAAGAATTGACCCGTTTTCATGATTTACTAATTATGTTGATATTTTACCATCCGGATCGGGTCCAGCCCCGTGTCGTCCAGATAGTTGAAATTCTGCTGTCCTTCTGCCAAACGGTATTAAACTGCTTTTATTACTCAATTTTGTTTTGTTTCTTTCTTCTCTCCTACCATTCTTTTATACGCAGGTGATCGATTTTAGTACATTGGACTTCACTGATATGGAATATATTTTCGTTTTCATGTTATGTAAATCCACTTACACCTCGTGTACTTTGTTTTGGTACTGTGGAATTTAATCTTTTTCGAAGCGCATACTGTTCTCTCTCTCTCTCTCTCTCTCTCTCTCTCTCTGTCTCTCTGTGTGTGTGTGTGTGTGTGTGTGTGTCGATCTACACATCCTTTTGCATAATGTCTTCCCATTTGTCGGTACAATAGGCGCTACTTATTGTTCCAAAAGGTTCTGAATGCCGCCGCACGTGCTGCAAAAGGTCTGTGTGAGAGATATGTCTTTGTCCCGCGGTAGATGTCATTCTTATCCAGAGCGTCTATAATTTCATTTCCTATCAGCCAGTGGCGCCCTTTTTTCAACATCATGGTCATTTTCTTATTGCGGCGCTGTGGTTGTGTCATACGGCCTATAAACTGGAACACCAAGTAATTGTTGGTATTATCAGCAACATGATCGCATACAGCTTACAATGACCTTAAGAAATATATGGTGTTCAAAAATTCGTTGCCCAAACTGGCAGATATTACGATAGAGCTAAAAGCAAATAGGTGTTGGCAACGTATACTGAGTGAAGACTAAGCTTCTTTTAAGTGTGCCCTTGGCAAAGAAGATAAGCATAAAGTACTTCAAGAGACAAACGAAAACAACATTCTCCAAACATCGTCCCAGTAAAACTGATTTAAGGTAAATAGTGCTGTTACGTCCTGACGTTTGCATTGAGCCAGTAAACGGCATGTAACGCTGTAGTGTGCTTTAGATGTTCTCTGTACGTAGCATGGAGCGCAACAGGAGGAGAGAACTGTGAGACATGCATTCCTTTTGACTTCTTCAGTTAAGGGCGCTCATTTTAAACATGTATTGCAATACTAATGAGAACAATAACTGAAACACATTCCACATTGCCAATGAAGGAACAAATTAAAACGATTTTATTTGCGGACCGATTTCTTCTAGTTGACACTGAAAGTGCTTTACAAGATAAGGTGGTTACAGTCAGTAACAATGATACAAGCTTATTTAATGCTTATATGGGTAAATAAAACGAAAGTAATGGTATTAAAGAGGAAACACACAAAAAGGGTAAAGTAATGATGATGGTTCAAATGGCTCTGAGCACTATGGGACTTAACTACTAAGGTCATCAGTCCCCTAGAACTTAAAACTACTTAACCCTAACTAACCTAAGGACATCGCACACATCCTTGTTCGAGGCAGGATTCGAACCTGCGACCGTAGCGGTCGCACGTTTTCGGACAGAAGCCCCTAGAACCGCTCGGCCACCGCGGCCGGCAAAGTAATGATGAGCGATAGGATAATACAATAGGTAAAATAGTAAAAATTTCTTGGTACAGACATATCAATCTACAAAGCTAACTCAGAAGATTCAAAATATACAAAAAAGAAGCTCCTTGAGTGGTGGTCTAAGGTCGAAAAAGATAATACTATGACTGCACAACGCGGTGGCTACGCCGGCTTTTAAGTATTCTTTTGAAAGGAGGATTCTAGGAATAGGAGAGGTGCAGAGAAGAGAAGCTGACATGTTGTATCTAAAGCTACTTCTTGGATTAACATTGAGATACAGATTGTGAAATGGAGACGTATGACAACAACCAGGCATGAAAACAATGACAGACTAGTATAGCCAATACCAAACTAAATGGCAAAATGGAAAGAGCACTTTAAAAATATGCCATCCGAGCGCTTGCCACAGGAAGCATTACACTTTAACCAAACTAGATGACGGGATAAGGACAGCAAATGAAGATGTGGTGAGAACAACTATTAAATTCCTTTGGTTTCAGAACGGACCAGGCCTCACTCTCTGGAATGAAAGAAGAAGAAAAAGAAGAAGATCTCAACCAATGATCTCCTGTATATTCCGTGCTCGCTCGATATACATTTACGTCACTTCGTTGCTCGACGAAATATATTTGTTGTTTGTTTCCACCAGCATATCAGTTAGATGGAACACTAAATTCTTGAATTCCCTGATAATTGGCTCCGACGAATGGGCACCCGGATGCAAAATTAAACAAAAAAATTGGCATATTATGAAAACGGCGGACTCCGTACAGTGTGGTGAAGAGAGCGAACTCAAGACTGGGACACATGTAGCGAGGAAGAATTTTATCTAGCAGACGGTTTGAAATGGCTGATGGTCAATATGAGAGGCAGTCATAAAATTTTAACTGTCAGCCAGAAAAAACAGTGTTACGTAATTAATTTTTTGTTGTTGTTTCTGGCACTTGTCTGCAGTCCTGGTAATGAGTGACGTTCTAGCGTCACAGTTCCGTAGAACGCCACTAGAGGCGCAACGCATGGGTGGGGTGCCTTACTTTGTTTTGGTTGCTCTTGTGACGTCCTACGATTCTGTGGAGTGGCCATGTCATTGCGTACCAGGGCCGGAGTCACGTGCAGTAAAAGCAAATCACATCACTGAACTTCCTCCCAGTGCACACTAAAGCATTATAGCTACCCCTCGTACAAGCCACCATGTTTCCCGCACTCCGCGTATCAACAGAACGAGAAGATACGGTATAATGCTCTGTGAGACGTAATGTACAATGCGTTTGTGAGTGCGGACGAAAATGCAGAAGAGCGTGGAAGCACTCCACCGAAATCTGACGAACTGACGTGATCTCCTTTTCTCGCGCTAAGAGTAGGAGCAGGTGAGGTAAAGTGGCCATTGCATATTTTTCAGCTTGAACAATACTGTTGTCTGGCGAGAAATGACCAGACTAGTTCTGATAAACACCATTATTGTTATCAGTCACTTTGACAGCGGATGCTTGTCCCGTTATTCTGTAGTAGAAACTTTTCTGATTGCCTCATGTAAGGTAACACATTTTAAGTTATTGTTGGTAGCTCACTTAGACCTAGAGTAATAATTTTTTACAATATGGCCGTTTAAATAACACCTTTTGACCTACAAAATGCAGTTCCTTATTGTTGCTTTTGGTTTGATAGTTTCTTCTGTAAATCACAAATGCTAAGATGGTGTCCAACAGGGAAAAGTGACTCAAATGCTTTAGGCCATTAAGAGTAGTTACTCCCACACATCAGGCATAGTATTACATACGAGATTGGCTTTTAACCCCTTTTATATACAAAGCTGTTATACTTTATTTTATCCGTTTATGACGATAAATAAATAAACTAAGAGACATTCTAAAGAAGAACTGAGTCCACTGGAGGGATAGAAGGCTGACTGCAAACCTATACCTACAACAGAAAATAGGAGTACAGATTGGGAATGAGATGACAGAGGGAAGCACAATTGGAGGGGGAATGACGCAAGACTGCTGTTTGTCCGTGATACTATTTAACATATATTTCGAGCATATTATCCATTAATGTTTGAAACAAAATAGAAGAGTGTTGGTTGGTAGCAGGAGATGGAATGTATTCGATTTGCGGATGCTATGGCGTTAACTGCAGAGAGCGAAAGAATTGGAATGTTAAAGAAATTAGATAAGATCTTTGTGGAATTCGGGATTAGGATTAATAAGAAAAAGACAAAATGTATGGTGATAAGTGCAATAAAAGTAAGAACTACTATGAAGTTAGGACAGGAAGATATAGAACAAGCTAGTGACTTCAAATGTATGGGAAGCATTAATACGGAAGACATGAGGTGCAAGGTGAAGATGAAAATGTGTATAGCAATTGCCATGGCGGCATTTGAAAGAAGAGGAGGCTTCTATGTGGGTGCGTGGACAGGGACCTAAGGAAGAGACTGGCGAAATGCTCTTATGGAGTGTGGCGTTAGATGGAGCTGAGACATGGAAGCTGAGGATAAAAAAAAGAGAGTTGTAACCATTTGTGATGTGAATTTGGAGGGGAATGGGAGGGATATCATGGTGTTGAGAAGAGTGGGGGAAGAGACAGAAACTTTAAGGGTAATTTAGAGGAGGTAACACAATTGTCTTGGACAATGAATGAGAAGAGAATGTTTGCTAACGGATGCTATGGAAGGAACGGTGAATGGAAGAACAAGAAGAAGAACAGTATGCAGACGATGCCATATGATGGACAGTATAAGGACAAGAATAAATTACGAGAAAACGAAGAGAGTAGCAAATGATAGGACTGCTAAGAGAGCTACATGTGAAGAGCTGTCCTTGGACAGAACACTGATGATGATGATGATGTGACGATTCTGAATTAATTTATATCACTTAATACAGTCTGCGTTCTGTTATATTTGACCTAATAAAAAAAATTCTATTGAAATTGATCTGCTACAGCCACTTCGCATTGTTTCACATACTAAGTTGTCAAGAAGCCAAAATGTGTGTCCGGAAGTCAGATCAAACAACACAGGGTGCTGTTACGATGGCACTAGCCACGTCACCTGCGTAGGCAGGTACATGTGGCCACTGTGGACCATTCACAAACACGAGTTTATTTCCTGTACATTGTTTTGTTTTCCACTCAAAAGTATTTGGTATGATACCTTGTTACACAACATGGTGCCACACATAATTTACAATTAATTTATTCTATGATTTTAAAACCATTTTTGCAGTTACATGTACTTATGGGTTTTGTCAACAACTAGTGTCTATGAAACTGTAACATGGTGCTAAAGAACAAGTAAGAAACAGTTATGTCAAAGATTTGTAATAAACACACTGGGAGTGTCAGGGAAATTCATACCGTATGGTGCCCAAAGAATATCTTAAGATCTTAACAACAACAATAACAATGTCAAGGAAATTCATACCGGTGGTCGAAAGAATATTAATATTACTTAATGTTAACAACAACATCGTTAGCAAAGGAGCGCGCATTCGTAGTACTGGAGGCGAAGCAGACAATTGGCAACCATGGAAGGTGCGATACGGACAAGTGTTGGCACATTGATGCCAAATGGTGACCGTTCTCGAGTTGGTTTTTTAATATGTGTCAGGTCAAAATACTCGTACGTATGTGAATGAGCACTTGTATAGCTACAGTACATGGCTGTAAGCAAATCTGATAATTAACGAAGATTACTGTGTAGCCCAAAGTTTGTCAGACTGCTCGCTAACATAGAAGAGATTACTGTCAATAACTGCTCGCTAACCAAGAAGAGATTGCTGTCAATAATGGATATCATAAAGGCATCACGACGCGCCACAGGCAATTCGTCGCAATCTGATTTGAAGCCCGTTGCTTTGTAGCTGTGTACAAGGCTTGCCAGAGTGGCAGTTATTTTTTTAAACATTACGTATAGTGTTGTCTAGTCAAACCACAAGCATAGTGAATGAAGCCAGTCGACCCGAGTAGTCAACCATCTGCAGGGTTCCATCTTTTCGCCAAAACTTTCGAGAATGACACAAATGAAAGAAAATGAACCGAATTAATTTTAAAGTTAACTTCATTCAAATAATTATTGGAATCAGAAGGAGAAGTAATTGTAGTTTTTCATACTGTGTTGCACTAATACTGCGTACAATCAGTCATATCAAAAGTTATTTAAAAGCAATTTACGTTTCAGTGACAAAAATATGTTGACACTGTTTCGGGCAAAGTAATTTTAAGATTTTATGTTGTGTTTTACAAACAATTTTGTGAGCTCATATCGTCGTAACACTGGTATTTCCATTTGGTTGTTGCTATAAATGAAACCATTTACCACCTCAATTTCAGAAGTAATCACTAAAGAACAGTACTCAGTTTTGGTTATGTTTTTATACAAATTTACGAAAACATAGCATTATTGCGGGCCCTGTAATTCAGTACAGTTTCCGTAAAGTGTTGCGGTCTCTGCCTTTGGTTGATGTTCACAGCTTCAAATAATAGCAGTGTTTTTCAGGTTAACATAAATTTGTTGTGTTACACGTGTCTTCAACATCTAAGCTCGAGCGAGTGCATTTTATTCAATTGTTGCGTTATTATTCACTCTCAGCTACTGCGTGATTTCAGATACACATTAGTTATTAACGGGATTTAGTTTTTGCTCATTTTCGAGCTGGTGACCGTAATACTCTACAGCCTAAGTTTATTCAGCAATTTAATTATTCAATGTTATTGCTGCGATTGATTAACTTACTATCAATTTTATATTTTGATCGTTTTTGTACTTAAAAATGCCGTGCGGTAATGATCAGGATGTGACCACCTGTGTTCTTTTGTTAACACATTGTTTTTCGGAATTGTTGCCTTGTGTTCATTAACTATGCTAGATTAGGTACACTTTTCGCAAAACCTTGTATTACAATCAGTCATTGGTCGCATACGTTCGAGACCGCTTTTATTTCTATTACTCCATGTTGATTTCAATCAGAGACGATCATCTTCTGTGTAACTCTAAGTCATGTGGGCTCATGCAATCATCAACAAAATAAAACTTCAAACACAAGTGTTTATCGTGAAGAGCATGCCACCTAGCAGGTAAGATTCCAAGTTGCTGTAGTTTCCCTTGCTTGCAGTACTTGTTCTGTGGTCGTTGGTCTCAAAATTTCCTAATGGAATCCAATCTAAGCAAAATCTTTTATACATCGCAGAGTATACGTACGTTATAATATGTAGATTCAAGAAGAGCAACTGGCGAACTTACCAGTGACTATGGTTTCGTTTAAATTAAATTTCCCTTAAAGTGGCCACTGTATTTTGCCTTTCCCTAGTTGCTTGAGAGGTCAAAGACAAATCGGGAAGTGTTTTAATAATACTCTGTCTTCTTGGCCATTGGATGACTTCATTTACTCAGTATGAAGGAAAATGTGACAGGAGCTGTCACAGACGTCCGCAGTGGAATGAGAGGGGGGGTTTACGTCCTCTCCCGGTGTCTGGATGCCGGGTTTTTATTTACTTAATGTCACGGATTTCTCAAGATGATTACTGCAGATTATTGAATCGTTTTCTCCTTGAATTCCATTGGGAGCCGCGGAGTACCACACGCAGTTCGACGAATTCTGAAGTCCAAACAGCACAAGTGGGATACCATTTCCTTTCCTTCGTTGCGGGAGGACCCAGGAGCGATTCCCTCGGTACCACCTCAGAAATTTTTTGAGGTAGGGAGACCTGGAGGGGTTCAACTGAGTCTTGTGAGAACAAATGAGGAGGTGCTTCAATGAAGAGAACAACTGGAGTGATTGCCCACATGCTGACCAGATGTCCCACAATCACAGGTCGATGTCCGTACTGCTTTTAGACAGCAGTTGGAACAGGCCTAAGGCCTAATCCTTCAATGGTGTTCCCGTTTACGCTTTAATTCAAACGGTGATTGCACTGGTTGCGCTTTTGAAGGTTAATTTGAAGCTGACTTTGGGAGATTTCTCTTGTTCATCTTGTCGCTCCCTGATCCTAGGCTACATTTTACCTGATCAACCCAAAAATTAAGGCTTTAAAACCAATTTTTTTATAATTTCAGGTGCACCAGTTAAAATTAAAAACAGGAAGCATTAAAGTAATGGTATAAATCCATTAAGCTGATCAGATGTGCAGTTTTTTATGGAAGCAGATGTTACAGATGTCATCCAAATTTTAATAAGCCTTTTGCAAAGTTTTTTCACTGTTTCCCATCTTTGAAGACTATTGATCTGCACTTTGTTGTGTTGACTATCTTTGTTAATATCCAGCAGGGTTTCTTATATAGTTCTGACTTTTTTTTCCCAAAGCAGACTTTTAATTTCTAGTGTCCTCTTCCTTTGGGAATTTAAATATACTTTTTGTGAATATTTTGTAGCTTTGTTTCATAGCTGGTTTGATACCGTTCATGTAACCGTATGAGGGTGCGATTTCAAATTGATGAATCAAGAAAGTGCCATCCACATTCATATTAGCAACATAAACAGATGCACTTTGCATATATTATTGAAATATCATTACCCTTCAGGTATCCAAGCAATCTACCTCAACCGTCTCCAACTCCTACAAGTCTGTAACGGGAATTTCTGAACGCCATGTATTTACTGTGCCTAAAAGTACTGGACTACTGAGTGGAATACGGAGACAGCAATAAAGATTATATTTTTTATCGTAAACGGGAATGTTTATGGAATCCTACGAAATGCAGCTGCAAAAATAAATAAATAAATAAATAATAAAAAAAATAAAAAATGGAATTATGATGTTAGAAAATGATATGCACGATGCAATAAACAAAATGGAATCCTTTTAGATATCTTTTTACTGCAGATACAGCACCCCAGAAAGAGAGTCAACTTTACTAATTTTAGGGCCTACGAAGTTCAATCACAGTTCGAAATCTGTAGCTCCCATTCGCAAAAATTATGAAAGAGCCTATTTTTCAAATCAGTTTTAAGGCGAGACACTAATTTTTTCCCGTCATACTCCCAGGATTTTAAAAGACAGATCGTCCATCAGCGTCATTTCTTCTTCTTGTTTTTCTGATTCTGCTGGCCAGGGTGGCCGAGCGGTTCTAGGCGCTTCAGTCTGGAACCGCGCGACCGCTACGGTCGCAGGTTCCAATCCTGCCTCGGGCATCGATGCGTGTGATGTCTTAGGTTAGTTAGGTTTAAGTAGTTCTAAGTTCTAGGAGACTAGTGATCTCAGCTGTTAAGTCCCATACTGCTCAGAGCCATTTGAACCATATTTTCTGATTCTCACCTTCCTGCAGTAAAATAAATGCTGCACATGCGACAACTACAAAATCCTATTCTTCCCTCAAAATACAGGGCTCTGAAACTGTTATTAATACGCTTCTTACGAAAAGTAACTGGAGCAGCCGCGACAAGATATCAGAGACAGTTGCGACTCCACGTGGCTGATTGCCTTGCTCCCATCCCCTTGATTTGGTGAGTATGACAGGTCGAATGCCAATGCGTTGGCGACAGACATCGAGTCAAATCCATTGTCTGTGGTTCGTTTGCCTTCGTTGTTCTACTTCAAAAATGGTTCAAATGGCTCTGAGCGCTATGGGACGTAACATCTGAGGCCATCAGTCCCCTATAATTTAGAACTACTTAAACCTAACTAACCTAACGACATCACACATATCCAAGCCCGAGGCAGGATTCGAACCTGCGATCGTAGCGTTCGCGTGGTTCCAGGCTGTAGCGCCTAGAACCGCTCGGCCACACCGGCCGGCGAGACTGACATAACTGAGAATTATGATAAAGGTGGTTCGATAAACCCTCTGTCAGGCACCTGAGTGTGATTTGCAGTGTATCCATGTAGATGTAGATAAGATGTGAAGTGTCCATAGAAAAATTCGTTACCCTCCATGACAAATGTCTGAACTATTGAAAATAAATTTAAGAAATGCTCTTCCTAGTAAAAATAAATTTTGGTTTGAAAAAGTTGTTTTTATGACTTTTTGTCGGTAATGCACGTGCTTTCCGGACACGTTTTGTCTTACGAAATGAGTACTGTTGTTCATTACAGTAGCTTCGTTGCATGAAAAGGAGGTCTGTTTTGTGATTCTTGAGTTTCTCCCGGCGTATTTGATAATCAAAATATCCACGGGTGTACTGCCTGTCTACAGTGTCCAACGAGCACAATATTTAGGCGATCAAACATGTCGCCATCATCAGGTGAACTGACGGACTGAGCTGCTGTGAACGTGCCCCCTGGGCAGCCATAGCGTACGGATCTCCGTGGCGGCACGTTCAAAGCAGCTCAGTCCGTCAGTTCACCTGATGATGGCGACATGTTTGATCGCCGAAGTATTGTGCTCGTTGGACACTGTAAACCGGCAGTACACCCGTGGATATTTTGATAAAGGTCTGTTTTGTTTCACGAAACTGAACTCGCCGACATACCTGCTCGAGACGGTGCCCCGGCGAGTGTTTGTCCAGTTGGCAGGCCTGCGCGCCGGTGCCACGTCTCGCGGCCACCGCCGCCTCGGAGTCGCGAACTGCACCTCCCGCGGACTGGGGTCCGTGCGTGGTTTAGCGTCGCGTCCCACTGACACAGCTGCCGCGCCGCTACTGAATCGGAGCCCACAAATACGGTGCGATATTTCCCCGGAAACGGCGTCACAGCGCGATGGGAGGAAAGGAAGCTGGGTGTCGAGCCCGGGGGAGGCGGGCGCGTCCTCCGTGTGAAAGAAAGGGACAGCCGCAGCCGCAGCCGCGGCTCACACACGTGCGCCCGCGGCTGCGGCAGGGCTGCACAAACGCTGCCGGCTTCCCCAGGCCTCGTTATCACCATTCATACACTCTGGCACTACGACCTTCCTCGACAGTCTGTTCTCCCAGAAAGGCCTTCTAGAAGACTCATCTGCTACTGCTATTATCTACCGATTAATAAAAGGTTGCGAACGATAGGCGTCTTCTTTGATCTTAGCCGCGCCTTTAATTGTGTCGATCAGAAAATATAACTGCACAATTTGGACCATTATGGAATAAGAGGAGTAGTTCACAACAGGTTCACGTCTTACTTTACTTCAAGAACAGACAGCAGGAGATGGTTCTCCGCAGTGTTGAGAATGGCTACGACGTGCGTTCCCAAGTGCATCCCTTCAGTGTGGGGTGCCCCAGGGGTCGGTGCTGGGACCGCTACTGTTCCTTAGTTTCAGGGTGACAATTATTAAACTGCACACCTGGCCATTAAAATTGCTACACCACGAATATGACGTGATACAGACGCGAAATTTAACCGACAGAAAGAAGATGCTGTGATACGCAAATGATTAGTTTATCAGAGCATTCACACAAGATTGGCGCCTGTGGCGACACCTACAACGTGCTGACATGAGGAAAGTTTCCAACCGATTTCTCATACACAAACAACAGTTGACCGGCGTTGCCTGGTGAAACGTTGTTGTGATGCCTCGTATAAGGAGGAGAAATGTGTACCATC